>NC_058091.1:266993000-267614500 GCF_020171115.1 Neogale vison | reverse complement strand
CAAGCCCCGCATCGGGCTCCCTGCTTAGCAGCGAGCCTGCTTCCCCCTCTCTTCCCTGCTCATGCTCACTCTCTCTATCTCTGTCTCTCTCTTTCAAATAAATAAAACCTTAAAAAAAATCTTCATGTGTCACCGAAACTAGGCACAGAAACATGTTCAATCACCTCTGAGTAAAAAGAAAAATTAATTTCCTCACCCATCCTACCTCATTCACAACACAAACCACAGAAAAGAAAGGAGTTTCTGGTTGCCAGAGTAAGCTGATATTTGACAAATTTTTGCTTCAAAGAAAAGAAACAAGCTCACTTTTCTACCAAAAAGATAAAAAATAAAAATGAAAAAAGCCATCAGCTGAAAAGCTGTGTCCCAAGAGAAAAAGCATAGTCCTGCTAAAGATGAAAACTCTTTTTGAAACCTGCTGAAATAATCAGCACCCTGTCAAAAATCCACTCCATTTGTCTGCTCACTTTTCGGGACACACCTCCCCTCGGCCCCCATTTCAGCATCACCAAGTGCTGCCTCCCATCCTCTGTGCTCACACACTATCAGGGATAACAAATTTAATTTGAGCAATGGCTTTCATGGAAAAAAATCATCACATTCCTACATAGCATGCAAGCCAAGTTCAGACAAAAACAAGTGACTCCTTAATTTGGATTTAAAGCTCAGGATCAGTCTCCAAATAAAAATGACCAGTGAGCATCATACCCACAGAGCACAGACAATAATCTCATGAGCTCCAAATTATTCCAGTTTATATTATAATGATCCAATAAGTCTGCGTGTTCTAGTCCATAAAAATATAAGAAGAAATTTATCATTTTAAAATCATAATGCAAAATGGAGTCTGACACTTTATTAAGCACTATTTATCATGATATCATAAGGATGGAAAATGAAACTAAAGCAATACTCTCGACGAACAATGACACAATTTGGTCTTTCTGGGGGTGCTTTGTAGTCACAGGTCATACTCCCTTGCCCTCTCTACCATGCGTCACTCTTTAACAGCTTAAATCAGAAACATTGGAAGTGAAACTCCAAAGAAGCTTTTATCATGAACATTGGTTAAAAAAAAAAAAAAAAAAAAAAACTTAATAAAACAAAGAATACTAGAATGGGATGAGACCTTGGAAATTTTCTAGAGCAGATATTCTTAACCTAGAGTCCATGGATGGTCTACTAGGGCTTGAACCTGAACACCTGAATATTGTATCCAAATTTTTTGCACACATTTTTCTGCAGAATGGGTCCATTCTGAGAGTTTTCACAGGTTGATGAAGGAGTTTGTGAGTTGACTGCCCAGAACCCATCCTTCTCCACTTTCATAACTGCCTTCTATCGTCCTTTTGGAAAACTTCCTCCCCGTCACTCAAGAGTCTTTATACTGCAGCAGCACAAGCTCATTCCAAGCCTGGACAAGAGTGGTGCTTGTCATCCAGGTCTGGCCCCTCCCAACATCACATTCCCCAGCTGTGCGATGGCTCTAGAGATGGGCATGTGACCTAAGTCCAGCCAATCAGGCCCAATCCAATTAAGTCACAGGCTATTTGTCTGAGGGGCTAAAAACCAGTTGAGTCCTGGTCTACTCGAGTTGAACCCAGAAAGATATAAGGTTGGGTTGCTTATAAACTCTAAGAGATGAATCTGCAATAGAACGTACCCCAGGGTATCAGGCAACTCCCTCCAAATAAGGTGGAAACGTGAAGAGGGAGCTGTTGACACAATGATGGAGCTGAGAAGGGAGTAGAAGGGTGGGCCCCTAAAAGGTGTGTGTAAAAAAGAAAGAATAGTCCATCTGCCGAGCCCTGGTAACTTTAGGTTATACAAAAACCTCAATGTCCTATGGCCTCCCCCTTAGTCACTAACATATAGATATACCTACACATATACATATATGTGCACACACCACCTTGTCTGCAATGGACAGCCTTGGCTATTCTCCAGCCAGTTGCGTGCATGGAGAGCACAAGGACAGTTTTCCCAGAGCCTCCTACTTCAAGAGAAGCTGGAAACACAGATTGCTAAGGGTGAAACTTGCCAATCTTCCAGGCGATATAAGGGTCAGAAAAAACAAATCTGGAAAAGGGGATCCCAGTTTGCATCTCTCGTTTTAAACTGTAATCACCAAAGGAACAGCAACCCATTTGTCTGTGAGCCCAGGGCTGGGCCTTCTTTGCGTCCATCTTTGAGTTAAAAAAAAAAAAAAAATTTATAGTAAGAGAACCCTGCTTCTCCATTCAGTGGGCCTTCTCTCATTAAAGTAACATAAAGTAACATAAGTACTTCTTGCTTTTAAAGCAGGGGCATGTTTTCTTTTGTTTTGTTATTTCCGAGAATCTTGTCACCTGAAATCCAGATGGGATCAAGCTGGATTTTTCTCCCAGACCTTGGGCAGCTGACATGTGGGTGAAGAGAGACGTTGGGAAAAGTGTCCACAGCTGGAGGCAAAAGTGAAGGTGGTGCATGTTCACCAGCATGAGGCTGTCCGCAGACAGTGAAGACAGACACAGGGAACACCTCCCGTGCCCTTCTCTTCACAGCTGGATTTCCCAGGGCACTTAATTCAATCAGAAACTGTAAGGGTTAGTAGCATTTTACAACCAATTAAGCATGCAGGAAACAAAACACCTGACTCGGTGCCTTCCCCCCGGCTTCTGAAGAGTCTGTGGCCTCAAAAGTCAGCAGTTTGGAACTTCCTCCCTGAAAGAAGACACCATCAACCCAGTATAAACAACTCTTATCCCTTCTTACATTTACTGGGAGGATCCTTGAATCTGGTCAGGCCTCATTGACATAAGAATCACTCCCATTTTCACATAAGAAGCCCCCATTTCACTCAGCACGTGCCAGACAGGGCATTTATAGGAATCAGTCCATGAGTCCTTACCACAAACCCATTAGTTAAGTCCTAATAATATCCCCATTTCATAGATGAATATATTGAGGCCAGAGAGGCCCAACTGTAAATGCCAGAACTGGGATCTGAAATCAGGATCCATTTCATAACAGAGAGCAAGACTATACCGTTGGGCTCACTGCTTATCCTTGGACGCAGTTAGAAATTAAACTGTGATTAGAGTAGGCTTCTGGTATTATTAAGGATAAACCTCTTCCGATGAAAAAGAGTTATCCGGTCTTCTCTAAATAAATAGCCAAAAAAAACACAAAAAAACAATAACAAAAACAAAAAACGAAACCAACAAACACAGGCTATAGTTTTAAAACCATGCTTCACTTAGAAAATATTTATTTTCGAACTTATTCAATTAATCTTCAAGAAACCCTTGAAGGATGTGGTAGGGGTAGGTAAAGTCACCCCCATTTGACTACAGAGGTTCAAAGAGGTCAAGTGGCAAGGCCAAAGCCATCCAGCTGATTAGCGGCAGCCTCTGTTCCAATTCCTAAGCTCTCCAGCCATGGGGGCTTCCTCTCACCTCGAAAAACATGCCCAGCTTTTCCCCTCCCTAGCCCTGAAAGGATCTGGCCTTAGTTCTTTCTCATCTTTTAGGTCTCCCACAGACATCACCTCCCCAGGGATGCCTTCCCTGCATCCTATCTCAATGGGCCCCCTCCAGTCCCTATCACTTTTTACCCAGAACCTGACAGTGCTTGGCATCTGGTAATCAAATATTCGCTAAGTGAATGGACGAGTAACTGTATGGATTCCTGAGGGATTCCCAATTTTCTGATTTTTTTGACTTTTAATAATGACTTAAGGGACAGGATTTTCTCTCTAGCATTTCTAGCCAGATCCTCTTGTAGAGTGACAGATAAACATAAATCTGGTCCCCAAAATATTTAAGCACCCACCTTGAGTTGACTTAAGACTGCGATGGGAGCTCCCTGCCCAAAACAGACACACTTGGTCTTTAACGTCTTTCCTAATTGACTCAAAGCTAGATTCTTAAGGATGGAAAGAAGACCCACACCACAAGGGAAAGAGAAATAAAATGGTGATAAATGACTCGTTTCCCACTAAAGCAAAAGGACAGTTATGCTGAGAAGCTGCTGCAGGTGGGTATGAAAGGCTGTAGGAGAGGTCCCTGGGTCTTCCCCCTGAGTTTTCATCTGTCACTCCAGGCTCTGCTGCTGATGGCAGCCATGTGAAACCTAATACAATTCCCCACCCCCAACTGGGGCCATGAGCTGTGGAGAGAGAGCACTGGGTCTGCTGGGACTTCAGTCTACTTCCAGATCCATTTCCCTGAACCCAGAGCATATTTTGAGTCTAATTTTAATAAAGAAGGCTCTTTCCTTACAAAGATAATGGTGATGATAAATTTTCCTCAAAGGGAAGCACAGCCTGGGAAAATAGGAGATTGCCTGTGTTTTTCCTTGAACTGTGGATGGGATCAAGTTTGCGTGCAAGCTCTAATGTGATGACTCTTAACCAAGATGACTCAGGGTACAAGTTTCCTTCTGACCATAGCTGACTTTCTTTTTAAGGGGAAGACTGCTCCCAAGTAGCCTAGTTGAATCCTTTACCAAGTGTTAGGCTTTAGAAGAAGAGTAGTGAGTAAAAGCATAGCTACTCTTTATTGAGCGGTTACTATGCGCCACATACTGTGTTTGGTGCCTGCTTTGTTTTAATTCTCAGTATAGCCCTGCAATCCCCACCCCACCCATCCACCCTCCACCGCCACCCAGTTCACCAAGGAAGAAAACAACTGAACCACAGAGAGATTAGGTAACTTGCCTACCAACAGACAGGGCACCGCAAGCATCGATAAGATTTAAATGCAGTCTCCCTAGGCAGCTTGTGTTCTGAAAGCGAGAACAAGGCTCTCTAGGAACCCAGGCTCTCTGTGCAGCTGGGAGGTGCACCAATGGATATGCTCTGGCACCTCCTGGATTGTTCTCAGTCCTTAGACATTGTGTGCTAAAATCTGTGCACGTGCCTCTCCATTAAAAAAAAAAAAAAATTAAAGCTTCCTTCTGCTTCTGTAGCACCCCTTTCCTTCATGATCTGGACCAAACCTACCCCTGCGACCTTCTTTCTCCTGGGGTCACCTCCCAGCTTCCACGACCACGACATTGGACCACTTTTCCTTCCCCTCCACACTGTCTCTGCTATGCCAACTCTACATCTTTGCACATGCTGCAGCTCTCTCCTAGCCTGATTCCTCTTTCCCTCTCCCATCCTTCTCATCCAAACAGCTACTCAACAGTCAAGACCAGGTTCAAATATCCCATGTACCGGGACACCACCCTATTGTCCCAAATATCCCTAAATCTCTCCTCTATTTCCTCACCATAATTATCATGTTGTAAACAATCAACTTTTGTTTCTCTGTTGCCCTAACACAAGTTTCTGCTCATAAATTTTTGTAAGATTAAAGTCCTAAAGTCTGAAATTTCACCAACATTCCAAGTACAATCTTTTTTTGGTGCGATCAGTCGTACCAGAATCCTGTACTGGGCTATTTATACTCTTGAATTGCTCACATTTCTTCCCTTAGGAACTAAACGTAAAAGCAAGTGTAAGTGCTTCTGTGCCTTGAGTAAGACAGTTCATTCACCAACAGTCTCATGGCACTACACTAAACATGGAGAGCGTAAAAAAAATCCATTTAACTATGATTTCTTGCTTTTTGCTAGAAAGCTTTATAAGTTGCTTCTCGGTCTCACCTAGTGGAAGGGTCACTGCTTTAGCTGGGATTGTGACAAGCCTCTGCAGAATTAGAGTACTTTATTATCGCATTAGTACTGGAAAAAGTCACATAATTAACAGAATTTATCCTCATTTACTCTGTAAAAGCACTAATATTCAATCTCTCTGCCTCTGTTTAATTACTTCCCTTAACACAACTTTTTTTCCCAAGTTGACCCTTCCTGGGCTCATCTACAGAAATGTGTTAAAACTTTTTCTCCCTCTCCTCCATTTAAGACGCTAGACTTTATTCACTCGAATAAGCATAAAAGGCACACCAGGGTCTGTCATAGTTCACACAATGCTTTTGAATTAGCAACCGTAACGGTGTCATACTTTTGTGGAGATCCTCTGTTCAGACTAAGTGATGACAGCCACCAGAATTGCTGTTAATTGTAATATGACACTGGCATTACACTCTGTGCTATCTAGTGGTAAACTAGCATTAGTTCAGGTGCCTAAGAAATTCAGAAGCTGAGACACCACAATTCTTTAAAAAGAACAGTAGGCCCGCCTGACACAGGCTGCCTTCTCAAGTAACGCTTCTTCAGACCTGTTTGCTCAAGAGGATGGGAGGAACACACACACACACACACACACACACACACACACACACACGCCTGCATCAAAATAAAGCCACCATTAGACAACAAAGCCATCATCAAATAAGTCGCAAGGTGCCGTACTTGCTCTCTCTCTTGATTTTTTTCTTATAGGCAGCAAATTAATAAAGTTAAGAAATCATGCTTTAAATGACAAACAATTAGGAGAGGCTGAACTTCTGCTCCCCTTTTCCAAAACACAGAGAAAATATTGTGTCTCTTTATTTCATGTTGAGACATCCATAGCCTGGTCAGAAAGTTGGAGACTAGAAGGAAAGAAAGGAACAGATCTTGGGTGTTGAGCAGTTGGTTCATGTCTAATAGAAGGTAAGCTCTCCCTGATGAGGTCAGGAATGGGGGATGGCTAGTGAGTACCATGAGACAATGGGTCAAATGGGCCATTGTTCTGGTTCCTTAGATGGGGAGTTCCAGGCACTGAAGATACAGACAGACTTCTCCTGTCTGGGGCACATGGATGGTCAGAGATATCTACAGCAATCATCTTCCCCTTTGTGTGTCTATTAAGAGAAAAATCAGTCCCACTCCATTTTCTCTACAAGAGACACATCTCAGCTGTAATACAAAAAATAGCACACGAGGAGTCCTCCTCATCTACCCTCCATTTTATCCAAGTGACATGCAGGAAACTATATTGGTCTTTATCTCAAAATAGAATAACCTTATGAGCCTGTAAACATAATATGTATGACCCATGTTCGCTGGGAAAGAAGAGTCTTCTCCAACCTTCAAGTTTTAGTTCAATCTTTCCTTTTGCCTATAACAGCTTTCTCACCCTCTTAAAGTCCCTCCATCCTTCCAGGTCTGGCTAAGAACTCTTCTTCCAGTAAGACTGTCCAGATTCTCCCATTTGGAGTTAATGCCATGTTCCTCCATCCATCTAAGGCATTCAAGGTCTGAAGGATCTTTCTTATGGTACTTACCAAGGTCATTTCATATTCAGGTTATCTACGCATGAACCTGATTGGATCACTTGGCTGTGAAACAATGTGAAGTGATTCCAGGGGCTAAGGATTTGCCTAACCTCAGTGACTAATTGATTTTTTACTCCAAAACTGCCCATTACTTAACTTCTGTTCAAATGTCTCATCATTCCCTGAAAGTTTGCTAGCTAATTCCCACCTCCAAGCTTCTACACATACTGTCCCCACTGCCTGAAATTCTGTCTACTCAAAGGAAACAAAATCCATTCTTTAAGGCTGACACCAAAGCCTCCTTGACCACATTGGCCAAAATAGACCATCTAGATTCCCACAGCCTCTATTAATACCACACTGGTCCCTTATCACCTTGTAATTTCTTATCTGCATTTACAACTTTTATCTGCCCAACTAGATTATAAGTGCCTAAATGGAGATACCATATTTTATATAACCCTGTTTCCTCCATGGTGTTCAGTAGAACCTTGTTTGTGTATCATAAACGTCCACTATATGGTAGATAAATGAACTTTAGTCCTGTATTTTACTTTGGCATCTCCTGAGAAATAAGACGAGTATTGATCGATAAACTCCTACAGTACTGGCAACATTTTTGCTTCTGCTACTACTGTGAAAATATCATCATGATTACTATCATTCTTGTTCTTCTTATTAGAATTACTGTTGAGTGCTTACTATGTGCAATCTAATTTGCCAAACACTTTACTAATATTATCTCATTGAATCTACACAGTAACCTTAAGGTAGCAACTTCTAAGATAGATAGTATTAGTAGTCCATTCATCTGTGTCACATATCTAGTAAGGGAGAGAGCCTGGATTCAAACCCAGGTGTGACTAAGGTCCATATCAATGTTTTTGTTCACTAAATAATTTGTATCCAATGTATCACTGTTCAGAATATGTTCCAGATGTTTGTAAATGGGGCTTTTCCATCTGCCTGCCTATTCACCCTGATTCTCAAGGATAGGCATGAGGATCTAGAATATAAAAATGGCCCCACTCAGAGTTTAGAGACAAGCCACCATTATGTGGAAAGGAGCCACCTCTCATAGTTTCCACTGCCAAGAAACTTAGCCACCATCTTGGCGTGGTGCTCTTTGGTGCCACTGAACCCTCTTCACCTTTAGAAGGACAAGAAAACCCTCTCAGCCTTTTGACTCCCTCGCTGCCATGCTTTTCTCAGTCACATGCCCAGCTGGAACTTTAAAAGGGTTATTGCTTAATGCTTTGCAAGACAGACAAGTGACATTTCTGATTGCTCAGGGTCACCTGCTCTTGCTCCCCTTCACTCCTAGCCCACAGAACACCCTGTGTCTCCACTGCATGCATGTCTCAGGGTGTAAGCACCTTTGCCTCAGAACCCTAGCTTTGTCATCATTATCTCCGCCCCCAGTGCCCTGCACAGAGGCAAACTCGGGGGCCTCTCACACTCAGCTGTTCTACCATGTCAGTCTCACAGGCAGCGGGACACACATTCCAGAGGGGGGGGGATTAACCTCCAAGATGACACTCAGTTTTAGCTTTAGCCTCCCTAAATCCTCAACAAAAACTTTAACAGCCAGATCTGATTTAGGACCTTAACTGTAAATCTCCTCTCTTCTCATGCACTCACTAAAGGGATGAGTAGAATCAGCTCAGACCTTTTCTAGTCATTTGTCCCCTATGTTTCCTGGAGAATTCAATGGGTGATGGGTAAGAACTTTCGACATCATGGAGCCTTATTTAAAGGCAAGTAAAAAAGAAAAGAAAAAAGGAACTGGAGGGTGGGGAGAAACATTAATCAATGCCTCCCATGACATAGTAAGCACAGAATATGAAACACGGATGGGAATTTATAAAAAGATGTGAAGCAACATCATTCATTTACAGAAAGGAAGCCAACTTGCTTGAACGGGGAAAAACAGCAGTAACCGAATTTGTTCGCAATTCTTAGAGCCTTGTTGATCAGCAACTGAGCCCTGCCATGAGAACAGATCTCCTTTTCACTCAAGTGAGGATCTGGAGAGGTATTTTCAAAAGTAAATAAATGGCCACAAAGAACAAAAAAGATCAGTAGAGAACTGAGTCTCTCAAGAACATCCCTGACAAAATAAACCCCATGTTTATGTATACTCCCTCCATTGGCCTGAGCCAGAAATCTCCCCTGCAACTTAAAACCAACTGCACAGGAGTTGAGAGAAATGTCCGGAATTAGCTTAGTCAAATGCTGCCTTAAATAAATGCTCTTCTGGAGCTTAACAAGATGCTAATGCCAAAGCAGTTTAGTTTGACCGTAGCAATTCCCATTTTTTTGCCATCACGCATCACATTATCTTTTCTTTGGTTATATGGTACCTTTAGGTACCGCTTAAAAATTCCAGTTGGTATATTTTTAAATAGTGTCTAGCTTTTTCCTGATTATAAATGTTGAGTCATCATTTTTTTTAAAAAAGTTTAAATCCTCAAAAGTCATAAATAAATAAAAACCATCTGTACCTCATCTCCTCCCAGTCTTTCCGTGTATATACAAATTTTATAATATACAGATTTTTATATTCTTTTTTCATCTTAAATAATCTTCAAAATGTGGGGTTTGAGGGGGTTTTTGGCTCTATAACACTTCCTCATGTAGAGTAGACATTCAAAATATCTATTGTTTGATTACTTTCAAGATTTTGTTATTATAAATAATACTTTGGTGAACATCCTTGGACATAAAATTTTATTTGCCTATCTGAATATTTCCTCAAAATAATTACCTAGGCCAGGTCAAAGGGGCATATTATTTGAGAACGAGTGTAAAACAATTTCATTTGAAAATGTTACTGTGGGTCAGAGTAACTTGTGTGTCAGCCAAAGTAGGTGGGGGAAACTTAAAAAAAAAATGACCCTTGAGTTGCCCAATGATACAGGCAAGTTTTGATAACTTGGGTCCCAGGGTATCTGCATTTGCAAAAAAACAAACTAAACAATGAATACATTGCATATCCCCAGGTCCAACTGTGTTTTCACCTGTAGTCATAGAATGTATAAATACCCAGGACAACATAGTCATCATCTTAAGTTAGAATTAACCACAAATGAAGGCAGCCGCTAATTCTGCTCTCACTGTGCCTGTCACAGGGCTGAGAAAAGGACTCAACTCCAGCAAAGCCAGTTACATACAGGACATAGTCAGGGTTTGCCTCAGGCCCATGCTATCACCAAGATGTCATGACCAAGGGTAGGGTGAGAGAAAGCCCATTTTAAGAGATCTTTGCCTAAAGACTGAAGAAACTGCATCTTTGGTGAAGTAGGCATCGTATCACGAGCTTACACCTTAAGGAGGATTTAAAGCAAGTGACCTATAATATGGCTATCATTTTCCTAAAATCGTACACGGAAACTGTTCAACAAGACTGTCTCAGCAAGAAAACCACTGCTTCATTATACTAAAATTCTCCAAGTGAATTCCACAGATCCTACCTCTGATGCCAGAAGTTACTCAGTTTTCCTGAGAGATGAGCCTCACATACAGCTGACAGTGTCTCAAATTTGTACATGCTCTCTTCCCATCTTCCCATTGTCTCGTGCCACAAAGGCCACCGCTTCTGACCTGGCCTCCAGCAATCTGGTCACAGCTACATCTCATTTGAAGTCTGTTATGTTCCTTTATGCTAAAGAAATGGATTTCCCAAACCCTCTGAACTCTCTCAGGCTTCCTCAAATGCTATTTCTTCCCCCTTACATAGATCCCCACCCTGTCCACTCCTGGTCTAGAAGAATCCTCTGTATTTCCACAAAATTATCACAAATGCCTTCTCTCCTCCTGAGAATCCTTCCCAAGTTCCTCTAGAAAAATCCAAACCCTTCCATCTCAAGGTTCCCACGGCACATTCCTCTAGGGCCATATCTATCTACCATGCTACTTAGTGACTGCTTAACTACTGATCTCCCAACTAGAGAGTAATATCCTTGAAGATAAGATCAATGTCTTCATCCCTGTATGCTCGGAAACTGGGATATAATTTATAAATATATGCTTAAATCTGAAAGAACAGTAAGCAGGTAGGTAGCATGAAAAAACGCTACCTACAACAGAGAAATAGCTGAGAAACCAAAATAAATGAACTGAAGGCACCAAGAGCCCCAAGACATTCCAGCTGTGAACTGCGTGTGCAGAGCATGACGACTTATTGTAAGGAACCACATGCTGGAATGTTTGCAAAACCAAATTGTGCTAATGAAAAACATCCACAGATTTTTACTATGTGGCAATAATCTTATTTTTTTTTCTCAAAAGGGAGAATATCATCTAATGATAAACACAAGTTCTGTAAAGTCTCACTGATATCATCCAAACATTTTCTTTGGTGCATTCTCAACATATTTGATATAAATGATGCCAGAATCACATGCAAATACACATGACCCCAAAGACGAATGGCAGAAAATGTAGAGAATTCCCAGAGTTAGGAAGGGAGAAAATCAAAGCCATTGAGTCAAGGGTTATCTCAGATCTGAAGAGAGTACTGGTTCTAAAGAGACCAAGGGCAGGTATTGAGGTTTTTTTAAGCTCTCAAACACTCTCTTGTCTTTCCGATAAGGCAAAGAAACAAGGAGAGTTACTGCAACACCGCGATGCTCCTGGGCTACAAGAATAAGCAAGAAATACAGGGGTCACCTAGTGTAGCTTCCCACCCTAAGAAGGGATCCCTTTCCCAATGACTTTGACAAAGGGGGGCTTGGGCAACTCTATGCCTGTCCTGGGAGCTGGAGATGAAAAGCAGAAGATGGGAAAGCTCTCTCCCCTCATGGACCTGGCATTCTCATGGAAAAGGAGGACAAAAAGCAAGAAAACAAAATCATAACAAAACATGATAATGTTGATGATTGATCAGAGCTACTGGAAGAGAGAAAATGGCAGATGGGAAATGACTGCAGGCAGGAAGGAGGGATCTTTTAAACCTCCTTGGTAGTCAGGGAGTTCTTCGAAATGCTCTTCTGGCTGAGACCAGCAGGACAAGAAGGAGCCAGCCATGCCAACCTCTAGGGGAAGAGCATTCCTGCCAGCACAAAGGCCAGTGTGACTAGAGAGTAAGCAAGGAGGAAAGTGATGTGATCGGTGCCAGAGGGGAGACAGGATCAAACAGGATCGTGAAGGTGTCCCATCATGGGGTGAAAGTGCCTCCCATCCAAACGGGACAGCACTGTGAGGATATTCCCTATGTCCCAGAGCTGTATTCTGCCTTCCTGTCATTTACCTTCAGAAACTCCCATTTTAGCATGAGTCCAGAAAGCAACACTCCCTTCTTCCCCAAGAAAACACTTCAATAATTTAAAGTGGCCACTTGATCTTCTCAGGCCTTTTTTTCCAGAAAAAGCAAATCTTTTTCTTCTACCACCTCAGGACATGATTTATAGATGCTTAACCTTCCTAGTCATCCTCTTCAAAATAATTCTCTCATTAGACAACATCCCTCCTGAACCATGCCTTCAGAAATGAACAGGCCCCCCGACTGCTAGGGGCATTCGCAGGGTGCTTAAATTATGAAATCAGACAAACAGGTTCCAATCTGGGCTCTACCACTTATCAGTTGTGTGACCTAAAAAAAAATCAATTAACCTCTCTAAGCCTCTGTCTCCTCATGTGTGAAATGGGACTTATAATATCTGCATGGGAGAATTGTTGTGAGGATTAAATAAGAGAATATATGTATTAAAGTCCACAGGGTCGTGAATAGCATGTAGTAAATGTTCAGTAAAGTTTAGCTGTTTGCATTATTACTAGTTGTTGTTTTTAGTATTAATATTAGTATTAGTATAGAATCTCTGTCAGTCTCCATCTTGGTCTAAAACCTCTATCAGTTAAAATGAAGGCTAAATAAACATTTGTTTATGTTTTTCCTAGCTTTGTTGTGTTTGCAGCAGTGGGGTCCAGGGAACAGTTCGGGGGCTAGAAGCTGTGTAAATGTACGCTAAACCTCTTTCTCTCAATGTCTTTTGCATATAATACAATAGCCCTAATTTGATCATGGGAACAGAGAAAGATGAATGCAGCATTAAACCATAACATTGGGATCCATCTAGCCTCCAGTTACTGCAGAAATAAAACCATGCTTATATGACACAGATAATGCTGCATATAACTGAACAATGTCTGATCGTCTTCCAGGGGGCAAGAGAATGCTCTCCCGCATCCTCTCAGTCCTCATTGGAGCCAACACAGAAGTACTTAGTAAACACTGAGGAGTGAAGGAAGGGGGAAGTCACTGAGAAGTCTACCTAGAGTTAAAGGATCACATCTGATGATGAAACTCACGCAGTCTTGGCTCTCAGAGGGACCCAAATGGCATACATCATAGGCACAGAAACAGACTCCGAAACATGGAAAAGGACTTGCCTAAGGCCACATCCCTAACTTGGGTCAACCCTAGGACTCTTAATCTCTTCCCAGGAAACCATGTTAGCGACTGACTCCCAGACAGTCCTTGCCCCCCCTTCAAAGTCTTCTTGCAGAACTATCCTATACGACAGAGGAGAGTAGGTTTCCCCATTTCCATGGTTTGCATCCCTAGCTCATGTGAACTCAGAGTTCCTTTGGGAGTAGAAAGTCAAGGCTGGCATCCCCAAAGCTGCATAAATCTCGCACCTAAGGAACATCATCATTTTTCTCTTGTCACAACTCTTCCAGCCTAATATTTGACAGCTCCGATCGGGTACTGTCCAAACATTTATTAAAACATTTTAAATGATGAATATATCCAATTATTACTATTAATGCAGCTAATACTGACTAATGAGGGGGAAACGCAGGAGCTGGTGTCCCGCAATTCATTACCCCTGCCTTGTCAACAATTCAAAGCCCGAAACCTAATCATCCATACCGGGTCCTGTTATATTTCACACGTCACTTTTAATAAGTCACTCAGTGCCTATAAATTAATGTAACATGTCGGCGTTTATGAGTGCGGCTTTGTCGCTGTTAACAAATGATGTTCTGGCCCATTCTACAACAGCTAGGCAGTGACGAATGATGGAAGATGATTTCTTTCCAAACTATAAACTATACCCTGGGGATTCCAGTAATACATATATACATATATACATACAAATACATACGTGTGTGTGTGTATATCTCCACATATTGTATACATCTAAGCACATACAGACATACCCACACAAACTAACAAAGCATGCCAACACACACACACACACACACACACACACACACATACACAGGCACAAATGTGGAATAAATGTGATGGATAATTTGTGGCAAAGAGCTGTGCAATAACCCTTATACGTTCTTCTCCAAAAGATTAAATATACAGCACTGGGAACCATGACAGTCCCATAAATGTGGTCAATGTCAATTTCAAATTTGTTACAAGTTCTGGTCTGTTGCTCCTGGCCAGGTTTCAGGACAACCTGACATCCCAACTAATAATGAAGGCCCAGTGGTGTTGATGAAAAAGGGAAGGTCAATGTTATGATGAAAATACCAGCAGTTAGAGGAAGGGTCCACATATTTATGTCAAAATTGATGGTCGCTGGATGTTGGGATGGAAGAGAGTACTTATTGGCTTCTAAACAGATCTGGATAGTTTATATTTCCTTCTAAGCCATGACTTCATATTTCACAAAATCATTAGCATGTAATTTGGGTGTAACCCAACCTCTGTATTTTCATTGGATTCAAGAGTCAAGAAGAGAGGACACATCCTTAACAGGTGTCCTTTTCTGTTCCCTTGCCATGCCCGAGGCAACTCTGGCACTGACAGAAGAGTCTGGATCCTCACACACGTGTGTTGAGCACTACACACAATGACAAAACTCCAGGAGCAAAGAAGGCCAGGAATTTCCCTGGTAGTTAATCTACATTCAAGGCCACAGCTTTGTGGGCTGAGTTCTTAGTGTAGAAAACAACTCTCTCCACTTGCCTTGATTTTGGAAAAATACAATGTGTGCCACTTTTTAGAGTGTACCAAAGCTTCCAGGGAAATTCAAAGTGGGAGAAATCAGAGAGGAAGAAGAACCATGAGCGACTATGAACCCCAAGAAACAATCTGGGGGTTTCAGAGGGGAAGGGATGACAGGGTGATGAGTATTGAGGAGGACACATGCTGTGATGGTCACTGGCTGTTGTACTTAAATAATGAATCACTGAACACTACATAGAAAACTAATTATGTACTATACAGTGGTTAACTGAACAAAATTAAAAGAAAAAAAGATTTCTTTTAGAGGAGAGAGGGGCAGTGGGAGAGGGAGACAAGCAGACTGTCTACCCACTGAGCACAAAGCCCTGACACAGGGCTCGATCCCAGGACCCTGAGGTCACGACCTAAGCCGAAATCAGGAATCAGACATTCAACTGACTGAGCCACCCAGGTGCCCCCATACAGTTATTTTTTTAATTATTATTGTTTTCTTTCTCTCTGCCACCCCATTTTAATTCCAGATATTGATTTTTCTTAATAAACATGAAAATTAACAAAATTCAAAAAAGTATGTTTTTGAAAAGTTTGAAATGGATCCTACAGTGTCTTTATCATACCTCCTCTATGATAGACTTTCAGCCATTTACTCTCAGAGCCCATTTTCACTCATCTTTCCCACTCACCGCCAAAATTCAGAGGATACCTTCACCCCTGACTATACAAACCCTACAAAAAAAACTTAAAAAAAAAATTTCCCCTGAAGATTGTATCTATCCCTGAGAATTCTGTAGCAGTTTTGTGGCAAGGATTTAGCTCAAACACAGTGGCCAAAATTCAAATTAAAGTTATCTGAGAAACAAATAACAACAAAAATAGATACTACAGATCTTTTGCCATACTCCCCATTCTACCATTAAATTAATATTCATAAAGAAGAGCTTTAATTTAACTGCCTAAACAAAGATTCATGTTTTGCAAACCCAGAGTCTATAGACTTTCGTATTACTCATGGCTCAGAGTTTAATCTGTATCCAAGAAACACTGACGTGTTACACGTGCCGCTTGTTTTCTCTCTTTAGTTTCTTTTTAAAGGAAACTAAAGTAAATGGTGCAAACATGTTTTCATTACATGTTTATTACAAAAGTATCTGAGTTGTACTTAGCCCGGCAGGGACCGCATTGCCCAATTTGTTTTCCTGGGGTCTGCAAATGCCTTAGTCAAGTCTAACACCCTCCACACAGCCCCAGAGAGCGGAGAGACACCAAGAGTGATGCAAGGGCACTCTTTCTTGTTATTTGAAAATTGGGCAATGTGTGATGCTCAAGAAAATGGTTGGAAAGTACAGTTTGGGGTCACATACCGCACAGCCAAGTGGAAAGGCTGGTGGACCAGTGAGTTGCGTGATGACTTGGTGCCCCAGTCTACTGGTGTTTGCACAACTTTGGGGCAATAAAGATGCTGGAAGAGCGGCACAGCAGGCAAGGGCATGGCCTTACATTGCCAGGGGTGGGGGTAGGAGTGGCATAAGTGAAACTTGAGGGGATTTCAACATGTGTGATGTTGAAAGCATTCCCTCATAACCTACTCTTGAAAGGATTCAAAATGACTTCATAAAGCCAACTCACAGCCACCGAAGGAGGGTTTATGTTCCCCCGACAAAGAGGGAACGGGAAAGGAAAAAAAGGATGACGTGTAATTTTCCTTCAGAAGCCTGAAGGGAGGCATTTGACTTTATGTCCTTCCAGGACTGATGTCTTCTGGAGTGTGTCAGAAGGAAAAGGCACTTGGGATGTGTGTGTGTGTGTGTGTGTGTGTGTGAGAGAGAGAGAGAGAGAGAAAGTGAGGCAGAAATGGAAGACACTAGAACTCTGGGCACTGTGTGGAACGAATGCAGAGAGCACTGTCTGCTCTGGTCGCTCTATAAAGATATCAACCCAGGAGGAGACAGCTGAAAAGCGCTTTTCCCAGCAGAGGACTTCACAAGGCACAGCAAAATCCCGCTGGGAATAGGGACAATTTGCATAACAATGTGCCGTTGCTTATCGGGGACCCAAAGGATAGGATACCCTTAGAAAATATACCACACTTTTCAGTCCAGCCCATCGCAGAGAAGGGCGCTGCCATTCAGTTTGTCCAAGCAGAGGAGGGTGGACCTCCCCCCTCTTTTAGTATTACGTTACCACACAGAGTCGATGAAATCCTCATAGTTCCTCTTCCAAAGCATTTATTTGTGTTGCCATATTGGTGGTGGCCCCTATTTTTTTTTTCCAACTTTGGCACAGGTCCTCATATGCACCCCCCAAATTTATTTCATTTTTATCTTTGGGGACCCACCCAATTCCAAAGTTTCCCTATTCCCCTTTCATTTCACTATCCTGCCTTTTCATCCAGGCAGTGACTTAGAATCACGCCTGACACATTCAGTCCTCCATCTTGAGAACACTGGAAGGATTGTCTTTATTCTTTCATGAAGATGATTGGAGGGTCTATTCTCTGCTGCACTAGGGGACACCTATTTTGTTTGCCTTTCTTTTGAATTTGAAAGAGGCACCTCTGAGGGTGATATTTATTCCTGCTGTTTTGTTTTGAGGACCAGGTAGAGAGACTGTTGAAGAAAGCCCAGAGAAGGCAAAATTCTAATTCCGCAAAATGCCAAGCACTCACAAAGGGCAGGGTTTCGTGCTCCAAAGGTACTAACTGTTGATCAACAAGCATTCTACCTGGTGCCCGATAACAAAGTTTCCTTCTTTGCCCAAGCACATTGGCAAGGGCTAGATACAGAGGGCTGAAAGCAAACGTGCACGCCCTCCACTTCAACCCAAGGTGAAGTAACATGTGGCCACATTAGCAGAAACACAATGTATTGGGAGGTCTGAGGTGCTGTGAAGATCCCCTCTGCTCTCTCATGCACTCAGGCCTCCTAGAGCCCCACATCATTTCTGGAAGTCATAATTTAGGAGAGACAAGGGGAAAAAGTAAGAGAAGCAATAAAACTTCATTTAGCATCTATTATAGACCCTGGATGATGTTCGATGTTTTCCAATATTATCACCATTTTAAGGATGAGCAAGCTGAGGCTTAACCACGTAGCCCATGGCCACAGAGCAAGGTAAGTAGCATATCTGGAATCCAAACTGATGTCTGGTTGGCCCAATGCCCTTGCTCTTTGCACTGGTATATGTTTAGCATTGAGTGATCAAGAGGTCAGAGGACTCGCTACAATGTTGTGGGAGACTATCTGAAGGAACATTTAGTCTGAAGAGAAGCCTTGATGAGACAAGATAGCAGTGCCCAAATATTTAAACTATTTGCTCTGTGGCTAAAGCAGTTCTGTCCTTTTTAAAAACCTATTAGAAAGAACAAGGACCAAAAGACTAAATGTTTTATCAAGCAGATTTCTGTTCAACAGAAGGAAAGTACACTGTAATGGTTCGAGATGGGCTGACTTATGAGAGGATGGGTTCCCTATCACTGCCCAAGTTCAAGAATAGACCGGACACCGTTTGGCAGAAATATCAAAGCAGTGATGTGCTCAAAGAGCCGGACATTAATTTCCCTTCAAGTCATGAGTCTATGACCAGCAGAAGCTTGCAGAATTTCAACTTCTGACATACTGATCACTGCAGAAAACAGATTAAGAAATCAGAATCAAACACCAAGTATTCAGAAAAAACAAAGTTCTACAATTCTTCATTACCCTTCACCCTCTTCTTAATGAATTATGTTCTAGATACATTGGACCCTCCTGATAAAATGTTCCACAACCAAATTAACACAACTGTTGCTATTAAGAGTAGTTAAGTAATAATAATGGTAGTTGTAGTAATAGTAACAGTAATAATAATAAACACAACCACCCGAATAGGGAGGAGATAGCCAGCAAGTCATTCTTGTATAAGATCACAGGTCTACAGAGGCATTCAAAAGGTATTCAATCATCAGTCTTGTTTGCGTTATAGCAAATAATGTCCTGACTTGACGAGGGGGCCAGGGGTCTGAAGCCCATCACCACAAGTATGAACAGGGAATGAAGGAACCACAAAACATGAGGACAGAGAACGACGAATTTAATCATCTCCTTCTACAGATGGGGAGACCGAGGCTTGGGCAGCTTGATGGACTTCCTCAGTGGCACACATTTCATTAGCACATTTCATTGCCACCGCCTTCCCCAGACTTGGCCCTATGGCCCAGGACCTCTTTCTCTAACAATGCACCAAACTTATCCTTTAAAGCTGGATTTCAACAAAGCACAAGGCACCGGCTTGCACTAGTCAGAATCAAGGGGATAAAAGCCCAAAAGAAGACAGACAGTTATCAGAGCAGGAGCACAGGTACTCGGTAGAATTGCAGCTATGTCCCTCCAAATTATAGATCATGGGCTAAGAAAATTTTTTAAATTCTTCACAACTCGATTCCGTTGCCAAAACAGACACTAACAAGTAGCCAGGAGGGACACAGTTTTCCCAGCCTCAAGGTGGCCTTAAGCTTCTTACTGTCTTTAGATAGGATTCCCCCCATCTACCCAAGCAGAAAGATTTTAGTCTGTTCTGATTTGGGTGAAAGAATGGAGGTAAATAAGAATGTAAAATATTCACAGCTGAATTTTAATTTTAAAATCTGCTTAGCACACAACTCAGTCTTGTCAAGTGAGTTGTCACAAGCTCCTAAGAACTATGTAATTTATTCCTGGGCCACCCCCCAGTGTACAGACATGGGCATTTACTCTGCAGGATATACTGAGTAAATGAAACAGTGATCTAATTTCATCTTCAATCATATTTCTCTTTTCTGTGTGTATATTTTTAAGGAAATATTAGTTAATCAGAGCCCTCTTATCTAGCATTGATTCAAATGCAATGGATACGTGCTAAGCGATTATGACACGCCAGGTGCTATCCCTGGGCAAGGCCAGAAGTCTCCCAGAGCACAGCCTCTTTAGATACCAAAACAAGCTAATATTCTGGCTTTACTGAGAAATGTAGCTTGTCCAAGGGCTCTTCTGTAGAGAATTATACGAATTTCCTATCCTCCTAGCAACATTAATCGACAAAACCCACTGGCGTTTACAGCATCCTCCCGGAGCCATCAAAACTCTCATTCATTCTCAGTCTTACCCCCTGCGCCGTTTTCCTATGATGGAGGGGACTCTTGTGACTTTAGGAAGACTTTTTTCATTAGTACATGTGGCTCTTCAGTTCGTAAAAAAAGAAAATGGAAAAGAACCCCATTTAGTGAGTGGAACTTACACAACCTGAAGAAAAAGACAGCTGAACTGCACAAAAATGACTGCCTTCCCTCCTCCCATAATTTTAGTTTCTACACCTTCTTTGTACCTATTGCCCACCCCTGCCATTCTCTTTGGCTCTATTGAATCCCCAGCTCTCTGGAATGATTCACCCCTGCCCTGGCCCTACCCTAGTGTTCTCTGAACTTCAGTCATTTGTAAAAGCACGTTCATAATTTTTGCCATGTTTACATAATACTTGAATTTTTTTATTCAATAATTTATGGATATTGACTGGCTTTCTTTTACTACCAATACATTTTTTTTAAATGACACTTGACATCGTTATGAACACAAGCCAATGCCACTTGCCTTAGCTAGAGGGAAGCAATACAAATAAAAATAAATGAAAATAAAACAAAGAAAATTCACTGAATTTTGACTAAATATTGTTTCCTACCAAAGGGCATTTGTTGAACCCAGAGGTGAATTAAGTTTGAGAGAGGTATTAAAGACAGAGTCGCACCAAACTGGGACCCTGGCCTGATCAGAAAGACTAAAAGAAGTTTTACATGAAGTAATTTCCTGAAGTCATTACCTGATCCAGTGTGATGCAAAGACACAGACGGATACCACCTCAAAACTCATGAGCCTGCCAACTTAAAATCATCCCGCACCCCATCAGTGGCACACGGGTGTATTTTCAGAAGCAGTGAATTGGCTGATCGAGGTGTAGCAAAGTGCATATCACACATAGAAGGGAGGGCAACCTGTGTGACGGAAAGAAGGCTAAAGGGAAAAGATTGATCAGTCTTGGGAGAGGAGATGGAGGAAGGTTTGTTAAATGATTTGTATAGAGTTGGAAGTCCCTAAACCAGCAGAAAATTCATGAGTTTCCACTGGTGCAGGAGAGAGCTAAAATATATCAGCAGTAGGTTATGAGCTGCCATGAATTTTTCTATCTGTGTTTCCTCTTTAAACATGGAAAATGTCAGTGAAATACCAGCAAAGCACGCTCCGTGGTGAGTCCGGCTTTTGATACTGATTAACATTAGCATGTACTTTTGAAACTAAATAATACAAAAAAAGGAAAGAAAGAAAGAGGAGCTACAAGTACAGTATATTCCCACCCTTGAATAAATTTCAAAACAGTGTGATGTATGTGGAATAGAGATCAAGTTGGCAGAAAAGAGAAAAGAGCATTAGGAAGGCAAAATAAATAAGTGCACAGAAACTGTCACACAACTGAATTGAAACTCAGTATTTAATTGGGGACAGCAAGCCTGAAAGCCTCCTTGGTAAATGTCTACCCAAAGCAACCACGTGTTGGTTAACACTGAGACATACAAACTGATCAATAGTACAAAACAAAAGGGCTCAGGTATGCATGTAGAGTCATACATCATTTCAATAAATTATGCTGTGTGTAAAGACAGGGGGTTTTGGGGTTTTTTTTGTTTGTTTTTTGTTTTTTTGTTTTTTTTGTTTTTAAGAACAATCATTCTGGGATCAAGAGCTAAATCATTTCAGCCACATCTTGATTTCTGCAAAACTCGGCAGGAATTATAAGGCTTAACAGCATCCTGACAATTAGCATATTATAAATACAAAAATGATATATTAAAGGGAGAGGAGGGAAAAAAGGCCAGCGTTTTACACCTACAGTAATATAATTCCACTACTTAATGCAAAGTAACAGGCCTCAGAGTGTTTGGGATCCTCTCGTATGGTGTTATCTTCTCTATCAGTAAATGAGACTATGTGAACAGTACAACCTATAAATAATTCAAGGCCTGAGATGGCAATTATAGAACCATGCACAACTAGCATGAATATTTTATGAAGGCTAAAACAGCCCTCAGAATGAATCATGGTGAGATGAACATACACACACACACACACACACACACACACACCAGGCAGTTTTGGCCAAATTGTATTCCAAGACAAGGCTTCTCTTTGATCCCTGGCACACCTTTATTTTACAGGAACAGTGCCCATAGTTATATATTTTTCCTTTCTTGAATTTATTTCTTAAAATTCAAACACAGAGGAATGGGGGAGAGGTTTTGCCAGTAGGGTAGAAGAGCTTGAAATAGAGGAAGAAAGACAAGCCATTTTTAACCTGAACTTGTGCTGAGAATTCTGAGCAATTTTTTTTTTAACCTCTCCAAATGGACTCTACAAAAAGTATAGAGTTTCAATGCATCAAAACTGAAACTGAAACCAGTATCCCTTTTTTATGACTCAAGCAGGAACACATCCTACTCGAAAACTTCCCTCGTATAAATAAGCTTTTATTTCTAATTATTCCTTGAGGAATACCTGTAATCCCCGCTTTCACTGCCTTTATAAGACAAAACAAATATTACTGAGCCATAAGCCTAAGCAAACAAGGTACTATATTTAAAGGAACAGCCCAGATGTCATACTTTACTAGGAAATGAGCAGTACTCTAAGTCTTGAGCTGTTTCTGTAACCAAAGGATGTGCACAGCTTTAAAAAAAGAAAGAAAGAAAGAAAGAAAGAAGTCATGTGAATTCATGTCTTGATTTCCCTATGCAATGTACTTGTACTATTTGAATAAGAGTTAATATTCATTTGAATCTTGCAGATTAGTATTCATCTTTTTCACCCATCTTTTATTTACACATACTTAATAATATACATGTGGTTAGAGAAAACACTACTGCCTTCATAGAGGCAATTTTAACTTAATCCAGTTGCTTAATTACAACTTAAAGTTCTCTGACTTTTCTTAGTTTCTTTACACAAGATCTCTAGATTTATGACACTTTTCCTATGTCTATGTGCATTTCCCTCCCGGTTACAGCAAAAGGAACTTTTAGAACGCTAGGATCTTAATACAAGATCGAATCTCAGATGTCATCTGGTCCAACTCTTTCACTTTGTAAATGAGAAAAGTTTACAAACTAGTTGAAACAATAGGACTGATAATAATATTAGATATAATAATACTGGAAACAATACAAGTGAGTAACAACTTTGAATGTTTACAGAGACCTTGCAATAAAAGCAGGCACAGTGCTTGCAGACTTTGCCTCCCGTTTCTCTCGAATACCTCAACTAGTTAGGCCCTATTATTGTCCCCATTTAAAGATGAGGAAATGCAGGGAATGGAGGCTTGGGGAGGTTAAGAATATCTCCTACTCAGTCCTGTGACCCTTCCCATCTGCGGCATGCTTTGGGAAAGCACGTCAGAATTCCGTCCTTAAGCCTCAGCTCTTAGACGTTTTTGTGATATGGAATCATTGATTTTTTACTGGAGAATTCCTAAATGAGAGACACACTGATGCTTTCCATTTTACTCTGCCTGCTGCTTCATAGGACCTCAGAGGGCGAAGAAAAAAAAACAAAAACAAAACAAAAAACAGAAGCTCCTACAACTTACATAGAACGTCAAGAACACATTTCCAGAAAATATTTGGTGTCCCCTAAAATTCTGTTTTTAAATCTCTGAGCTGCGGCCCTACTGGGTGCCCCCCTCCTGCTGGATTGAAGCCAAAAAAGACCTCGAGAGGATGCAGCCCAAGACAACAAACTGAGACACAACCTACCACAGAAGCCAACAGGCAGGTCCCTCTGGTGTTTTGATAGCCTTCTTTTGGTTTTGTTAATGCAAAGGAAATACACAATAGTATGATTGCCCCCTCCCTGCTCGTGCCCAGCTCTGGATGTTAACATCAGAATGTAACACACGCAGGTCTTTTTCTACTAGCGCATGAAGCTGGTATAACAGATCACCCTGTTTGCTCTTTTCTTTTAAGTGTTCACTCCAAAATATGCATGACTTGAGGCCCCAAGGTCAGAGAAATGCCCTGATGTTGTAACAGTGTAAGGACCTGAGTAAACGAATTGGCTTCGGGAGGGCATTTCTTTGAGACCTCTCCCTCTGCACCTTCTTTTCCCACTGCGCCCAGATGTCAGAGCTTCCACCCTGTAGTTCCAAACCCAAGTGGGAGAAGGTGTCCAGAAAAGAAAATCCGAAGTCACAATAAAAACCAGTCTCCGGACCCTTGCCTCCTTTCTTCGTGGAGACTCTAGGGAGCTGGAGTGTCATTTATTATTTACACGCAACTGAATGGGTTAATCTTTTCTTTTCCTTATTTTGACAACCATGTTTATCTTTTGAAAAGGCTAGCAGAGGCTCAGTGTGGCACTGGAGCGCTAACTGCTAACACATGGGCTCTGCTACGTCTCGGCAAAAATGTCTTTCATACTTGAGAGGCACGCCGGCCAAGATCAACACCCTGAGTTTGATTTTCTTCATCATGAATTGACAGCTTATTTATCTCCATGGAAGAACTTTTTAAGCCCTTTAGTCATCTAGGCAACTTAGGAGGCATTCAGCTGACTGTTCAAAAATATTATGCTAGCTTCATAAGAAATAGAGACTAAATTATTTCATTCCTGTTAAGCCATTCTCCCTTGAAAGAGACATTTTGGTGACCCTGACTTATAAGAATAACCAAATATTATAAACACACGTGCACGCACCCCCTTTTCAGTTGGTATTCTCTTTCGAAGACCGTTGTAGACCTAATCCAGTGCTGAGCGTATTAAGTTTTGTGATGACGCACACATGGGTTCACTTTCCAATAACGCTCAGGAAGCCTCATTAGAATAATTGGGGAAGAAGTCATTTCTGTTTGCCATATCTTGGTATAGAAATAATAGCTTCTGCTGCCTGTGAAACCAGCAAGAAATAGAATGTAAAATGCCAGCTCTTGAGTCACAGTGGAAAAGAACATTACCATGTGACTGCTGTATGGAACCCAAACCAAGGGCAACTCTGTCAGGCCTTCCGGGGGGATTGCTGCTGTTCCTGGGAGAAGTTTAAATATATTTGCAAGCAGGAAATGACCCAGAAATACTAACAAATTGGGTATGCAAATGCAGAATCCAAAAAGTATTTTCACTAGTAATAAATCACCAGCAGTTTTGCAACTAACAGCCATGAGAGTACGGACCCGCTATGGCATGGAATGGCTCTGTACTTATAACTGTCAGGAAAAAAAAAAAAAACCTGTAAATAGGTCTGAGGAATTGGTGTAGGGGAAGAGAGAGGAGAGACCCCAATGTTTATTGGATAGATTGGAGTGATTTCTGACTACAGAGCCTCCCAAGTCAAAGCTGGTGCCCCACTCGTATGGGAGAATATCAACTGAGACATGGGTTTCAGCTGTTATGAATTCCACCTAACAGTAGCAACAATAGAAAGTATTTTTTTTTGAAAGATTTTATTTCTTCATTTGAGAGAGAGAAAGAGAGAGAGCAGTGGGGTGGGGCAGAGGGAGAGAGAGAGAAAAAAGCAGATTCCCTACTGAGCAGGGAGCCGAAGTAGGGCTTAATCCCAGGACTCTGGGATCGTGACCTAAGTCAAGGGCAGACACCCAGCCAACTGAGCCACCCAGATGCCACAGCAAGAGAAAATATTTGCTGAATCTTTGCAGGAGCCAGGTGACGGATGTGCTAGATGCTTTATCTCATTTAACCTCATTATCTCATTTCATACCCTGCAGCAACCCTCAAGATCACACCTTTCTACTACTAGCCAGCCTAAATTTCTTCACGTATTCCTAAACTCCAATACAGGGAAGAAAAGAGATCTCCATCATTCCAAATCTGAAATTAAAACTCCCAGTTTTTTCTGTCCACTCTATGTCCCATTATTCACAGTTTCCTGAGTCCTACTATCTACTCTGCCTTATTACTACCAGACAGATGCCTTCTGTTGCTGAATGTTTAGTGCATAAACATTGGCTAGGATGGTGGGTTTGTCCCTCATGAAACTGGGACTTAAATGTTAACCAGTGATCACAGTGGTGAACCTATAAACTGGAGGCACCTTTTGTGGAAAAATACGATTCGCTCCTACGTAGCATTTGTAAGCACATATGCTCAAGGGAGAGAATGCCCGTATCCAGGTGAGCTGGCAAAGAAGCTGTCCCGAGAGAGGAAAGTTCAAGTGGAAAAGCTCTTGTGTATGTCTACCTGAATGTTAATGAACGTAAGAAAAGAACTGCCCAGGCACAAATATTACAGAGTTGCCAAGGCACAGATATTACAGAGTTGCCAAGGAAGAAGCCGTGCAGAAAAGGACATCAGGTGGCAGGCAAGATTGAGAAAAACAAAATCATCTTCCAAAGTTGTAGGAAGTTTATTAGTGAGGAGAGAAAAAAACAGAGAGGAAGATCATCGAGCCCTTGATGAGCCCCAGTTCTAGAACGTGGTATAAATGTAAATAATTCCCATGGCTTCAGTAAGTGGGTGAAAAGCTTGAGGATCGAGACTGGGCCACATGACCTTTTCCCTCTCGCTCCTGAGCCAGCCTTTCTGGAACATTAGGGCAGGGAAGGTCGTTAGAGAATACCCAGTACCATCACTTCATTTTACACACGAAGAGCTGAAAGTGCAGACGTGGTAAATGACTGTTCCAAAATCACACTGCTAATTAGCATAGGAAGCCCAGGCACCCCTCGTAATGGCCCGCTGACCTCTTTGCCCTGCACATTGTTCAAACGGCCTAGGTACCTCTGTGAGGAGGTTCTCAATCATTATTCACCAAGCACTATCAAACTCCGGGCTCTCTGAGAAAGGAAAGAGAGGGCTGTGCTGTCCACATCGGACCTCAGGCAAGCCCGGGCATGCCACCATGCTGTCCCTGTCATCCAAACCTTGCTCCACAGGCCTGCAGACAAGAGAAACTGCAGTTCTAGAAAAATCGGTGAGGATACCATGAAAACTCAAAGTTAATGATTCTTCAATGAGGAGGGTAGTGGGAAATGTGGAGGAAAAAAAACGCTTGAAGGATTTATTACCAGCCTGGCCGTAAAGATTATTAGGTAAGACACGCTGTATATACACACACTTGTATGTTCCCACACTTGTACGCCCAGCGCTGTATTAACATATGTACATATTTGTTCAACGGAATCCTTCAAAGTCCTCTCCCTTAGAGTCATTTTCAGACATTTCTCAAACATGATGCAGATCAAAATGCAATATACAAAGTCAGGTAATGTCCCCGGCATCAAATTAAAATAGCTAACCGGCCAACAGATGGCAGCTAAAGCAAATCACTTGCCGATTTAAATAAGAACAGCATTCAGTTCAGTTGCGCACGTTTTTCCAGACAGAAGTTGACTGGCTAAATGAAATCAACTTCGGAGCCCAGTTGTTTGTAGTATGAAGGGGAAATCACAAAAAAAAAAAGAAAGAAAGAAAATACAAAAATGCCTCCTTTGTTCCTGGAACCTGGGGTGATTCACAAGCATGGACATCCCCAGGTCTTTTGATTTTAAATCACTAAGGTGGAAATGTCATTCACCCAGGAGGTTATTGATTAAAATAAAGAACAGGAATGTTTTCTGTATGAACCTCACTTTGGCGGGCAATGTTACATCATTTAGATACTGAAAGGAGAGAAGGAGGAGAAGGAAACAAACGGCAGGGAGAGGAAGGTTCAGAACAGTCACAGACCGGGAATAAATAACACAAAGAAGCTTTCTGGCCTGAGGATAGAGGCAGAGGTTGGCATTATTTTACATTAGAAACACTTCGTATTCAAAACGGTAATTGATAGCAGTGAAGTGTTGGGGAAAAGAGCCACTTGCGTTCAAGCAGACTGCCCTGCCAATCAAACTCAACCTTTCTTTGAATGAATAAAAGCTTCATTGCCCTATTATGCTGATACAGTCCGACAGGACTAAAGTAGCCTGTTTGTCAAGTTTATGTGCACTGCCCCAAGCTACTTAGATTCTGATGCTTAAATAATTCCTTCCAAATCAGTGATGATTTTGGATACAGTTCTCTTTTTTTACGGACACAGTGTAAATTTCACCCTGGCATTGCCCCTGCCTGGCCACAGATGGGGGAGGGGATATATTTCCCCCTTCTTTTAACACAGGGAGGGCATTTGGCTGTCTTTTGTTTAGAATCTGTGGCGCTGAAGTGTTCTGCACACGGTCTGTGTGTGTTGCGGGCTGTCTGAAGCCTGCAGACGTCGGCCAGATTCCGTCTTCCCAGCTCTACAGGAAGTCAGCATAAAGACGTCTCCCCATCGTCTCTCTTGTCATCAGGGATTTGGGGTAAATAGCACCAAACCTTGCCTGCTACTAAGTGATCAATGAAAACTGAAGGGCCTGGGGGCGGGGGGGCGGTTTGCTACCGAAATCCCAATTCTTCTCTGACTCCTGCAGCACCTCAAGTGCTGTGGGCACCGGAAGGACTGGAGGTTACACAGCGCCCCCGTACCAGCAATGCAGGGATCCTGCACGGGGTCTGTAGACATGGAGGGTTTCAGATGCTCAAGAGGGCTGAAAATGAACCTGCCTTCAGAGCCCTGGGTGTCTTTGACTTCCCGGTTGCTTCTGCTTAAAAAATGCATGTGACAAAACTGCTTTGTATTTGCAAAGAAGGAGTCGTGGGTAACAATGAACATGCAATTGGGCTGGAAATAGATTTATCAGGCTTCAAGGATTATTGTTTGCAGAGAGATGGTACACACATTACTATTTCACAGTTCAGCTATGACATTATTAACCTACTGTGCAAGGATTTTATTGCCAGATTGGTCCATTTATCAAAAATAAGAGAAACTCAAAACCCCATAAGGAAGTTAACATTTCAGGCAGGCTTGGCTTTCACTTAATGCCATTAATCTATCTATTTACACAAGAGCAAGAAATGTTCATTTAGTAACGTCTCTCCTTTTGGTATAAAAGCTGCGTGACGGCACTGGATGCAAGCATGTGAATGTCATGCTCGTTGTCACAGGAAAAATGAGTGTTTTCTCCTTAAAATGAGTTTGAGTCTCCAGGGCCTGCCACATATACTGGGTTGCCATGTGCTAGAAGCTTGATGCTCAACCAGCAAAGAAAGGACTAAGTCCAAGCAGAAGAACACTTAAATGCCCAAGCTAGAAAGAGCAGCATGGAGGAAGGTGGACACTCTGAATTATTTTGTGACAACACGCAAGATAAAAACACACAAAGTTTCTCAAAGGAAAAAAAAAAACTTATCCAACCTTATCACAACAATGAGCCCCTATAATAAAAAGGGCAGGAAAGTGATGGCAAACATCTCAATAATTCATAGAGATGCAATTGATTTGGGACTACAAAGATAGTGGTCTTTTGACAAATCTTCTCCAATAGGAGGCTTCCGTAACACCAGGATATTCACGGAGCGATACCCACGGTCATGTTACACATCATCGAGTACTCAGCCCTCTATGTCCACCCTGAGATGTCACATAGCCTGTAGTCATACATGAATCCACAGGACAGTGTTAGAGATTTACTTATCTGTGGGTAAAGATGCAGACCTTGAAAAAAAAAAAAAAGGAGCAAAAATGAATCTTTTTCCATTTCTCAAACTTTCTTTTGTTTCTTCCTTCATTCTTTTTTTTTATTATTTCTTGATGGAAGAGAAGACAATCTCCAAGCCCATAAAATGCCAGCAACCACTAATGTTGATCCTATCAATCTTTTCGTTTTCAAAAAATATATATACAATGTTGGAAAAAGTGAAGGGAGGCCATTGGGAGAGAGAGAGAGAGGCACTCATTTTTAGTATGTTTATCTGTATGTGTGTACACATGTATATATGTTGTGTATACGTATATGTATACATACACACATTTCAAGAATGACACTTTCAAAAAAAAGATGTCTCTTGTGTCAGCCTCCCTTCACTTTATAATGTACATATATGTATGCACACACATATCAGTATAAATAAACACATTTCCAAACTACATGGATAGTTAAGAAAACACTTCGCAAGTACTCCTGAGCCCCCTATAGAAAAGGCACCGTGCTCAGTTCAGTGCTAAGTACTCCACGTAAATGGTAGCCTTGACTCAGCACCAGGACCTATGCTGAGTGCCTTACATACATTACTGCCTTCAGTCCTCAGAACAATTCCGTAAGAGTAGGTAGCCCCATTTTAGGAATGGGGAGACTGAGGCCCGGGCTGGCTATGCAGCCTGCTCAAGCCCCATAACTGATCGGCTTCAGAGCCTGGGTTCCACCTGCTCTAAAGCCCACGCTTCCCCCTACTGTGGCTAATCCCCCTTCTCTGGCCCACTGGAGGAGCCAGGGAGAACACAAGGATAAGGAAATAGCACCTGCTGGGCACCTGGGTGGCTCAGTGGGTTAAAGCCTCTGCCTTCAGCTCAGGTCATGATCCCAGGGTCCTGGGATCGAGTCCCGCATTGGGCTCTCTGCTCGGTGGGGAGCCTGCTTCCTCCTCCCTCTCTCTCTGCCTTCCTCTCTGCCTACTTGTGATCTCTATCTGTCAAATAAAATAAATAAAATCTTAAAAAAAAAAAAAAGGAAGTAGCGCCTACCCTGGCAGAGCTCACAGTCAAGTAGAAAAGCCACATCCATGAGTAACTAACAAGACAGAAGCAAACATCATCATCTCAGCCGGGCAGAAAGTGAGGGGGCCCAGGGCAGGCACAGCACTGCTGTGGCGCACAGCCAGGGGTTGGGGGTGGAGGGGGGGGTCTTCCCAGAAGCTGTGCCCTCCGATGCGCCTGTCTGTGCACACACACACACACACACACAGTCTTTCCTCTGAGACAAACCTGCCACAACAGGTACACAAATGCCCTGCGCCTTCAAGTGGCTCTGGCACAACACTGTCGTTAACCTTTTCTCCTCTGAAGGCTTGTGTCACTGCTCTAACGTTTTCAAGCAAGAGGCTTCTTTTGGTTTCTGAAACAGAAGAGCTGCAGTAATACTAAACCAGATCTCGTCCATTTCCATTATGATGAGTCACCTTAACCAAATACGGTAAAGCGAGGGGACATCCACCGTTTGGGCTGATCGAGCTGGCTGGATGGTGCTTCCATTGGTTCTGTGAGCAGTTAATAACACACATGCTCCAGGGGAGCTGTGTGGGGTAGAAATGGCACGGGAGATTATCATCCCCGTGATCATCTGAGGTCTGCGAAGCCCCGGCTATTGGCCAGGCACACATGTCACAATTTGTCCACATCTGCTCATCAAATCCTCATAACGAGTGCGTGGCAAACACATGGGTTCCTTTACAGACCAGGAAACAAGGTCCTCAAAATCTGGGCGAGTCACCTACATGTAGCACTACTGAGTGGCCACACTAGGATTCGAACCCAGGTCTGCCAAGCTCCAGAGTCTGTGTTCTTCATTGTGATTCCCCACCATGAGGTACTATGTCTTTTTCACCTTCCTCTTCCTAGCAGGTCACAAAAAAGTGTGATTGAATCTGGTGGGTCTACTATGCAAAGTACCTAGTAAGTACTTTGCTTATGTACTCCCAGTGACTTCCCAGACCTTGCTCCAAGCACAGTTTGGAGGAGGTTGCTCCAAGGCAGGAGGAAGGAAGGCAACAGGCCTAGGAAGCTGGCCTTGCTGGCAACGCTCAGTGTGAATGGGAAGGTGTACTACAGCCTGTGCCCAATCCTCCCGTCCTAATCCTTAAAAACGACCCATCGATGCCCATCTTCCAGATTACCTATAAGGACATAGCTGTTATCTTTGCAGCCTGTTCAAAGAAGAGTCATGATTTGAGGTATTTCTGTCATCAGCATGTCACACTAGAAAAGCAGTGTGGACCAGCGGCTAAACCACAAATTTTAGAAACCCAACAGACATGCGTTGCATTGGCATATCAAGGGCTGGTCTGAAGCCAGACGCTCTGTGTCTTCCAGCAATACTCATCAATAACTGACAAATTCCATGCTATTTCTGAAGTATAACATTCCAAGTTAGATGGATGGGTGTTTGCTTTGCATTGGTGGATTCGAGTCCAAAGGATTCACAAACATATTGCTGTATAAAAGCATTTCTGTACAATTTGGGGATGAAGAACAATGTTTATTATGGTGAGCTCCAATCCCACTGCCCACATCTCTCTTAGACTAATTTAAAGCAAATAATTTTCCTGTTTCTCTTTCAAAATAGAAAAGATTAAATCCTGGCCCAGTACATATATAAGATAGTGCTGCTTCACTACTAAGAGATCAATATTTAAGCAAAGGCACAGCCACTTTGGGAAAATGAAAATTTGCTTTAATTACAAAATGTAAGGAGGACAGAATATTCTTTTTATAAAAGAAGACTTTACATTTCAGAAGGGGACACCATGAAAGTAGAAACCTAGATTTATCAAAGATCCCAATTTCAAATATTCAGCCTCTTTCTGCCACACAGGTTGGCAAAAAAAAAAACAAGCTTAATAAACTTTTACTTTAATGACTGAGCAAATAAATGGCTTCTGTTCTGTTCTCCTCATAACTTTTTTTTAGACTTTGTAGACCACAAAGTCTCCATTTTTATTTGAAAAATATGGTCAAGAAAACTAATAGGTGCACTGCTGTCTGCAGAGTGGTAATAATCCAGCCAAAGATACGGCTTTTTTTTTTAATTAATAACATACAAAATCTTTGATCCTAAAAATAAACTGTAAAATCCGTTATAGTTTGATATCCCTGATTTCAAAAGTAGATTTCACTTTACATATAGCTTCCTCAAAAACAGTCTTTGTACCAGCTAAGGCGGGCCTGCCGCAAAGTGCCTGGGTCTAGAATGAGTGAGATTTATGTCAAGGCTCATCTCTGGAATGCCCGGTTTCTCAGAAGTGATTGTAACCCAATTTTCATATGTAATATCGCAGGTCATTGTCCTTACAAATATTTGCAGACAACCCTTAAGAAAAACCTATATGCAGGGGGAGGTACGGGAGGGTGCCGTCGTGGCTCAGTCGGTTGAACGATCAACTCTTGATTTTGGCTCAGGTCATGATCTCAGGGTGGTGAGATGGAACCTTGAGCCTCTCTCTCCATGCTCAGCAGGAGTCTGCTTGAGAGTCCCTCCTTCTCCCCTTCTCTTCGCCCCTCCCCCTGCTCATGCATGCTTATGCGTTCCCTCTCAAAGAACTTCATTTTTTTTCTAAAAGGGAAAAACAAAAACAAAAACGAAAAAGCCCCGTGGAGGTGTTACCATTTTGAATGACCACCTTCCTGGGTAGAGACGCTACCTTCGTCCTCAACCAGAGGCTCTGCAGTTAGAAGCCCCCTTCATACTCCTCTATTTACTTTCACTCTAGTCTGGTGTTCCAGAAGTGATTTTCACTCCATTCCATATCACCCAGTAGGATTCACTGTGATGGGAGATTGGTTTATGAAGCAATACGTTTCAACATCTCATATTTGTAACTCAGAAGGAAAGAAAAGATTTAAACTGGGGCTCTAAAAAGTTCGCCACCAAATTTCCAGGTCTGAGGTGAAGAATTATTTCTGTTTTGCCTCAATATGAATTGCAAAATTCAAACGATTAACCTCACTGCTGGGCTCTCTGTTTCCACGGGAGACGGAAAACAAAAGGTTGGGTTCTCTGGTTGAATCTCCGAATCGGACTCCACGGAGTCATGCTGGAAGGAGAAGGTTGGACAGGAGTCCCATCCTTTCGTCATCAAAACCTTACAAATGATTTATTTAATTGGGGAAGAGAGCCACAAAAAGGCAACGTATACTGTCAGTTACTACCTCTGAATTCTCTTTCCATTTTTCCCTGTTGGTGAAGGAACAAGAGGCTCTTAAAAATTCACTCCATTCTTTTCTTCTTGTTGTGTATGTGTGTGCTTGCTTTGTGTGCAGAGTGTGGAATCAATGTCTCGGGTTAAAATAACAACATCAGAGTATTGACTATGGCTAGTATGTATTCCAGCTAATAAAATATAACTGGGCCAAACTGTTCTCAGAGAAAGTTGTATACATTCCTGAGGGGCAAGAACGTGAACCAAGTCTGTAGTCAAAAGGTTAATAAATGTACACAGCTACAGACAGTTCTCACACCCGGTATGCTAAATGTGTTCAGTGAATTGGCAGAAAACATGTTCTATGACTCTATCTTTTGAATATAAAACATATACCTCTACTAGATCCCAATAAAAATTGACAAATTATATTTAAAGACCATAGAACTGGTACTAATAAATTTTGAGTAGAAGGGAAAGTCTGCAGTCGGAAAAAGAATTAACCGAAAGCGTTTGATTTCTGTGTCTGCATGAATTTGCTTCTGTGTATTTGTGCCACTTCTCCACCATTTCTCGCAGAATGAAATTCTCCTGAAGCCTCTATCACCCCAGGGAGATGCTCCCACCACCCATGGACCTAAGAGTCTCTCCCTCCTTCTTTCTCTCCACCGTCCTGCCATATTTTCTTCCTGGTGTCTCTTCTAAAACAGATGTGCCCTTCTCCTAACCAATACAAGTAGAATTTTCTTTTATTTCTCCCAGCAGTTCATTGAATGATTATCTTCCTTTCCTGCCCTTATCTCACCAATGTCTTTAGTCATCACATTCTTACTGACTGTATTAGTGTTTTTCTCCAAGTGTGTACCTTACTGAGAAAGATCTGTTCACATCATTACCAAAGCTATCCTGATTTCCCATAACTACAAACCTCACCTTTTAGAAAGTGGCTAGCATTTGGTAATGTGAATTCAAACAGCCCATGAGATATATCTGGCCCATGGAAGGCAATCAATAAATACTTGCTGACCAACCACTAGTATCTAAATCAAAAGATGGGGAAAAATATTTGCAAGCAGAATATGGCTAGGAAGGAAGGACCCTCAAAAATTCTGTTAAAGACAGTATTTAAGCCTAGCTTTTCAGTTGGAACAGTTAAGAGATTCATACTGTCGTTCTATTTTGATTTCTTGAGGTTAAAATTTTAAAGTGAATTTGTCCAGCATCTAGTAATTTCTCTACTGCCTAATGTTGTATATGCGAAGGGCGTGGGGGAGGCTCTCTCAAAGATGTTGGCAAAGACGAGTAAAAAGCCTGAGAATAAATGCATCCGAGACAATTATGACATTGAGCCAAGAGAATAAAATTTTAAACTCTGCTATCCCTAATTCATCAGTGAAACCTGACAACCAAAGATTCCTAGAATTTAGAGCTGAAAGTCCTCATCAATTATTTGCTCAGACAATTCCCATTTTGCAGATTTGAGACCCAGAGGGATTAAGGGCATTTGTGAAACGACAGAATGAGCTACTGGCAGAGCCAAGCAAAAATCTGGATCTCTATTCACTTTTTCTACTCTGTTTCTCCTCCTGTTAATTGGATATAATATTACCCTTCTAATTCCCCAGGGTCCTGTGAGAATGACAGAATGAAAATATGTGCTAGGTGCAAGGCAAAAACTCTCACACAAGGACTATTATAAGGGATAGAACAATACTGGATTTTTTTCCTAAATGTTATACTTACATGATTTTTAAATTGTTTAACTTGTTTAATCCCTGCTGTTCTGGCCACAGGAACAATGTGGTAATTAGGCCTTCCCACAAAGAAAGTCAAAGATCATCTCCATTTGCACATTCATTTAAAAAGCCCTTCTCCCCATCGTTGACACCTGAGCAAATAGCCATCAGCCACTTCTGCATGCCTCTTGGAACCACGCAAACTTCTCAGCAGGCCCCTGTTGGTTTTTTATTTTTCTTTTCCAAAGACACAGACTTTTTCCCTGTCTAACGCACGGGATGCCCATAGCATTATCTTGCATTCCTCCGTCATTTTTTCTTTAATTGTTGGAGACCAGAACTGAAAGCAGCATTACAGTAATTTCCTCCAGGTTACTGTATATTCAATACTGCTATTTATACATTTCATTTTGTCTGCTGCCTTTGGTTTGGGTCCCTCCTCTCGCCCCGCTCCCCTGCTGCTAAACCGGGTATCAAATAGACGAGTTTTATATTCTGTCGCTGAGATTATGCCATTTTCTCTTGACTTGGGGATGGATCACTCTTGCAGGTTTTCTTTTTAACATTTTTAAATAAAACTTACTAGAGCTTTGATGGCATTATTTCTGCCCTTCTTTTAGCCAACTCTTCATGACGTGATTTACTGTCATGGAGTCCCCGCATTCTTTCTCTGCTTCTGGGCTAATGTCTATCTTATTTTGGCATTCAAAGGGCCACTCAGGTTTCTTTCTCCTGCCTAAAATATTAAGGACAAATGAAACCCCTTGAATCTTGAGCACAAGACAGACTTTCTGTCCATTCAGGATGCTAATCCTCCAAACAAACTAGTCCATTAGTTTCTTTTTCAAGCTACTCTAAAGTTAGGGGACATTAAAGCTCAGAATATTCCACAGCACACACTTAGTTTTGAGTTTGGATTTGGGCTTGTTTTTGATCGAATACAACAATGGCCTCGGGACTGGAGTAGCATTTTTTAAACGCCATGTCTCCCTCCCTCTACCGCTTTGTTTTAACTCTAAGACACCCCTCCTGCGTTTTGCCAACTTCTGAAGTTAGAATACTCAGTACAGTGAAACTTGATTTCAACAGGAATTGCATCTCTGTAACCGTGGGAAGGAGCTCATCTTTCTCTTGAGGTAGCAGAATTCTCTTTCCTTCTAATTGATATGTCTGTGTATCTTTCCTCTAATGCTCACTTCTCTGCAGGCAGAAAATAAATCTCCCGAGCAGCACTCCCCTACTATTTCCTCGGGAATCAAAGCAAGCCCTGCACTAAAGCTTTATATTGTCACATCCACCACTCTCCTGGGTCTGAACTTTGGGCTCATCTTTATTTCTGATATTATTCTATCCTGGAGCCAGCGAATCAGTGTGCTTGTGTGCACACGCACCGCACATGTTTGTATACATGTAGATGCATGTATATGTGCGTCTACATGTATAAACATGTTTGTGCATTTCAGAGGTGTGTCTCTGTGTGTGGATGTTCATGTGTATGCCTGGGCACACTATATACACACCAATAGTAATTAGCTACTCTGGGCTTGGTAAATTCTCCTTGGCAATACCTTGCATATTCAACTTTCTCTAACTCCACAGCTTTCCAATGTCTATGGACTGGGAATCTTTCCAGGATTTCATTTTTCTTTCTTCCTATCTCATGGAAACACACATGAAGTAAAGGTCAATTAATACTGGCTATATACACATATATACATATTTATAATGCATACATATATATAATCTATATTATTTATTATTTTATTTTTCTTTATTGTTCAACCAAAAGCTCCCCTTGTTCAGTATATATAGTCAGCACAGCCTATATTGATTTCATCCACATTTACTGTGATTGTGCAACACACCAGGGAATACCAATTACCAGTTCTGGTAATTTTCATACTCTGTTGAACAATATTTCCTTCTTTCACCTATCTACCAGGTAACGTAGCATAAGTGATAAATATTATTTTCCCATTTCACAAGTAAGAAGGGCAGAAGTTGGAGTGGAAGGATCTACAAACAACTTGGAACTCAGCTAGGGTTGGCAACTGCTTCTTTGGTTGCACAGCAAGGTTTAAAATTCCCTATTCTGATCAGACCTTATGATACAACTTTTCCTCATAAGATGCTTTATAACAACAACAACAACAACAAATTGGTGTGCTCAATTTCAATTCTTTATTATCCTTGATTTCAAGCCGTAATGATTTTGTTTCCTCAGCATTTATTCCAAGGTCCTCTCTTACCTCAATTTTTTTCTAACCCTTACTTTATACATAAGGTTATTCCTTTGGTTTTATTTCCACCAGCTTGACACTTTTCCTCTTTGCTGATCTTTTCTAAATGGTTTATGTCCCACAATATCTATTCTTCTCCCCCACAAACCATTCATTTTCATTACTCTTCCATGATTTGGCTCTACCCATCATTTCTGAAATAGAGAATGCCTGAACTTCTTTGAAAATCCACATGTCAAAATGTAATAAAAATGTTTTCATTGCTACATTGTTTTAAGAGAAATGAATGGCCTGCTCAACCACCAATTCCAAATTTATATTCAATTTTAGGAATACATATTATTAAGCCTTTTTCTCTTTCCCTGGTTATGAAAGACTCGAGTCGACTCTGCGGTCTTGCATGGCTGGGATTAGGAGTTAAGGCATTCCTTATAAATCAGTGTAATCTTTACAACAGGACATTGCTGTATTGAGAATTCCTCTCTGTATTGTGCATTTTCAATTATGTTACATGTTTCTACTTAGTAAGCCAGCTTAATTCTACGCCGTGTCACAATATTAGAACATGTCCAGGTTGGAAAAGGGAGCAATCTTACTTCTCTTGTAAGTTGTTTAGCCTTTGGCACTTATAAATCCCCCCAAAACACTGGGGAAATCCCTTTTCCTTGCTTTTAATATGTCTTTAGATTTATTACTTAAAGAATCTGCTCAGTTAATCCTTTGCTGAGGCCAAGCCTCGTCAACATTCTAATAAAGGTTTGACAAAGGGAAAGAAGAAAACAAAAATCACAATATCAGGTGTTCAAAGAACGCTTCAGACTTAAAATGAATTTCCAAGTATATACTCCATAAGAAAGACAAGAATAGGCAGGAGGCTTTAAATTACTCTGCATAAATCCAGCCCCATTTATCTTGGGCTTTATTCTTAGACAGTTCAGTGAGAGCAGGCAGCAGGACAGAGGCCGAAGGGCCCTTCAGGGACCAAATTACTGTTTCAAAATGGGGTTTGTGTTCCAGGTGTAGGACAATATTACCCGAGAAATGTTGCAGAGATACGGTGTTCTTCAAAGAGCCCTATTAAAACCTTTAAAATGATCGGCGCTTATGTCATTAAGAATAGGGAAGAAATGAGAAGCCTGATTTTAAAATGTATTTTTAAGCCAAAATACTAAAAGTACTGCAAATGACCAAAGGAAAAGAGTGACTAATAAAAAAACTGACCTGATATTTAAAATGCAACATCCAAGTTCCTGGCAAAAGTGGCAGGGTTCTCAGCATATTTATCGCATAAAGAAACAATTTAAATTTCCCCATGCAATTCTGATGTAAAAAACATAATGTTGGGAGATTATGTATCTGATTTCTGTTCTTTTCCAAGCTTGTATTAAAGAAGAGGGCATTTAATTTTTTCCTTTGGTTACTGAAAATCATCTATATTCACAAACATAAGGAAATATAGGATAGAGGGCAGAGACATGAAAAATAAAATTCTCCTAATAACTAAGTGTGCCTTTATCCTTTTCAGGTTTACTTCTTTCTCCCCCCACCCCCATTTTTTTTTTTTCTCATACCTCCTGAAACTATCCATAGTTAAGTCAAGAGGCAGATTATTCTCCATGACACTAAGAAGGTCCCAAAGCAGAAGCATCAGCCCCTCCCCGTCTGTAGTTATTCGTGGCATCCGGAGAGTGACCCATCCTTTAAAGCCCAAACTCAGTATCACCTCCTCTATGGTATTACTGGCAGGATTAGTTGTTCTTTCAACATCCTAGAGGAGAGCAGAGAGTGTGGTAGGAAGAACACGGGCACTCAGCCATTTACTATGTCGGAGGCGCAGGTCATCTAACTTCCCTGCATGTTCATTCCTTCACGTGTAAAACCGAGCTCAAGCCTGCCTTACCCAATTCAACAGACTTGTTTTCAATCACATGGGCGAATGTACACAAAAACATTTTAAGGCACAAATTCCTCCACATTGCTAAGTCTCTTACCTGCCCACTTTATGGAATCAGATCTATTTCACAATTCAGAATTCTTTAGACTTCAGGAAGGTAATACAACACACACCCCACCATGTCGCATGTTAGATAACGCTCTGTCAGTGAGATGTAGGAATGTGAACATTAAATGGAATCAACAAAGATTATAATGAATACCAAAATCTATTTCGATCTATAAGAATCTGGTCCAAATTCTCTCACTTGACAACTGAAGAGAATGGATTATCATTTTTATTTATAGGACTCTAACCATCAACAATAAGTCAGATGCCAGTAGGAAATGTTGGGCATCAACATTATTCACCAAGCACTCATTATGAACAAAATACTCCACACAGCAGTTTGAATGTATTAAAAAGCAGTAAAAAATAATATTTGGGAGTATTTATAATCATAAGTTAGTACAACCTCAGTTAACATGTACTGAGTGCTTCCTTTGGACCCTAAGCATTTTACATGCATTGTCTCATGTGACACAACAATCCAAAGTGTGATTCCAAACCGCAGATGGGAAGAACTGAGGCTTAAAAAAAGGGAAGTCACCACCCAGTCCTGGTATTGAAGATGCTGTTGTCATTCTAGTGAGGGACCATCAAGAAATAAGATACTTTCTGAGAGGATAAGAATAAGCAATTCGAATAGGGAGGAGTGACCTAGCCAAGGGAGATTCTGAAGTATACTAGCTTGAGCTACCCAACCTACAACCTGGATCCCATGAGACAGAGATGGAAACCTCTCCCTGTCTGTAAACATATCTGAAGTTTGAGTTCCCCAACCAGCTGTTGACATGCAACTTCCAAGTTCTAAAAATAAAACTCCCAAGATCAGCCACATTTCACGTTTGGAACTATTGAGACATACAAATATTTCTTCTTCTGATACATGTTCTTGATGCGGAAAACAGAAGAGGGAGAGAAAACGAGAAAGAATGGCAAATAAGAGGAGGGGTTTTAAAAAGGTGGGAAAGAAGAGAGAAATTCCAAATTAGTCTACACAACAGAGAAGAAGTAAAAGAAAAACTAGGAGCAAAGGCAGGTTGAACAAGGAAAAATCCTTTAGATACAGAGACAAGAAAGAAGACAATAATATGAATTGTTCACCCTTCACAGAAGGCAAATTCCAAATCACTTGCAATCAAAATAATATACTCCTCAGTCACTCTGTGATAAAGAACTTTGGAGGACGATGGTGCAATCCTATGTCGAGGTCAGATCACAGACTACTCATTTATTGACTGTTCAGTACTATTTGCTATTATATTCCCCTTAGGCTTTAAACACATCTCATTCAATAGTAATAGTTTCAGCTCCAAATTCTGAAGACTCATAATGCCCCCATGTGTCTTCAGAATCCTCTCATTTAGTCTTGTTTTCAGGGAGTATTATTGCTCACAATTTCCTGATGAAAAACCAAAGTTTAAGAAGCTTGAACAGTTTGCTCATGAGCATACAGCTCAGTGCCAGAAGCTGGAACTTCAACTGTATGATTTAAAAGTTCTTCCTTCTCTAATGCCGTGCATATGTGTTGTATGTCCACATGGGTGGTTCCTTCGTTTTCCATAATCTCACCATCTCCTTTCATTATTCCATCAAACTTGTCTCTGCAGCCAAAATGACTCTAATAAGCTTTTAAAAACCTTTTGTAGGAAAAAAAAAATCCAAAGGCTTTTCAGCTTTGACATCTGACTTCTCTCCCTGGGAGATCAGGAGAAACCTGGGTGTCTCCCCCTTGACTCAACCCATCTAGGCAGCTCAACTAGAGCTTCAGAGAGGTGCCAACGTCACACAACAAGGCAGTAACAGAGGTGAGGCTAGAACATGTGCCTCTTGACTTCAGCCCAAGGCACATTACACTCAAGAGTCGTTTTGAGAAGTCAGTCTATATTCACGGAGAGGCTATTAGCCACTCAGTACTACTGTGGGACAACTAAAATTGCTCTTGCTCTTATCTAGTTCAAGAGAAGAGCTAACATACACATGAAATTAGGAAAGGAACTATTCAAGTTGACAATACTAGTCACATGCGACAAAATTTCAGAAGAGCCACCATCCAATGTTGGAAGCAGCACTGGCCCAGAGCCACAAGATTTAGCTTCAAGTGCAAGTCCTGCCGCAGTCTCCACGGGTGTTTTGGCCAAGTCACTTTCACTTTCCTCTTACAAGATGATTAGCTTGGGAAAGAAGAATGATGTCTTGTCTCAACCAGTGAAGAGTGGTGTGAGCTTCAGGAGTGGAACATGCGGATATTAATAGTACCCCCACCAGAGTGCAGTGAGGGAAAAATGAGAAAACTCACAAAAGGCGGCAGACGAGGTGTCTAGAGTGATTGACAAACACTACCTGCTACTATTTGTGATTCTAAGGTCATTGCAATTCTGAAACTGTGTGAAAGGGAGTATTTTGTCAGAGTTCAGTTCCCAGAACACTCTCATCTCTTGCTATTTAAGGGCTATGAGATTAAAAGAAAGTATCAAATATGGTGTTATTATATATAAGGTGTGTAATCAGCTACCGAAAGCCAGAGATTTTCATCTTGGGTCTGAATAGCCCCTGGTTTATTTGCTATGTCTAGGTGCTCTCCTTTTATCAATATTTGCATCAGCAACTGTTCCACATCATTACTAAACATTTGACATAAGACTTAAGAATTTCTGACGCTGGTAGAAAAGTTCCTGCCCCTCACTATACTTTCTCAGAAATTACTCATTGTAGGCAAATGTACCCAAGTCCTTGGAGCATAGCAGGTGAATCACCAACCAGAATCAGAAGTTCTTTCCATCACTGAGTCTTGAGGTACTTGCGTTCATCTCACGCTAGGACATTTCTTTTAATTTTCATGACATAATTTTTATATTTTTCAGGCAGCTCCAAATCAGAGGTTTTTCTAAGTGGAATATTTGCCATCCTTAAAGGTATAGAAGACAATGCCGAATATAAATTGACATCACCTTTGCGTTTTCCCCACTTCTGCTATTTTCAAAACCTCACACTTTTCATTGGTCATACTGTGTTCAGGGGGGCTGTCATGCCCACATTAAGCCATGGATTATGTCTTTTGCTTCTCAAGAGCCAGAAGTGCAGAAGCAACTCCAATGGGCAACTCTACCAAGATACACACAGTAACAATGAAGCTTTAGAAGGATCCCACATCTCAGGGCACTGAGAGACTGTCAGAGGTGGTGAAACTACCAGCTCTGCAAAAAGAAAACTCTTGAGATGAAGCTTTAAGCACCCCTCTCGACAGTGACACCCCAACCCACTCAGAGTAGACAGCAGCAGCAAGGTTTCAGCACACAATGCCTCGCCCCAGTCATTCCCCTAATGAATGCAGAACTACCAGCAGCCTAAGATTTTAGACTTCTAGCATTCTCCTGATATTGTTGAACATGGATATAACTTCTCAGTTCCTGAGCTAAACAATCATGTACCTGGATCATTATGTGAGATTAAAAATGATGTGTTAAACGATTCCAACAGGTGCCTCTTTAAAATTAAAACAATCTCTGTCTTGCATACACCCTCAAAATACTGCAAGGCTTAGGAAGCTAAAGCACGTATACTAAAATAAAAATAAAATACACAACCATTTCCTGGCACCTAAAACATGTCACACCTCCAACTGTCCTAGATGCCTATGGACTTAACATAAAATCTATACAACAGGGTAAAAGATAATCCTACTGTGTTTACCATGTTGCTTGCATTAAGTCTGTCTGTCAAAGAGCAATTTTGAGGCAGAAAGACATTCCTGAATGGTGGGAATCACATGAAGCAATAATCTCATCTGGAATTTAATAGTCCATTTTGTGTGTGTGATTTTGATCATTTTCCTTTTATGAGAGCCGTATGCACAGACTCTTGATTGCTTCTGCAATGGAAAAAGAAGAGGATGTCCCTCTGAATCCCAATGATCTACTTTGGCCAAAATCAGACACCAAAGCTGTTAATAGGAAGAACACTTGCACTCCGGGAAATCCTATAATGTAACGACCAAGGCAGTTGGTTAGAAACTCGGTACACTCCCAAGTTGACGGAAGACAGCGGTTCCTGCTGGCAATTACACAGCTAACCCTCTCTGTCCATTCTATTTACACCAAAGAATGAGAAAGACGTATTTAATGGCATAATTTTCTATACATTCTGGGTGGTCAGAGCCATGTGTTTTAGGATGTTTTTCTTTTTTCCATGAAGAAGGTGTGGTTTTGTGGGCAAACTTTTTAAACCCCCTTCCCCACGCCCCCTGGGCCATGTCGCACAATTAAAAACCGTGGGTGGGAGAAGATGGATTGCCCATTGCCTTCCCACTCTGTGCTCCGTCTTTTGGATGGCATCATCAGACCCAGATGACGAGCCGGGAGGCGAGAGGTTTCCAGCAGCAGCATCTGGCCCTCTGGCAGATGGTCAGGCCCTCGGGTTCCCGGCTTGGGCTCCCTCCAGATGTGGCTCATGCTTCCTCAGCTTGTGAGCTCCCTCCTTCCTCGGCAGGGCATTTTTCACACCAAGTCATTTTGGACCAGAAGAACTGGCAGGCTCTTATCTAAGAGAATCCTACGGTCTTTTCCCCTCTGAGGTTATATTTTACCTAAAGATGTGTGGATCCAAAAGCATGTAGGAAGGGAGTATCAGAGCTCTCTCCCTGGAGATCTGGGGTGCTGGGCAGAAATGTGGGGGTACAGAAACACATCACACTGTGCCCTTCCTCCTCTATCACTCTCCACTCCCATCTTTTCTTTCCTAATGAAATCCTGCTTTAGTTAACACTAAGGGTCGCTCAGAAGAGGAAAACAGTGAGAAATGGATTGTCTGTCCCCTGAGGGAGAGCACGCTGGGTGGTTCTGATTTGGTGATGACATGAGCACTGGGCCTGGACATCAGTAGCATATACACAACACTTCATTTTTTCCAATAAGGCAGCTACCACCTGTTCCTCCCCTAACCTCTAGCTACTCTGTTGACTGACACCCCAGTTGTGTCCTAGTAGGGAGGGCCCCCTGAAGCAGAGCCCTAAGGTGACTGCTCCCAAGCTTTGGTGATTATAAAAGTAAACACAACAGTATCAATCTCTATAGCAACTATCCTAATTTGACATGAGGTATGATTCCAGGTACTTAACAGCTAGGTACTTAAAAAGTCTGGGGGCGCCTGGGTGGCTCAGTGGATTAAGCCGCTGCCTTCGGCTCGGGTCATGATCTCAGGGTCCTGGGATCGAGTCCCGCATCGGGCTCTCTGCTCAGCGGGGAGCCTGCTTCCTCCTCTCTCTCTCTGCCTGCCTCTCTGCCTACTTGTGATCTCTCTCTGTCAAATAAATAAATAAAATCTTTTAAAAAAAAAAAAAATCTAATGCTCACATGATTCCAGTGCATCTACCTATCCCACAGAGGAGGAAAGTAAAATTGAAAGAAGTCAAATAAGGCGCCACAAATTGTAAATAGTAGATCTGGGATTTTTAACTGCAGTCTATCCAATCCCAAACCTGTGTTCTCTCCATTCTACCACAACACCTCCCCCGTTGCTACTTACGGAATATCAGAAAGATAATAAGAGAAATCTTCATCTCCCAATTAAATAACAGAAAATCCTAGAATCTTTGCATTGGGAAAAATCTTAAAGATCATCCAGAGCAACCCTACAGATTATGTTAGGAACATCCCTCAGATTCTGCTTACTGTCCTTGTCTAATGACATACTCAGTGCCCTCAAGGCAATCTGTGCTGCTCATACACGACTGAACAAGAAGTGTCTTAATTAATCAGAATTGAATTCGACGTCCTTGTTAACTTCCACCATTTGGATGTGGTTCCTGCCCTTAGGAGTAACACAGAACAAGTCTTTCTCTTGCACAACTCAACTCATTGGACATTGGACCTCGCACCCACTCTTTTCTCCACTGGGTTGACTGTGGGATAAATACCGCTGGTTCTATTACTCCCCATACTCACCTGGCACTACTAAAAGTTACCATCTGAAAAATCACCTTGATTATTTATTGAACTTGCTTATTATCCGTCTGCCTCCACTAGGATTTAAGCCCATGAGACCAGGGATATTGTTTGTCTTATTCATGGCTACACTGCCAGCTGCTACCTGGTACAGGTAGTCCACAACAAATGGGCACCGCATCTGTGTCTTCTAGCCCAAGTGAATTCATGCATTCATTCAATTATTTGTTCATCCATTCATTCACTCAATATCCAGCACCTAGTAAGCACATCTACCAATTACATGCCAGGAAAAATGTTAAGTGATAAATTCAATCAGTCCCTAAGCATGTATCATAATAATAATAATTATAGCTAACATTTGTTAGGAGTTTACCAAGGTATATGTTAGATATTCTACTTAGGTACATGATTTAGGTATCTTTCTGACGTCCTTTGTAGTGATATGAAAACAGGGGTTTAGAGAGAGAGTACCTTCCCCAGGTTTATATCAACATCAAATAGTTTTAAAAAAGAACTTAAAACCATGTTTTCTGATTATAAAACTGACACTCTTACCCCAACAGTACACTGCCCTCCATTTGTTGAGAATAAGGAGTGCCTGCTTATGTATTATTTTATCGTTATGGGAAAGGAGAGGAAATTATTTGGAAGTTAACAGGGACTCACAAATTAAGACAACCACGCAACACAATCAAAACTCTACCTCTAAAATGATGACAGATCATTTATAGCAATACCCTTGCTACAGAGCAAGGGTACTGATGGAACTCTAATGCCCAAATCCTAAGCCGACTTAGGTAATGGAATGAATAGTCAGAGTAGAGAGAAGCCAGAAAGACTTCTTGTCGGAGCAGACCAGATGTTAGCATGGTGACACAAGATTGTTTGCAAAGAAGACGTGTCAACGCTTCCAAATGGACAGTGGCCTGACCAAAGCCCAGAGACGGGAATGTTTCTATGAGAAGGCAGTGAGGGACTTTGTTGGGCTTGACTGAAAGAGGAAAGAGAGGGGGGGAATATGAGGACATTCAGAATGCACGAAAGACATTTTCCTGAAACAAAGTAGATCTCATACGTTCAAAGAGCTGGGATCATTGGGTAACAAAAATTCAGAGGACAAATTAGCACCACCATTAGGTTGAGACTCTGGGGTGAAGAGCCTTGGCTGTCAGCGAAAGCAGAGTCCCTGCAGTGAGGAAGCCTGTCATGCGGCCTTGTGATTATAACCCACAAAACTCCCCTGCGCCAGGTCTGCTCATTCATTTATAAATAAGAAGATTACTCACTGCCTACATGCTTAAACAGCTTTCTGCATCATCCTGGGGGTATTTTCCCTACACCTTTGCCGTGAGTCTCTTTTCTCTTTTCCTCTTCAGATGCTCAGTGTGTCTGGGTCATGAGGAGTTTCTCCTACAAGCTAGCATCAATTAACAGTTCCAAATCAGGCCAGCCATGGCCTCCCTCTCTGGCTTCTCCAAAGGGCAGTTCCTTCATTAGGGGGTGCGGAAGGCCCTGGCAGTAGGGGGCCTTCATGCTCTGTCCTCCCTTTTATGAGCTTGGCAGACAATGGGCAGGGTTTGGACTATTAACTCCCATTCAGGAGGTGGGTCTCTCTCTCTCTCCTTCTCAATCTCTCATCCTTTTTCACTTAAAATAAATGCATTCTGCTAACTTTCCAGCCATTAGTGGTGGCTGATTAATTTTCAAAGTGAGTTCACTTTTAAGCCACTTCTACAAATAGACACTTTATTGAGTCAAAGAGTCAAGAAGGGATTGTTTTTTAATTGTATTTGATCCAAAGACAATCAACGGCTTCACAATCTCACCTCTCTGTATCCTCTGATTAATTATGAACACTCTTCCCCAACTTGTGTTGACAGAGTGTTTCATAATTTTCAATGTTCTTCTGCACTTAACTCCTGATGGTACACCTTCCCATACCCTGGGAGGTAAATGGGGCAAGTAGGCTTATCTGCGCTTGATAAGGTGAGATGTGCAGGCTCACAAGGTCAGGTAAAGGAGCCAGACTCCCATGAAGAGGGCAACTCCAAAACCAAAACCCAGCTTGCTGACCCCCATTCCACTTTACTTCCTTTTGGGCCACACCAGCAAATCATGGCAAGGGAATTTAGAATAGTGCTTCAGAGCTCACAGAACTGATTTTAGTTCAGATCCCGCCTCTGTCTTTCGGGGTCTCTGTTTCCATGTCTGTGAAACAGGAAACATGAATAGTAGCTACTCGAAGCTCAGTAGGGGGGTGTCCAATGAGGTAAACCACATACAGCCTGGGACAGAGCCCGGCTCCCCAGCAAGGTCTCAACAGATGGGAGCTGCCATCTTCATCCCTGCCACAGGCCTACATGCTGTCTGTCACGGCACATGTGTTTTGTCCTGCTTTGGGCCCTCCACTAAAACTGCATAGCAGTAGTCACAAACTGAGCTTGTGGCCTTAGAAATATTTTTGGTTTTGCTTTTTATTGGCCAGCATTTAAAAATTGGGAGCTTTCAAGGGAAAATCAAGATGTCCCAAATTTCTTGAATACTAAGACATTCCAGCAATCCTAGGTCTCCATCCCTGTGTGGCAATGATTAGCTGAGACTTAGCAGAGACTGTTCTCAGATAGGGCGCATGCTGGCCAATTTGCCTCAGTCCCCACCACTCCCTAATGCCTTCCTCGAACCTTACCACTCAATTTACTTATGTATGTGCCTTGCTCAGGCCGTGTCTAAATTTGCCTGTTCCCCAGCACTAAGACATAGAAACTGTATCACACATCCTAGAGCCAGACAGATGACTTGCACTGGCCAGTACTGTGATTTCTCATATGAACCATAATATTTCAGTGCACTCTCTTTACCACCCCGGCTTCTCACAAGCAAATCTGCACAGAGGGAAGAAATACATTCAGCCCGTTTTGCTGCAGAAAACCTGAACTGAAATCAAACTGGAATAAGCTGAAACTAAATGAGGATTACAGAGTTAGGCCTCGAATGATAGCTTCTCCTTTCCGTAAAAATCTCCCAATTTGCACCTATTCACATAAACATTTCTGCCGTGTGACTCCCAACTGTCCTCAAAATATATTTTGTTACTCGGTAATCAGATTTGCTTGTGCCATAAAACGCCCTAGCTCCTATGTGAATATTTCTTTAAAGCTAGAATTGAGGAATATTGACTATTATTGGAAAATTAGCGGCCCTTGCACTCTCTTAATCATGAGATGAGTTGATTAAACGGGCAGTTTGTTCGAGAGTTCGGACAGTGGCATTCTGGCATCATGGTATAACTGGGTGAGGATTAAGTCATTTCTCAGCTTTCCCTGGCGGACTCTTTTATTATTTACAATATTTACTTCAAGGAAATTTTGGCGTTTGTCATATTTATCTTGCTGAAAAATGGGCCCGTAAATGCGTATCACTTTTCGAACAAAGCCCAACGTGGTGCTGCTAATTTGGTTCATGAAGTGTGTAATTCAGTTCCTTTGCACAGGGACAACATTTGTCTCCTGCTTTTATTAAACTACCATAAAACAATTTTTCTTGCTCATTACTGAAATATGCATTGCCAGGGCTGGGGCAAGGAGGATTTAATGACTCAAGTTCTAAAGGCATTCCGGTGGCACTTCCTCTGTGTTCTGCTGCTTGTCACCAGAAAAATTAAGAAAACAAGGAACCTGTAAGGAAACCTTTGCAGGAAGGTTTGGTGGGGAGCAGGAAGGATCTAGGGATACAGAGGATGGGAGCAAAATAAAGCAGTCGTTTTTATGAGATTATTTCCATGAAACACAGGCCCTAACAGAAGCTATTTGTATATAGCTCCTGACTGATTTTTTTCATTTCACCGAAGTATACTTTCAGTCTCTTCAAGGTTAATTAACAGTATAGAAACTTTGCCACAGACATAGCTTTGCCACCAGGAAGAGGCTAATGCAGAGGAGAGAAAGGGGTAATAGCAAGATCAATATATAATGTGCCTCCACCCAGAGCTCCCCTCTTTGGCAGTCTGGGTGTTGTTTCGTGTCCATTCCAAACCAGAATATTGTCAGTGACATTTTCACGATCCCACCTGTAACAGGTCACTTGCTTGGAAGGAGGCTGCCTGTGTGTCTGACCCCGGCAATGCAGAAAGAAGGCAATGGACTCTGGGTAAAGTAGATGTGGCATTTTAGGGACCAATCATACACACAGAAGAATATTTTTATCCCACACAAAAACAACTGCAAGTTCAGTTTAACAAGACCTGCCACCAAAAAGACACTGTCACCTACCTGAACAGCCTCGGTATTTGTCACATGTTGGAGAAGGAAGAGGGGGGTGTGGGGAAGGAGAAGAAGCAGGCGACACACCAACTACCTGTCATGGAGCAGACACTGTGCCCTGCCCTGTGTCTCAGTGAATCCCGGCACCAACCCTGTGAGATAGATGCTGTTTTCATCCCCATTTTATAAATGAGGAGAACGGAGAAAGCTGATCATGCAAGGAACTTGGCCAGGCTCGCAGAGCCGGGAAGGAGTCTGAGTTGACACTACAGAGCGATTGGCTATTTGCTTATATTCCGTTTAGCACTTGATGAAGTTCTATCTTGAAAGGTTTTCTAGGGCACAGTGGGAAATTCAAAGAAATGTTAAAGACACTGTCCCTGCCCTCCCCATCTTTACCATCAGCAAGGGAGCTACGATATAAGCGTATGACGCTGGCTAATTTTAAGCAGGAGCCAAGTACGATTTTCTCTCACAGAATTCTGTAACCTCTGTAGGATAAGGAACTCTTTAATTTACATAATAGTGATGAGTACTTATGGGCCAAGGTTCCCTGAGACTGGTGGACTCCCTGGGGTTGGAACCCGCAGTGCTAAAACCAAGAAAGACCCAGTAAACGGGGCAGCTGGTCACCCTAGCTGTGCCTAGAAACTGGGGGTACAATGGGGAACTACACAGACGTCATCCCTGCTTTCTGTCAGCAGTCAGTCTAAGGGGATCCAGCCAGAGAAGGAGTGGGAAAATAGGACAAGGAGAGAAGTACATACAGTACAGAGAAACAGCATAGATGTGCGGGATGCTGTCTGCATGCTTCTTATAAGTCTAAAAAATCATCCAGGGACGCGTGGGTGGCTCATTCAGTTAAGCATCTGTCTTTGGCTCGGGTCATGATCCTGGGATTCAGTCCTGGGATTGAGCCCTGCATTGGGCTCCTTGCTCAGCGCAGAGTCTGCTTCTCCTTCTCTAGACTCTGCCTGCTGTCTGCTGTCTGCTCATTTGTCTGCCCATCTCTCTGTATCTCTCCGTCAAATAAATAAATAAAATCTTTTTTTAAAAATCCAAATATGTAAAATCAGAGAGAAACCAATAGATTTTACAAATAATTTCAAATTACACTTATCAATGAAGTAAAAAGATAAGGCCAAGGTGAGGTGAAGCCAGACACAGCTTAAGAATAGGAGAAAATGCTTATGTACCTTAGAATATTATTAAATTATCAATCAACATTTAGAGCCATTTTGTAACATATGTACCCATCTTTGGAAATGTCCTACGTAAAACTGCATAGGTTGAAAAGTGAAATTTTGGGGTACCTGGGTGGCTCAGCGGGTTAAGTGTCTACCTTCAGCTCAGGTCATGACCCTGCTCAGCTGGGAGCCTAATTCTTCCTCTCCCTTTGTCCCGTGATTGTTCTCTCTCTCTCTCTCTCTCTCTCTTAAATAAATAAATATATAAAAAAATATGAAAGAAAGAAAGAAAGAAAGAAGGAAGGAAGGAAGGAAGGGAGGGGAATTTTCTGAACATAAGCAAAAGGTAGGGATGTCAATACATTACCAAAGCATATTTCTATCTCTGTTCTCATGAGTCTCCTGGTTCCATGATGAATTACTGAGCAATCAACATTGTTTGTTATTTCAAATGAATAAGAACAGAATCAGTTCACCACCAAGTGTATCTTTCAAGCAATTATTACATTACAGTGGCAATTAATGTCAACACTGTAAAAAATATCAAATGATCAGCGGTTTAACCAACCCAAACCAGCATAATCATCCCCGGAGTGGATGCATACTCTTTTGTTCTCAATGCATTTATCAGGTAAGCAGTAGATTCCAGAAATGACATCAGTGGAAACCCCTCCCCACATCATTGTGTGGAGGAAGGTAACAGAAATTAGAAGCCACGTCAAATTTCTCAAAAGGGTGACTAAATAATTGCAAAAATAGTATCCAAGAAAACGTTAAGAAAATGAGATGCTCATCTTCCCCCCCCAACACCATACCACCAAGTTTAGGCAGATGAAGATAACTGAGCTGGAGTTGCAGCTGAAAAGCAATGCATAAATCCTGAAAACCAGTGTCCGTGGAAATTCTGTGCCTCCTCTCACTAGCCCCTTCTTTACTTATAATACACATTACCATGTCCACTTGCCAATTATTTCCCAAACTATTAGTGGGACACATGCACACACGTACCATATTATCTTTACGCACAAACTAATAACCTTTGTACATGTCGCTCACAGTCTTTCCGTGTGTCTCCACATGTTTGCACATGATTATCTTTGCTCCCAAGAGCTGTAGTTGCAGGGGTATTGCCCTAAAATGGTGTCTTGGCCCCAGCAGCATCACTATGTTACTATAATTTTTTGTCTTCACAAACACACCCCAGGCTAGACCCTCATCTCTTTCCATCCCCATCTCTTGGAGCTCCTCTGCAAGTTGAGTTTTCTATTAACTCAACCCCAGTTGCAAGTTCAAGTTTCACTGAGCCATTTCTGGGCCCCTTAAATGAACCACTCTGGATCCTGGAATCAGGAAGGAGCTTCACCACAAACATACCGGGCATTCCAGTCAGGTTTGCCTTGTTACTTCCACCCTGGAGCATCCTAACTTAGCTTGAAATAGGGTAAGAGGCCTCAAGAAATGCAGATTTAAACTCAACGAGATGCATTTGCACCTCCAAACACAAATTGCATGAATCAGGTGCTCCAGCCAGAGCCAGGGATGAGGTGGTGTGATTATTCTCAGGAAACCTGGTGGATGGGAAGCCTACTCCTACTGAGAACTGGAATTGGTTGGCTCTTTCGAACCGTGCAGAACGCATGCCTCCCTCCCCTTAACTAGAGGCTGCTCCACACTCTACCTGTCCAATGCAGCCGTGGTCAAGCTGCTCCCCTTGTCATGCATCAATGCCACTTTGTTCAGACCGACTGGCTCTCCCGACAGTGACCCTCCCGCCGTCTGTATTATTTAAAGGAGATTTATGGTTGGGTGTCTCATGTTGTGAAACACAAGCTGTGACCCCCGGGCTGGGAAGCCAGCAGGGAAAAACATTAATATTATGGCACATGGAAAAATGAAACTCATAGGCTGCAGCGAGAAAAAGACAACAGAAATAGGAGAAGGGAAATGAATGGACGCACCATAAACTGCACCAAATTGGATTTTCTCTCGATGGAACCCCAAAATGTGCTCTGGTTAGGGTGGCAGTTTTTAAATCTCATCTTATTTTTATTTGTTTTCTTGCATTTTATTTGGGAAGACAGAAACAACTGCCAGACAAGGGCTTATGTGAAAAAAACTTTCCAGCTTACTAGAGCACCAAGAACCCTGGTTGCATATTAAAAAGGACCAGAGAATTTTATGACCGTCAGGATCACTTGAAGTTATGCATACTAAATTAAGGGTAATCAAAACTCATGCTTAAGGGTACACTCTGATCATCTCAGGGTCAGGAAGAATTCACCCCTCCCCTGACCTCTTGCTTTTCAGGAGGAATGGCACTTGGCAATGTAAGGGGTTTTGTGGTTACAGATTAGGTAAGAAACAGGGGAAAGACCAAAACCAAAAGCAGAAGAGAAAATTTTAGGGTTTCTAATATAATCAGATATGTATTTCCTGATTTCCCAATTGCATACATTTGAAATGAGGAAGCATTACCATCCTAATTGAGCTGTGAAATAAGTTGGACCTTTTATTACCAACCCTAACACTAGCCAACAACAACTTATTTGTCCTCCTTTGGTCTCAGGGTCCTAATCTGTAAAATGGTAATACATATTCACCATGCCAGGCAGAACCACGGTGGCTACCCAGTGAGCCAGAGAGGAAAAGGACTGTTTCAGCAGCAAGCGGAATGACAATCTTAAAATGCCTTTCACATGTTGATCTAACTATCCTAAGAGCGTAACTTTCTGTCAATATTTCTCTTAGCAAAAGACACATTTAGCTTCCATTAATAGTACTTAGGAATTTGTGGAACAGAACGAGCATAAAGATATGTTGAGGGAAGTGGGGCACCATTATATCCTAAACATACCTTTCGCTTGGAACATGTCCCAAGGAGACCCACGAGCTTCAATTCCTTTCGTGAGATTAGATCCTACACTAAAGAAACAGTTACATTTAATCTCTGCAGCAAAGATGGTTCCTAAAACAACGTATTTTATTTAGATGTGGATTTCCTTTGCTCAGCGGAAAATTAATTGATGCATGCCCTCAGACTAAGTTCAGAAATACTTTGCAATCTTTTTCCCAACCTTTAAATATTTCTCAAAACATGGTTGGGATTGTCATACAGACACGTATATCAATGGAACAGAATAGAGAACCCAGAAATAAACTCATGCATATATAGTCAATTAATTTACAACAAAGGAGCCAAGAATATGCAATAGGGAAAGGACAACCTCTTCAATAAATGGTGTTGGAAAAATTAGACATCCATGTATAAAAGAATGAAACTGGACCACTGTCTTATAACATACACAAAGATCAACTCAAAATGAATTAAATATTGAATATAACACATGAAACCTTAAAATTCCTACACTGGCAATAAGCTATCTGACAAAGCTCTTAGAGATGATTTTTTTAGATCTGACACCAAAAGCAAAAGCAAAAATAAGCAAGTGGGACTACGTCACAATAAATTGTTTCTGCACAGCAAAGGAAACCATCAAGAAAATAAAAGAAAAGAATTGTAAATTAGGTATCTCATGAAGGGCATGTTCCCCCCTTCAAAAATAAAAAACTCATACAATAGCAAAAAAAAATTTTTTTTCAATTTAAAAATGGGCAGATCTGGGGCGCCTGGGTGTCTCAGTGGGTTGAGCCGCTGCCTTCGGCTCAGGTCAGGATCTCAGGGTCCTGGGATCGAGTTCCGCGTCGGGTTCTCTGCTCAGCAAGGAGCCTGCTTCCTCCTCTCTCTCTCTGCCTGCCTCTCTGACTACTCATGATCTCTCTCTCTGTCAAATAAATAAATAAAATCTTTAAAAAAAAATGGGCAGATCTGAATAGACATCGTACCAAAGAATACATGCAGATGGCCGACAGGTCTGTGAAAAGATGCCCGACAGTGTTGATCACCATGGAAATGCCAATCAAAACCAAAATGAGATATCACCTCACATTTCTTAAAACTGCTAACACGAAAAAGACAAGAAATAACAAGTGTTGGCAAGGATGTGGAGAAAAGGGAATCTTTGTGTCCTGCCAGTGGGAATGTAAGTTGGTATAACCACTTTGAAAAAATTATGGGGGGGCACCTGGGTGGCTCAGTGGGTTAAAGCCTCTGCCTTCAGCTCAGGTCATGATACCGGGTCCTGGGATCGAGCCCTGCATCAGGCTCTCTGCTTGGTGGGGAGCCTGCTTCCCTTCTTCTCTTTCTACCTGCCTCTCTGCCTACTTGTGACCTCTGTCTGTTGAATAAATAAATAAAATATATATTTTTTTTAATTATGGGGATTCCTCAAAAAAATTAAAGACAAAATAACCATGTAGTCAAGAAATTCCACGTCTGGGCATTTAGCCATAGAAAGTGAAAATGCTAATTCAAAAAGATATATGAACCCCATATTCATTGCCGTATTATTTATAATAGCCAAGATATGGAAATAATCTAAGTGTCCATTAACGGATGAATGGATAAAAAATTGTGGTATATATATTCAATGGAATATCATTTGGTCATAGAACAAAACGAAATCTTGCCACTGGCAATAACACAGATGGACCTTGAAGGCATTATGTTAAATGAAGTAAATCAGACTGAGAAAGACAAATACGGTATGATCTCTTTTACATGAAGAATCTGAAAAATACAAAAATCAAAAAACCAAGCTTTTGGATAGAGTTCAGATTAGCGGTTGCAAGAGGTTTAGGGGAAATATGGTGTGAACTGTTGTGGGTGTGGGTTTTTGGGCAGGGGGGCAGTTAAGAAACTGAAAAATTTTAAATAAGTTAATGTTTCTCAAAAACAAGGCCCATGTAGTTTATATAAAGACCTGGAGAGCATGAGCGCCCTCTACTCTAGATGTACACCACAGCAATTCATGCAGGATTTGGGGGGTACTGAAATACCCCTCAAACAAACGCTGGCTGAAGCTTGTTGCAGTGATTTAATAGGATATTAGAAAGTTCAATTTGTGGCTCCCAAAGGAAGCAGTTTTCCTCAAGTAATCAACAAAATTCTATTTCCAATTAGCGTCCACTGATCAAGAGTTTTACATTCAAAAGAAAAATAAATCCCCTATATTTTAATATACTGTCCATCTGACTACAGGAGGAGGTAGAACAGGTGCTCGTAACCCAGCAGAGAGAACTTCCTTCTGTCTTCAGTCATCGAAAGCACATCCCGAAATCCCAGTAACTGCCAGAAAACTTTCCTCAATGAGTCACTCATCTGAACAGGGAGCCTCTTACAAACCTCCTCCCTTTCATTAAACCCCTGAATGCTAAAACTACATGCAACACCTAATTCTACACAAAGTTCAGTGTTGCTCATTCATCTATGTGTGTTTCATGCCTAACTCAGTATTACTAAAACTGCCAGCCCCAGAGCGCAGAGACGCAACCATCCCATTCCATCTCTAACCAGCCTGACAGTTCATTAGTTATAACAAGACGATTAACAAAAAAGTGTTTCGTGGTGATGGGGATTTTCTTAAATTGCCTGTAATCCTCAGGGTGGAAAGGGAAAAAAGAGAAGAGGACCGGTCTTTTTCTCCACCTTTCCTAAAACCAACCTATAACCCATAACAACAACCACCTCAAGAAACAAGGCATTTTCACCTATGATAGCAGGGAGTATGAGCAAATCATTTCACTCACACCATCTCACCTTGGGCAGGCTTGGGAGTGCCTCAAGTAAGACAGTAACCCTACTACGCCCGCTCTAATCCTTAGCTGGAACCGCTGGTTGCTGAGAGCCTCAGCACCGACTCCACGTGCCCAAGTTGGCAGCTGAGATGTAACTCTTAAGCAACACTGATATTAGATTGGATGATGCTGCCATCCCACTGTTATCCAATTTATTCTACCCTGACATGGTATGAAGTGGTTCTACGTCAATAATGGTTAATAAACACAGCCGTACCTGAACTGTATCACCATGTGCTTTCACAGATAGGAAACTCCTCTCTCTTCCATTTCTCCAAGTTTATGTCTTTAGTGAGTGAGTAATGACACTTTCACCTCCAGGGTCTACTTTACTATCAAGAACGTTCACAAAATGACCTAGATGTTTGCTTGAAAAGCACATGCTGTTGGCTCAGGGTTCATCTGACTAATCTGGGTCTTACTTACCTTGACGGGGGTGTACCTGCCCTTCCTCCTGGATCCTTCTGGATGGACCCATAGAGGTCCCATCTCTTCACCAACACTGGAAGCGTCATCAACAGATCCCAGTGACTTACATCTCCAGAGTTCTAATTCCAGAATGTGGTTAATGCTTAGAATTCCTATAATCCAGAGATTTGCCCAACTTAAAATTTGGTGTGATGTGTAGGTATGGTCTTGGGACAAATTTTTAACTACTTTGTGAGTCTTGGCTCCCAAGAGTACCATATTTTGGAGGGCACTTAACATACTGTATATGCCTACCAAACTTGCTAGAACCTAAAAATCATCCAAGTCCCACCTCCTGATCTCCTGAATTAGAATCTCTTGGTGGAAGGGCCTGGAAATATGTGTATTTAACTATTCTCAGGTGATTCTGATGAATAAGAGAGTCTGGGAAACAGAGAGGTCTCAGGAGATTTTTCCAGGAAGCCCATGAAGAAAGCAGGGCCTACACACAGGGAGAGCTAAACTCCAACAAGGGGAGATGGGGTAACACGTGGTCCCCCTGAAATTTGGGAAGAGACAGTGTGAACAACTAAAGCTTTATAGATATAAAAAAAAAAATGGAGCTCAGAGAAGTTAGGTCCCTCCCGTACCCATATTTCTGTTCCATTAGCTCTGTATTGTGTTTTATCCATCACTCATGTTCCTATCCCCTCTCTAGATCAGTCCCCATCGAATAATACATAGCACTTTGGAGATGACCTAGAAGTTATTCTTGCATATAGTATGGATGTTGACTGCAAAAGCCATTTCTGAGAAATTTCCCCCAATATTTCCAGAGGATGCTAGGCACACTCATGCCTATTCTCCGTTCTTGGCCTTATTTTTGTTTCGCATTCTGAGATCATCAACATTCATTCAAGAGAGCCTCCCTCTGCCGAGGAATTAATCACCAGAAATACTGTACATGAGGACATAATACACAAAATATCTGTATAATACAGCTTCTTAAGCAATTATCCTACACCACTGGGTCACATTATGCAATGTAATATTTCCCATAACAAAAGGAGAGTTAAAGGATTATTTTTAATGCATATGCTGTTAAGTTTTACTTTAATCATTTGTGGCATTCTTTTATATTATTTTACTATTGCATGTCAGCAATCAGTGACAATTAAATTTTTAAAAACTCGCATTGAAAATTAACTCTCATCAGAAATAGGATTAAGACTGAGGTTTTCATGGTTCTAAAGCTGAACTAAGTGGAAGAAAAGATGTTACACGGGGGGGAAATTTCCCTTGACTCAACACACGCCAGTGGGCTTGAACGATTTCTGAGAATTTTCTGTCAGTTTCTCTAAAGTAGCCTTTGGTGGTCTGTTCTGTCTGAGTCATTCCTAATACTTCCAGCCAGGAAGGGCTGTACCCCAACAAGGGAATGCAAGATCCTATGTGCTCCCCCTGAAATTTGTGGAGAGACTGCGTGGAAAAGCAAAGCATTCATCAGCCTCGACACCAGTTCTGATTTTTGTATGGCCTGGTAGGAGTGAGGGAGCAGCGGAAAGGGCCCCCAGTACGGGTTTGGCAAGGCAGCTCCAGACCCTCCGACTCCGCCTCTCGGACACCTCCCAAGGACACAGCGCCCATTCAGGATTCGAGTTTGTGGAGGCTTTTCAATCAATAACATATGGCCACGAAAGCACTCGTGCTATACAAACAGACTGAAATAAATATGCTCAGCAAATAAAATATCTGTATGTGAAACAACAAAGCTTTTAGTTTAACGGCAGAAAATGAAAAACAAGTCTACTTGAAACCAGGCTAAATGAGCAACCAATGTGAATTTTTGGAGATGAATGAGCTGGCAGATGCTTTCCTCGAATCATTAAGAACAGATATCAATAATTCCTAAGAATTGGAGACAAAATTCACCGGAAGCAACTCAGTGGGATTGGGGGCCCACCCTTTTTTTTTTTTCCTCCCCCGCAAGGACAGCTGCAAGGAACCCAGGGCCCTATCAGCTCTTTCAAAGGCCAAGTGTCTCTTTCCACACCAGTTTGTTGGTCTTTATCTTACATGCATTTTTTTGTTGTTGTTGTTTGTTTTTTTTTTTTCCCTGCCAGATTCATGATCTCAGATTAGGTAGGTGGTGGGGGAGCCTCTGTATATACCTTCCTGTTACCCAGGACCTGGATCAGAGAAGGTGCTTATTAATATCATGGAGATATGATTTTTAATGATCTCTGAAAACAGCCTATATGGGTGTGAATAATGGCACTGTCTCATTGCATGCGTGGTTTGTGCTTTTGTCTCAGACAGGTTCATTTTTCACTGGAGGGGAAAGGTTCATGCCGCACGAGGGGGGTAACCAGTTGATGTTACAAGGCTGACTATTAGGCCCCTTGCTGTTCCACATGTCACAGGGAAGGACTCCAGCCGGCAACCTTAATGCCTACTTCAGCATCTTGAAGAAATTAATGAACACAGCTTCTATGGCAAAACATTTCAATCAACCCTTACCAGCTGTGCCTACATTTAAGAAAAAGAAAAGGGGGGTGCAGGGGGAGATGCCCAGGTTTATCAAAAAAGTTTCTTCGAAAGATCAACCGTGGTTTTGGCTGTGTGCAGGGCCGTGGGAGGTGGGGAAAGGAAGAGCAGAAGGAATAAAGGTAGAAGGGTGCCAGCACCGAGTGCCAAAAGATGTGCTCTGGCCCCTGTGTTTGTTGAACAAATTAAGCACGTTCTGGTTTTTCACCTGCTGAAGTAGCGGCAGTGCATATGGCCTAGAAGTTAAAAATAAGGAAATATGCATACATTACCATACTTAATGGACGACCCTCTCCATTTAATATGCAAATTTCCTGAAATATTACTGAATGCCGTCTGTTCTAAATGAATAAATTTGAATTGCAATTAGAATAATCCTTTATAATTAATGAAAACTGTCAATTTTAGTTCATAAGTAATTTGATTAACAGGATGATGGGACACTTAGGAAATTTGCTGGACTGCGAGGGTGTGAGGCAACTGACAGTAAGAGCGGGGCGGGCCAGGCACTTAGGCTCCACCGGAATATCACCCTAAATTATTGATAACACAAGCTGATGAACTTCAGAAAGTGAACTCTGGGGGCCTCATTTAAAGGGACAGCATTGGAGGGCGATGGGCATCATGAGATGGAGATCTTTCAGAACGCGCCTTTGCTGGTATTTTTGGCTCACAGGAAAATAAATGTTTAGAAATGCCAGGGCAAAGGGAAACATTGGCTCGAAACATGAATTTACCGTTTCCAGCTGTTGCTAGAACAAAAGGAAACAATAGTCAGAGGATAAATGTAAGAAGAGACAATGCAAAAACATGTGGAATGAAGTTCATGGTAATGCATCACAGACGGAGGACATAGTGGTTCCCTTCACCGGGTCCTCCTTTGGAGAGACCAGGAACAAGAACTTTTTAACTGGCATTAACTGGACAGTTATATGAAGCAACGGAAGGGAAGCCTTGGAGACATACACGGGGGATTCCTAGCTGTGGCACTGTAAGGGTCTCGTGTGGCCCTTAAGGCAAGAGATGCTCAGTCCCTTCTCAGTGAGGAAAGCAAGGCTGTCAAGAGGAGGGTTAGTGCTATAAGACAATGCTGTCCTTCTTTTCCGTTGCTGTTAATTAACATGGAGACACAGTCAGTAAAAATAAGAAAAGAAGCTATTAAAAAAAAAAAAAAAAAACCTACTTCATCTTTTCCAGAAATTGATTCCAAAACTCAATGCAGAAGTGCCAGTTGTATCAAGATTCGGTCCCCATTTGAGGACTTTCACACTCACTGGCAAGTGTGAAAGTTGATTAAGATTCTTCACGTGGAAGTCTCTGCAGAACGAGGGTCTGGCTTTGCGGATTCTCAGTGTCCTAGCAGACCTTACTCTTTCATGACTTCCATACCTGTCGCTCCTGACAAGTACAAGGGGACTTCCTTGCTGCCCAAGGGGGCTCCGAATTTGGTTGATGATGACAGAATAGAATCAAATCACAATTCTTTACTGCTTTACTCTGACACCTACTGAGAGAGAAGTGCCTAATTCCAAGAATGGGAATTATCTATCCGAAAGACCTCTTATCCCTGAAACCTTAGATTCTGTGTGGTCATTGAAGAGGTACACCATGAGAACTCCTGGGAAAATACCTGAGATTTACCAATCTTGGTTCCATCCCTGTGGACTACCCACCTACACCACTCAGCTCATTAGATTTGACAGAAAACTCAATAAAACAAACCAACTGCATAATCATGACAATGATGATGATAAAAGCAGTACCCACAATTTATTGAAAATTATTCCAAATAGCTGACATGGTGCAAAGTTCTTTGCATCATTAAGTACTTAAGGTGGCCCTGGAAGTACACAGTATGCCCATTTGACAGGTGAATAAGCCAAGGCTCAGAAAGATCAGGTACATCCCCCAAGGAAGAAATCTCAACCAGGAAGTGGCACAGTCAGGATCTGTATCCAGAGTCTGTCTGTCTTCGGAACCTAAGCTATTAACCTAATATGTATTCTAGACCAACTTCCATTTTACAACAGTGTGCTTAAGGGCCGGGCATATTTAATTATGCTAGAGTTGCCCTCACTTTTCAATTACATTTTCATTTCCTTGCTCTGGACCACCATGACTGCTAAGTTGCCCGTGCCATTTGTAAGCCAGCTCAGTGGGTATATGTTTGGAGTCATTATCTCCCCCTCACATGGAACAAGCAGGTCATAAACACTGCCTTTCATTCTGCAATGTGTACTGCAAACAACGCTTTGGCTTTCTCTCCCTCCCACAAAGAGTCTCCTGAAATCTGTATATCTAGAGCTAGGTTTTCAAAACAAGACAGGCCCCAGTCAGGCTCCTTCCTTGGACTCTGCCCTAGAGCCCCAGGTAGCCACCATCCTAAGCAGCCACCTTCAGCTATGGGAGACCTGTGATGAAAGCTGTTAGCTCTTTGACACTCAATAAAAGAAACAAACAAGAAACCAATGATGTTCTTGGTTATTAAGCTTTCTATTAGACCTAAATAAAATTAAGCAGCTGGTGGCCCTATGTCTCCACCAAATTAATATTAAAAACTCTCTTTGAGCCATTTAGAGCCTTTGTACATATACTCCAAGCCTCCAGCACCCTCTTTCTTCCCAGAAGTACAAGCAGTTTTGTTTTGTGTGTGTGTGTGCGGGTGTGCGTTTTTTTTTCCTCCAGGCTCCCACTAGTCTTTCACATGACTCTAGCACCCAGAGGATTTCTTTGTTTTTCCCTATAACCTGCCCCCACCCACAAATCTCCAAGGTAATAACAAGAGAGACATACCTGGTTCCTAACCCCACTGAATACTAGAGCAGGGAGGTCTTTTGGAGATGTCAAGTTCAATGTTTCTCAAGGGTCATGCATGCACAGCTGGTGTTAGGTGATATACTTTTATTATTTAGTGGTTACATATATATTTTCTTGTGTATTAGAAAAGAAAAACAGTAAGAAGCATGTAAAACTGGTGATTTCACATAGAGCACTAATAAGCCCAACACCTAAGTGAATATCTAGATACACAAGAGTGAATAAAGACAGACACGGAGTAAACAATACTCAAGGTGGTACTCATCTACAACGGAGGTCACAAGGGTATTCTGTGAAGGACAGAATGTCCGGAAAACCTGATCTAGCTTCAACCCTTCTTTGTCCTCGAGGGGTGGACTGGAGCTTAAAGAGGGCTGGGCAGTGCGGCAACATGGAAGCAAGGCTGGAGCTAGAACTCAGATGACCTAGCAAGGTCCCCTTTCCTCTACCCACGGACCTAGGTCTTTATCTGGTTCACGCTGGGAAGGGAGAACAGTGAACTCCAAGAAAGCTGCAGAGCTGCCCTCTGGGGCCATTGAAAATAAAGGGAGAAAGGGGCAATTCGCAGCACTCTCTTCTTCACCAGAGCAGCTCCACGTGGCTTAGGTTTATTTTGACAGTTAACGTCTGATTTGATTGGAAGAAAAGTGTTTTACGTAAGATTTTTCAAATGAGTCCATCGATGCAATGATTAAAGTCCTCAAACTACTGGAAGCTCCAGGATTTGGTCTTGTGCCATTCAACTTTGCGCACAGGGAGTCAAATCAGTCCATCAGCATGGTCCAGCTGTACCTGAAATATGGCTCCAGGACCATGAATAAGAGAATTTCCGTAAGTGGGATGTGGCAGGTGACGTAATCTGTTAAGATGCAAATATCTGGGCCCTGCCCAGGACTTTATAGAAACAGACTCTGTGAATAAAGTCCGATAATTTGCATTTTAACTAGCTCCCTAGGTGACTGGACTGTGAGGGAAAACCTAAGAACCAATATGGTAGAATGATGGATTACGAGCAGGGCTAAGAGACAAAGAGCACTAGTAAGAGATAAAGAGATGGTGACTAACACAGACTGAGAAACTGAGATTTAATAATTTACTGATCCCTCAATGAAACACTGCCTCTGTGACTAAGCCGTCTTATGATAAAGTTATCTTAGTACTTAGTAACTAAGCCTATCTTTCACCAACACATCCCCATCCCCACACTTAACCCTTCCCTTACGCGGAGTTTCTTTCTAAAGAGAATGGTGTAACCATGATGTTCTGACTTACTGACCAAATACCCAGAGGCCCATACTGTGTGCTGGGTGAGGCATTTATACAAAAAGAAGATGGTTCAATAGGCAGCCCCACTCCGGTACAAAGCGAACACATTCATTTGAAAAATCATGCTTTCTCCAAATTTAAGTTAAGGGTGGCCTTGTGTATTGAAATTAGCTGCTGATAGAGTTTGTGTGGCCTTTTAGCTTATGCATTCATTATCAATGGAGCCAACTCTCCCAATACACCATGGCCCAGAGTTCTTTGTAAACGGATGTTAAAATTTTTCATTTGGTGGAAGAACAGAATACATTTCTTGGCAATTCAGCTCTGGATTCAGACCCCATCTGTTTACCACTTGTCGGACCCTGAGAGGATGTACAGACACCCTCCAATGCTAACATGGGTGGTCACCTCCCAAAGAGCAAGACATAAACCGGCTTTCATTAACTGCTGGTATTTATGAGGATCCTACAATGAAATTAAAAAAAAAAAAATTAAGGGCAGTTTAGACTAATAGCAACCTTGGAGGGGAAAATGGTAGTCATATTACCTGGGGAAATGTAGTCTAAGTAGCCAGACAGGAACCCCCTGAGAGGGTTCTTAATCTCATAGGTAAGATCACCCATATCTGAGGGGCCAGTGAGCATCACCTGGTGTCTGCCACGCTTATCGGAAACATGGGACAACACCAAGTGACGTGCTGGCAAATAATGAAGAAACATAATGACACCAAATGGGGAAGCAGATCTTCCTTCAACCTTGAGAAGGAGAAGTTACAAACTGTCAGTGTTTCGAGAAGATGGGTATTCCAATAAGGGTACACATTTTTCAGAATGAGACAGCAATGAACTTGGAAAAAGATTTGAAATAGAGCTGCACCTTCTCTTATATACCGGAAACTAATGTAACACTGTACATTGACTATTCAGGAATTAATTTTTTTTTGAAAATTAAAAAATTAAAAAAAAAAAACAAACCTCTACCTTTACTCAACCAAAGGCTCACTTGTGGCATATGGGGGAAGAAAGAGTAAGAATGTTCTGGAAGCAAAGACAATAGGACTTCATGCATTTATCAAACACCTATCAAATGCTAAGGACTATATGCATCTATTATCTCATTTAATCCTCACAAAAACAAATTATGGTAGGCTTTACCCCAATTTACAAATAGAAATGTGAATTGTATTAAGATTGAGTAACTTCCCAAGTGAAGAGGGATTTAAAGATAGGATTCAAATTTCTAAATTGTTACCTGCCATATACATTGCACAGAGCCCCAGAAAAGTATAGAAAGAAAGATCTAGAAGAAAAAAATGGCATTTAAAAAAATGTTATTCTCTAAATTCCCCATAATGAAAAAACAGCCACAATTTCCGAACACCTCTTATGCTGTGTGTGTGTGCATGTGTGTACATACTCATTAGTCCTTTTTATCCACCCTACCAGGTGTCAAGATTCTGAAGTCACAGACGAGGCCACTGAAGCCAAGAGGAGTTCAGTTACATGCTCGAGTTTACACAACGACTAACCAAACTGGGATCTAAACTCAGACCCATCTGATTCCCTGTGCCCTGTGCTTTCTACCACTCTCTTCTGCCTTTCCCTAGGAGTGAATCTTCCTTTTCCATTCCTTTCAATTGGAGATGAAGGCAAAACAGAATCTTCAACTTCAACTATAAAGAGGCTAAAAAGACTGTGTTCCTGCCTGCTTACAACACTTCCATTTGTACCACTGGCACCCAGTTGGCTTTGACAGTCAACATCCTCTGTGAAATTGAGGGGCCTGCAAGCCATGAGCAGCGAGCAAACGCTCTCCCGAAACCACTGAAACTCTTGCAAGCCAGTCGCGCATAATGGACTTGCCTGCCCTTTTCCTTCTAATGCTGGCTGTCCCATTGCTAGGGCTCACTAACAACCACCTAGAGAAAGGAAGGACAGAACTAGAGAGAATGCCATGAATATGGAGGTCCTTGAGTTTTAATTTGCCTAAAAATCTGTGTGTTGTTCAAACAATGTCGAAATTAGCCATATGGGAACCTAGCTTGGGTACATATCTTCATCTGTCACCACATTTGGGGGGAAAGCACTACAGAATCATTGTAGTGTTCAGGCTTGTAGGGAGGGAGAAAAGTCCTCTTGGAAGCAAACTAATACTGAACACATGTTTATGCTTCTGACCTCACAATATGGTAACTAATGATGGTTCTGCAAATAGACTCGGGAAAATAAATGGATGATTGCAGAGGGGAGAACCCCAGTGAGGGTGATGAGCTTCATTTCACCTACATTAGTCCTTAATTCTTAATAGGACAGCCAGCGCAAATTCTATACAGCTTGCCTTAAATAGATGAAATCGACGCCTTATTCTGAATTCAAATCTTAGACCCAGTGCATGTAATACAGTGCCTTAATAGCTTCCCAAACTCTCATTTGGCCTCAGTTATACAACCAGCTGACACTGAAAATAATTAATGCCCTTTAGGACTCGCATCTGCTCCTATGGTTCCAAGTCAAGGTTTTTAATTGGGCTATTTTGGCATTTGGAGACAATGGCAAGGTGAAATAACCTTTCTTTAATATTTTTGAGGTCAGCAGATAGTCCTGCCAAAGGTCATCCTTCAGGTTCACAAATGAGTCATTTGTATCACCTAATGCAATCTGTGACTTGCAAATTGCGCTGGGATGTGTTAGCGTGCATTAATTAGTCCATGTGATGAATACTGAATTCATCATTACTAGCCGGAGCTTGTAGAGATGTGCCAATACTTGTTTTGGCGGTTTGTGGTTGCTTATTTCTATTTTACACTCCACTTCCAGCCCCAGTCCGAGATCTCCAACCCCTGGAGCTGAGTAATTGGCACACTGGAGTTAATCCCCTCCCTCTGGCATGGCTGGAACCTGGGAAACGATGTCTTGGCATAGAAATATTCCAAAGCAGGAAGCAACCACAGTCTCCCTGTCTTTGGTCTGGTTACTCTGTAAAACTCAGCATCAAAGATGATTCCTTTTCTCTCTTATGATTCAGAGCATTCCCAATCTCCTGAGAGGGAGGAAGAGAATAGAGAGAGGCCCCTGGGTCAAACCCCGTGCTCAGAGCAGTGCCCTGAGTTGCGCTGGGTCCTCTCAGCTGCTTGGCAGCTACTGCCTGTAATGAAGGCATTATTAATTTCAGTTTCAGGGGATAGAAAATCAGGATGTGGACACTGTATGGCTATACCATCTGTGCAGTTGACATATATTGATTCATACCTTCTTCCCATCTGTCCTTGACACTGTGCAGCAGCAGAGGTCACAATGTTCTCTTTCCTGGAATTTCCCCCAAAAGCAACTTTCTGCCCAGTATTCTTTTGGTGATTTTCTTTGGTTGCTATTGTGTGCTTCTAAGGAAAACTGGTAGCAGAGTGTCTGCGTCTGTCATCTTCCAGGTGGGTCCCTTTGACCCAACACAACAATAACCAACCACATCAAAAGGGTGTAGGAAAACAATAGCTCCACCACTTTGCTTTACAATGGATCTTCCAGTTCTCCAGAGTTTTGTGGATAACAGAATTAAGGCATCACTGTAGAAATTAACACATTCATTTTATACAGAAAGCTACAGTGGCTGATTAGATTATACATAGCAGATCAAGGGGTTTGGAAAAGTAGATTTGTGGAAAGCCATGAAGCCGAAAACCAGCAGGCAGGTGTACCTTGCTCAACATTAAGGACACCAGGAGAAAAACAGTCTGTTAATGGGATGTTTGTGTATGTTATGTTTAAGAACTCTCTATCCCTGTGATGGTCACTTGCAACATGACAAAGCCTGAGCCAGATTTCAGAGGGAATTTGTTTCGAGGATTATCATGTATTATATTTTATTTCTTTTTTCTGATTACTCTCTACCCAGGTGAAATTGGACACACAAATAACTGAATTCACAAAGGACTTTTTGAGGATTCAAGTGGCCACTTCTATCTGTAAAGTAAGAAGTAAGTGGCTAATTGCAGCCCAAGTGAACGGCTCAGCCTACAATTAGCCAATTAGGTTGCCTGTTAAGGGGAGGGGCAATGGCAATGCAGAAAGCCTCTCCACGGAGCCCTGAGGTCTTTCCTACAGACTCAGAAACCCCAGAAAGAGTGTTGGGGGACTCCATCAGAGCAGATCTAGGCTGCTCAGAATCAGAGAATTGACTGTTACTAGTTTTTCTGATAGCTCTAAAGTTCTCTGGTCCAGGAAATAAGCACTGCACTGTTCTTCCAATGGGGGAGACTTTTTTTTTTTTTAACAATTTTAGCAGGTGTCAGTAAACATCCACATTCTAAACAAAGTAAATGTCCAGCCCTGCCTTAGCTATTAAAATCTCCTTCTTTCTCTGTCTTTCTCATAAAATTACAGATTAAAATGTCTCTGACATTTTCAGCCCATATTTAATACTGAAAATGAATCTATCTTTCAGTTATTCCTGCGAGAAAATAATGCAGTTTTCAAAATATTTTAAGGAAATTTCCCTTGCTTTGGAGGGTGGATCTCAGATCAGGCAGCCAATTTGATTTCAAAACAGGAAATTTCGTTTTGATTAAACTGTGTGGCTCTGCTGGCTTCTGCAATACTGGGCAAGAAATGAAAGAGTTTGGTGGGGGGGGGTGCTGGATTTGAAAATAGCCCCATTATACCAAAGGGACACGCTATTAGCTCCTTTAAGTCTGCTCTAGAGGAAATAGCATTGAATCAAGAAGGAGTGGACAAATCACAAGCGTTCTGGGCCCCAGATTGTCCTCATGTGTAAAATCAGAGTCTAGTTCATTTTAAGGTCTAGTTCATTTTAAGGTCCCTTTCAGAGCCAAAGCTCTATGATTCTGGATCTACAACACTCACGGTTCGGGAGGTAGTGATAGACCGACCCGTCAAACCCCGGCCTCTGGCAAACGAAAGAAGATTCAAAAGCAATCACCTCTGAGCTCTAAGCCAGATCGGTCCATGGTTCGACAGCACTGCCTCTTTCTCAGGGGCCTTTGGGTGCCAGCATCATTTTAATGATCATACTAGAAACTGAGTTCACACAGCCTTGCGCTGTTTTAATCACTTGTTGTTTTAAGCTCTTGAGACGTTCCCCATAGCCCAGATGTGTCATTCACAAAACTATCCCTGGTGAGAATTACAAGGGAAAATCATATGTTCTTAGTTATCTCACTTTTTCGTCCCCCAACTTTCTGCCACTGGGTTCACCCTGGGGCCCCGGGAGCTCGTTAACGTCTACTGTGCCCCATGATGGTGGAATAAACAATTGGCCACGAAGACAGATTTTTTTGGTAAATGGTAGCTTCACTTTAGGTCGTTTCTCTGCCTTTTTACTGTGAATGCTCACTGCCCTCTTTATGCAAGGACACTGCAGACAGAAAGGTGATTTTAAAAGTGGTTAAGGTGCTTCGTGTCTCTAACCATACAAACGTTTCAGTGTGTTGGTAAAATCACACCATAAGGCCCAGAAGAACACAACCTCTGGATGCCACTAGGTAAACAAATCTCCTTCACTTGCTCAAAACAGACATGAGAAGCAAAGGATACATCCCTCTCTCTTTATATCAGCTACAGCAGAAGGGTCCAGTGTCACTGGTCGGTTTCATTTGCTGTTCTCCTCACAGCTTCCAGAATGATCTTTTAAAAATGATTAACCGAATCACAAACCTTCCTCCCTAACCCTCCAAATGGTCTCTACTGCTTTTAGAATGAAACCCAAACCCCTTACGATGGCCTAGTTCCTGCCTACTTCTTCAAGCCCACCCATGATATTTTTGCCCCACTTTCTTTCTGACCCTCAAATTTACTGAAGTCATTCCCTTTTGCAAATGCTGTTCTCACTGCCTGACATATTCCTCCCCATCCCTCACTCATCACAGGTCAGCTCTGTCTCACTAAGTCAGATTTCCAGGAAAGACTCCCTTGACTGTCCAATGCAAAGTAATTCTCACCCTTGGCCATCAGTCAACTCTCTATTATATCAGTCTGCTTTATTTTCCTCAAAGCATGTATCACTTTTGTCTTGTTCGTTGTCTAGTTCCCCCCGGAATATAAGAGCTATCAGAACAGAGACCTTGTCTGTCTTGTTCACCTCTCTATTGTCAGGAATAAAGCAAACATACAGTGAGTGCACAATATTTGTTGAATGAATAAATGATGAATAATTGGATGAGTGAATGAAAGGAAAAATGAATTATTTTAATCAAGGGATTCATGGATACCTGGCTTTAAGAAGTCCTTGAACTCTCTCAAATTGCATGTAAAATTCTACCAACGTGTATTTTTCAGGTGAGAGGTTCTATAGCTTTCATCAGATTCCCAAAGGGTCTATGATTCCTAAAAGGTAAGACAGACTGTGGCAGAGCCTATTAGTAATAAGACCCATGATTTTCAGCTGATCACAAAGCTGCCCTACATTTTCTGCCCTCCCATGTGGCCATGTGACTACTTCTGTCAAAGGAGATGTGCAAAGAAGTGTTAAGTGTAACTTCCTTGAGTGCCTTAAAAGGAAAACGGCATGCCCTTCTTCTGTCCTTCCTCCTTCCACCGGCTGTGATGTGGAGGTAAAGGCTGGAGCTCCAGCAGCCATTTGGGACCATTAGGTACTTTGTGAATTGAAACTATGCACAGCAGAGCCACAAAATAAAAGCCATGGAGCTCTGGACTATCTCCAGGCTTCCTAAACAGAAGGAAAAAATACATTTTTATCTGATTTAAGCTGCTGTTATTTGGTAGGGGTGTGGTGGGTAGAGATGAGGGGGTATTACTTGCTACCCAATTAGTTATCCCATTGTTTGCAAAGTAGGGGAAGATGATGCTCTTAGAAGAGAATTAGTATGTTAACACAATATGAACAGATATGGTCCGAGGTGCCCCTGCCACTACTTGCCTGTCCAGAAACAAAATCTAGTGGAATAGAAATGGGACAAAATTAGAAAATGTATCCAATGGTACAAGAGGAATTTCTTTCAAAGCCTCAAACTTGGAAGCTTACTAGAAGGCAAAACCATGAATGCAAGTAAGACTTGTTCAATACATTTTATTTACACTTCCACCATTAAAATGTGCCTCTGATATATGAGGTACATTTCTAACAACAGCTAAAAAAATCCTTTCTAAAACTATTTTTTACAAAAATAATGAAGCCTACCTATGCATATTTGTCTGTATTTCAACGATTATACCAAGCACTCTGGCTCATTTTTATTCAGGTCAGCCTATAATCAAATGGTGATACTTTTTGTTATATAAATGCATCCACATGGTGTCAAAATTTAAAATTAATTTTTACATGTTGATTCTGAAGGTAACAATAAGAAGTAATGCCATCACCATACAAATTAGGATTATTATATTAAAATGTTCTAATCCTGTGTATCATTAGAAATAACTACCATAGTTAAATTAAATTATTGACCCACGGCAATGAAAATGCCCAGGATTTATTATACATTATTTGTGTATGATAGATTGTTTAATAAATTTGTCCATAGAGACTGTAGTAATTTATTAATTGCAACTCAATCAATACAACCACCAATAGAAGACATTATTATTTACAAAGGGATGGGCCAAGGGAAAAACAAGTCTTCCTTGTTGATGTTAGGAATGATGAGAAGTAAAAGTAATCCAAATCTCTTGACGCCTTCCCTCCCCTCATACCTTGGGGTTAATTTCAGGAAGCTGCACTCTGTGCAGTAGGTCGGGCTGAGATGAGAACATGGAGAAAGATTCATAGCTCTGTTTCCTTGGGCAAGTGACTTAACTTCTCTGATCTTTCCTCCTCCTCAACTGTAAGTAGGGATAGTACTAGTTCTTATCTGTAGAGATATTATGAGCCCTGAATGGGATAATCCTGCAGTGCCTGCCGAATAGTAAGCACTCATTAAATGTCAGCTACCATCATCGTCATTGTCATCCTCATTGTTTTTCCCTGTGCTCTTTTCTTAACTGGATTTCCTATAATGAACTCAAGAGATTTCTTGAGACTTGTTTTAGTTCATAAATCCATGAGGGTGGTGCCACCGTTTTGTCCTTCTTTCTTTCTCCTGGAGCCCCCGGTGTAGCATCCTGTACAGTGCTTTGCTCATGCATGTGGGCTGAGCACAGGGGGAAGGGGAAGGCTCTGCCCCCCGACAGGTACCCAGCTTACCGTTCTCTGAGCCTGCATCACCAGCCTCCTTCTAATAACATAGGAATTTAAATGGCTCAAAATGCCTCTTACCTCAATACCAGTAGGCACAGCCCATATTATGCTAAAAACCACTCCGGGTCCTTCCCAGAAAGCACTGGCAGCAGCCAAGTTCCCAGAGGCAGTCTGCACCCAACAGATAAGATGGGGCAAAGAAAATTGCACTAGACGGGACAGACAACCTTGCTGGCTTGAGTTTAGCTAACAGTAAGCATGGCTATCATTTACTGATCACTTACTATGTTCCAGGCACTGTTCTGAGCACAGATTCTCTCATTGTATGCTTGTGACAAATTGTACAAGAGAGTCACCATTATTATTCTCTCTGTACAGCTGTGGAAACTCAGGCTCGGAGGATTTAAATAGTTCACCTAGAGTCAAACACAGCTAGAAAATTGTAGATCTTGGCTTCACACCCAGACGACCTGACTAAAACCTATTTCTCAGAACACCATACTATGATGTTCTAAGAAACTGTTCTAAGCATTTAAACATGCATGGATTCTACCACCTTCTACCCGAGGCTTCTGATGGCCATATACAGAGGCAACCCGCACAACCCGTTAATTGAGATCTCAGAATGTCAGATACACGGGGGTCCAATCCTACGTCTGCCCCTTACCAGCTTGATCTCTCTGTGACTCATTTTTCTAATCTGTAAAATGGGGATGATAACAGGGCTTCCATCCCAGGCTGGTGGAGATTAAATGATATGTTTGAGTAAAGTGCTTTGCACACGGCAGGGCACATAGTAAGTGCTCAGTGTCTAACAAGTCTTTTGATTCATTCATCTCTTCCTCCTTTAAAGACACAATAATAAAAATAAAAATAGCGCCCTGTAACTTATCCTAGGCAGACTCGAAACCCTCCTCCTCACATCTGGATGATAAAATGTAATTCTTATGAAAAAAGATAATTTTTCGGCACGATGTTCCCTATCTGCAATTACATCAAAATCACATTAATTGAGCTATAACACTGTCAGGCTCAGCAGCTGGAAAGCGCATCCATACATTCTAAAGAGAAGGCCATTAATTCAGCTCTCTACAGCGCGGCAATGAAATTGGGATGTCCGTTCTCCAGCATGATTTACTGTCTTTCAAGCTGCTTAAGTGGGAACCTCTACAAAAAGATTTAAGTTAAGTGACTCTTGTGCTGCTCTGAAGCTCATTTATTATTGAATTAAGTTTTCATTTCGTTTAAAGGGAATAAAGAAATATAGTTTTATTTGAAACAAGGTAAAACATTTAAAAGAAATCGGCTATTATGATCCTGGAAGCTAGTTTATATATCTGCAAATGATCTCACTCTGCTTATGCTCCGCTGAAAAGCCAAATTTAAACTCATAAATATTACTAATATGCATATAATTTGAGACTTTTGCATGAGAGCTCATCCTTACTTTTCCTACTTTATCATTCCTCTCTTTAAAAAAAAAAAAAAATTAAAACCCAAGGCAGTTAGGGAACGGGCTGGAGAAAATCCGGGCAGAAATAAACATGCATTTTTGAAAAGTCTAGATTTTCTTTATGACGTGGAGGGAAACATTGGAGGGAGAAGAGACAGTCAAGGAGATACACGTTATAGGTTATCAGCCTGTGGCAGAAAAATCAAGGTGCGGTAGGCATATAGCATTAAAGGATTTACAGCATCTTGGTCCACAGATGAATTGTGTGTAGCAGGCAAATAGAGAATAATACTCTACTAGTGGAGGAAGCACAAGTTCAGTGCCTAAATTATCAGCCTTTATACCAGGCACTGGACAACAAAGCCCCTGTAGAATCAGTGATCCATTCTCTGTCCACCGTCTGGATGAAAGAGATGGTTTATTTCCATATAATGTTTCTTCTTCTAAATCTCATGCAAAATATCCAAGAGTAAGATTCCTTATATGAAGAAGTCCCTAAAGATCTGAGCACTTCTCAACAAACTATATTTTTTAAAAATCCTCTAGGACCCCTATAATGGTGTCATTTACACTCCAGTCACATGTGTCTACAGCACAAGACCCTTCATAATTAGGTATATACACTATAGCAGCTCACTGCCTAATTAGCAAATTATGTTGAAAATAGCATCCTGCTAATTAACGGTTATTATGGCATTTCTGAAGCTGAGGCTTTAATTATCACCAACCTAATGCTTGTGTACAGAGAAAAAAAGAGCCCCCCCCTTTTTTAAATGATCAATAAGTGCAAGAGATTATTATAAGGCAAATCTGCTGACAGCTGATTAATTTGTTTGATGCAAAGTTGCTGCGTGTTTCATATTATTTTATAGGAGTTGCAGGAAAAGGTACATAATTTGGTTTCATTAGCAACCTCTGCGATTTATCACTAGAAAATGCACCCCCCCCTTTTTTTTGTTGTTTGTTCAATTCCCTCTGTGTTTTTGCCTGTACCAGCATCAAAGTCAAGAGCAGGAAGTTTTAATTAAGTGACACTAATGAGGTCGTTGAAAATGATACTTCAGCAATTCAGCATGCTGTTAAATGTGTTTATTCTATAATGTCATCAAAGGTGATTGTTTTCCCTCGTAATAGATAAAATTCATTACCATAAGCATTGTACTTTTGAGTGCTAGAAATACGAAATGCAAGTTAGTCAGGTGTATCTGTTGCATTTCTTTTCTCTGGCTGCCAATTCAAATTACTGGACCTCCAACGAAACTTCAGCAAACAGGACTCACTCTGCTTTATTTTCCTTCAGTCTCCCCTGTTTAGTAATTAACAGACCCTGCCAGTGGGAAACGGAACAAAAATGAGCATGCAAATGACTCATTGAGGAATGCTGGAATCAAAGGGAGTGATGAGGTCTGCAGAGAGGTTCCTCTGAGCCTGGCCAGTGTGCCTGCAGACCCGGCTGCTCCGCCCGCCCAGAGCGGCACACCTCCTGGCTGGATGGCTAAGCCACTCCACCGCCACCAGCAAAGGCGCCTCCATATTATTCAGCATTTGATCTGAAATGAGGACATTTTGGATACTTTTTCCTTTAAAATGATTCCAGCCTTCCAAATACAATTATGGTCATATGACCCATTTTGGGAAACTAATTATCACATTGTGAATTTCCACACTTCCTAAGAACTGAAAATGATTTTTTCACATTTCTGAGAGATTTGGCGGGGTGGGGTAGTAATAAAAATACTCCATTTTACAGATAGGGAAAACAAAACAATGTAATTTATCCCAGGGCGGAGGCAGAGCAGACAGGAATAATCCCTGCTCCTCTTCTCATCAAGTTATACCACCTCTGCCACTCAAAATACTCATTCGTGATTTTCTTGGGTTACTCCATAGCCTATTTTCACATCTTGGACAAATTTGAAAGTTCTACCATGTTTCTACAAGAGCCTGTTTTTCTTTGAGTGAGACCATCACTAATGACAGTCTTCATCAAACTAGCAGCTCTCACGGCTTATCTGGATTTGGACAACAGTAATTATCGCCAACAAAACGTTCCCCATTTCCAGAGTTTGTTGTTTAATGCCAAGGGAAACCCATTCTGACCCACCATCTTTCATAACTTTCAGCAGGAACTTCTGACAACTGTGCTGCTGGTGATTGGTAGTGAAGGAAGCAGACTCTGCACTTCTTTGCTGACTGACCAGCCACAGATCAAGAGAAACAGGTGTTTGGGTCACTCTTAAGTACTATGACTGAGAAATGAAAATTGCCTTGCTTCTTTACCCTATCCCTAGTTTGGGCTGATTGGATCCTGGGATAGAGGAATGAATTAGATGACTTTGTGGAATTTTTCACAGCACTCTCAAAGACTGTACTATTAGCCAATTCTCTAAGACATCTCAAGAAAATTAAATATTCAGTATTATGGAGCAAATCAAACTTTGACTTAACTTGTCATTTTTCAACCCGTTAGTTTGCTGAGGAAACTCAAAATGCTCTGGCAATACAGGGAAGTATAAGAGATAACTTATAGTTGAACACAGGGAAAACACAGAATGACTTAGAAGTATTAGCAAGGTGGTAAAATTTCTAATTCCCTATCTAAGGTGAATTAGTGAAACACAGGAACATACATCAAGAGGCTTAGGGGCAACTAGTAATCTAGGAGGCTGCAAAGTGTTGAGGTACCTTCACAGGAGCAAGAGATCCTGTTCTGTGAATTAAAGACAAAAATGTTTCTGGAAGAACCAGAATGCCTTTACCAATTTTGATTTATTGTCTGGAATTTAAACTTCTGCTTCTCTTTGTGGTTTCCCCCCTTAACTTTAGCAAACACCCAGATGCTCCTTAATAAAATGGCAAAGACAAATGATAGCATTCAGGGCCAGTGAGGTACAGGGAGGCGAGCACTCTCACCCATGGAGGAGTGGGGGCAGTGGAAACTGGCACAGCCTCTCAGAAAAGCACTTTGGTATTGCATTAAGAGTTTAAAAACATTCATATCCTTTGATCCCATAATTGCACTTCTAGGAATCTATCATAAGGAAATCAGAGATACTCATCAAAGCATTATTTATAATAATGAAAAATTAAAAACTTAAATGTCTAACACTGGCAGATTGGTTAAATAAATGATGATCTATCCACCCAATGTAATATTATGCAGTCATTAAAAACATGTTCAAAAAATACATGGTAATAAAAGTTAAGAGCAACAAAGAAGGCTAAAGATGTAACTGAAGCATATATATATATAATGTCCCCACATCCATAGATTTCAAAACATCTATTTATGTAAGCATTAAAAACAAGTACAAAAGACATACCAAAATGCAGACGGCAGTTTTCTCTGGAAGATGGAGTAAAAGGAAATTTAAATGTTTGCCTTTATACCATATAAAAATTATTCATTTAAGAATATTAAAATTAGAGAGCCATTCAATAATACATCTTCTTTAGAATGCACCCTGTCGGCATGAGGAATTTATTTCACGGTATACTTTATAATTACAACATTATATAATTTATTACATAATCAGTCCGAACATTTTTTTTCTATTAACTTCATAATTTCCAGCTCCCTGAAGCTCAGAGAATATTAAAATGCTGGCAACTACCATTCCAAGGTTGTTGGTACAGGACTCCCAGAACACACCTTTAAAAGACACCCTCGCATTTCATGACCATCGTAATCTCAGTTCGTATAAAGTTTCCTGCAGATCCACAGAAGGCAAAAGTGCAATGTTGGAAGTCTGCAGTCCTTTCATAGCACTGTCTGGGATCCCCATGGATGGATATTGTCCTTACAAGTTTATCACTAATTTTACTGAGTTACGGACATTCTTGTCTCAGATTTCTCAGAACTTTCAAATCCACGTTCCGGTTCTGGCAAGGTAAAAGGAGTCTGTCCCCAGCTCGGGACAGACGGAGCCCCGGCTTAGTTTCTGTGGGTCTTTTGTCTTTGTTGGTTGTTGTTGCTGCTGTTTTGTTATTTTTCATCATCAATGACGAACAATATGTATGTATGGGGTATTATTTAGATTTTGAAAAATAAAAATTCAAGGCACAGAAGGGAAATTTAATTTGACATTCAAGTCATCTTTTTTATAAAGGAAGGTTTGGAACTGTTTTCCACGGGAGGAAAGAAGGGTGAGTCCAGCTGCAAGGAGGAGAACTTAGTACAATAGGCGTCCGTCATCCTTCTGAAGGATAACATAACTACAACAGAAATGAAGACACGGAAAGAGGTGCCCAACAAGCTACCTTGTCAGCCAGAGATGAGGGAATCAATAAATTGTTTGCCTAACATTTCCCAGTCACATTCTTAATACAACAGGATTTACTTGGGCTTTGGGGATACTCAGAAAAATAATACAGATTTCTCTTTACTGAGGAGTAAATAAAATATCTTTAAGCTACTCATCAAAGGACTCATGGATTGTTCATTTGTTTGTCTTCACCTTTTCAAAGGCATGAGCTAGAGGAAAGAGAGCTGAGAACAGAAAGACCCAGGACTGCGTCTTTGTGGGGTTGCTTACTAGTCCCGTTCAGCAAGTGACTTAATGTCTCCGCATCCACGGACCCTTACCTGTGAGTGGTTTTCTCCAAGTGTGTTGAAACTCTAAATAATCTAATACCTGGGTGGAGAAATAATAAGTGCTCGATATCTTTGGGATTTTTTTTTTTTCATTTTAAGGTAAACACACAAAAACAAATAAATTGGGTGTAGGCGTGTCCTCAAAAGAAAGACCCTGAATGAATACATTTGGATCACGGATCTTTTAAGATACTCAGCACCTCCTTTCCTTTCTACCCACACGGAAGGACAAGCTCTAGTCATGTCAGAAAGTTTTAAATACTCTTTCTGTGTTTGGCTTTCACTGAACCGTTAAACAAAAAAACAAAGAACAAAAAAACGACTTGCCGTTGTTCCGTGTCTGTCATCCCGAAGAAGACAGGACATCCAGACCATAATGTGGGACCACAGGGAGATCTCACCATGTCCAGAACAGACAGAGAAATGAGAACATATGCATGCTGGGTCTTTGAGTGTGTGTATCATGTATACGGTGGCATCACCGAGCAGTTCGGCTGACCCAGACCCTCCTGACTGGCTTAGGGAAGCTGAATCACACGTTAGAACCCTGCGTCCTTTACGTGCACATTAGCACCTTCCCTCCTTCCTTCGTGAGTCTCCGCAAGGCCAGGGGCAGTGTCGTGTACACCACACACATACACACACCCAGGAACAGCCCTACCCTTGCCCCACTGCGGGGAGTGGGCCCCTTAAGGTCACCTGAAAAACGAGACGCCGCCTTGCTTTGTAGAGAGATGAGGAGGGGTAACTTAGAAGACGGAGGCAATGAGAAGCTTCCAGAGGAAAAGATCCTGGGACTCTCCGTTATCCTCCTCTTCACTCAACTCTGAAGCTCAAAGGTCTTCCACAGTTCAGATAAGTCATTTGAATTTCAACAGGCCTTAAAATGGGCAGTTTTAAACACCTGGACAGAGCCCGGTTTCCTCCCGCTGGTATTTAAATTCAAATCCCCAAGTTATTTAACACTGTCAGGGCTCAGCGTCCTTAGTAGCTGTCATCAGGATGATACCAGATAATGCCAAAAAGCGCTCAGCACAGCGCCTGACGTACAGTGTTACTGAATGTCGCTGCTGGAGGAAACAGAAGCTAAAATCCGCCTGGCCCTGAGTTAGATGTTTTACACATATGGCTGACTATATGCACCACCAGCCTACAAGGTAGATGCTATTATTATGCCCACTTCGCAGACGTGGAAACAGACTCATAGAGGCCAAGGTGCCCAAGATTCATCTAGGCAGTAGAGGAGCTGGGATGAAATCCAGGAAGGCCGGCTCCACAGCCTGAGTTGTTAACGGCTACACATTTTTTTTATGATCTCTAAGTTGAAAATCTGCTCCTTCCATTAAAAAGAAAAGCTGACCCTAGTGTTTACCCTGAGCAATGAGGGGCCCAGTTTTTGCCCGGCCACAGAAAAAGTCCCTGGGCAGGCACATGCCCTTTATCCAGCTCTCTGACCCTCCTTCCTGCTCCCCTGCCCAAGAGCAGATGAGAACGAGGAATCTGCCAGGGGGCACCGAGGAGCCAGCCGACCGAGGGAGGCCACGCTCCAAGGTCACGCTGAAAGGTGAACACAGAGAAGCGCAGCCCATGGTGCCAAGGAGCAGAGACACATTCCAAAGCCAGGACAGACACATGCTCGCTGCAGCTCGGGCAGCCCACGTGCCCACCAAGCCTCCTGGGAGCCACAGGCACTTGCTGAGTTACACGGAAAGAGTAAGGAGAAAACTAGATCTAGCCCCCCATCAGGAGGGGGCTAATACTAATTAGCTAATACTGTTTTTTTCATTTTAAGCTAAATCTCGCCCCGTATAAGGAGGGGGCTGATACTAATAACTAATACTATTATTTTCTCCCCTTTAGTGACTATTGAAAATGATCACACATTCCACTACTACAATTAGCCATTTCTTCACTGGAGTGCGTTGTGTGTAACTGAATAGCTCTCAGCCCCAAAGCTGTCAAAGTCCTGAGAATGGTGGGCACGTATTTAGGTAAACGAATGTGCAAACAACACCTACTGTGGTGTAAGGAACACCTACTGTGTGCGGCCACACAAGACAGTATCTGCATGACACCAGACATCTGCCAAACACCCAGAGGTTTTCCAAACAGGCGGATGACTCATGTCTCTTTTTTAATTCAGCTATCTTTGCCCAGATGACCATTTTCTTCTGCACCCCCGACCCCGTAGGCGGTAAGTCAAGTAGATGGACTGAATGAATGTACATGATGCTACTGGATCCTTAAAAAATAAATAAATCAGTAAAAGAAAGGAGAAACCCAATATTCCATCCTCTCTGCCCAGGGGCGCTTGTGATAAATACGTATTTGTGTGCTCCCAGGTTGTCTGACAGTTCAAAACGCTTTGGGGATCCTGTCCTTGTTTTTTGTCAATACCAGCAAAGGACAGGTGACCTGGAGGATGGTATGAGGAGTGTCTTTCTCTCACCCCCTTGAGAGTCTTCTTCCCAGCCCTCCATTTCCCCTGTCGGCTGATTACCCAGGGTAGTAATTGTTCAGAGCTCAGCGGATAGGGGAAGAGACCCGAGGTGAAGCAGCTCTGCTCAAGGCTCTACCTCCTGCCACCTTTGTGACGTTTTAGATCCTTCACACATGGTTGCTCCTCCATCAATGCAGATGACAGTACTATGCAGAATTATTGGGAAGACTTAATGAGATACATGTACAAAGTGCTTAGCCACTGCCTGGCACACCCACGTGCTCCACACACACATTCCTGGGCACCGGCTACAGGGAGGGTGCGTGCGAGGCATCCTGGGGGATCCCCAGACATCCCGGTGAGCGGGACAGCGACCCCTCTTACAGGCGTGCTCTCCCAGTCCACGAGGGGGAACGGTGTTCTGTTCCAAGTCACCCCCATGCCATACGCCCTCGAGCCTGTCTCCCTCCAGCATCTACCTGTGGTTTTGCCTGGCTTCCTCTCCTGGATGAAAAACTCCCTGAGGGCAAGAATTTTGTCTTGATGTTTGACTCTGTGTTGGTCTTCCTCTTACCCCAACGTACACCACAGATATCATGAACGTAACAGGCACTAGATAAATGTCTGCTGAGGGGTAAATGAACAGACTAGAGAACAAGAAGTAGCACCAAAGCAGGCACCATGAAAGTGCTATGAAAATTCACAGGAAGGAGAGATGACTTTAATCTGGTTATGGCAAGGTGGGGGTGGGGGGTGACCAGGCAGTGTCATAGGGGAGTGAACCCTAAAGTGTGGCCTCAGAGAAAAAGACAGATTCATGAGGCTAGTGGAGGAGGGTCCGTCCCTCCATGGCCTAAACCCAGGCGTCCTCTGTCCCCAGCAGTACAGGGAAGTGCAGGGGCACGGATATCAGAGGACTGGGGTTGCACGGGGCGGGGGGTTGTTCTGGGATTCCAATTCTTTTTCCTCTGAAGTGCCCAGAGTCCTAGCATGCGGGGTTCACATCAACTCCGTCTCTCTGAAAGATTTTTATTTTCCACCCAACCTGGTTTAGCATCATTGAGAAAGTCTTTCCATATAAAAAATGAATAAATAATACAGTTAGGAAGCGTAGGATTCATTCTGGGCCCTTCAGTACCCCTGAAAGAAATAGGCAAATTGGACAGAAATCAAAGGAGGGAAGCCACGAGGATTAAAGGGAACAGCAGCGGGAGCTACTTACAAGGGTTCCCGCAGCACCAGCCGGGATAAGCAAAGCTCGGGGAGGACAAAAAGGCCTGAGGATCAAATGCTCTCCCCGAGCAAGGGTGCAGGCGCACCGATGAAGGGAAAGAATCGCTCGGGGTCACGCACAGGGGTAGAGCAGAGAGGGATGGGATGTAATTACAGAAAGGAAAACTTGGGCTGAATATCAGGGTAACCTTCTTAAGCACGGGCTCAATTCGAGTGCGGAATGGCTTCCCCAGGGAGGCAGTGGAAGCCCCATCGCTTGAGGTGCACAAAGCCACTGGACAACGAGCTGAGAAAGAGAGTCTGAGGAACAATCCGCCCGCACAGGGGGTGGGACAGGTGACCTCACGGGGCCGCATGGCTCCGCACTTCAATGACACGTCAAGATGCATTTCATCAGGCACCCACCAGCGAGAGCCGAGAGCATTGTACCCCCACACACACACCCTTGGCCATTGTGCTATCTCAATACGCCACTCTGGAAACATTCCCATTCACTTCAAGAGACCCTCCACGGCTCCTTGCTGCCAGCAAGAGCCCTGAGAATAATATCTCGCGTTGGACCCTGCATGTTCACACTTTAAGGCAAAACAGGGCTTTGAGGGAGAAATTTTTAACTCTGACTCCGGTGCCTCAGTCTTTGCTCCTAGAACTGGGATGTTGTTATTTTGTTTTGTGGAAGACCCTTTCAAAATCAAAAGAAACTCCTTACCCTTATTACAGAATCCTGAATGGCCAAGTGTAAACCTGTGGTATTTTCGTATATTCTCCAAATGGCTCAAATGGCTCCGTCTCCTGCCCCAGGAGAGGCCAATGTATCTAACAAGGACCATAGTACTGCAGCCTTGCCTGTCCCCTCCCACCTTCCTCTCCCCTCCCCTCTGCCACACCAGTACGTTCCTCTTAGAGTTTCCCAGACACCTTGCATTCTCTCCTCCTCCAGGATCCCATCCTTGTTGACTCTGTCCCAAGCCCTCTCACACTCTCCCTCTCTTCATTGTTGTAGTCATCCACTTAAGCTATCCTAACAAAATGTCACAGTTTAGGATGGATTAAACAAAACAAATGTATTTCTTACAGTTCTAGAAGGTAGGAATTCCAAGATCAGGATGCCAACATGGTCGGGCTCTGGTAACTTGCTGGTCACCTTCTTACTTATCTTCACACAGCTGACAGAGAGCGAGCTCTGGTCTCTCTCTCTCTCTCTCTCTCTTTAAATAAGGGTGCTCATCCTATTATAGAGGCTTTACCCTCACGACCTCATCTAAACCTGATCACTTCCCAAAGGCTCCTCCTCCTAATATCATCACATGGAGGCTTAAGGCTCCAACATATAAGTCTGGGGGAGACACAAATATTTAGTCCAGAATGTTCTGCTGTTCTTCTCCCTTCAGGACATAGACTTAAATGTTAGCTTTGATAAGTCTTTCCTGATCTGGCAAAGACTGGACTAAGGTATCCTGGGCATAGTTCTGTGAGGTCACAAATACAACATGTGTTTACTTGTTCTCCTTCTCACCATTCTAAGGGAGTACAGAAGCTGCACCCACCTCACTCTCTGCTGTAACTCAGAAACCTGGCACATGGGTGTTCCTATCTGCAGTACGTTCATCAAGAAAGAGCACATTAAATGAAGTCCATGGGGACTCGGTGCTCCTCACAGACTCAACGCATACGTGAGTGCTTAAGATGTGTAGGACAGAGGCTGGTACTTCTGGGGAATGCAAAGATGGACCCGAAACTAATCCTCCAAGACTTACAGACTAGACAGGGAGAGAAGATACACAAAGAAATCACTTGACCCTAAGGCACAAAGCTAAATACGCCATGAGACACAGAGCTATGGAAATTCAAAGGACACACATTTCCAGCTGGGTTGGGGGAATTCCTAGAAGAGGCTGTTAGAACATGAGATGTGGAGATGACATCCAGAAAGTGGATGTACCAGAAAGACAGACAGGAATAAGCAAAGGCACAGACAAGAGGCTGAAAGTCTCTTCGGCTCAATAATGGAATTATACTGAAATTCAATTCTAAGGAAGCTACCTTGATCACCAGTATCTTGAATATAAGACTTCAACCTTATTATGTACACAAGGGTGTGATACCACCAGATTTTGCTCTGTGGTATGTGATTTGGTAGGAAGTGGACATTTGTGTTACAAATTTGTAAGAAAACCTACAGTCTTCTACTTTTCAAGCAACCAACTAAGTATTCTTGGAGGGTTAAACATGTCTTCTATCCCAAGTGATGCAAGGCTACAAAGTGCCTCTTTGAAATTGTCTAACCAACAACCGTTGTGGAAATCTGTCCTTCTTGGAGCTATGGAGCCCAAGATCCTGTAGGGACGTGACAACCAAGTTAACATAAGCTAGATGATGAAGTCTGAATATTCTAATTTGGAATTCTGGAAGAGTCTCAGGGAATTCTCTGGCATGCTCTCTTATCACTTTCCTCATTAAGGACTTTGCTCAGGGGCTTTCTTAGCCCCCATCCGACTTCCAGTCCTCGTGCCTTGTTTAGCTGGCAGGCAGCTGCAGCTCCTGACCTTCCCCTGATGCATTCTGGGAGGGTTTCCTTTGCCCCCACTTCTAGTTAGCATCATTGTCAGATGCAGTCTTTGCTGGTGAGTGAGCCACAAAGCAACCAGCCAAAGGGTGATGTAGGGACAGCACCTGCAAACAGCTTCTCCTGAGAGGGGAGAGACTTGGATACTGTGCCCAGGATGTTTACTCAGCACGAAATCCAAAGGGGAGGATTTGCCAAAGAATGAGAGGTCCACATGAGATGGGGTGAGACAAGGGAAAAGTGATAACTGGGACAGCATCTACTGCAATTTGCAGAACTATAGGATTTTAGGCCATCCGAGTATACTTCCCTCTAATCCTCTCAAGACAGAGTGATATTAGCCGAATGTGAAAGCTTGGGAAACAGAAGCATAGAGAGGCAAAATGACTTCCCCGAGGCCAGACATCTGGCAAGTGGTGGAGTTGGGATTTGAACCTAGGTCTGTCTGACTCCAGAGTCTAGGATCTCAACCATTTTGCCATGCTGTTTGGTTGCTCTATTTCTTGGAACAATCTTGGGGAGACAGAGAGGGAAGGCTGTTTCTTAGCAGGGCACCCTTACTTACCTCACAGCCTATTACAAAGGTGGGAGATGAAGGTCAAGTCTTCTCACACAGCTAGTCTTCTCCCCCCCACTGGTCAAATGGACTCTGACAGGAAGTGACTCCCCCGTCAAGGGTGCTTCCCTGTGGACCAACTCATATAAAACCACTCCAGATGAAAGGATGGCCCATGGATGAGTTGAAACCACTTATTATTATAATCATTATCTGTGTAACATTTGGGCAGGAGGTAGCTCCTGACAGTTTCTTGTGAGAAGTTATGTCTGTCTGACTGAGCAGAGTTTAATTGAAAATGTCAACCACCTTGAAGATCATTAAGGTGAAGCTCTTAGCCTCAAGAAAAGACAAAACTGAAAACAATCATCTGTTGCAGCTTACAACCAGCTGTATTGGGGTGGACAGAAAACAAAAACAGTGAACATATGGCACTTGGGGCTTTTTGTAAGCCGTTCAAGCGCCAAATCCTCAGGTTTGCTGTGAGAGAAAGAGATGCTCATTCTACACACACGCGTTCTGGGAAGCATGATAATGTGAGGGGTTGGATCCACGCAATCAAGACGTCAGGAACACATACAAATGCAGGGACTCTCATCTGGAGAGTGACTTCTTGAGGTATTCTTCCTGCTTATTCTGACACAAAGCAACCAGTGAATCAGAACCACCTATAGTCAAAGCCTAATAATATTGCCAGTGGCTGTGGAGAACAATCATTCATCTTGCCTTGCTGTTCATGTCCCCCTGCTCCTGCAGACACATAAGTACAATACACACGCTCTGTGCACACGAACACACCCCCGCGTGCTCACATGCACACGTACATCATCAGGGGTTGCCCCTCAGTTATACAAGCTCAGCCAAGGACCCCAAGATCTACTAAGAGGCTGGGATCCTTGGTATATTTGTAAATAGTTCCTGTCTGGTATTTCTTTACTACTTTCTGAAGCAACAAAAAAGAACATGTCACTCTTAGAGAAAAGATGCATTTTATACATATGGGATTTTTTTTTTACTACCAATATTAAAAATAAGAAAAGGAAGACGTGGATAAAACTCAGATATTAATACATAGGATTGTTCTGAAAAACTGGGGTCCTTAAAATATGGCACCACATAAAATCTTTTCTTTCCATTGTAAAGCAGATGCCACCAAATTTAGTACGGTATCACTGAATTTTATAAAACCCCATCTGGTGATACACAAGGTGTGTCGATAACATAAACATCAGGAACTGGTTATCAAAGGCTCTGTCTATGGAATCAGACCACCTGGGTTCAAATTCTGGCTCTACCACTGACCAGTTGTGTAACCTTGGTCAAGTTACCTTCCTTCTTTGAGTCTCAGTGGCTTCATTTGTAAATTGGAGATAAAAGCCAGACCTAGAACCCCATAGGGAAAAAGCACTCAGCACGGTGTTTGACACATGGAAAGCCCTCGGTAAGTGGGAGCTGTGGTTAAGTTGCAGCGGACACTACGTCTGGGAGAGTGCTAACAGATGACCTACCAGTTATCTTGAATGTCAAACAGGTGTCCTGTTTCATATACAAGGGAACCGGGAACTGTGAAGGTTTCTGAAGGAGGAGTGGGGTGATAAAGAGGCCTGTAAGGAAGCTGAGACAGTGGGGTTTTATAGATATAAATGGAGAAATGCAGAGTGCAGTGGCCACCTAGGATGTCTATCTGACCATCCGCGGCTAACGCCATCTGTCTCGGAGTGAGAAGGGTAGAAATGGCAAAGGCAAGGAAAGAGCCTTAAAAGAATATTTTTAAAGGAGGAGGAGGAAGAGGAAGGGAGGAGAAGAAAAAGGAGAAAAGGTAGAGGAGAAAAAGGGGAAAGGGGAGGAAAGAGGGGAGAGAGGCAGATAGGAAGGAAGGAAGCAAGGAGGAAGAGAAAGAAGGGCAGGAATGAGGGAGGAAAGAAGAATTTTTCTGCTTTGATCTGTTTGAGAAAAACAAAGAATGGCCGAAATGACCTAGGTTTTGTCATCATTCTAATTTGTCCTCATTCTAATGCAACAGTCTTTAGGGATCCCTCAGGGCTGACTTTCAGAGTCCCAAAGTTTCCTGACGTCCATTCATTCAATTTATTCAGGAATTCCTTACTGGGAGCCACTATGTAGACATCATGCTAGGTTCTGAGAACCTAATGATGAAAAAAAAGACAATGAAATGGCCCTTTTGGAGCCTACAATCGAGATGTACAGAGAGCTATAAAAACAATTGACCACAGAAATAAGTCATAAATACCAATTGTACTATGTGTTAAAACTGGGATCCCTGACCAGATCCAGATCCCTATGGAAAAACTTCTAGACAGACAGGTGTGCCTTACAGAATCTGAAGAGAAGACTTCCTACCTAACTTCCAGAATTAATCTGTCTTCTAGAATCAGGGGAGATGAGCTGAGTGGATTTTACATAAAGAGAATGTTCAGCTTATTGTCAGGAGCAGCCTGTAGGCCTGGGAAAGCTTTGAGCCATCTCTGAAATCTCAGCTGAAATGGGAAGCAGAAAGGGAGGGCAGAGGAGAGCCTGGAAGGGGGTGAGGAAGGGAAGATGTGGAATATTCTGTACAGCATAACTGCTGTAAGTCATGGTCAGTCAAGTCACTTAGAAGCACTTCTCTCGTGATCTAGAGAAAATAAGAAGATTAGGCAACGTCAGCAACAGAAAATACCTGACAGTCACCGCTCCTCCTCTCTCTGTGCTGGGAATAACGTCACTGCTTTGTCACAGCACTGCCTTCTTTCTATGCCCCACAGCAAAGCAGGGCAGGCAGCCACTGGCAATGGATTTGGGTAAGTAGGAGAGGCAAAATGGATGCTAAAGTCCTTCAGTTACTAGGGTCCTTCGTAATCTACGCCATGATGATCTGTAACTCTGGAGTCTGGAGGGTAAGCAGAAGAATTGAAGCCAGTAGAATTTGTCAAGGATGAGGAACCATGTCAGGGCAAAGCTGCCCATGAAAGCAGAGCTGGAAAGGGAATCCTTTCCCTCGGGTGTAGAAATGGGGAGGGGGGCACAGTAGAATTATGGCAGCTTGTTGTAAAAGCCCTTCACTAAATGGGTGACTCCATTAAAACCCAGCTTGGTTTATAAAGTACCCGTTCTCTATTTTTCCCTAAAATGGCAACATGAAAAATCTTAGCATATGCTGAAGAACTTGCAATAATCCTTAAAGGAAACAAATCCTTCCTTTCTAGAGGATGGATATGCTTCCTAAGGACTACACAGGAGCTGAAAGTGATAGGCTGCCGTGAGGAGCAGACCTTCCAGTTTCCTGCATGGGGGTGTGGGGGGAGCATGGAGGGCCCTTTGGAAACATCCCCATCATTCTCCCAGGGTGGAACCCTCATTCCCTTCTTGGCTCTGCATGATCTGCCTTCTTCTCACACATCTGCTCCTCTCGATGATGTCAGGGGAGGACTGAGGGCAGACCAATGGCAGCTTCTGCTTAGCTAAAGGATCAGGAAGCTAGTTAACTACAAGATATACTTAGAGCAACAAAGACCCTAGTGGAGGAATATACATTGGGAGGAATGTACCTGCTTAAAAAAAAAAAAAAAAAAAAAAAAGTATGCCACTGGAGCAGGGGCATTACACAAGTATACTGAATAAGGGCCAAAACTGCTTAAAATGGTTCTCAAAAATATAAGTCTTTCTGAGATTGCTTCTCGGGTATGTTATTTTTATCTATTCCACTGGGATTAAGCATGGCCTAGAATCCCAGCTTGAAAGAGAAGAGCAAATTTTGCACTAGCTATCTCTCCGTATTCATCAGTACTCATCAGCAATTTGGATGTGGACACCCTTGACACTAAGACAGCATAATTAAAGCCTGAGAGGAGGCCAGTCTGAGCTCCACCAGAGCCAGATGGACCCTACATGGTTTCCTTCCATCTCAAGCCCTGCTCGGGAGCTCTGCCTTTGATTGACAGGTGACATTCTTGTCTTCGTGGACAGAGAAGCCAACCTCTTGATGGTTATCGACAACAGAAAATGTCATGTCTGAATATGCCTCGGCCAGACCTTCCTCCCTCACTTCATTTCCTGCCTCCTGCCCCTCAGTTTATTTTAATTATACAATGAAAACTCTCTAGTATGGAATGGCTGCCTGCTGTATCACACAAACCCTTAATTGTACTCTGGAGTTGGATCGTGGCATTTTATCACCCTGCAATGGTAAAAGGCACATTTGCAACAGGAGTAGGTCATGCAGTATTTTCTGGAAATGCCAATGGATTTCAAGACCCCTCCTTTTATATGCCAGACATTTGTGATTTTGTCTGTGCATCCAGGAGAACGGTAACTTACATCCCCTTTTATACCTCTTCCTACTCTCTTTGAAATCCTATACAATTCCCCAATTGAATGATGAATATTAATGCCCTAATCCATAATCACTTGTCTCTAATTCACAAAAGCAGTTGAGCAGATTTAACTTGTATATTACCATAGTTCCCATACCATGATTGTGTGCAAATTTATAACCCTTCTTGCTCTTTTAAAACATTTTCATCAGTAGGAAGACAAATTACAATAGAGAAATTATGTTCAGGCTTTTCCCAAAAGAGGCCACCTCAACAAGTAAGATAATTTCACGGAAGACAAAAAAGTGACCCATGCCCAATCTAGACATGGCTGGTCAATCTAGAACTTGCGTTCAGCTGTCCATAGATGCCCCTCTTAAAAAACACAGGCCTTCCCCCCATTGCATGTATTCAGTAACTTCCCTGAGTTTTCCCAACCATGAACGTGCTCTGGCTCGAATGCACCCCCCACCCAATATGTAACCAAGGATCTCCACACTTGAGATCTCACCTGTTGAATACTTACCCCCTAATTCACACTAAGCACAAATTCCCTTCTGGTAACCCCATTCCCTAGCTCAATCCAGACCTCCAGGAAGAAGGGTTCATGTGTTCCCATGGTTTATAAGTCCTGCTCCCCACAGCAGTATTTTTCACTTGACAGATTAATGTCGTATCACTTCTAAGCAATTCTCAGTGGTGTAATGGTAGTGCCTGTTCTCAGATGTTTCACTAAAACTGCTACGGAAAATGAAAGTTTTCAGGCCAGCTTCCACAGAGGCAGTGAGCTAAGGAGAAATGGATTACGGATACTTTACCAATGTTTACCAGTGCTTTTCTGTTTCTTGGCCCAAAGGTGTCTGATTAACACTCAGGAACCTAGCTTCTCTTGGCGCTCCTACCTACTTCCCCTGGATGCTATTTACTTCAGGACTTGGGGAGAAGCAAGTTCTATGTAACAACCCCATTCACTAATCCTTAGTGAGTGAATTTAAGAAAAGGTACTCAGGACAGGCCTAAGGTCCAGGGTCACGAGCCAACAAAGAAGAGCAATCTGTTCTTCATACTGTCATTTCCCAACAAATCTCAGACCAAGTGAATGTTTTACTAGTGCAGTCCGATTCATGTGCTATCGTCTGGCCTTTATGGAACTAAAAAGGACCTGACTGATGTGGGACGTGCCCAGCCAATTTCTTGCAAAGAGAAGATGTTTAATGAAAGTTATTTTGAGGTTTTAAAACACAAACACATGCACACACGCACAAGATGTCTTAAGAAGCTCAGAAGCTGGTGAAATTGCAGCGACCTGAGGATCACACAGAAAGAGTAATGCTATTTCCCCAGTGGCCTAGCAGACACCCCTCAGGTATGACATCTTTGAATCTGAGAAAGGAAAAGGTGACCAACGACTGATGTGAACCACCCGAAACGTCATCATGGCTGAGCTCCTTGGGAGTGTTCAGAGCTAATTTGGTGGAGTTTGTCCAAAAGTCAGACTTCCCAGCCCACTCTAATCCATGCTCATGCCCACTTTGAATCCCCCTGTGCCGGGGTAGAAACCAGGCAGGTGTGGTACCCAGGAGGGGAGAGCAAGTCCAGGGTACCTAGCTCCAGCCAACTGTTGCCATGTGGGAATGGCATCCCCATGTTGCTAGACCTTCTGACTTTTTAAGAGAAGATGGAAATTTGGATTTTTACATAAATCTCCCAATTTCTACGTATTGACTCAAATTTAAAAGGCGAGAAATAAAAGCCAAACAAAGCACATCAGACTGCGGGCTGGACCCAGTGCACAATTTACCGTTTCACAATCCCTGAACTCTTGGATTCAGGTGGCACTGAACCACACACGGCTTTTACATTATTTCTCTTCTCACTTAGCAAGTTGTGACTTTCCAAATAGACTGTAAACACTTTTGACCCCGACACACTTTTGGCCGGGTGGGCCCGGAATGCCATGCGTTTACTAAACAGAAACTCTATTATATATTGCCATGTTGAACAATGGCTATGGGCAGATGTAGCGTTTCCCAAAAGAGAGAATTTCAGACTAAAAGAGGGAACTGGGCAACAATGTGAGTGAATGCTCCTCCTTCTCTCCTCCATTCTTTTTTCTTCCTAGCAGGTGCATGTTCGCAATGGTGATTTCTCATTTAATTGCTAAGTATTTCCACGGCAGAGTAAAATCCATCATGGACTAGACATGAGAGTATGCTAATTCCCCATTTCTTTGGTAATGCACAGATTCAATGGGGTCTTCTTCCCGCCAACGTGCGTTCATAAATGCCATTAATAGTAATGGGAGTCAAATGCAAAATATGACTGAGTAAGTAGGCCCTAGTGCATGAAATATATTCTCAACCACAAGGACAAGCTGCCGCACAGCTCACTGCCTTGTACTAAATTAGGAGCTGGGGATTCTCTTATTGGGAACAAGATGGTGATAATGACAAATAAAAAGAAAAAGCCAGTCCCTGTTCCCTGCTTATCCACTACGAAGACTATCCCTGACTTACAGGTCAGAGACAATGAGGAGCTTTGAAGCTTGGAAACAGAGACAGGGCGCAGAAAGATGCAAACTCCTGGCCTTGCGGGGGGAATTAATGAAACACAACTAAGCCGGTTCAACACTGCTGCCCTTCAGTCATCCCACCCACTAAAAGACACTGTTAAAAACCCGCCAGCTTTTATTAGCAGAAACAAACGAAGTCGACTACCGAGCACTCAGGAGTTTTTCATCCTGAAAGTCCAGGATGGCTTTGGCATAATAAAGGTCATATCTCCTAACCACGCTAATGTTCACAGAGCAACCTGAGCTCCAGGCAAGGGCCAGGCTGGTTTCTCAGTATTCCCCCTGTAGAAGGTGTTGCCGATTAAACTATCACATTTCAAAGGGCTCCTTACAGTAAATAGGAAAGAAAGGAAAAAAGAGATCCAGGGCCTTTTGTTAGTCAAAAAGCTAGGGAAAGGCGATAATTAACCCATTTTTGTAGAGAAATCATTTGGACAAAAGTCAAGGGATTTACCACCCTGTCAATTGTTAAGTCTAGATAAGGACATTATACTCCACTGCACAAAGGGTGGCTGAGATGGTGAATGGAAAGTAGGCCACTACTACTACTTTACCTCACATCTGAAAAAAGACTTTTTTTTTTGTCCTCCTCGTGCAGTGATGGACTAAAGGATTTTTCCCCCCTTGCACTGAAAACATAACTTCAGAGCCTGGCTTTTGCATTTTGTTAAATATTCAAAGGTATTGTGCAATTAGCATGTCATTAATGAATAATTAATTACAGCTAAAGCAGCCTTCAGATTTTTGCAGCTAAATTATTTAAACAGCAAATATAACAATACCATGCAATGTTCTCATTCGGGTTTCTGTTATTGCATTATTTGAAAGGAACGGCAATATTACTTTTCATTAGTTGCAAGAATTATGTGCAACAAAAGCTGTTTTCATTTTTTTTTTTTACCTAAAAGTTGCTTCATGTGCCCTAAAAGGGAAAATTAATTCAATTCAGATTGGATTTCCTAAGAATTAATTAGCTGCAAATATCTGAAAACTGTGGCTAGGGATATAAGGCTTAGATATCTGAACTTGAAAGAAAAAAGTAAACCTATTTAAACCTGTCCTTTAAAAGGACTCCTGCACAAAAGTACCCTTTTCTAGGTATTTGGTTACCACTTCTGAAAGAGGAAGCCTGTTAAAAAATCCTTTTGTTTTATTTTTTAAGCAAGAGACTCTTACAAAGTTACCCCAGCAAGTAGTCAAGAGTTACAGAGAAAGTACTATAAGCCGCATGAGGACACACCTCACCAGGAAGACGTGAGTTCATATTTATAAGCTGCACATCTGGGATCAGTTGACTTATCCATCTGCTAACTATACCAGTAAACAGTATGTCTGGGACCCTCAAATCCTTGCATCCATCACAAATTCCTGCTTTAATTGTGTGTTTACATGGCAAACCTCTGCTTAAGTATATTTTAAGACTGTTTTAAGAAGTTGTAATTGTCCCTTTCTTCTTCCTATTAACTCCAACACATTTTATTTACCATTATGACAGACCATGATTTTCCAAGTCTCAAAGATAAATAAATGGCAGTGATTGTCCTGCCCAGGGGAAAAGGCAGCAGAAATGCAGAGACTGAGGTCTCTAACCTGTCGGTTCTGAAGAGCTGGGGACTCTCTCACAAAAGTCAGTGCCTTGGGTCCCAAGTTCAAAGCTCAGTACTGACAGCGTGTTTAAAGTTCATTCTCCTAAATTCAGGAAATCAACCATTTTACACACCTCTCTAGAGGGAGAAGGAGAGGAAGATTTGGGGAGAAAGACTGAATCACAATTTGGGAAGATAAGATGCTGCCCACAGCTTCCTTCTTTTTTCTTAATTAGTTGGGTACCAGTCTGCATGCTAAGACCCACCTCCGTTTGAGCATTACAGGCTGGGATTCTCAAGGCACTGGAGGAGGCCACTACTGCTGAGGAGCCCAAGGGTCAAAGAAGAGTACTAGCAATGTGGCCTTGCTAGACATTTAGCCCACGGTTCTATAACTGAGTTTCATAAGCACGCTGAAAGCATGGGCTCTTTTTTTTTAAAAAGGAGGGGAAAAGCTATCTTCCATAATTAGGAAAATAAATATGCACAGTGTTCTGCCCAAAAGGGGAGATTTTACTGATTTTTCCCAACCTGCCTTTTACATTTCTGTGTGTAGCAGGATGTCAAATTTCACATAACCTCGTGAAACCACTTCTTGGGTTTGGGGAACTGAAAGTCTTATGTGCCTGTGTATTATTGTGCTGATGCAAATAGTTAAACTTTTCTGTGTGACTAACCATCATGTTCTCAGGGTCCCCTGTACACAGCTTGCAGTTCCCAGCTTCGCAGTAAATGTGTAGATGGATGCGTGGCTGAGGGGGTGGGGTGGGGGGGTGCCAAACCGCACACACACCCCGAAGCTTAACAGTCCTTCTGGCACAATCTAATCAAAGGATGGTACGGCAGTAGGTGCTTCACCCAGGCCAAGAAAACTATGGCTTGTCAAAAACATTAAAATCCAAATGGGCCAACAACGGTGCCAAATCGACACACAGGTCTTGCAAACACAGAATCCAGACAAACTGAATTAAATTGCAACCAGTGTATAATTAATTCATTTTTGAAGTTTGTGCCATGAGAACAAATATGCCATCCATTTGCCATGATTTGTTCTTAGGGGCACCCCTACTTAATAATGCCTCTGTAGGCAACAGAAACATCCACTGGCATTGGCTACAAACCTAAGGATGGGGTGAGCAGGGGCGGAGGCAGGGGAAGGAAGATTCCAGGAAGTATGACCTTTCTGTCAACCTAAATGGAATCTGGTAGCCGTGTGGACGTGGCGTGGTCCCCTGGCCTTCCTGACCTCAAATGCCAGCCTCACTATGCCTAAGAAGCTAAAGTTAGAAACGTACTACTCTCTGTGAGGTACTGCCCTTTCTAGCCACCATCTTTTAATGACACATGCTCACGGAAAGAATATTTGTAAAATATTCTTTTTACAAAGAATAAGAGACCAGGGTAGTAATGCTTCATGTGAATTTATTCTCAGATCATTATTCCTAGGACTTCAGGAGCCAAGAAACATTAGGACCCTGAGTATATGGGAAAAGAAAACTAAAATAATACAAAAAGGAGAAATATCCTGAAATTAAACATAGAATATTATGTGCCAAGCAGTTTTCCCTGCAGCCCTCGGGGGCACATAAAAATTTACAAAGAAGTAAGAGTAGATGAGAAGGGGCACCTGGGTGGCTCAGTGGGTTAAAGCCTCTGCCTTTGGCTCAGGTCATGATCTCGGGGTCCTGGGATGGAGCCCCGCATCGGGCTCTCTGCTCAGCAGAGAGCCTGCCTCCTGTTCTCTCACTGACTGCCTCTCTGCCTACTTGTGATTTCTGTCAAATAAATAAATAAAATCTTAAAAAAAAAAAAAGAGTAGAGAAGATTGAAGTAACAAGCCTTAGGATTTATAGCTAGTAAGTGGCAAAAGCAAGATTCAAACCCAGGGTGGACGGAACAGCCTGGGATCTTAGCACTCTCCTCCTCGTATCACCACGAGCCAGATCTCACCCCCTCTCTTTCCAGGACACCGAAGCCAGAGTGAGACTTAACATGTGACCGCTTTTGAAACAAACGAGAGTTCACGTCAGAGTGAATTCCACCCCATGGCCGCCTGTTGCTTTGGGACGCTCAGCTTGAGAGCATGAGCAGCTTCTCACCGGATCCAGGCAGAGTTCTGAGTTCACCTCAGTGTACCCTTCCTCACAGGCACTCACCATTTCTGATCCCAAATGGCCTTTGACAGGCTGATGCTTTACACCAGCCTTGGCACCAAAGTGCTGCCGACTGTTTCCAAATCTCAGAACAGCCCTCAACGAGTGGGAGTGCGCTACCACTGAGAGCATTCGTGAGAAGGGGCTGCAAGTTCGAGAAGTGGCTTAGAGGAAGAAAAACACGCTTAGCAATGGCATTGGTGAAGGAAGAATGACTGTGGCCAGAGTGGTTGCTCATTCATTCATGCAACGGATACTGACGTGTTACAAGCTCCTGCTTGAGTGTAACAGAACTAAGTTAATAGACATAAATACATGTGTGGGCCTTTAGTATTTAGAAACACGTCCCACGTCGCAAATATAATAAATGACAAAGCCAAGATTTGAACCCAGGTGGAACGCCAACACACACGCTCCAACCCACCTACTATTCTGCCAACAAGGCTGTTGATTTGGAGTGAGGATGGCCATAGCCCCTCACAGGCCTTCCCGGGTCAAATTCCATGGGACAGTCTCCTTTCTCTGAGTTGCAGGCTTGTGGTCTCTGCATGTGCACACCAGGAGCAGAGTGAAAACACCTACCTCTGAAAGGACATCCGTGCCGTTAAAAGGAAGAGACGCTGTGAGAAAGAAGTTCTAGGGGCTTTTCACTACTGGAGTTCAAAACTGGAAGCTTAATTATAGGTCTTATCTTAAAACACACACACACACACACACACACACCCCCTATCAGATATGTCCTCTACAACAACCATTGAAAGTGTGTCTCAACTCATGACCTCAGGATCTTCCAAGTTATTTTTCAAACACCCAAGTTCTTTGGAAGAGACCATCTACCAAAAGAAGAAGCATAACATCTTAGAGAAAGATTCCAATGGAATTACCAAGAACAGAGGTTCTAGGTGTTAAGCACACACACTCACTGACATTCTACTGACTGAAAATACTCGTAGCTCCTAAATGTATGAGTGCCCTGTGCCATGCTCTCTGCTGAGGTCTTCACATTCGTTATGTCATTTATTCTTCTAGAAGCACTCCGTGGGATGGGTGTGATTTTCCCTGTTTTACAGATGAGAAAACTGAGGCTTTGAAAATTTAAATATTACACAAAGAACTGATCAAACTAGAGGAAAAGTTTTTACCAAACCTTCTGTGAGGAACTTCAATGCTAAGCATGGGGGTGAAGGCAAGAAAGTAGGAGATATTGACCCTTTCCATCAAGGGCCAGGAATTCAAATTGCAAAGATCAAGACACATAAAAAGAAGCAAATTGATGAGGCAGACCTAAACGAGAAATCCCAAGGAGGCAAGAACCAATTCCATATTGTTGCCAATTGGGTCCCTAGAGCTGGGCACAATATTTGGTCTTTCGACAGGCTGAATAAACAATTATTGATAAATGTAGAAAATAGTGAGTGGCAAGTGAGTATTTGAGAATTCTCAGACGATGCTGCCTCCTGAGCATTTGGTTAATCGGGGCTTAAGGGAAAACCAGTCCTGACTGTACAACTCCCCTCTGAAGACCCCTGACGGAAGGTGCTTCCGTGAGGCTGGGCCCCGCTTTGATGGCATGTGCCTCTTACTTTGATTGGGCTGGGTACCGGGGGCCTAGAAGGCTTAATCGGAAAATTTCCATTTCTCTTTGTCCATATTCTGCCACGGATGGTTCCTCTGCCAAACATTTCATAGTTACCTTAAAGCCAAACAATATTTTTCAAGGGAAGTGACTGGCAAACAGCCATCACCTCTGATACAGAAAAATACCAACATCATTCTCAGGCTTAAATGCCTCCAAGGAGACCCCTCAAATGAAGGAGTCTTTACAACCAATCTGATTTTTTTTTTTTCATTCCCCTTTTGTGGAACTATCTTTTACACAAGGCTTAAAGGAAAAAAAGGGGAGGGGGGAATAAGAAGAAGAAAAAGCAAAGAAAAAGAAAACCTGCCTTAAATGAAAAATTCCAATCTTGCCTTTGTAAAAATCCTCCAAGCCCCAGTCAGCTGCCCCTCCCCCTTTATCCAGGCCTCTGTGTTTCCAGGCAAAGGGGTTAGAAAGCTGTTGAAAAACATTCTCTTGCTGTATTGAGACTGACATCTGACAGAGCTCCGTGGTGTCCTAACTTGGGTGAATTTAAATGACAAGCTTGGCTTTATAAGTAAGGGATCCTCTTTTACAATAGAACAGCATGATTGCTTCATGGTAGAGGGGGAAAAGAGGAAGAATCAAAGTTTTCTTCAAATCCCCAGTGGTGCCATTGACCTGTCAGAAGGTTGTGACCCACTCCTGTTAATCCATGCAAATCAGATGCCTCCAATTTGTGCTACTGATTGGACTACTACACCTTTAGATTCAGGAAGCGGCTTTAGAGTGAGGTCCCTATCACAGAGTTCAGTTCACCTCTCATTTTTTTCTTCTTCAAAAACATGATGACAGCTGACTTCCTTCCCGCCCTGCCCTTGCTCAGTGAGGGAAGACTGTCTGATGGTTTCCTGATTAGCATCAAGGCAAAAGCAGCATGTTTTTCATAGACTAACGCTATTACCTAAATTATAGGCCTGTTGCTCTCAGCATTTTCCCCCCACAGACAGGTTAATATACACATCCCACTGGTATTATTGCTTTGCTAACAGTCACCCAATCATTTTTATAACACAGGGGGGTAAAGGCCTGGTATTCCCTGGAACAAGCTTCGGATCCAGACGAGAGAATCTTATAAAACCAGAAACGCTCTTTCAAATCATCCCATTCAAATCGTAACAACACTCCCCAGGTTCAATGCCGTGTGCTATTTGCATTTTAAACCATGAGTAATTTCAAGCAGAAATATTCAGAAACAGGAAATGTCAAGGCTGGTATTTTGGATATCAGTCGTAAACTGGCCCATGTGATTCCCACATCACTCAAGTGGTCCTGGTCATTCTGAACGGATTATTTATACAGTGTAAGTGACCAGAATTTTTGTGAATCATAGCAAGGTAATTTGAAATCCTAGGGAGAGGAGGAGGTCTCGAAAGGATGTTAGTAAATTTTCATTTTCTGAAACTTGGAAAATTACTGTCTTAAAGGACTTCTGAATACCATATATGAACAATAAATAAAATAGTAATAACTATTTTTGCCTATATTTTGGACAAATGCTATATACCCAAAAGCAAAAAAAAAAAATTTTTTTTAAATGATTAAATGAACAGGTATAAACACAATGAAAAAGTAAAAATAAAAACTCTACTTAAGGATATTAAAGACTAGAATAAATGGAGATACATATATATCCATACATATTCATTCATCTATTCATTCACTGTAGGAAGGCTTAATATAGTATAGATGTCAACTTCTTTGAACTTTAATATAACTTTGATTCTTGACAGAATTATTTTTTATTTAATTAAAAAATTATTCTATAGTTTATCTACAAGAATAAGCAATAACTGTTATGAAATTGAAAAGGGTTATCATATTAAAACCTTATATACAACTACAGGAATTTAAATCGTGCAGGAAGGGAATCAGACCAGACAGACCAATCAACGGACAAAATAAGAAGCATGTGCTTATACGTCTTTAGTTAAGGTTGATATTCAAAACAGCAGAACTGAAGCTACACTGGCACCAGAGCTCCGGTCTGGGGGTCAATACACCCACCTTCCTCAAGGTATCAGGAGAGGTCCTCTTAATTACTTAAGAAGGGTCTGTTCAACCATAAAAACAAGGCAATCATATCATTTGCGACAACATAAATGGACGTTGAAGGCATTATGCTAAGCGAAATAAAGAAAGACAACTACTGTATGATCTCATTTACATGTGGAATCTTAAAACAACACAAAACAACTCAACTTCTAGAAAAAGAGATCAGACTCTGATTACCAGAGGCAGAGAGTAGGGGGAGGTGGAAATGGAGGACCATGGTCAAAAGGTACAAACTTCCAGTTATACGTAAGTACTGGGAATGCCATGTACAACATGATGACTATGGATAACACTGCTGTATGATACAGAGGAAAGTCATCACCAGGGAAATCCTGGCAGTCTCATCATAAAAAGAACAGTTTTTTTCCTTTTTTCTCTTCTTCTACCTTTTCTTTTTATGGTATCCTTATAAGATGCATATTAATTGAAATTGAACCTACTGTGGTGATCATTTTAAAATATGTGTGTATCAAACCATCATGGTGTACACCTTAAAGGTATACAGTGATGTATATTAATTATTTCGCAATAAAACTAAGGGGCGAAAAAAGAAAAAAAAAAAAAAGAAGAGGGGTCTGAACTGAGGGGGAAGTAAGGATGTGACCGGGGACTCGGAGTAGCAGTATCTACCACCTAGCACAGAAGCATTTTAAGATTTTAATAAGTATAGGATTAAGAGACAAATAGAGGACACTTTTAAAATCTCTGAGTATAAAAAAAATTAAAATTAGAGGACCAATAACAAACTGGAGGGAAATAATTTGAATGGCATATTGTGAAAAAAGAAAAAAAGATAAACTCGATGATAGCTTTAAATGGTCCACATGTTTTAAATGGCATGAGAACACTCAAGCAATCCTAAAAGGCTTGTGCAGCAAAATACCGAGACTCCCGCCAAAAGCCTAGTGTGTGCTACATCTTGGTGGCAGGTCCCCAGTCCCAGTCAAGCCTTCAGATGGCTATCACTGTTCTTGAATTCCTAGAGGTAATAAATATTTATTATTTTAAAGCCTGAGTAAAAATCCACGAGAAAAAAATAAAAAGAAGGAAAAGGAGAAAATGAAGAGATAATTCATAAATAATAAAATATATAAATGAGAAAAAAACACAAAGAAAGATATTCAACTGCATTACTAAGTACAAAACACAAATTAAGATAAGAAGTAGATATTACCAGTTTTCAGTTTACTAAGTTGACAAAGATTTTGAAGTGAGAAAGTTCTATTGAGGATGCCCATAAGTCTACGGCCATACCACCCTGAACACGCCCGATCTCGTCTGATCTCAGAAGCTAAGCAGGGTCGGGCCTGGTTAGTACTTGGATGGGAGGATGCCCATAAATAGAATTCTCTTAAAATGGCGGTGGGAGTGTAACTAGGTAAAATCTTTCTGGAGGGAAGTTTAGTAACATGTACCAAAAGGTGTAAAAATATCCCTATCCTTTAATTCAAAGATTACACTTCGAGGAATTTAACCTAAAGGGGAAAAAAAATCAAATTGCAACCCAAAGATTTATGCACAAGATGGCTCATTGCTCTATTTTAACAAGCACTAAAAAATGAAAACAGGCTAACTCTTCCACAATGGGGGCATGGTTAAATAAGTTATATCCACAGATGGAATGCTACACAATTATTTTTTTAAATTATGAGATACATTAAAATATACACAATATATTAAATGAAAAAAGCAAGATACAAAACAGCATAATTCAATTTAATAAATACATAGTTTTAATATATTCATAAAAAATATTCTGAAACAAACTACAGAAAATGTTAAAAAATATTTTTCAAGTCTTTGGATAAAAATAATTTTTGTTCCCTTGTGTGTATTCGCTCCAATTTTCTACTAAATAAATAAATAAATAAATAAATAAAAACATGTCACTCCTTTAATTTTAAAAATTATTTTTAAAAAAATTATAAGAGCAAGAAATAAATGACATGCTTACCACCCACCACCCCATAAAACTCCCATCTGTGGAAGTCGTTTCTATTTAAAAAATAATCTTTTTTTTTGGGGGGGGGGTGTTGAGATTCTGAGAGTTAACTTCCTTAAGAGAGAAAAATGAAAACCCGAAGTCCTAGAAAGTCACTTTCCAGAGAGAACAGGAAAACCCTGGTATCTTCTGTATAAACCTGAATGGTGAGTGGCACAAACACACTAATCTTATTTGCTTGTGCCTTGCATCTGGGCCGATGCACAGATTGATTAACCATCTTTTCATACAAATGTTGAAAGTTGCCAGTTGTGACAGATTTGGACTAATGCTGATGGTCGCACGGGGCTTGGTTTGAGTGATTGGATAAAGCCGGCAGCAGCTTGAGGGGCGGTATGCTTCCAAGTATGTCAGCAGCACTGCCAACAACCAGCCCATCCCCAAAATGTAGCTCCCTTCTCCGATGTGTTGAAAAGAAAATGGGCATCTCCAGCTGAACCTACTGTTAGGTCCTAAACAAAACGAAAGATCAGGGGAACCTCAGAGCTCCTGAGGCAAAAGCCCCTGAGACCAGGCCGGTCATCTAAGCTGCTGGGCATGGCAGGGACGAGGGCAAGTGCAGATCATACAGTGCATCTAGAAGGCAGCAGCATCCCTCGGCCAGAAAAAGTGCTTCCTCGAGCCAAATAGGATTACAGCTGCGACTCTGAGTCCACACACTCCCTAGGAAAATGTTTTGTTATGAGGTTATAGAACGATGAAGACCTCAGTGCTATAAACCAGCATGCCACTAAGGCAAAGTATTGTTTTATCGGACAAGGGCCTGTCACGTCCTATCTGCTCTCCTCAGTTAACAAGCACTGCTTTCTCAGGGGGCTGATAGGAGGGGAAAAGCACATGCTTCTTAAAGCACACATAGAGACCCGCCATATAGGGTAAAGGACCCTGAATCACAGGTCCCAGGACCAAGTGTGGCACTCTCTGTGGGACCCCCTCGCTCTGGGACTTGGGCCCCCAGACTCATCTCTGGGATCTCCACTTCTTACTTCCTTAAGGAGGAGGTTTTATCAAGTTATAAGTTCCTTTCTATTCAAAAGGCCCATCATTCTATAACTCAGGAAAACAGCCCAGGCCTTTCCAAGAGTTAATTCACATCTAGCCCAATGTCCTCTGGCTCCTCTGTTGCATCTCCATACTCAGACCGTTTCTTTATCAAGGAAGACAAAGAAATTCTTTTATACCAGCAAGCCGGAAAAAATTCACAAACCACTCCATTTCCCTGGCCTTCTGGCCAGCAAAGTTTGACTATAATAATAATGTGTCTCGTTAACTTCTTGGTGGCCTATAGTTTGCATTTTCACTTGCAGACTGTGGAGGTCTAGGAATGAATGATATTCACTGAAGAATATTATCCCAGATGTTTGTTTCACCACTGGACAATTATGGTATTCCACCAGACTTGAATTTGTAAAGAAAGGTTCTCTGTACACCACTTTTGAGTCTTAAAAATGTTCAGAGGCTTACCACAGAAAACAAACATTTTTCAACAGATTTGCAATGATACTTTGCTGTTAACTTTCACAGAATGACATTATAGGCTTCTTTGAAAGTCATCTCTTACATGAGATTATAGCAAGTATATCTTTAGAACTGACCTCCAAGACACACCACAACTCAAGCTTAAAGAATACTCCGAAATCCATGACAAAGACTTCTCTACAACTGAAAAACAACTTCCCAACCTCTTCTTCTGATTATAGGTTTCTGCCTATGTGCAAAACACATTTCAAAGCACAAGAAGAGAAATCACCGCAGAACACCACCAGAGAACCAGTGTTTTTAAAGGTGCTACTAGACACAGGGAAAGTGGTGGTCAACGAATTTCTGTGGAACCCAGGTGATTTTGCTTTGTGAAAAAAACAAAGATATTGAACCAAAACATTAAAGCTGGATATAAAAAGGCACCAATGGGCACCGGGGTGGCTCAGTCCACTGGGCATCTGTCATGGTCCCAGTGTCATGGGATCAAGTCCCACATCAGGCTCCCTGCTCAGCCAGGAGTCTAAGGCAGGGAGTCTTCTCCCTCCCTCTGTTCTTGCGTGCTCTCTCTCTCTCTCTCTCTCATAAATAAATAAATAAATAAATAAAATCTTAATAAAAAATAAAAGGGCACCTATCCAGCCATTAGGGAAAGACAATATATCATAGAATAGCTAGCCAAAGTACATTAGGACACTCTCCCTGCACAACTTACAAGAGTGAAAATTCTTATCCTGTTTGTGCTTGTTTGTTTTTGTCTTTCTTTCCTTCCCTCAACATTTACTGATTTCCTCCTTGGAACCAGACATGGTAATTAGGAATAGGAATACAGTAGACAACAATGACAGGTTCCCTGCCTTCAAGAGGCTCACCGGTGAGGGAGAGCTATATGGTGAAGCATCACCGTATTATGTGAAAAGTGCCACGAAAGAGAGTGGGGTGCATAATCTATCCTAAATTAATGGGTCTGAAGAGTCTTCCTTGAGAAACTAATGCTGAACTTAGTCCTGAGGAAAAGGCAGAGACAACCAGATGAAAGCTGAGGCAAAGAGAAAGCTAAGAAGGATATACCAGTTATTGGGGAAACAGGTGCAAAGACAAAAGCCACCTCAGAATGCCTGGCTAATTTGTGTCAGTGAAAAGTGTCCCCATGTAAGGAAGAGAGGAGCAAGAAACAAGACCAGGGGAAATACTGCATGTAGTGCTAAAAAGCTTAGACTTTAATCTCCAGGACAATGAGGAGCCAGGTCATCCAAATGACAGTTTTAAGCAAGAGAGTGAGGTCAGAAGGGTTTTAGAAAGCTCATTCTAGCTGCTGTGTAGGCAACACATGGAGGCAGGTCAAGGCTGGAGATCAGGAGATCGCCAGGAAGTTAGCGTAATAGTCTGCATGAGAGACATTGGTGAGCTCCATTCAGTCACACAAGTGCAAGGAAAATGGAGAGGGAAGAATGAACACGAAAAACAGTGAGAGGGTCCAGAGGCATGCGGGTGCTTGAAGGGGTAACCTGGTAACGGACTTCTCAGCTCAACATTCTCAGCCCATAGCTTCCCTAATCCCAGAAACCTCACGTGGTCACCAAAGCCTAAGGAAACTCTGAACTTGGCAGCACGCTAATAACTCCGATGTAATCCTTTCAGCTCCTCAAACAGGTGGGGACCCACTAATAAGAAAGTAACCTGATTTTCCTCCCTTTGACTAGACCAGTTAGCATGACAGAACATTGACTCTGGAGTAGCAACTTGCCTTTCTTTACTACACACATGACATGACATCTGCCTACAAGTAAAAAAAAAAGAAAAAAAAAAGAAAAAGAAAGAATATGAATTTTCAAGTAGGGGAAACGCAGCACACCCTCAAGATGTGTAAGAATGTGTATTTCACATTTGTCAAACAGATCTGACTTCAGCAAACAGAGGTATCTTAAGACCTGGTGTGTCGAGCAAAGTCATCCAACATGTCAGGATACTTGGTAACCAGACTAGAGATGCTGTTGTTTACCAAAAACAGCACAGGATTGTAAGTCAGAAACTTCGGTGTTTAACTCTGACTCATCCCTAACTAGTTATGGAAGCTTTGTGCTCCCTTGTCTTAATATGAGGGAGATATGGCAGTGGCTGGCTGGCTCAGTTAGTGGAACATGTGACTCTTCATCTTGGGGTTGTGAGTTCAAGCCCCAAGCTGGGTGTTGAGATTGTTTAAAAATACAATCTTTACAAAAAAACAAAATAAAGTTAAGAAACTTTTTAAGAAGATGAAATAAAATAAAGAGGAGGGATATAGAGGATGAAAGATTTTTAAGGTTCTTTTCAACCTGAAGATTGTTATCAAGTTCTTTTTTTTTTTTTTTTTAAACTGCTGCTACAGGATCCCTGAGGCAGAGAAACTCTGAAGTGACACTTTGAACCTTCCGTCTTCTTTCCAACAACAGCAAGCCTCTTACATCTTTCACACATATTATTTGTTTAAAGAAAGGTTATTAAAAGAAGAAAAAAACTTGTAAACTTGTGCTCAACAGATTTGCATAGTTTCTTAAAGTTCCCAACTGTACTCTCATTCTCCTCTAGGAAGATTAATATTATCCAGAAGTTTAGGGTTTAACGGAGAGTAAAGATTGTTCTGCAGCTTTGGATCTTTGCATTTTTTTTTTTTTTAAATCCATACGGTTAAATCACAGTGGTTCACAGATGCAAATTCTATGTTTATCCCAACCTCTAAGCCTTCTGTGGCATTTGAGTTTTTAACAGCTTTTGTAAATGTTGATTTAAGATTGGGGATTAAAGCAGGAACACACCACCTGTCTTAAAGTTGACATAAATGTTATAAAATGGGATGCTACACTTTTTCTAATCCTTGTCTCCAACCAGACCCATATGTAAATTTCACACAGTAGTATTTAGTAGCATAATTAATCCCTACTTTATGTTATGAGTAATATTTCCTATTCCCGACCCTGTAACGTCCTTTAAGAAGATCCATGTTCCAATTAGACTAGCCCATCGGCACTCTTTTAATGAGCAGATTAATCATTCAGATGGGTACAACGGTGTCATCACAGGTTTTAAATATGATAATCTACATCCTAATGGTGCTGCAAAGCCCTGGCTTAGAGCAAAAAAAAGGTAGACAAAATTGGTGAGAGTTTCATTTTGTTCTCTGTCTGGGACCACTCAGGGCACAGGAAACCTTGAGTAATGCAGAGGGTAAGATTTAGGAAGGACTTCCAACTCAGCCTCAGCAATTATTTCTGGGGGAAATCATATCAGCCAGCTCCCTAAAAGCACACACTGGTATGCTCAACTTTGACCTGGGGGAAAATTTACATATTTTTTTGGCCAAATAGCTTTGCTTTTAGAACTCTACTCCCAACCTTCCCTTCCAAGAAAGTGTAAAGGAAGAGAATTTTCACACGAGAGCAGTTTTAAAAGAGTTTTCATCAAGCCTGACCCATATTGATCATATTGATCATATGGCTCTATAGAAGCATGACAGGGAGGGGTCTGGGTAGCTCAGTAAGTTAAGGTCGCCATCCTGGAGTCCCAGAATCAAGCGCACACTGGGCTCCCTGCTCAGCGGGGATCCTGCTTCTCCCTCTGGCCTTTTCCCTCTCATTCTCGAACTCTCTAGCAAACAAATAAATATACAAATAAATAATGATTAATAAATAAATAATAAGAAAGAAGTATGACGGGGGGGAAAATCTTTCCAATTTGACAACCGCCTTTTCACACAGGCTGATAGAAAACTACTTATTTTTCTCTGCCTTCATTTCTCCACTCTACAAAATCAGCCTTATAGCCAAATCTCAAAGAGCATCAGTTCTCTGGGCAATCTAGGGCAAAACCATTGAAAAATAGGCTCACAGAAAGAAATAGCAATAAACCAGAATTCACTATAAATGATTCACCCTGACAAAAAGTATACTCTTAGAAGGCAACTAATAGACCTAAGAATCCTCAAACCAAACACATACTCTCTTTTCTGTACTTCTTAGGGTTTTATCATCAGTACCCTGAAACCAAGTTCTCCTTTGAATTCTTAAACTGATATCTAGCTTCCCCCTTGGTTACACCTGTCCCCCAGAGACAGGCCCCTGGCTTGGTCTTGAAAAAAAAAGTCTGGAGTCATCTTCTCAGACAAGTAAGGCATGGCTGTATGTTTTTTTGATTGAAGTATAGTCAACATACAATATTATATCGGTTTCAGGTGTAGGACATAGTGATTAACAATTCTATACATTATGCTACGCTCATTGTGGGGAGTGTATTTACCTTCTGTCACATGGTTACATTTTAATACAAATAGCTGAAGGCCAATTCATCTGTATCCACAGCAAGGCTTAGCTGCCAAGAAATCTCCAAAGAGAGCATAGTCCGACTCAAGCAGCTAGTGAAGGATAGTAACTTAGGGCAGATGTCAAGTATATGATAAAGGAAGATAATGGGATGGTACTGTTAATATGCTCAGGGTAACCCGAGGTTCATCAGCAGCATCTGTAATAACAACTCAAGTTTCTGGATTCACACAGATAAAAAGCCGTTTCAGGAAATAAGACATTGAGAGGGAAGTACTTGAATGGGGGCTGGGGAGCACTGAGTCACCGCTCTTCCGTGATGGTTTCATCCACTCCATCTAACGAATGCATTCTGAGCACCTAGAAGAGCTAGATACCATATACTCAGTGGACGGGACGTACCCAGGGGTCCCTCACAGATTGTTCTGGATAGCTCAATTTCTGTTTGAAAGGACAGGACAAAAAAATATTCTTATTTCAGAAAGGCTGAACTGAAAGTCTTCACTACCATCAAGATCCATGTTCCAGGACAAATATCCTCTTAAGGGCCACACCAACATCCATCACCTAGCCTTTCAACACATTCCCTATCAAAACCTGCTCTTAAAAGGAACTTACACTGAAGTCCAAGTACTGAATATATGTTTGGAAGGGGAAAGAGAGTTGTGTATTTAGTCAGAAGCCAGAGAATTGATAACTAGGATTTCAGACAGCAGCAAAACTGGAAAGAAAAATTTAGATGGGGAAAGAACAGTGTGAGGTGGTTTTGAGGAATAAGAAAGGGAGGGGGTGTTTCCTTTCCCAGTACCCTAGATTTATCATGGCACACATTAACTCTGCTTCTTGTACATGGAGATACCACCATGAATAAACATGAATTCCATTCATTTCCTCCTAGGATAGTAAGTCCGAGAAAACTACAAAAGGGCCAATTTCCAAAACTCGGGAATTCCAAAAGGTTTGGGAACAAACACTGATGCTATTAAGAATGATGCCTTAACATCTGTCCCCGAGGGAAATAATTTTTAAAATCTCAAAGATCTTCCCTAAAATGTGAATTACAAGTGCAACTCAAATGTGCTTATCTTTTCTCCAGTAGGTTTAACTCATCCCTGTTAAGTACCACATCATGGAAAAACACATGTCAACAACTACAAATAATTGCAAAAAAATAATTATAAATTAGTTCTAGATGTCTAAGTCTGTGCTATTCATTTAATGCTTCCACTGAGATCCTAGTCCAAGAAGAGTTAATCAAGCATAGCGGCTTCCTAATCAGAACAGTGAACTAATGATCCTATTTCTGAGTAATACCAGTCAGATAAAGCTCTCAAAAGGTAGTTAACATCACTTTGGTGGAAGGGAATGACAAGTGCAAGTCCTAGTAGGGGTAATGCATCATTCATGCCTCTCTCATTCTGACATTTTAACGTTATCTTGTTTTACTGTGTCGGCCTAACACTGCCACTGCTGGCAAATTAAACTGTGAACTTACAAAGTGGGTGGCAATAAATACAAATTATGAGAGTTCAAAAGATGTCCCTGGAGGTGCACTGTGAGACACAGAATGTCTCTGGCTTTTCTGTCACATAGCAATAGATGAGAGACAAAGTAGAACAGGCATGTTTGGAGGTAGGAAAAAAGAGAGAGAGAGAATTGAATTGCTGGTGATGAAAATAAAGAAAAAAACACATGTTTTAGAGACTGGCTTGGAGAACACACCAGTGAAAGAGGGAAGAAATCCAAAAACACTAGGTAAACATGAAAAGTCTTAGTGTATCAAGTCTTTTATGGAAATAACTTTGAAAGTCTATTTTGCAATTGAGGATGGTACCTAAAATTAACAAAAATAAAAGCCAAGTATTCTTAGTAAAATTTGTAAAGAGAAAGTACATTGGTACCATGAATCTAGTCCATTTTCTGAAGTTGTTGCTAAATGAAATCTGAACCTCATTTCCCACCTCCTTTCCCAGCCCAGTGAAGAAAGGCAGAAAGAGAAAAATTGCTTCTTTTATGGAATTTTGGGTGGACCAGACTAGCAAGGATGCCACTGAAAACAGAAATATCAAGCGTACCACGGGAAGCAACTGTAGACCAAGAAAGAAGGTCTCTCAGAAGTCTTAATGTCTATAGAAACTCCATGTGCTTTTCTGGTCAACGCACCCTCAAGGGTTAATGAGCAAAATTAAGGAGAAGAGAATGAAAATTAAAATGTCTCTAGAAAGTCTGCTGAGGGCTTTGCCAACTTAAAGTGGTTACCATGATGGTCAGAAACACCCTGAACAAAAGAAATCTGCCCTTTTTAGACACATTAAAAAAAAAAACAAAACAGAACCAGACCTAACAAATACAATCAGAGATCAGATTTTTTAATATCGCCTGACACTGCGACTTTTGCTTCTAATTTGGTCTAGTTCCACTAATGAATCTTATAAAATATTTTATCTGCCTATTCCATGCCCACAAACCACTCACAGGAGACCGGGAAATCATCATTTCTTCCAGAGTGTACATATCAGCTAGGCCATATGCAACAGCGGTCTGTTTATTTTTCCCATAAACCACCGGTTTCATAGAAACTCATTAGCATCACCTGTGTTAATTACACTAGCAAACCAATCAACAGCTCCTTCTTAATTAGGTTTTCTTTATTAAAGCCGGAAATTGCCAAGGAGACAAAAGTCACCTGGGGAAATTATGTGAAAAGGAGTGTTTATGCCAAATTACACACTAAAATAATAATAAAATAGCCTGGTTTGTTTACAGGAAAAGGAAACAATATTAATATTCAAGGTCACTGGCACACTCCTTATTAATTATTCTCATTATATTAAATTGTGATCATTTCTGCTTCAAGAGGGTTGGCTTATAGAAAGTCTTTGTACTCAAAGTTGACTCACATCAGCTTTTAATGGCTGTGGTCAGCGATTATGACTTGCTTATTCCATAAACACGAGCACCCACAGGTTAAAACAGTTAATACTAATTTCATGAGCTCATGTCCCAACTGTAACTCAAAATCCAGTATGTCTGTTAGTAAACCTAGAAAGGCATATAAAAATCTACTATTAAAGGAAAAGATACACATGTGATTCTTGGAATTTGAAATTCACCTACAAGAGAAAGGAAAAAAAGACTTCCAAAGTATTCCTCTCACTTCCAAGAGCCTTTCGAGGTGGGGCGGGGCGGGGGGTGGTCACAGCACTGAGAACAAAAGCGACTTTTTAGAAAGAGATTCTTTCTCCAAGGTTAGACTTATAGGGAGTTTCCCCTGGGACATTTAAAGGAAGCCAGGCCAAAGAAGTAGAAAGTAGATTGCTGGGAGCTTCCTGTTCTGGTTGTGCGGAGGTGGAAAGGGAGGGGCAGGACTGGGCAGCCTAATAGGCCTTTTCATCTTCAATTGACTGTAATGCTAAGTACATTTGTCGTGGACTCAAAAATCTATCTCCAGAATAATGAAATCTGGACACACCCATCTATAAAGTGGAAATAACAATGCTTAACCTGATTCTTGCAAGAGAAATTAGTTTCTATTTAGAAAGTACTTTGGTGATGAAAATCACTGAGTGAAAAATACTTGTTCTTCTCCCCCACCGGTCCTGGGAAATAGCCTGTCCAAGGAAGCCTGAGAATTCTGGCTCTCGGCGGCCAAATGAGTGACCTTAAGAAGTCAACTAGGTTTGGGAGCTGACCTTGAAGGAAACTAAACATGGGCTTTAAAAAGCAAACATCAATGAAATTGCTTTTCAGCATTAAGTCCCCGGACCCGGTGGTACTGGCTCTCGATGGTTCTCTTCTGAGGGCCTTCTTTGCTTTCGCTTGGGTTACCACACACCTCCCAACTCAGGTCAAGTCCTAAAGAGACTCACTAATTGTGCTTGATGAATATTCCCTGGGAATCAAGGAGAGTTTGCCCCAAGCCTCACAAGGACCTCTTTGTTTACTAGAACAAATGCCATAGAACGGAATTGCCAAGGAGAAGACCAAAAGACCGTGAGCAAAGACACTGCAAGTGGGCCCAAAGCCTGAAGAGCTATAAATACCAGAAGGTTTTGGTTGGGGCCTCTACAAAGTCCGGCAAACCAACACCCATTCAGTATCATCTTCAGGAGCTAAGGAAGACTCTAGAGATGCTCTCTCACCGCCACCCGGTAAAAGCACAGAGAGCCTGGAGTCCCTAACTTTAGAACTGCTTTCTAGTGTTGAAAAATTAGTATCAAAGATTGATGTCAAAGGAATATAGCCATGAAGCTAGAAAGGGAAAAAGAAGGACACTTCTATATGGATAACAAAGTATTTAGGCATGAATAGCAAAATATTTCTTCTTCTTGGTCATCTTGTTAATTGCCACGGTGCTTTTTAACCTTCCTTTTAGAGATCCCACCGGCTTCTCTAAAGAATGAAACTTGCACAAAAGCCAAGGTGTCTGAGCTGAGTCCCCATGACTGACTGATGACCTTTGTGAAAAGGTGCTTATCCTGACAGGCCATTGTCTTGCCTGCCCACCTCAATCTGCATCCCTGGTTGCTCCTTGTCCCTCCCCTCTCTTTCACCCTCCCAGCTGGGGACCTTGTCACTCAAAATTCAGCTGGGTTTATTTCATTCACCCTACCAAACTGCACACATGCTGCATATTTCGGTATAGAATTGTCACACAATCAAATGGTTCAGACAGAATTTTAGCGATATGGTTATCAAAGCAGACCCTTAACGGGTGAAAAGGGTTTATTCCAAGATGCATTTTTATGAATTAAGATCAGCTGAAAAATCCTGTTTGTGGACCTGAATTCTAAATTAGAATTTTAAATTCTAAAAAAAATTTAATATTAAGTTGCAGTGGTTTTACTGTTTTACTCAGGAAACACCAGAAGACCAGGAAATGCTTCCCTTTGTTTTAGGCTTTATTTGTTTACCGTTAATGACGGGATGAACATCTTTGTCACTGCCTGAGAACCTCATCTATTTCTCCTCTACTCCTGATGGCTTCCCATCTCATGCAGAGTAAAGACCCAAGGTCTTCATATAGGCTACAAAATGGGACCAATAAGCCGCTGGCAGCACCACCTTCTACTGTCTTCCTTGCTTGTTCTATTCCAATCACACTGTCCCCCTTACTCATCCTCAAGCCAGCTAGACACACTCTTCCTCTGGGGTCTTGGCTTACTGCTTGGTCTGCTCTAACTTCACTTCCCCTAGATATCTGCCCACTTCCTTCGTTCTGTTGGTCTTTGCTCAATTAACAACCTATCAGTGGGACTTTTTCTGGCTACTTTATTTCAAATAACAATGCCAATCCCACCCCCAAATACTCCCTTTCTCCATTTCCTGGATTATTTTCCTCAGTAGAATTCATCACCATCTGCCATCCTATATATTTTACTTGTTTACTGTCTGTCTTCACCCACAAAAATGTAAGCTCCTGGGCGTCTGGGTGGCTCAGTGGGTTAAGCCGCTGCCTTCGGCTCAGGTCATGATCTCAGGGTCCTGGGATCGAGTCCCGCATCGGGCTCTCTGCTCAGCAGGGAGCCTGCTTCCCTCTCTCTCTCTTTGCCTGCCTCTCTGTCTACTTGTGATCTCTGTCTGTCAAATAAACAAATAAAATCTTTAAAAATATATATATATATAAGCTCCATGTGGGCAGGGAGCTGTTTTGCTTTGTTTTTACTATTTCATTCATGCTGGGTCCCCAGGGCTAGACTAGTGCTTGAATCCTAGGAGGAACTCAATAAATATTTGTTGAAAGAATAAACGAATGAAGGAGGAAAGGAAAGGCAGGAAGAAAGTATATTATTCCTACCCTGAGCCCTTTGCTGTATCCCTTTCACTATTTACTCTGTTTTCTTTCCCTCTTCTGTTGCACTTTTCCTCCCTAGAATATTCTCCTACATCCTGCAACTTTAGTGTCACCCCATTCACTTGCTTAACCTTCCTTCTTCCTTCACCATCTTCTTGGGCATTCCCAGGCCTCCTAAACCAGGTCAAATCACCGTACACACTCCCCTACCTCCACGAGACAGACTCTACAAAGTCAACCAAATATTTGGTGTCTTCTTTCTTACAGACTTATCACATTATAGATTTCACATTCACGTGTGTGACTTTTTTCATTAATGTCTGAGCTCTGGGCCCCCAAACTGACTAATACTATATAAGTTCAGTGAACACTCTATCCCAATTTACTAGCACACCGAAGTCATGCAATAACCATTTGTTGGTTGAACGAGTAAAAATGTATCCTCTGAAGTAAATAGTAAGTCACATACTAGTTGTAGATAAATGCCCCCCAGAAAAGCCTCGTAATGTTAGTGGGAGTGATGCCCGTGGTCATCCGCATTGTTATCATACACAATGTCATCTTTTGGTCCTTACCATCTCTCCTACCTGACCCAGCACCCTTGACCATTTGCAACCACCTTCCACCCTGAGGAAACTTGCGGACACCCATCCCTTACAAATTGCAATCCCATTCTTATTCCGAAGGCACGTTCCTGATTCTCCCATTCTTCCAGGCTTCCTTTGTAGAATTTACCGCTCTGAATGTATCTACAGTTTTCCATGCTCTACAAGGTCATAAATGCAACTGACTCTCTTTATAGCGCTAGTTCCTAGCACAATGGCATATTCAATAAAAGGCTGAATAAACCAACGAGTAGGTGCCCTATTCTGACTGATTTCAAGCCTCTACGATTAGATGGCAACCTATGGTTCAGAGACAAAATCAAAGCCTCGTCTTTTAACTTTCAAAAGCATATAAGCTTAAGGAGAAAAGTCTGGCAAATCACCCAGATCTGTGGTAACCTATGTTCACAGTCTCAAGTAAGGGCATAGCCAGCAGTTCTGACCTTTCACATCCTGGAGTTTCTCAATTGCCACTTGAGAGACATTTCAAAAATCCTCAACTCTGAACTGTCTCACTTGACAATCTGATTTGCATAATTTTTTCAAGTATATTGGTGCAAAAAAAAAATCCTCATTAGAAACATACACAGCTTTGCAATTTCTTTTTGTTTTGTTTTTTGTCGATAATTTCTTGAATACATACACACATTATCTCCTTGATAGGCAAGAACGGCTCTTTAAGGAGCTCTCATGATCAATCGTAAAAATACATATTTAGAACACTTTTTAAAACATGTGTATTATACAAATGTTTTTAAAATGAAAACTATTTACCCAAAAGACCAGAATGGTTCTGAAGAGTATTTTGTAAATCTATATCTGAGTTTTTAAGGGGGAAAAAAAGATTTCTGACCTGGGAGATCATAAAGACTTCATTGAAGCCATTAACATTTATTGTCTCTCAAGGGCTAAAATGTTGCTGGGAACATGTTTCCAGGTTAGAGGAAAACACAGCCCATCCTTCTAACAAAGGGTCTTAGATGCTTCTCTCTGTCCTGTCCCAAAGGCTGACAGACACCAGTCCATTATACTAACTAATGGCACACTTAGAAGAAAATGCCATCCAAAAGATGTTAGCCCAGGGACCTTGACTAATGGGTACTGTCTAATGTTCAAAGACCCCGTCAGCTCTGGTCACTGATGAGACATTCTCAGAGTAGTGCATTAAGACCTTGGTGGAGAAAGTCACTGTGGGAAATCCGGTAGGATGAATTGGATATTTGAGGACAAAAACACCCTTTATCCTCTTTGTCTCAAGTCTGATTTTGGAGAAAAGAGATGATTAATAATCTCATGTAAAAACCTAGTCCTCCTACACCTTGGTTATCTCCTTCCTCATTCCTGACCAAAGAAAATGTATGAATAAGAGCCCTTAGCCCTTGTACTTACTACTTACTGTATGCTATGTTTACTAAAGCAGGAAAATGAAACATTTCCTTGTTAACAGGGGAAAAAAAATCCATTCACTTCAACATGACACTGAATATTTACTTTAAGAGATGCGAGGGTCTGGTGAATGGTAGAAAGTATATTGTATCAGTCCCAAATCTGTGAATCCTATATAGAGTCTTCATATTTTTTTTCAAGTCTGAACAACAACAACAAAAAAAGGTTGTTTATTTTGTTGTTGTTGTTTTAAGGAAAAAAGAGTTGGGGGACAGGCTGGAAGAAAGCTAGGGGAGAGAAAGAGAAGGAAGGGAGGGGGAGAAGGGAGTGGGAGGAAAAACATCATTAATATCATATACTAAGAGCAGGCCTAAAGCAAAATGTCAACAGGCAACTTACAAACCAAAATCAAAAATGGAAAGACTGAGAAACTTAACCGCAGCCACAGGAGAAACACTTGGCCACACATAATTGGGGTAGAGGCTGAAAGGGGGCTCATGTAGACACATTTTTCACTTTTGTGTACTACGGAGCTCACAAATCTCTTCTGCGCTTCCTCAAACGCTTTACCTGTCATGTCTGAATGACCAGCTGGGTTGGATCAGGACAGCAATGCACTCCCACACAGGCGAAACCTGGTTGGGGACGACCCGACTCAGCTTTTATGAGAAAGGACGTTAAGTCCCTAATAGTTAATGAAACAAGCGGATTCCTCTTCTTACACCTGAAATAACCTACCTCCAGAGCCTGCCCAAAATACTGTCTCTGAAAGCAAATAGACCCAGCTAAGAGTTCCTTCAAAGCTAAGCTTTCATTTATTGTCAAGGCAGACTCAAATTGGTCCTTTTTATGTAACACGTAAGTTAGGCTGACCTACCCATTCATACATAGCAAAGTACTGGTTCATTGTGTTGGCTTTATTCCCTTTCCTGTAATGTAACAAAAAGAATCTAAATACTCAAGAGTTCCTAAGCCCCTCGATGACAGTACTTAGCTCACATCAATGGTAATGGGACTTAAACCGAGGCATTTTAGGCAGTATGGATTTCTTTGTTGGGTACTTTTCCTCTCTTTTCCCGGAGCTTGATTTCACACCAGCTATGTTCACAAGTCCATAATAAATCACTAGGAATGTAAAATACACTACACTTTCCCCCTCAAGTTGGCCTGGGTCATTTATCATTCTGTGGATTTCAAAAAGATGGTAGTGTTTTTATTGCAAAGGCCTTGTCATTACAGAAACTAGAAAAGAAAGTATTGATCACAATTAGATCGTATATTAGCAGTCCCTGATGCCTGGACTGCTGAGGATTTCAACCTAGATCATTCTCCCCTCTGTTAAAAGTCTGGACAGCAATTTCTTTTATGTTAGAATAACTAGTATAAACCCATAAAATGTAACCTAAAAATGTAATTATAATTGCCATGCCAAAAGCAAGCCAGTCAATATCTTCGAGATTCTAATAGTTTCAAGCACTATTACCTTAACGGTCTCACATCACAGTACTGATTAAAGAAACATTTTGTCTTTTTATCTGTATGGAATGGCCAGCGTAATCACCGAAGCATAGAGAGCTGAAATATTTATTAGTGAGTATACATCTTGGTTCAGGCAGTGAATGTCAATTTAGGTGTGGAAACTTACAACAGAGCTCTCAGTATCAATCCAGGTTCAGGTTCTTCTAATGCTCCTGAGGTGGCCACCCCAAGCAGAGGAGATCTTAGAATCTGCCCCTCCACCTAAGTGAACTCCTCCCGCAGATTTTCCAGAAAGAAGCTCTTCTCGGGAGCTTTCAAACTGGTCTTCAATTGGCAGTGACTATCATGGAACGGAACCACTGTCAACCAACAGAGACAAGCCTGAGAGGAGAGGCAGTGAGTGGGTGGAAAGCACAAGGTAAGGCCAGGCTGACAGCAAGTCCGCTCTCCAGCCCACCCTTCCTGACCAGCAAAACAGACAAGCAAACAAAACTATTCATTTTCCCTGTATTGATTAAAATAAATGCAAACTAAAATATGAGAATCAAAGCCTATCATTTTCCCACAGAACACATCATCTATAATTTATATCTTGAAAGGTACCTATCATCCCATTCCAGCCAATTACCAAAGGCAGAATTAGAAGGGACGTGTCAAAGGGTTTCTCCACAGGAGTCACTTAACGCTGTTTCTTTTGCCAAACTATACAATGGAATTATATAAACCTGGGATGTGAGAAATATATATATATATATACATATATATATGTATATATATACACATATATATGTGTGTGTGTGTATATATTCATATATTTTTTAAGGCTTTTCCAATGAACAGCATTCTCCTGATCATTTCTCTGAGACATGAAAATAAATTTCCTTCCAATTCGTCCAAGAGGAAGAAAACGCAGTGTCCCATCAGTTCAGAAACATCAGCGCAGTGGTCAACTAACAATTTCCTACCATATGATGTGCACAATTAACTTTACAATCTGACTTATCTGCGTAACGTGTGTTTCCAAAGCTGGATACTCAATGGGTGGAGAAAATCTGCTTCGTTGAGGGAAACACGCCCTGTGACTTGGAGAAACACAACAGCCCTGCCCTCCCAGTGGGCTGCTATGCAAAAGCATCCATTCAGACTCTTCACCACCTCTTAGGTGAACAGGGAGTCAGGCCCCGTGCCATCCTGCCTCGTGCAAGAGGGAAAAGAGCAGGGAGAGACACAGAGGCTTAAAGAGATGGGAAACCGGTGCCATGGGCTCCAAAATGAAGTGAGAATGCCAACTGCGTCATCTTGGGACAGCCAGACAAAGGGAAGAGGCAGCGTCGCACCTACACAGTCTACCCATGGGTTAACTGGCATTTCTAATACTTTTCACCTAGTCCGACTTGACAGATGCCTAACCTTAGCTACTGAGTGGAGACAGGCTGATGGGTCTTGGCCATACAGGGGGAAAATTTTTGATGCTTCTCACTTATGACATGATTGATTTTCTTTCAGCGGCCCTTCACTTTGGGAAGTGGCGAGGGCTGGCTCACTGCGCCCCGGTGCGCCCTGACCCCCGACACGCGGCCGCTGTGAGGCTGGAAACCGATGACGGCAGAAACCTAAAAAATCAATAGGCCCTGTCAGTCAGAGGCGAGGCGGACGTCTTTTAAAAACCCAATCACGACATGTATTTGCTGCATGGTGCAGATCTACTGCACACTTGAGAACACACTGAATTTCCCCTTCCCCTTATTTATTTATTTATTTGGCTCTGCTTTACACTTCATTTTACCTCTTTTTGAGGTGTGTTGGGTGGGGGCAGGAGACCCTACCCTTTCAGGCAGCTGTGGAAAGGGAGCAAGTCATTTGGTAAGGTTGGTTCGTTGTGGTATTAACAGGAAAAATTCCCTGGAAACTATTTGAATAGTATGAAATAAATAGAGCACCTTGAGGCTGCCAACATAAACAGTGACATCACTTTTTTTCTACATTATCTGGAAAGAATTTAGATACAAGACTTCTAAGTCTAAAAACACATGAGGGTCAAGCTGCTTAATAGACATGGTCTTTAAGGAACGAGTATTGTTAATTTTTCTTCTGGGGTTTCTTTAAGGTGAGAGAATTGAGGACACACATACACACTCTATAGCTCTCTGCTGGGGAAAAGCAAGCACTGGGAGAATCGTTCCCGTTTCCAAGCAGGGTCAGCGTAATATTCTCCATTCAGTGTGGAAGAAATATCAAATATGCATCCTTCCTTTGGGAGACAGACAATGCAAAAGATGGCATTTAGCTTCTTCGTGATCTGAGGAGGGGGGAATAAATATCAACTATGACAACCCAAAAAGATAAGAGAATACCATCCACTGGAATGCTTCCACACAGAGAAAGAAACCCCACACTCACACAAAAAGAGAAAAGAAGGAAGTGGAAAGGGTTCAGAGGCTACAGATAAACAGGGAAGCTACCATTACGTACAATTAAAATGCCTACTCGGAAAGCTATGCACAAGTATATTTCAGAATTTCTGTGACACTCTTCTTTCTTTACAGAGAAATAGGTATATCATGCATCCTCTTAAAACCCACCAAGGTAAATATCATATATTAAAAAAGAGAACAAATAAACAAAATCTGTGCCTGAATTCCCAAACTAAGCCCAATTAAAGGTTTCTTTATGGCTGTAAACCTGACAAGCTACAATTTCCCCCTGTTGCAGTGGGTGTGTGTGTTTTAATGTAATATTAATGAGCCAGGATGGAGGGTCATAAAAAGTGATAGGTTTTTGCGATGGTAAATTATAAATCGGTATTGATTTTTCCCGGCACTAATGCAGCCAGCTTATTGTAAGACACCACAGGCAAAGTGCACTTTATCAGATTAGACTGGGGCCGGTATCAAATATACATGAGAATAAGGATGCATTTGTGAGTTAGACTAGACTTTTCTTCCCTAACAATGCATGAAATTTTTAAGGAAAAAAAAAAAAAAAACAGACAAGGATACTGGGAAATTCAACATTTTTTCTAAAGCACAAATTTCCAGAATTGTTGCTCTTGGGACAATTTGTTTCCCAATGAATAGAGGGCAGTAATAATACTAATGAAATTATAAATAGTTTTCTTTAAAGGCTGTTCTAAGTTTCTCTTGTTTAATTTGTAGCTCCAGACTGCCAACAACAAAAGGGCCTTCTGGTCTCTCCACCGTGTCCACCCTCCGGGTAACATATCATTCTTTTTCCCTCTGCCCACAAGTCACGTTGAGTGAACCACGGTGGAAAAGAAAGTGTTATGTTTTCAAATGGCTGAGGTTCCTCTCCATGGACATTTTGTACTCATAAGGACTTGATTAGATACTTCAGTGTCAAGAGGAAAGAGGAGCAGGAGAGAGACTAAGAACAGGAGAAAGAAAAGAAAATGACTGGGCCCTGTTTCCCTCAACAAAGATGTGATTATTTGTCCTCTGTCCAAACATGGGTCAGCCTCTGACTCAAGCTAATGTCAACAGAGAAGAAAGTCCTCATCCTGAGTGAGTGTGTGTATGTGCGCGCGTGCGTGCGTGTTGCCTTTTGTTCTTTGGAGAGACTTCTCCAGCTTTGTTGGGAATGCGCGCAGCCCTGTTTCCAAACACTTCCCGACTTCGTCCTTAAAGCTGCTAGCACACACTCTGTCAGAACCTGCCGCCTTCCTCTGGGCACAAAGGCTGAGCCTCTGCCACGTGATTGCAACCGTGCCCAGCTCCCGAGGCCGGGTCCTCAGCCAACACTCCAATCTCTGTCTCCAGGGCGTGAACAGGAATTGGAAACCAGCACGCTCTGCCCCCAAAACAGTCTTTTTTTTTTTTTTTTTTTTTTTTAAGAAGTCGGGAAGAACATGTGTTTATTGACAGTTCATTAACAAACATCAACCCCCCTGCAAGCTGTTTACTAAGGAATGTAGTGAAGTGAAGAAGTGTGAATATAAATAACTAACAAAGAAAGAATGGAGAGAAAATATCTCAGGGCGGTCCCCTTTTAAATGCACTTTGAATCTGTTTTCTTTTCTGCCTGGAAACATGATGCTACTGAAGGTGTACCCCAGGCACCCAGGACAGGAAACGCAGGACATGTTTATGTACTGGTATCTAGAACATTTCTATAAAACTCTGCAAAACCGGAGAATGCCATTCCTCTTCATTTTCTCTCTTTGCCTTTATCAAGAGATTTAAACTGTTTTTTAAAAGGAAAAGTAAGCTAATAAGTTCCATAATAATAAGGTTAAGGCTATGATACTATTGCTTATTTCTAAAATATGAAGGATGTCAAAACCGCAGCAGAAGTTCACAAAAACCAGACTCCAATCTCAAGGAGCGTAAAATCTAAGTTAGGGGTAAGCAAAATCAGCAAAGAACATATAACATTCAATAAGGTGTTTCTCATTTGTTACATCAATACTCAAAGTGGACCGTACTGTGTGAGGGGAGCTAACTATTTCCAAATGTTTAAAAAAAAAAAAAGGTACTACAATATCCTTGCATCAAAATGACTCCCGCAATTATGGAAACAAGAGAAAATGTTTTGAGACAAGAACAAATCAGGTAAAACCTAATAAAGCCAAAAGGAAATTAGAAAAACAGAAGGTTGTTTTCATGGAAGTTAAATCTTTTCACTGAAAAGTGATCTTTATTATATGTCAAATCAACATCTCAGGGTTCTTTTTTATAAAGTTTTGAAAGTGGAAGCATATATTTTTACCTATGCTAATTTAACTTTATTAGTGATGTCAAAACCCTCATTTACATTTTTCATAAAATTATGCAGCAGTTCTCTCCGCTTTAGGGATAAAGCTAATAAACAAATACATAAATTAGTGTATTTTAATTAAACATTATCCCATGAAATAATATTGTACACCACTGTCTAATACAAGAACAACTTTCTTACTTAAGATCAGTACAATATTAAAATATTAAAACTCATTAAAAATTAATTTAAAAATACTTTACAAGCGTTCAAGTACTCTGAGTTCTGTATTTTTAAAGATTTTATGTTGTTGTTGTACATATGATATAATCCCTAAGGTCCTAACAAAATAGTGCAAGAATCTAAGGTTACTTTGCAGAAATGCACTGACAGACTTAAAAAAGATTTTTTTTTTCCTTAAGAAGGCTCCATGCCCATGGAGCCCATCATGGGGTTTGAACTTAGGACCACCAAGAGATAGAGACCTAAGCTGAGATCAAGAGTTGGACACTCAACTGACTGAGCTACCCAGCTGCCCCCAAAATTGCTATTCTAAAAAATATTTCACCAAAGCAGTGTTGCTAGAATATTACAAAAAACAGAAACAAAAACGAAAACAAAGGGTCCCGTAGACACATTTAACAAAACAGGATCTAGGATACTTGATTCAAGATTTAGCTAGGAAAGGCTCTTCGATAACATCATTTTAAAACTGTGTCTGGGGCGCCTGGGTGGCTCAGTGGGTTAAAGCCTCTGCCTTTGGCTCAGGTCATGATCCCGGCATCCTGGGATGGAGCCCCGCACCCACATCTCTCTGCTCAGGAGGGAGTCTGCTTCCTCCTTTCTTTGCCTGCTTCTCTGCCTACTTGTGATCTCTGTCAAATAAATAAATAAAATCTTTAAAAAAAAAAAAAAAAACACCTGTGTCTGTTTCACTCAACCAGAACCTATTTGAGCACCTACTATGTGCCCTGCCTGAACAATGCACATGGGATTCAACTGTGAATTAATAGCCTGGGGAGGAGAATTCGAAACAAGTTACTACCAGCCTAGACCAAAGCACAAAATAATTGAAATTCTCTGTTGAGACACAGTTGGTAGATTTTGGAACATGCCTAGAAATGTCTTTAGAAATCCTAGGTCAAATAGAAAACTGCCCTGAGACAACAAACTAATGAGGGCAAATCAACTGATATTTAGTAAATAAATATTAGCCACTGGAGTTGTTACTAGTAGTATTATTTGCACAGCAAGGCTCAAAGGTACAGATTGACCAAAGCTTCAAAACACAGATGGAGATGATGCACTTGTGCATACTTTGTATTCTAGTTAACAATTGTGTTTTGAGGGACTATTGATTGTATGTTGGACACTGGGTTAGGCAATGCAAAGAGTAACAGGATTTAACTAAGTTACCTGAGGGCCATAACTTTATCTTATTTCCTGTCTATCTCCAGATCCTGGCATACTGCCCAACACACTACGGGTACTTGCTAAGTATTTGTTGAATACATGAATTAATAACCAAACAAAAAACCCTATTAACAAGGTTTAGTTTAATTACCTTTGCCATACTAGGATTTTTCTATCACAAATCCAGCTTGCTGTCTTTGAAAACTGGTGTCTAACTACAAGTAATTAAATAAAATAGTCATGATCATTTGATTTGGGGAATATAATCCAAGTGGTATTTAAGGGAAGAGAGGGGTTTGTGATCTGAATAGGGCCAAACTCCCACCCAGCATCCTATGTATGAGTTTCTTGATTTAACCAGAATTACCCTGAAAGGAAATTCAACACCACAAATGGTCAGAAACACAGCTTTGTCACCTCGTGGGGCTGATTCTTCACAGGACCTGTGGTCCCTGGCCCCTGACTCCATAGATCACTCTATGATGGTAAACCCTGGATACACATCACGGAGGCTCCTGACTCCCTGAGTCCATAGTGTCTCAGTCTTGCGACAGAGCTCTTGTTAGAAAAATGGCAGCTTTTCCTTTTAATCAAATGACCATGATGGCCCAGAATGTGGTAAAAGCATAATAGCTCCCTTTGGCAGCAAGACCTTCAAGCTATATCTACAATTTGGTTGAGATTCTTTGTAACCCGAAGACATGAGAGGAGAAAGGAAGACCAGACCCCAAGGAAACAGGTAGGGGCTCCCCGTATAAATAGTGTGTTTCAAGAGGCAAGTTCACTTAGCAAATTCTCTGGAAGTATGACTGACGTGGTATTTCCAATACAACTAACTTACAACACTATCTGAACTCTGCGGCATCCACTCGTGGACGCGGGAGGCATCTTTTTCCAATATTGGTGGAATGTTCTCTGGAGCAGTATTGATTGCACAGTGATGGGAAACTGCAGGACAAACCTGAACTAATTAAGCAATAAGCTCAGACTACCTACCTTCGATACTGTTTGAAGGCACATTTAATTACTGCGTGGATGCAACGACATGAAGAAGAACATGCCATTTAGGTAAATGTATCAAAGAGTATTGACCGAATGACTAAGACTCCCTATCGGCTCTAATGCCTTTGGAGAATCAAAGGGAATAAGAAGCAGATATTTCCATTTGGAAAGAAAATGCTACCAAGTGCGCGGGGGTTGGGATGTGGAGGCAGGAGGCAACGACGAAACCGGGGATAATGTGCTCAACCAAAACCTAGAATAAATAGATTCCAGGCTGAGCAGAGGCCATTTTTTTTTTTCTAAGAACTGAAGAGTTTTAGTATTTTATCTGGGCAGAATCTCATCCTACAACTTTGTGTGTGGTGGTGGGGGGAGGGGGTGGAGTCCAACCAAATAAAGAAAATAGAAATATCTCTTCGGACAGAAATTCAGTAACAAAAATAGAATTAAAATGCTGATTACCATTATAATATTTGAGTCCTCCAGTTAGCATCTAATTTTCCATGAATCTTGTAAGGGTCCAAGTCGTACTTAGAATCCCAAAAGAAGGGGTCAAATAGCAAAATGTATTAACCCTTCAGCGCCTCAAGCTCCTCTCAATTCAGCTGGTCGTTTTAGTCAAGACCACCTCCGACAGAGTGTGATTAAAAATAACACAAATAGCCAACATCAGAAATGTGAAAATCTTCAGCTGGTTTGAAAATTTGCTTTCAATGATCGTGGGCCCCATTACTTCAGTTTTCTCATGTCTATCTTCTAAGTTTCTCAAGTCTCTTGCCTGAAGACCAAAGTTTAAACTTCATTTTTCTATTTGGTGGGTACCTGACCCCCCCCAAAAAAAGAGTATTTTGCTTGTAAGTACCGACCATCACATCCCCAAGGTAAAGAAGCTGTACCAACAATGTATCCAGGACTCTCTCAGTGGTGCAAGTGCATGAGTATCAAGGAACAACAGCAAATCACATATTGAGAAGGTCTGTCCCTTTTTGATTTTCTCTTGATTGTTCTGATGAAGTCCAAAAAGAGAGCCTCAGTTTGGTGCCGGCATTTCTTGGACACCTGACGCTCCCCGGGCTCTGTGTGGAGCAGGGTCCCTGGCAGGCAACAGTCTGCAGATACATCACCATGCCTCAGCTCTCTTTTCACTGCATGCCCTCTGTGGCTGCCTTCCGTTTACTGCGGGAGAGGCCGAACTGCCACTTACTGCAGTGCTATAAAGTCTCCTTTTCAAATAAAGTCAAGTTTAAAGGGTGAGCTGATGTGAATAAATTTATTTGTAAAAAACAGTACAGACGGCACCTGGATAGGACAGAATTGTGAAAGAGGTCTCAGGATGATATTGGCAAGATTTCTGGAGCTTAGAAACGGACGACCTAGCTTTTGAGGGGGAGCTTTGCCACTAAAGCAGCTTTGTGACTATTTGGAAGTGAGTGAACATCACTTATCTTGACCATAAAGGGAAGGCTTTAGGTCAGTGTTTTCAATCTGACTGTGCACTACAATCACCTCCAGATTTTTTAGAAAACACCGGGGCTCTAGCCCAGACCAATTAATTCAGAAAGTTCAGAGGTAGGGACTGAACATCAGTATTTGTTTTAAAGATTCTCAGGATATTCTAATGACAGGTCAGAGCTGAGAACTGCTGGGAGAGATGATTTCTAAAATCTTCTGACTCCTAATATTCCCTAGGAAGGGTAGAAGAGCTGCAAAATCTGTTTTCTCTCTGCCCATACTTTTTCATTTTCTTTTTTCTTTTCAAAACTTCCCTCTCTTTCTCACAAAGTTCTAGATCCAAATATACTTTCTGAATTTTGCTAATGTGACACCTCTCAAATCACCATCATCCACAAAAGCTATTAATGCTCTATTTCTCTTATTCCCCAGATCAGGAAAAAAAAGCCATTAAAAGAGAGGCATCAGAGTCTAAACTTGGAAATTCCAGAAAGACCATCTCCTTCTCTGGGAGAAGGAGAGGAGGAGGAAGCTACAGTGCCTTGACTTGGATGCCAGTGAAGCCTACACAGCTTAGCTCCTGAATCCACTCGTGGGCAGGACCATGGATCCAAGCTCCCAGGAGATGCAGATACTGCAGGAGCCCAGAGCATTAGCTCTATGGCTAGTGTTCTCCATATACCACTTAAGCCCCTTCATCAATAACCACTTACCCCTGGAATGGCATATCAGCAAAGCCATTCCGAGCAGCCTGGTTCTTCCATCCAGCACAGTCCCCAGGTCAGGGGCCAAGAGCATGATAAATGCCCAGCCACATGCCGCACTGTCTCTTCCAGCCCCTGTCTCCGTCCCCAGCTTAATTAGGAAACAACATGTTTCCCGTCCCTCTCTGGTTTTCCCTTTCATCTCCCCTTCCTTATTCTGCAATGGGGTTGGGGGTGGTGGGGCCTGTCTTCTCCTTCATGGTATATCTGGTGCAAGTGAATACTGATGATAAGACCTGGATAAAATTAGGGATAGGTAGGATCTCAGGTACCTTTCTTCCTTATTCTTTCTTCCTTTTCTTCTTTCCTCTTTCTTTCTTTCTTTCTTTCCTTCTTTCTTTCCTCCTTCCCTCCCTCCCTCCCTTTCTTCCTCCCTCCTTTCTTTCTCCCTTTCTTCTTTCCTTCCTTCTTCCCTTCCTTCCTTCCTCCCTCCCTTCCTTTCTCTCTCTCTCTCTCTCTCTCTTATTAAAAAGAGTGAATTCTAGCTCCCCCCCTAGTTTTCCCAGGCTGACTTGGGTGATTCTCCGGCAGGGGCTCAAACCCCCACAGGAACACACAAGAGGGTTACACACTACCCCTACGTAAAGAAAGGAGTTATCATCAGCAAAGCTGAGAGTTGCCAGGCAGGTGTCTGAGCCAATGGTTAAATATTCTCCAATTTTTTAAGAAAAGCCAGATATACAAATTTAAATGTGGACTCTTCCAATTTCCTGTAGATAATGTAGACCCAACCAAATGCATCTGAGAGCTGAATTAAGTCAGGGAGCCACATGTTTGGGAACTTCTATAAGGTTGGGGGAAGGAAAGAGCAAATTCCTAAGAATGTGATCCCTTTCATTTCTTGCGATTTGCCAAACTTACATGACCCTTGTCTGCACCTAAACTTAGCGGTTCAATCACTCAACATCTAATTAATAATGATTATGATTACTATTTTTACAGTGTTTCAGGAGTACTTCTGCTAAACACCCTTCTGAGTAAGGTACTGTTATCAGCACCAATTCACAAAGAGGAATCTGAGGTCCAGAGAAACTGAATAACGCACTTAGCCCACACAGCTCCGACGTGTTAGACATACTTTAAGCTGAGGCTGCCCGGTTCCAGCGCACACCCTTCTATCCCTGCTTTAACCACGCAGCTTCCCATCCCAGAACTAAGAGATCTTGAGAAGTATCACTAGCCAACATTTATTGGTTCTAGCTGGGAAGATAAAACAGATTTTCAGTAACATCTAGGCTTCTCAGGTATACCAACTATGCACCTTTGGGCCGACTATTTTGCTTTCCTAAGCCTCAGTTTCTTCTGTAAAAAACAGAAGAAACTGGTCAGGTTTCCCATATAGGCTGGTCAGGTGGGCGTTACATGAGCTCATCCATGTACACCCTTAGCATATTGCCTGAAGGATAATAAATGCTGGATAAAGCTGGGCTGCTATTGCTATTATTTTTATTTTCTTTACTATGAGTCATCACTCCTCATATTCAACTCTCTACCCTGGAGCCACAGAATCTCCACACTCCCCTGGGCTTTAAGAACACTTTCAACTTTTCAAAGCCTTTTAACATCCATTATTTCATTTGATCCTCCCAAGAACCTGATGAGGTAGTGGGGCAGGGATTACCTCATTTGACCGATGAGAGAATGAAGAAGGCACAGAGAGGTTCAGAAGACTTCCAAAGTCACACAGCTAAACATAGGCTCCATAACCCTGAGGTTTCTTCTATATTGAGATATTTAAGAAGGCAGTAGGAGGGGAAGACCACCAAAAGTAGAGACATTATATGTGTTCTTGGGTGCCTGGAAAATTAATGGGGATTAAAACACAACTGCCCAGGAAAAAAGATACAAGAACACTTCTGAAGAGGCATAATGAGTTGGAAATAATAAACTGCAAATTATACAGAGGAAATACATCCAGGAAAATATTACCAGAAGCAATTACTAACATGAGTAGAAGCCAGGGTGGTAATACCTGAAGAACTTCCCAGAGGAGAGTAAGGGACCTAGGAGCCCTTCTAGATCTGCTGCAAATTGAAAATTGGAAATTTGGAAATCTGGAATTGGAGAATTGGAAATGGTGTCGTAGGGGCTGATTGGAGCAGCACTATGGGGAAAGGACATCATTAGCCTTGACTCCTCTGTCTCTGGAGTGCATCTTATGACATGGACAACTGAACTAAAGTATTGTATTATCAACGTCTAGCAGGTTATATACCCTATGTTGTATGTTATATGTTGGTACTCATAGTGGATGGATGGATTGATTGATTGAATGAACGAATGGATGAATGATTCTGCCCAGGAAGATGGAAGAAGCTGTGAGCCCATCTGAAGTGGACCTAGCCCGTTCTAGTATATGTCTGTCATTTTTCCTGCCCAATCCCTCTACCACCTCTTGTTGTATCAGCTGGTACAATTCCAAGAGCCTCTAAATAGCTTGCTATTCCTCTGAGTCTGCCTCTCAAGACACATCAATGATATAAATATAGAGAAGACATCCAAAACCTATTAGAGTTGTTCCAGCTGATGCAGAGGAGAGATACCTGTTTTAAATATTTTGCTCCATATCTCCCCATCTGGCTTAGAATTGAGCAAAATAGAGCCAATGGAGTGACAGGGAGAAAGACGAAAGAACGTCTTCAAATGGGTCTTCTTCCTCTGCCACACTCAGCAGCTAGAGACTCCAGCTGAACCAACTCCCACCCAGTTCCAACAGCAGGCTCTCTGGCAGCCACTGGTCTTTCCTACCCTGGGCTTAGACCCTCTTTTCTGCCCGGAAGAAACATAGTTAACATGTCCTGCCCATGATACAAACACTGCTTCCCGCCTTCTGGGGCACACCAGGAGATGTGTTGGCTTCCTGGTTCCCCAATATGAGGGAACCCTCCCATCCCCCTCCAACACCCAGCTGAGCTACAATCCTCTCCTCCAGTAGCTGGACAGCTGTAGCCTGCACCTCCCATTCCAGCAAGAAACAGGAAAGGATGGGCTGGGGAAGGACTGAGGTCTTTCTGCAAAGCCTCCTCTTCAAACCCCAGGTCAAAAAGCTGGGATTCTTGATTTTTAACAAAAGGCACCCTTGGACCTGAATGCAGACTGTGGGGATGGGAGATCACTGCTCTTGTGCCCAATGATGGGCAGGTTCTCGTCAGACTCTAAAGTGGACACAAATCTCTTCACATCAGATGATGGGGAAAAAATGGCCAGCAGGCTCTTGGAAATCCTCAAAGTACTTAGTCATGGTGAGCACTGTAATCCCCCACCAACTAAAACCAAATGCGGGCGTCCTCAGGATCAAGGCAGGGAGACACTTGGAGCAGTGGTGCAGCTCTTCTCATTTAGTCCTCCTCCCTTTGTGGGCAGCTCCAAACCTACCTCACGGCCATGAGAGCGGAGCAGCCAGGAGCACCGAGAACAGGACAGCAATAGTTACTTCAGATCTTCCCCTCACAATGTTGGAAGAGTCGATGAGAGGCCGAGTGCCTATCCAGCCATTCACACAGATGCTCATTCATCCGAGACATATTAATTTGTTATACCAGCATCCAAGACGTGCTGTAACTCACTCCTTCCCTCATTCAGGACAACACCTACAGGCTGCCTACCCGGGTTGTTGGGTTGTCGTGCTAAGTGCTACCAGGTACATTACTCCTAGGCCAAGGTCTAGATGGCACAGCCCTTGTGGAGCTTCCAGTCCTAGGAGGGGGATTAAAACATGAGAGAAAAACGACCAGAACACAAGGTGCCAAGTGCTGAGTGACATGAGAGAACCCGACAAAAAACAACAGAACGGTAGGGAAGCCACCGGAGAGGGGAGCAAGAGACAGATGGGGACACCTCAAGGTGGAAGCCAAGCACGAGCCTCCTGGCACAGGGTGAGAGTGATTCTAAACTCAGGAGTGGAGTCTGGGCATGGTGCAGCCCAAGGGTGGGGAGAACAGTACAAAGCACATGCTCAGGAAAACACCACACAGCACCCCGACGTGTTCTTCTGCCAGACTGCAGCACCCTGCAGAGCCCGCCAGGTGAACCAGGCTCTGGACTCCTGTCAGGAAGGCCATGAGACATCACTGCCCTCTCAGCTCTGCAGGACGAGGGAAAGTCCCCTGGCTGGAAAGGGGCCAATCAGCAGTGCATAGTAAAGAAGGCTTCCCCGGCTGCAGTGTGGAGGAAGAGATCAGACAGAGAGACAAGCGGGGAGCCGAGGGCAGCCGGGCGGGCCTGAACTGTGATGGTGAAGCCACACAGTCCGTCGTCGTGCGAGGACAGACTCCCCCTGTGGTGTCACTAGCTCAGTCCTGGGAAACAACACACCGGGCTTGGTCCACACAGAACTGAGCTCCAAGTCGGATGTCTGGTTTCCAGCCCTAACACAAGCAACAACAAGCTGTGTGACTTCAAGCCGATCCCTCACCCTCGCTGCACCTTGGTCTCCATGTACTTCCGTACCTGCCATCACCCCTGATGAAAACCAGTGTTAGCTAGGGCAGATGTGAATGTATGTCCACTCTTTGGTAGCAACTGTAAAAACATAGGCTAAATAACCAGAATTACACTCTTTCTAGGAGGCTCTAAATTTTCTTGGCTTCTAGGGCAAAACCTAACTCCAAACACGGGCTAATCTCAGTGAAACCCCTCACTTTGCATTCTTCTCAGTGAGCCTGGTGGTACCAAGAGCCATTGGAATGTAAGAGTACTCCATCAACAGATCCCAACCCCGAGCCTGAGCCCTGGGACCTGCCATGTGTCTCCATGTCCTCTCCCTACAGAGTGGCACAGTACTGACGCCGGGGGGGATAGAAGAAAGGAATCTCAGTTCTTGCTATTACTGTGTAAGCCTGAGCAACCTCCTACTCTGCCTTACTTTCTCCATCTGCAAAACAGTGTTAATAATCTCCATCACCTAACACTAATGAGGTCATTAAATTAATACGTACAGTGCCTAGCACAGGGTAAGCACTTGATAAATACTGGCTATTATTCATTGTTATTGTTACTATTGCTGACATAAGAGACATTGTTTCACTAATTTCAAACTGCAATATTTTGCATATCCTCTCTAGGGTACCAGAGGAATTCTTTAAAATTTCTGAATTGCTTATAAAAACAGTTTGAAACATTCTATTGAATATGTCACTGGTTTATTTTTTAAAGTTGGAAAATCTCCTATTTTATGCAAGATATACCTTTGCAGAGATGGTCTTTTTAAAAATGCTACCACATGTTTTGCCACTACTTCTTGACAAAATATTTTTCAAGAAAAGAGAGAGCACACATGCGTGCACACATACACACACAATTGTTCTGTTGTCAAGAAAATGTATCAAGCTTGAGATGTGAACGCTGCCAAAAGATGACAGTATTTGGCAGGCCTAAAAATGTTTGTCATCTTAAAAGTATTTATGCAAAAGCAGAAAATAAACTCTTCAATATTTTAGTCACTTTAGGTGATTAAGGCAAGTCATTAGGTTTTGGTTGAAAACATTCTTGAAGGAGATTCACCCTTCCCCAACCCAGCTGGTTTTAACCTTCTGCATATAAAATTTCAACTGTTTCTTTTTTTTTTTTTTTAAAGATTTTATTTATTTATTTGTCAGAGAGAGAGCAAGCGAGAGCGAGCAGTTTTATCTGTGTTAGCTGTGGAGTTTGGGGCATGGACACAATGCAAGGGCTAAAATGCCTTCCCCACCTACCCAATCCAGCCCCTCCAGTGTTTCTGCAACAACTTTTAAATGAAAAGCATTTACCAGTTCTGAGACCTTGAGCAACTTACTAATTCCCCAAGTTCCAGTTTCGTCTTTTAAAAAGTTGGGTGGGGGTAGGGTTGAGGAAGAATATAAACCCTGCCTGCTCACCAAGAGAGAATAGATTTGAAAAATCTTTTTGTTAATAGCAAAGCTGTTTAAAAGGAGGGGGAGGGAGCGTTTAAACCTATAAAGCTAAAGCTTATTCAACTGAGACTTTCCTCAACATTTTCCTGCAGAACCCTGAAATAAATCCTTGTAAGGACAAAAAGGTGTCCCTTTCGCCTACATGCAAGTAAACACTGAGTTCATATAGAGGCAGAAGCTAAAATGCTCCCAATGGCTTTCCTTAGTGATTATTTTCACCAGAATTAAAGAAGTGTATACCCTATTGGAACTATTTATGAATGTGTATCTTGTGAAGTTATAAATACATTTAGATCCATTTCTCTTTCCTTCTTATAAAGACATTGATGTGTTTTTTCTGACATGCCTCATGAACTCAGTCAATCACAAGTCTTTCTTAATGGAAACCACATGTCTGCCCAGAACTGTGTAATTATAATGCTAGGATTCTTGGCACTGCCAGGAAAAGGGGCATTGTCAAACCAATTAAAGTTTATTTACTTACATACCATTTCTGGATCAGAATGTTCTTTTTTTCATGCTGATGCTGAGAAAATATATATCTCATCAAGTTGTTGTAATTGTTTTTTTTAGACAGATTTACGTTTCTTACCAATTATATCCCTGGTTTTAAGTTCCTTTGCATGTAACTAAAAATTTCTTTAAGAAGACATCTGGGAACAGCATCATGAGATATTCTGTAAATAAGTCTTTGCACATTTTACACCAAAATTACTGTGCTTGGCTATTTTGCTGCTGAAATGTAATTTTATAGGATTTATCTCCACTAAGGGGTATATTAGGAGCCCTGCTACTTCCTCTAGACTTTTCAGGGACTGAGCATGGCCTACAAAGAGGTCTGGGCTTGGAATCTGGCTCAGCTACAGAATTGATGGATTACCTAGGGGGGAAAAAAAAAGTTTATTAAAGTCTCAATATTTTATGGCTGAAAAATAGGAGTAGAAATTCTATTCAGAGAAATAACCTTGATAATGGGAAGTACTAAGGTTAGCAGGGTAAGCAGTGGGGTAAATACTGAAGGCAGACACCAGCTAGTTGAATGGCCTTTTTTAGCCAATCTGAGTCTTCTTTTTTAATCTGTAAAATGGGACTGGTAATTCTTACCCTGGGAGCCTCACAGAATTGCTTTGAATTTAAAAATTAAAAAAGGAAAAGGCATCTTGCAATGTGCAAAGCAATGACTCCTGCTGCTGTCTCTGACTCCATTCAGTCCTCCAGGCTCAACTGAGAACCATGATCGCAAACCAGCAAAAGTAAAACTGAGGAACAAACTTAGACCATGGCCAGAACTAAGAGGAGAAGGGGTTAAACCAACCAGACTGAAAATCTCAAATTCCAGTCTACTTGGGGAGAATAGGGCCAGCCAAAAAAAGTCAGGCAGTCCTATGGAACAGGAGCTGCCAATGCCTATGAACGTCACCTTCCACTGTTATCATGGGAGAGGAAGGACCCCACTTTGTTGTCAAGGCAGATGGGAAGATGGAAGGTGTTCCTTGGGTTCTCTTCTCTCATTCTGATGCTGGCTCCCACACTTCCCATAAGAAGGTTTACAGATGCAGCATTGGGAAAGCCATTCAAACTTTTGGTCGGATGGGCTTATCAATCCTGCTGGTGGGCTGGTTTACCAATCACAGAAAGAGAAAAACATGAGCTGCCTCTCCCATCTCTTGGGTCCACCAGATTAAATGACTGTGAGATTCCTCTTTAATTCCCACCACGGAAAAAGCAATGGGGAATTCCAACAGTATGACTAGATTCAAGCGCAACCCAATTTCCTGCAGGCACCATATCCAATGTGATTCCAGATATCACTTGGCTATTGTTGTAGAGTGGCTTTGCCTGAGTCCAACAGGTAAGCCAGCGTTATATCTTTAAATTCTTGCCCTTAAAGTCAAAGGAGCTTTCATCTTACAAAGTCCACCATGAAAAGGTCTGAACAAGGCCTGCTACAGGGGTCTGTGCTAACACAACCACAGGCAACCCAGTAACACAGCCTGTAAAGACCATTTTCTGGAATGAGCGTCAGCTCTGCTGGTGACACTCTGGAAACATCGCTTGGAGTCCTTTCAAGTAAAATACTATATTTCTTGGAACTCTACGTCTAAAGTTTTGTCTGACCTTAACATTTGTGTCATATTAGTTTGATGTCTCATAACGAGAATGACTGATCTTGCATTACTATTTTACATCTCATCATCTGAATGGTTATTTTTTCAGAAATTCATTTCTACCTCAAATCCCAAATACACCATTACACTGAAAGACCAATAGGGAAGAAAAAAAAAAAAAAAAACAGTTTTACTCAAACTAATAAAGCAGAAAATTCATGAATGACTCTTTTCATTAAGTAAGAATTCTTGACTCCAGACAGCACTCAGTGATAAGTTCCCTAGTTCATTTTGATTTTTGAACATTTAAACTAGCAATGCAGAAAATTTAGAGTTGGTTTTTCTCAGCATGCAAAAAATCCTTAAGTAGAAAACAAGTTCTTCTAGTTTATCTTAATTTTTGATAATTTATTCTGGATTTAACACTTCAGAAATGCGCAGATACAGACAAGAGGCGCATTTTTGGTGCTCAGCAATACATTCAAGGTGGAGAGAGCCCTCTGATGGGTGAATAGCCATCAGGTGAGAGAAGCCAGGACCTTCCAGTTGATTATCCCACTACCAAAACACATACTGTCCAACAAGGCATCCCCCCTACCTCCTGGCCAAGCTTTGAAGATAAGTCAGTTTCTGCTTGGTGATCCTCTCCTACCTGATCGGAGAATTCAGGGAATGGAAACAAGTGGGATGAAACTAGGGAAAAGGAATGCCAGGACTTTCCCCCAGGAACCAGTTTCCCTTTTATCTTCTCCCCAAAATTCTATTGTCCTTGGATTCCTACCTATAAATTGTGTAAAACAGACTGAACCTTTATCAATGGCATCTTCCTGGGGTCATATTTTATTTAACAAGAGACTGAGATTCAATGTGGAACAGTCACTGAAGGGGAAAGTTTCAGGCAGAGTGACAGATCAGAGATGAAGAGATTCTCTCCAACTACATTTGGCTTAGACCCAGTGGGAATGCGGGAGCAGGCATGTAAGCCTCAGAAGGACTCTGTGACCGGATAATCTTCAAACGCCTCTGAGCCCTGCGAGTCTCAGGGGCTGGGTGACCTCCCAGTGTGGGGCCACTTTCGAGGCCCTTCAGTGGGATGCTCAAGAAAGAGCCTAGAACAGCCACCATATGACACAGCAGTATGACTCTGGGATCTACCATTTGTGAGGTTCTGTGAGCTTGAATATGTTCTTCAGACTCTCCAACCTTCTTGCAGAGCTGTTGTCAGGGTGAATTAGACAGTTAAGGAAAGAAGCCAGCACCCTGCCTGGCCCAGGATAACTGAATGATAGAAATCTTAGTTCCCTCCTGCTTCATATCACACTGCACAGACATTCTGTACTACTCCACCTATGGGTAGGGTGGCCCTAGCTAAGAAACCATGAGCTAAGAAAAATGATCTCATCTTCGGTCAGAGACACGCAATGCAATTTTATTGCATGATGCACAGAGACTCCCAAAACGTGTTAGCTCGAATCTACTGGATTCCAGGGGTGCAGTGATGGGTCAAGTACTGCAGCAGAGGACACAACCTCCCTATGGACCTTAGCCCTGCTGTTGGCAGTCTGGCCTCCAGCCTTCAAGAATATAAACGGCTCTAGCAGATTCTGGGCCCCAAATCCAACTTTAATTTACTGGTGACCTCATGGCTTTCAGGAGTATTACACAGGACTTATCTGGAATGCACTCTTTCCTACGCCCTTTCTTTTATTGGATAAATGTGATGATCATGCTGATTTCTTGGATCCTTTTATCTAGAAAGGAATTTTTCTGGAAGTACTTAGTATTTTTCTAATCAAATCAAGAAAGATGCCCAGGACTTTACAAATAACTTATAAACATGTAATTTCTTAATATACTTTCTTGATAAATTAGTGATGTTTTACTATAATTTTTCCTAATTTTTAATGAAATACTTTAATCGACTCTCACTTTATAGGTTAACCACAAAGACTTTAAGATGTTGAATTTGGGAAGTTGTGATTTCTGTCTTTTATTCCCCCCCCAAAAGTGGTATTTTCTTGACTTTTTCCAAATCTGCTTTCCAAAAGTGATTTCAAAATGTGAATTTGTTCTTAACTATTTAATTCAATTTTGGATGTGAATTTATGAGGGAATGAGGAGGTGAAAGACATGGGAAAATGATGGAAAGGGAAGCAAATATTAGTATAATTTCTCAAAACAACAATACCACCCTGCAATTTAGTAGAAGTCTGTTTAAGTAGCCTTATAGGAACTGAACATGAGTACTTATTACTGAACATGACTAATTATTACTGTATTTCTAGTTTAAATGCAAAACACATAAAAAAATTATGATACCCAGGCCCATCCCTAATAAAAGGACACTCATACTGCATGTCTAAATATGTTAAAACCCTAAGACAAACTCTAAAGGAGATGTGTTATTCTCCCTATCTGGATGATTATTCCTCCATAAAAATCTGGAAGGCCAAGTTTGATATTAGAATACTTGGACTCTTCAAAGTTCCACTCAAGAGCTTGGTGTCCCAGGGATTTACCCCATCACATGCTGCCACCCTTCTTTTCCCACCCCTGGCTCAGGTTAGCCCCCTTAAGAGGAGCACACCAGTCCTCACATCCCATTTCCTCCTCATCCTCTACAAATAGCCCTCCGTCCACCTCTGAAGACTAGGATACACATACGTCATAAGATGCTCTGGGAAGGTTAACCCAGAGGAGAGACCCATGTGGGCCTTCAAAAGTGACTCAGGACTTCGGGGCATCAACTTCCTGGGTGCCAAGAACTCTCGGCCTTCAAAAGTGACTCAGGACTTCGGGGCATCAACTTCCTGGGTGCCAAGAACTCTCAGGGTGATCTAAAGGGTATGCATTTTCACACCGTGGACCTCTCACCCCATAGGGAGTGATATGGCTGGGGGAGGTCCAAACTGAGGCCCTCTGAAAAGCAGAATCCAGAGGAGAGGACCCTCTTAACTGAGTGGTACTAAACATTCAGCCACATTCTCAATCAACGGAAAAACTGAGCATTCTATATGGTTTAGAACTAAGTATTCTACAGTTTCAAATCCTCTAAAATTTGTTAATCTGCATATTTAGTGTTGCTCACCCTCCATCTTTTTCTTACTCCCCCAGAATCCAGATACCACCACTAGGAGTATTTTCTTACTTTTGCACATGCTATTTCCTCTGACCTCCCACCATCTGCTTCCTCTGATAACTCCTCCCCATTCTGAAAGATTTAGGTCAGGGCCACCATCTCCTCTAGGACACCTTCCATGACTTCATTTCTGATTGCTTGGGACAGCCATTCTCCTCCCCAGTGGTACCAAAGTAATCCTCCTTACATCACTACCTTGCCCTCCATCCTATGAAATTTTAATTATAACATCTGCCCCCCCAAAGCTGAGCTTTTCTGACCAGTTGTATTTCTATTCATATTGCAGAACCAAACACCCAATACATGCTTGCTCATATGAAATAAACTCAACACATAGTGCTATATTCTCAAATGCAGCTTCTCAACAAGGTCTTCCCTCAACCTCCTCTAAAATAGGAACTTCTCCCAGCACTAGCCCTTAATCTTTCTTTATTTTTTTATCACATTAAATACTTGACATTACATTATGTATTTATCTTCCCCATCCAGGATGTGAGTTTCACAAGGGCAGGGACTTTGTTTATGGGATTGACTGCTGAATCCTCAATACCTAGAATAGGCAGGCATTCAATAAATAATGCTGATCAGTAAATGAATGCACTAAACAGGTTTGAACCATTTCAGCTTCCTAAAGCTTCCATTCGTTATATATCATTTTGCCAATACACCTACCACTATTATCCTGTCCTTAGCAGTTTTACTTTTGAGTAGTTTCACAGTTTCATTTAAATGAAGTTATTTTCAAAGGAAGCTATACCCAGAAAACCAGTAAATTGAAGAAAATCATGAAAAGAGGCATATGATGATTAAACTAAAAATATCTGTGTATCTCCTAAAATCATCTTATAGACCAGTACTGTACATGCATTGGTAACTTACCACTTTGGGAAATGGTGTTGACTTGATCAAACAGAGTTTCCATTCCCCAACCGTGCTAGATCGCAAAGTATGTTATGCATGCTTTTCACCTACTACTGAAAAATATTCACAACCTGAAAAATTTAGTGCCTACACCCTAAGCATTTCTCTGTCATGGAAGCTTCAAAGGCTCAGCCCAAATACCATGCATCTCAGATTGCAGTGAATGAACCTCAAGCACACACAAGAGTTTTTCTGTTTCATTTTCTCTTTGAAAGAAAAAAAAACTTCTCACAAGAAAAAGAAACAGAATGAAAGACCCATATTGACAGCCCTTGCCCAGAGACTCAACTCTGAGATTTATCTGAGTTGCGGCCTGAGACATTGGCAATTTCTGAGTCTGTGTGATGCTCCAGAAGAGGAAATATGGCCAAGAGTCATTCCAAACAATGGAGGGATAACTTTTAAAAAATATTAGTACTGATGATCACTTTCCATAAAAAAAATCCCAAATTTTCCTCACTGCAACAAAGTCAGCACTCTTATAAGAGTCTTTCGAAATTAGTTGCTAAGGTCAGTTTTTTAGGAAACTCCATACATTTCGTTGAAATATCGGTCTTCAAACCTTGTCTCTCTTGGCTAAGAGGGAACATGGGATGTTTTTAGTTAGAGAAGAGACATTTTTCCAAGCATTTGTGAGAAACTGGTGATTTTTTTTTTGCCTCTTAAAATGGTATAACTATACACAAATATTTTAAATCTCTTCCAAGTAGCTTGTCTTCAAGATTACAAACAGACAGAGAATAAGTATGTTCCAACGTTGACATGGTAAAGAGAGAACTATGTTCAGCCGTCACTGATGGCTTCGGAAGTATGCTCTCTGCTGATGCAGAGTAGATTTTTGTTCTTCCTTATTTGAAATGAAGCACAAAGATTTAATAAGAAATAAAAACCAACCAACATGTTGTTTGCTGTTACAGACATATGTGTATGAAAATATGCATTAAAATTTTATTATAAGAAAAATATTCTCCAGCTCTTTTCCTACTGTTTTGCTGTCCTACTGTTTGCTTTTCCTGCTGTTTTGCTCCAGAGAGCTGCTCATACATCACCAGAACTTTTAAGAGATAGTTCTGTGGAGTACAGCAGTTCTCAGCTGGTCCCATGGAATCCTGAAGGTCTCTGAGTCTCTTCTGGGAAGTGTGTGAGGTCAAAACTTTTTTCCCAATAATACTACTGGGCTGACATTTGAAGGAAAGGTGCAAAAGCAATGATGGACAAAGTGATAATGATGGCTTAGTGAGAATCAAGACAAAGGCACCAAACTGTAGTTGTTGTTTTTTTAAATTTTTTATTAACATATAATTATTATTAGCCCCAGGGGTACAGGTCTGTGAACCACCAGGTTTACACACTTCACAGCACTCACCATAGTGCATACCTTCCCCAATGTCCATAATCCAACCACCCTCTCCATAGCCCTCTCCCCCCCGGCAACCCAACTGTAATTGTTCTTGTCACTGTATTCTACACTGCTGTGAACTCACAGTAAACACACATAAACGTACGCACACGAAGTGAAAACCATTCCATTTAAGAATATTCCTGATGAAGTAGTAAGAAATTATTAATTTATTAAGCTTTATGAAAATATTCTATTTTATGGAAGCTAATCCCTTGATACATTTTCTTTATAGTCTGAGTCCCAATGGGAAATACAAATAAAGCTTTCTGCTGCATGTTCAGGTAAAGTACTTGTGCAGTTGTTTGAACTGTGAACAGACCTAGTTGTTTTTTTTGGCAGAACACCATTTCTACTTGCAAGTACGACTGACAAACAATGGTTATTCAGACTTGGATACTTGGCAAGCATCTTTTCAAAAATGAGCAAAGTGAGACTGTCACTTCAAGGAAAACAATTGACAATCATGTATTACCAATGATAAAATTCCAGCTTTCAAATTAAAATAGGAATTTGGTAAAACCTGTATCCACCAGTATGAGCTTGACTACTTACTAATAACTTTCCTGTTGAGATTTTGATTATTGATGAATATGACCTTTTAATATCATACAATAAAATATGTCCTGTAACTCAGTGAACATAATTCAGTAAACCAATATCTTCCAAATAACCAATGCATGATGTTACAAATTCATGATAGATAAAAGATACATTTAAAGTGAAAGATATACCAATGGATTTGAATACAAACAGTGCAAAAAATTCATTGATATGGTTTCAGATTCAACATGGCAACTCACTCTTAAGAAACTACCACTAGTTGAGTTTTAGTGTAGTATCAAAGAATCTTTACAATTATCTAAAAAAAAAAAAAAAACTATTAAAATCCTCCTCTTTTTTCCAGACTATGTGTATTTATAAAGCTGGATTTTCTTCCCATACTTTAGCCAAAGCAACATGTTAGCAACCTATGTAGAAGCAAATTTGAGAAAACTGTCTTCTATTAAGTCAGACATTAAACAGATTTGTAAAAATGTAAAATTATAACAGTCTTCTCACTAAATATTTTTGTTGCAGAAAATAGAGTCAGTTCTAATTTTTAAATGTTATTTATGTTAAGATGTGATGGGTTTAGTAGTGTCTTTTTTGAAGAAAAATAAATAAATACATTTTTAAATTTCTCATTTTCATTTACAATACAGAGAACATGGCATAAGCTACATAAACAGAAGTTCTTTGGAGTCTCAATATTTTTTTAAGAATGTAAAGGGGTTGTGAGGCCAAAGGATTTAAGTGCTGTAGCACTGAAGAGACTCAAGCCTGTAGTTAAAAGAAACCCACAAATTATAATGAAGCCATTCATTGACTATGTGACCCCCTGCACAAGTCATTTCACCTCTATGAACTTCAGTTTCCTTATCTGTAAAAGATGTTTCCCCATCCGATCTCATGGGGTTATTATGAGAATTCCATGAAGTAAAAGGCTACGCTGTCCTCAACACACAATAAATTCTTCATAATTCTAACTGATGATACCACCATCATCTCATCCTTGTTGGCCACCTTAAGTTGACACATGTGAGAGCTGTTCAGATTTTGAAGGAAAGCAGAAACTACCCCCCAAAAGACAGACAAATGTGACCTCTCATGGGTAATATGGCCACATGGCTGTTTGGCCTGAGTCACAATTTACCACAATACTACCTGACACAGTGATCTCACCAGGCCAAGCTCTCTTCCTACCAATTTGTACTAAAGGAGAGCAAAAGCCAAGAAAGGGAGAAAATTCTGTCTCTTCCACCAAAGTCCTCTCCATTATCAATCACCAGTTGTATGGGTGTGTGTACACATGTGTAGCCCAAGGTGAATGCTCATAGTAGAGTAAACCAATAATTTCTAATTCACTTTTGTGATAGTCTGGGGGTTCAACTGCAGTTAACATAATCTTTGAAACTTTTTGTCATGAACTTAGGGAGAGTCAAACAGCACTGTAGAATGAGGTAAGAGCAAGAAAACCTCTTTTCCTCATCTCATTTTCCATTTATTCTTTAAGTCCTGTGGGATAGGCACATAAACTACAAAAATAATCATTTCTCTATTTTTCCCCATGACTTTTTTCCATAATTTGAAAACATAAAGCTCTTTTCACTGGCTACCTTTCTAATTTTTCTTTCTATTCTTGTTCCAGTGCAAAAAGGATTTTGCCAACGAAAGTGCTATAAACAGCCATGCCCTCACTGAAAAAGGCAATATGCCGTCAGCCTGACATATACCTCGCTTTTCCGCTCATTGTCAACCCTGTGATTGATGGTGTAGTTCATTAATGTAGGACGATTGTCAGCTTTTCCTGAATAAATATAAAAAGAAACAAAGAAATCCCCACCCTTTTCAAGCCCCAGTGAATTATTTCCTATTTTCCAGGCTTAGGTTTAAGGATCCATAGGGCATTCATCTTAAAATAAATAATGAACATACCGTTTAATAGAAGAAACTTTAGTTTAGGTTCAGGGCTGAAAGAGAAAGAGAGAGAGAGAAAAGGAGGAAAGAATGTTCTTGAAAAGAATGAAGTCATTTTGGCACCTGAAACTATACTTACTTTAAAGCAATATTTCATCTTTAGTATACACAGTCATGTAAAATGCAAGAAATTATCACCTTTGGAAACCTGCAAAGTAAAAATGACCTGTCATGTGCTAAGCAGCATGTAACAAGAATCCCAAGGAAAGAAAACAACAGAGTGGATGGATAGTTAGCAGACTGATTTATGGGTGGATAGGAAAGTTGACTAATGTCAGTCTACATCAAAAGGAAATTTTATGGAAATAACTAAAATAGATTTTCCTTTCTATTTTTTTACTCATAATGCAAGTTAGGAATGTTTTCCTTGCCAGATATATATATATAGTATAGATAGATAGATAGATAGATAGATAGATAGATAGATATATGCCGAAGAAAGGTAAGATAGCAACATCTTGGTCACATTTGCCCTTTTACCAGGAAGTACATCTCCTGTGACTTTTCTCTGCACCAGCAGCCTTATCTTTCCGCCTGCTTGAACTGTCCTAACTGGGTTTTTGCTAACTCTGAAAGTCACAAGATCAACAAACACCATTGGGTGTGTCTTGCTTTTTTCTTTCGTGTACAAAAAGCAACAACTGAAACAAAAAACATCTTTGTACATATGGTGTTCACAAGTAGATGCACACAGCATTTCACTCTGCGCATTCTGCTCCTGTACAGATTTTCTTGGGTGGTAATGTGCTAATGACAATAATAATTTATTCTGAAGATGTGCTAAATTTCTTGAGTCGAATTGTGAAGTTTTTTGAATACCACTCGAAGGCCCGGGAAACTGAAAACTGCAGGAAAAACTGGCATTCTGCCACTTCTGGAAGACCCGATCTGATTGGAAGAGAAGGTGATTATTGAGGACTAACCTGTAGACCCTGCGTGATTTCTCCTTAAAATGACATCTTATCTCCTAGAGCACAGCTACAGGACTCTGTTCTCAGGACATTCTAATTCTTAAAAAGGTAGGTAAAAAGGGGTGCCTGGGTGGTTCCGTGGGTTAAAGACTCTGCCTTCAGCTCAGATCGTGATCTCAGGGTCCTGGGATCGAGCCTCACATCGGGCTCTCTGCTCAGCAGGGAGCCTGCTTCCCCATCTCTCTCTCTGCCTGCACCTTTGCCTACTTATGATCTCTGTCTGTCAAATAAATAAATAAAAATCTTTAAAAAAATATGTGGGTAAAAAGACTCGAACTCTTAACAACGGCTGACTGTGAGCGCTGTCAGGACTGTGTCAGACATAGTTACCTCATTCAGTGCAAGCTCCAACTGTTAGGTCTGAACTATCATTACCCTCATTTTGAAGATGAGCAAGTCAAGATTCAGATTATGCCAGTGACTGATTCAAGGTTACGTCTGAGTGAGTGGTACTACCAGGAGACTCACCCAGTTCCGTCTGACTTCGGAGTCAGAACTGTGAGCACTAAAACATGTGATTTCTGAGTAACACTTGAGATGTCGGGAGGGTTTTGTATCAAGGAAAAGAGCCATCTCCACTTGGCTTTAGAATGTTTCTTGAAGTGATATCCATTTGAGTTCTCATTTCCTCTTCACCTTAACCACACTAAGTCAGCAGAGCAGATAGTATGTGCATTTTACAGATGAGAAAAAGAAAGTCCAGAGAGGCTTTAAAAAAAAAACTGTCTTAAGGTTCAAAAGCCATGACTACAAGAGCCGGGACCAAAATTTGGGTCTTTCCATACACCATTCTTTTGCTATAAAGTGGCAAACCAGAAAAACAAATAAATAAATAAACAATCAAAGCCACTTGGTGGGAAGGTAGCTGTTTGCCATATTTCATTTTGCAACTGCTTTGCTTGTCATATAATAAATGTAATATTCCCTACTAGCAACCAAGTGTTTTAGGACTCTCCAGATCCCTGTGTGCCATATCAACTCAGTAGTTTCGGGTGAGGGGACCCTGGGCTTCTCGGGACACGGGAAGTCTCTACGGGTCCTGAAAAGTTTGAGATGGAAGCGATAAAACTGCTTAGAATCAACAGCCCAACTCAACACAGTGTTGACTTCTGTAGGTCGTCAGTTAGCACTGTATCTGCCCGTACTTCTTGAAGAGTCACAGCAATACTCCAGCATATCAGGGAATAATAAAAATCAGTTGTGGGAAATAAGAAATTTTAAAAGGAAAGAGTGTGCTCCTCTGAACTCCAGGTTTTACATGTCAGAGAACCCAGAGACTACAATGCGAGGGCTCCCATAGCCTCACAGCACATTTAGAGGAATGTATTTTTTTGGAACCTATCAGGTCAGGCCTTGACATTCATTCAGAATGCCCCACAGAGGAGGAAATAAATCACAAGAGCAATAAATTTCTCAGTCAAATCTCATGAGTGCCCCTAAAGGATAATGCTCACTTTAGAATTTCAGAATGAAACTTCATCTACCATCTCTTCATGACTCCATGAACCCAACTCACAGCAGTTCACAATGTGTGTGCCCTTCTCCTAAATATTAACAACTGGGACACTCTGTGCACCTTCTGGTTCTCAAAGATGTGTTGAGTTGTAGGCCAAGGGGAATATAATGAACCAACACTGATAATGTACACAAGGAATTTATTCTGTATTCCAAAGGACTCTTCCTTCCTATTTTCTCCCCAGCAAATTGAAAATTATATTTGTAACCTGATTTTAAAGCACTCTAAATGTGCATTTCTCAGAGCTATTAACTGAGTTTGGATAGCGTTTTATATTTCTTTCCTGTACATTTATTATAGGACATCCAAGACAGAGAAGAAATTGAAGATCAAGAAATATCAGAGTTATGCATGCTTTTGTCTCTTTTGCATAAAAGGAAACAGAACATCAACTTTTGAAATAAAACATTTAAAAATGATGAAGGTAGAATGCAGTGGTTCCTTAACCTTTTATGGGCTCTGGACCCTTATGAGAATTTAATAAAAGCCTTTCCTTAGGAAAATGCCTATTACTTAATAAAAGATGTTCCATCCATTGTAAAAGTTTCACTGCTCCCTGCCCCCTGAATGGCCTAGTCTTGAATGGCCTGCAGATTAAGAATCCCTGAATTATAATCCCTAAAACCATGAAAAATCAGTTCATCTAATTGACTTGTCCTGTGTGGTACAGAGAGTGTTCACAGAGAGTGTTCATAGTTTAACATTGCAAGTGCAGTGGCTATTTAAATTTTACTGGAACCCACACCTCCTGACCCCTCTCTTCCTATCTTCTTCACTGGATGCATTACTCAGTTTATGCATGATTGTTTAAAGGAGAATTGAATTAGAAACACTGTCTAGAGAGCTGTTTTTTGCATCTCTGCCACTTAAGATGCAGACCTTGTGTAAGGGGGTTTCACCATCAAGAAAAAGCAGTGTGCATTCTCAGGGCAATCAAACCAAAAGGGTCACACTTCCAAGAGATAACTGGGGCTGAAAAGGAAGCCACGCTCTTTGGGGAGCTGGGTGACACCATAAATGAATTATGTAATGATTTCCACTGGAGACTTTCGTGGGGCTGACGCTGTGAGTCCTTCACCATTGTCCCAGGGTGGTGGCAACTGTGTCCATCTTTACAATCTAATTTTACAATAGATTAACTTGGAAAAGGCTGGATGGCAAAGAGGCTGGATGGGGCATATGAGCGGAACAGACCGATTCTGCCATTAGTGAGTGCAGCACTTGGATTCCCTCTTTAGAGAGAAGAATATATCTAGAGCCACAATCACTAGATCACAAAGCAGCCAGGGACTCCATTTCAGGTGAATGCCACTTTTAACACTGCCTAGAAGTTTGCAATTTCCCAAACTCGTGCAGGTAGAGCCATGCCTAAAGAGGCCTATCTTGGGTTCTCCCTGGTGATGAAACCCAAACACCGAATTGCTTTGTCAGACATATACCCAACTATGCCCAACACATAAGAAAGTTTGGCTCCAAGCAGGAAAACAACTCTAATTTTCTATTCTCTATTAAGAGAAGGTTTCTGCCTAACTTGTTCTCTGCCTTATAAAGCCGTAGAAATGAGTCTGACTTGCAGAATTCTATTTTTAAAAACTCTTCCTATTTACATATGCTTTACTTCTCAAAAGAATGTCACCTTCCTATTAATGCAACAGTTAACAAAGGCAATGTCAGAAACATGCCATTGGTGGGGGCTTTGTTTCTACCTTGCCATGTTGTGATTGGGATCTGTGTTAATTCATGTACCCTCATTGAGAGACAACTGAAAATTATCATTGTCAATACAGTTTTCTAACAATCTCAGAACCCAGGCAATTAGGTATAAATAAGTCATTGTCAGCAAAATAAAAGAATGCCGTCTACCGTCTCAGATGAATAAAAGAAACAGCTGGAAAAGGAAGGAGAGAACACAGAGAGAGGAAGAGAAAATGGACCCAGAACTTCTTTATGGGCTCCAAGTAAAAGGAAAAACTTTATATGACTAAATAAAGACACCAAAAGAAAATAAACATGCTTAGAAAATCATTATCCAATATACTTTTAAGCCAACTCCTAAAAACAGCTTTTCTGAAACACTTTTGGATGACTGTTTATATGTTAAAATCAACATTTAAATTGCGCTACAAAGCTTATTGTGCACTACATAAGCAGTTCTAAGACCTCTAGAACAACATAGCTTTGGGTCTAATCCACTGAAAACACACTCTCTGCACATGAAAATTTTGTTCGCTTTGGTTGGGAAAAAGTGAGGAATGTGCTTGTCTCCAAGTTAGAAGAAGGTCAAGAAAGCATTTTTAAAATATATTCCTCCATGAATGACCAAGTAGTCAGGGCCCCTTCATGCACCTGAGAGGTTTGCCAGCCAAAATGCAGATCGATTCCTGAAAGAAGCATTCATACCCTAAATATGCATTTAATGCTCCCCCAAAATGCACAGTTCCAACTTTTTTTTCCAAAATTAGGAGTTCAGAAATGAGGGGAGTTGGAAACACACAAGTTCTGTTTGCTTAAACCAATGGTAAGTATCATAAGATGTTAAGGAAAGAAAAACCTTAGCAATCAGATAGATCTCGGTTCTGTGGCAAATGTTAGCATTGATTTTGCAGGTCATTTTCTCCAAATTGGAAAGCAACTCCCTGCCACAACGTTCAATGAGGAAAATGATCCATTTAATAATGATGTAGGAGGTAGAGTTTATTCTGTAATCTGTAAGAACAGCTTCATGTTCATTATTTTTCAGAACATTATTTCACCTAACTCACCAGATTTCCACATATAAAAATGGGGTTTTGGTACCTGGGGGGCTCAGTGGGTTAAGTTTCTGCCTTCGGCTCAGGTCATGATTCCAGGGTCCTGGGATCAAGTCCCACATCAGGCTTTATGCTCAGCAGGGAGCCTGCTTCCTCCTCTCTCTCTCTGCCTGCCTCTCTGCCTACTTGTGCTGTCTGTCAAATAAATAAATAAAATCTTTAAAAAGAAGAAGAAGAAGAATAGGGTTTATTTTGGGGTACCTGGGTGGCTCTGTCCATTAAGTGTCTGACTCTTGACTGGGTCATAGTCTCAGGGTCCGGGGATCAAGGCCAGGTATCTGGCTCCCTGCTCAGTAGGGAGCCCGCTTGGGATTCTCTCTCTCCTTCTCCCTCCCCCACAACTCGCACATTTGCTCACTCTCTCTAAAATAAATATTTTTAAAAATGTCAAAATCTAAAATCCAGGCCATCTTCAAAATATTAGCCGTTGTACCAAAATAGCAGATACAAGTACTTTCAGATCCTCCGTTAATGTTGGAATCATCTTTAAATGATAATGCCTGGTGAGAAGACAAGTATATGATCCAAAGAATAAACTCTAATTATTAAAACAAAAGACCGAAGACACACCGGAGCATAGCGTGAAAAAAATTTCCATAAGGTATTTGACCAAGAAAAGTCATAATATCCTTGCAGATGAGATGGGTGTGGATGGGTGGGTGGGTGGATAGACGTGGAGAGGGGGCGTTTGCAGGACTCAACTCTGGATAAATCACCTTACCTAGAAAAGTCACCTCAGTCTCCATTTGCAAATGTAAAACCAACTTCTGTTCTGACAGCACCTTCAACATCCTACCTGCCTATTCCTTGTAGACTTGTTTCTTCATGTTCTATTGTTCCAAAAATTATTTATCTTCTTGCAAGCAAAGAGGAAATGGTCTATGTTAGGTTTAAAACCCCGGAAAATACTCCCCCAGAAGCATGACTAGTTTGCATCTTTTGGACAGCCAAGATCAAAGTGATTTTAAATGTTTATTTTTAAAGTAAACCATTTACACTGATCTTTGAAAAACCCCTTTCACCCTTTAAGAACTGTATTTGTCTCTACAACTCTTTCAGAGACACACCAAAATCATACTTCATTCAAGACAGCAGAGCAGAATTTGTCATGCCTGATTTCTCTCACATCATCTCATCATGCCAGCCCCAAGGAACAGTGACCCAAAGCAGGACAGGAAAATGCAAAGGGCTGGATCATCAGCCCAAGGGCCACCATGAACCCAGTAAAGGGCTGCTGTGTGCCACACGGCTCTCTAATTGAAAAAAGCTGCACCAAAACAATATTGAAGGGGGAACTCATAAATACTGTTTCTTGGGATCACTTAAGAAAGCAACCTTCACGGATCTCCCACTTCTTTCTACAGAGAAGGAAGCAAACAGCTTCAAGTCCAGCTCTTTCCAAACTCTAGGCAAAAACCAAGAACTAGTCAATACCAAACACCACCAAGCACTTTGCAGGGGGTGGGGGGGGTGGTGAGCCGTATCCTTCTTTGAATCTGGAGCATGATTTGAATTGCATCAAGGTCACTGTATCTGAGGGAGCTTTCCCAGCCCCTGACTTTATTTCGCATCTCAGACACAACCCTTCTTTTATGAAAACCCAGTTTAAATATTAATGTGTGTTTTCTTAAGGAAGTGGAAGGCAAATCAACTTCCTGGTACCCAGGGTATCTGATTTCTAAAATGGTCTAACGCTGATTGTCACAGCTCTACCAGATGTGAGGGGTGAAGCTCTATAAAAACGGAAAGGCCGGCTTTCAGGCTCACTGCTGTGCAGGTCCCACGCCTCCCTGAGCTGCATCCTCTGCGAGTATATTTTTGTTAGCCGGCTGCCGGAAGCCCTCAACTGCCCCCCAGTTGTTTTGCGATCCTATAAGGACCTTCCCAGCCCTGCTGTCAGCCCAGACATTAAAAGTGTGTTTATGTTGGTAAGTTTCGGGGGCTGGTTAAAATAATAAGAATTATCATCAGCATCACCACCGCAACAGAATAGAGGCGGGTGGGGTTCAAGAACCAGGCTCCAAAGTTTGCTAAAAAGCCTATTTTGAGAAAACCTTTGTTCTAAACTCTCTTGTTTACCTCCTGCACCAAGAAACAATGCCTTTTGTTACTAAGCCCCCCTTCTTTGACTGTTAAGTTTGTTTACTGACATTTTCAACACCGGGCAATACAAAGAGTATTTCCTCGTATTAATTCCAAATGTCACAAAGAATAAAATTCGGTCCCAAAGAAGCCTGTCTAACTAGATAAGATGCCCTCAGTTAAGAAAAAAATACAATGAAAATAAATGTTGCTCTGAAATGTGGACCACATAACCTTAGGGATCCTATTCTTTGCCTTTCTCACTATATTATTCAGAAGCTGCCTGGCTTGGCATCTCTCTAACCAGGCCAGGCTGGGCCGCAGTAACTCTAGCGTCTGCTTGGAAGATGCTGACATGTGATGTGAACAGAAGCATTCCATGTCAGCTAGAGTCCGTGATGCCCACCAAACAGCTGCTAAGATTTAAAAGAAGAAGAAGAAAAAGAAAAGAAAAAAGTTGTTTATAGGTAGGTCTTAGAAGTTACCAGAGGATGATCTCTACAGATAATCTATTGATTTTCAAATACATTTCTTCTGCAAATATTTGTTAAGCACCAGGCCAAGCCCAGGGGATACAGTGACGAGCCAAAGCAGACACAGTCCTTGCCTTCACTGGGCTTACAGAGGAAAGAAAGAGGCAGACGCACACCATATTGTCACCTGGGAAGCATTTTGTTACAGCTCAAGATGTGTGCTCTGAAGAAAAGCAAGAGAGGAAAAACCAAGAGGCTTTCTTGGAAGAGGGGTTTGAAGGATGAGAAGTAGGTGAATAGAAGGCAGGAGATGTTCCAGGCAGAGTGGATCGAACTGCAGAAGAACCCAAGGTAACAGGGAGCATGAATGTGGTCAGAAGGCCAGCGGTGCTGGGCCAAAGAGGTGGGGGCCGGGCGGGGTTGCTGGGGGTTGCTCAGACCACTGGGGCCTTGCCTTGCACCACGAACTGAATCCACATGGATTCTCTCAAGAATTCTTTCTTGGTCATCGGCTCCGGACTTCAGCCCACCAAACCTCACCTAGGTTCTAGAACTTCATCAGTTCCACTGAAGGATTCTGGCTTAGCACGCAGTGTGTCCCTATCTCCCTATCTTCTCAGGATCTGGTCCAAATGAAAGGTATGACACTCTCTGTCCCATGCACATAGCTCTAGCTCACACACCTCCCAGTCGAAGGTGTTGAATATTAACAACAGTCTTCAGTATTCCAAGATCAAGTGGAAGTCTCTAGTTGAAAATAGATGTTTCTCTCCCAAGCCAATCTAACAAAGTGAAAACCAGGATAGATAGAGATATAGATCCAGATGTAAAATTTCACAAGTAATCCCTTCCTTTAATGAATAAGTCCCAAAATTATTTTAAATTATGGTTATATTGATACTCAGCTTTCTAAGCACACAATGTAAAATTAAGCTTTACAAGAAAAATAGACCATCTGTGAGAGCATTAGGAGAAAGAAAACCCATGTAACACTGTGTTTCTTGATTTCTTCTCCAAATCGTTTAGAAGTCGTGATCACCAAATCTTACCACCCCAGCCTGACGGGAAATAGAGATTGAACTAAGGCTACGTGGTAGTCGAGAGATTCAAAAGTATTATTTAATCATGAAAATAGGACATGAAGGAGAAAATGTAGAAAACAAGCATCTCTCTCTAGTGACTATGTTACTATATATACAAAATTAACACACACAAGACAAAGATTAGCCACATTAAATTAAAAATAGCTATGATATTCTGAATGATGTCAACTATGGACCACCATGCTAAATGTTTTCCAAAGAGCCTCATTGCTTCCTCACAGCATCCTTGAAGTTAGGATCTACTGTCATCATCATTTCCATTTTACAGGTGAATCAAGAGGAGCTGAAGTGATTTGTTCAAGGTCACTGTGGCAACCAAAGTTGATTGCTGACCCCAGATAGTCTTTTCTCCTTCCTCTGAAGTAATAACATTCCCAGTATTCATCTGAACACATGACTTTCCAGAATAAAATCTGGAAATTTCCCAGACTGCCTTATAGCTTAGGTAATCATGTGACCAAGTTTTGGCTAGTCAGATGCAAGCAGAACACTGTATGCAATATCAAAGTCATGAAGGGAAAGGAATCCACCATGCCCCTGCCTCCCTCCGTTCTGCTCCTAAGACTGCTACTGGAACAGCCATGGTTCCATTTTTGACAGGGGGGATGAGGCCACTCACCAGCTGGTGGAAGAACGTGGTAGAGGGAGCATGGCTTGAGAGCTTTGTAGAGCAGAGCCTCCGCCATAGCCCTGGGCTACTCCTCTCACTAGGCATCAATTACATAAAAGTATTAAACTTCTACCTTATTTAGATCACGGTTTTGTTTTGGTTTTGGAGGGGCAGGGGCAGGGCACAGGCTCCCTTGTTTGCAGCAAACTGTAATCATGGCTGCCACAGTCCCATAGAGACAAGTGTGAAACTCTGAGGAAATTATTTAACCTCTCTGTTTCCTAGTCTATAAACAAAATAGGTCATACCTATCTCAGAGTGTTGTGTGAATGATGACAGAAGATGTAATCATAATATTTAATGCAGTCCTGACATATAATAAGCCCACTATAAATGTTAGCTACTACCACTATATTCCTCACGCAGGAACTCACAGTAAACTCTCGCAGAATTGATGAATTTCACAAAATTCTGTCCATAACAATCACCAGAGTTCCAACATTCAGCCTCTACTTTAAGTTGTGGGCTGCATAATTGATGCTGTTGGAAGTTACAAGGGTTCATCTTGGAGCTGATATTGAAGATCCTTCTAGAGATAGCATGAGTGTGCCTCAAGTAATGCCAAAACACCTGAAGGGAGCTGGAATTAATGTCTGTGGATCCATGAACCTAGGCAGCTATGGGGTCGAATCATCTTCCCTTGCAGACTGCCTTTTGTTGTCCTCTCCACTTCCAGATAATGTCTCCCCTAGACTGGCCAGCCCTCCACTCCTTCACTTCAAGAACACTGAAACCATCTAAGGGTCACTGGGTTTTCTCCCCATCCCACCAACCTCCTGTAAGCACCGAGAGTGCTGGTAATGATGGTAGAGCTCTGTGTCTAGCCCCCTGGAATCAGGCACTAATAACTCTTACACATATGAAGGAGTTACATCTTAGCCAGGAAGTCAGATCCTAAAGTTAGCATGAAAGGTAAAAATCACACGAATCAAAATTACCCTTGAAAACCCCTCACATCATCCATAAAGCATCACGTAGGTGGATCTGTGCTTATAACCCACCAGAATTTGAGAACGACTGAACAGAACTAAAGAAAGTCTCTATGCTTATATCTGGGCCTTCAAACTCTCCTGATTTTAATAAAATTCTTCAATCTCTTATAAGTTTGGGGGTAGGAGGAGACTCTGACAAGTTCTTCCTTTGCTTTCTTGGTATTAAGCATATAAAACCTCAGTAGAGGTACCAGATATGCTTCGTGGAGTGAGAAATGAGATAACGTTTATAAAGACATTTCTAACAGAACCTAGCACCCAGCAAGAGGATCAATAACATTTCCTGGATTTGAATCTAGTACTTGCTCGATTAGACCCACAGACACAGTATTCTCTGAAAATCTGGGGAGAAGAGTCCAGCAGCTTCCCCTCTCTCCAAGTTGGCATTTCTAGTCATGGCCTCACTGGCCTGCAACCCAGCCACCACCTTGTGTTAGCGGGAGCATCACATGACTCCTATGGTCCAGGTGACAGCTTACTCTTACCTTGGGCAAATTTAAAATGTTTGCTTCTTTTTTCCAGCATAAACAAGCTTTTAAGCAACATTAAGGCAATCAAAAGAACTGTGGTTCACAGAAGTTCACCATTTCTTCTGAAGAACCTAGGTACCAAGGGCTCTGTACCCATGACTGGGATACCACTTCTGAGGTTCGGCAGGGGCAGGGTGTGGTACAGCTGGTACACACCAGCCATCCATCCAAAACCTGAACGCAAGGCATGAGATCCATTTGTAAATCTATCCTTCATCAAAACGGACCTGGCTGGAGCACTGACAAAAAAGCAGGTCTTTCTTGATCTTTAGGTTGACCTAAGAAGGAAGAAAGTTCTCCACAAATGAATAAGTTTATGGACCTTCATCCACAGAAAACCACAAACACAACTGAGATCATGTCTTAGTGGGAAAACTCAGCTCAAACTCTAGAGCAGCATGTCCACTAGAAATAGAAGGAAAGCCGCAAATGCAAGTCAGACACACCATTCTCAATTTTCCAGTAGCCACATTTCAAAAGATGAAAATAACCAGGTAAATTAATTTTAATAAGTATGTTTTATTTAATTCAACATATCCACAATATTCTCATTTCAACATGCAATCAATTTTTTAAAGATACTTCTGTATTTACGATCTTCAAGACCCAGTGTGTCTTTCAGACTTAATACCTACATTTGAACTAGCTATTGTGCGGGTGCTCAACAGTCAGGTCTAGCTAGTGGCTACCATATTGAACAGCATAGTTCTAAAAGAAAAGTGACAGACTGGCAACCCACAGACTCATTTGGTTTTGGCTTTCATAACGATTTAATTTTTTAATGAGTTGCCATTGCTTAAAGTCAAATTTCACATGAAAATTCCAACTCCTGGCTTCCGTTGAAAGACTGTATCTGGAAATCCTGGGAGTCGATGCCTCAATAGCAAGGTGCAGATAAAGCTGAGATCCCGCCCTGGTGCCTCCCCCTGAAAGGAGCATTTGCTTTCCAATTGCCACTGTTCCTATCCATCCCCATTGCTCTAATTCCTTACACTTCCTGCCTGGCTATACCCCAGTAGGCGAAATAAATAGCACAGCCACCACCAACAGAGATAACATCAAAACTATTGGCTTGTTTAATGTGGTGAATTTTGAAAAAGAAATGTATTTATGTATTTGTACTTTATTTGTTTTCCCCCCACTTGCCATTTATGTTACCATGAACCCTGAATTTAAATGGGGTCATATACACAAAGAAGAAACAAATCCCTGCTTATTGATTCAGGAAAAGACGGAAATCAGCCTAGGGAAGGAAGGGATCCTGTTTACTCTGCTTTTCAAATAACTGAAGACACAAGACGAAGAAGGCTACGAGGAATCAGGGCACCTTGTTATTCAAATACTTCACTAAAAAGACCTTGGTCTCTAAAAATACTAGGATATATAAACATTTTTCTGTCTGTGTTGCTTATTTCCCACATGTGGCTAATCGCCCATCAGTCTCCTCTCTGTGGCTCCCGTTTCTCTGAGGTTGGTTTCCTCTCTGCCACCAGCCCTGTGAAGACCTCTGGGAGAGGGATCGTGGTGGCTCCCAGCATCTCCCAACTTCAGCCTCCTCTCCTTTTTTCTGTCTCCCTCACACTGGCCATTTAAAAGTCTTCTACCACTTCTCCCTGCTACCTATTTCCTCACCTTATCAAAATCCTCCAGGGACATCCAGATTTATTCCAAGGTCTCAACTGAAAGTTCAAGTCTTTCCATCAGCTACCCTTCTGGTTTCTTCACATCAGGCCAATAATAACATTAGCCACACAACAACAATAATAATACGGTGGCTTCAACTGTGGTGTGGGATTTCGCTTCTAAAGTCAGTGTATAAAATTAAAACTACATGAAGTCAAAACAACCTTTGAAAATCCCTTCAGCTACACATCGAGTATGGTATACATGCATTTACAACCTTACATGTTAATATCTATATACAAAGGTCTGATCTGGCAAGACTTACATTTATAGCTCACTCGGGGCCATATATACAGTGGGATGGAGAACACTACTTAAACTGTTCTTTTCCTCTTAGCTTTCTTTTCTCCTTTTTATTTTTTGTTCAACGACATATAGTTGAAATCAGAAGGATAAAGGTAGGCACAATGAAAATAGGCTGTGATAATTTTATAATAAATACCACTAGCTAAGTCCTTATGATATATCGAGCCCCAACCAAACACTTCATAAATATTCTTTTATAATCTTCACCAAAAACTCCCTGATTTTTTTTTTCATTCTTTTACTCCTTATTGTATAGGAACAGACTTGGAGTGGTCAAAGAACTTGCCCTAAGTGTTGTAGCGAATAAGGAGCAGGGTCAGGAGTTGGACCCATGTCTGTCGATGAATCCCTCTTTTCAGGAATAAAGCCAAAGTCTGCAGCTTCCTTCCTCTGGTCTTCTGACTACATACTGAAAATACATCTATAATTCCCATCAAATGAATTGGAGTATTCACTCACCTCCTCTCCATAAGGCTCTAAGCCATTGCAGATCTTGGACATGTCCTACATTTCCGTTTCTCCAAACATTTCTGTGTCTTTTCCAATCAGGGAACGTCCAGTAAGTGTTTACAGATGGCTAGTGTTTAGTACCAAAAGTTCAGAAGACACCCAAACGAACCATAATTCCCACGACTAAGGGAAGTTTTTAAATGTTTATTATTTAGCTGGGGGAGGGCTCCCCCATTCTCTCAAGACTCCATGAGAAAACACTTTAGTAAACCACTACATAATTTACATGTTCTCATCTTCTTCTGTAAAAATTATAAATCTCTGTATAATTTCCCACAACATTTAACAGGAGAATATTTAAACTAAGAAATGTCTTGTGGATATAAATGTCATGCTCATATAACGAAGTATGTCACGTCATATAACTGAATAATATCCTAATCCTACACTTTCTGTGTGTATCTGGAAATAGTACTGTAAATATAAATGAAAAAAAGTAATAATTTATGAAAACTGATTTGCATTTCCAAATATAAAATGTGTAAAATCCAACTAATTAGCAAGAGTCAGGACTGAGGTGTTTCTATAGCAACTATAAAAACGCTAAATTATTTTTTCTCCAAAGTGTTTCATATCTGCCTCATTAATGTTTGTTTTTCTCCTTTGTTTTGTGGATATTTCCAAAGTGAAAGGTTTCAAAGATTGCAAAGATTCTCTGCTTTGCCACCAAGTTCAAGGAGAGGTTTCCCACTGGAAGGGTCTCAAGCACCAACGGCGATGTGCGTGAAAACTATATTTGGTAGAACATCTTTCATACCACTGGCTCCATCCTTTGTTCCTAGCTTCCTCCTAAATGCTCTTTTTCTCTTATCTCCCCTGATTGTTCTTAGAGCATCTCTGCTAAAGAGATGTGAACCTAAGGTCAGTTTTTCATCTTGCACCCTTTGCTGCCACCCCCATAGTTCCTAAGATCACCTGACCCAGGCAGCAGTGTCCATTCAGCTGAGGATGATAAAGAGCCCGTAGGAATGGCTGTGGGGAACTTGGGCAGTGACCTTGGCCGCTAGGTCTCAGTTTCCCCTTCTGAAAATGAGGTGGATGGACAATGGACGGACTATCTCTCTCATCCTCTGCAGGTCTTTTTAGAGGCTCCCTGTTGCCTTCCATGTCAATCAAATCCCTTTGCCAGGCTTCTAGTCCTCCCCACCACAACCCAGACTAGCCCCATCTTAAATTTATAGTCCAGAATTTCCATGAGGCAGCAGTTCTTAACCTCGGGTCATGGAATCAACTGATGGGCTTCAAAGACACCATTAGCTCCTTGAATTGCATGCAAACAAATTTTTATTTCAGTGCAACAGTGCGAGAGATTGAGAAGGCAGTACTAGGCTCTAAATTCCCTGAGGGTAGGACACTGTCTTACACGCTTGTGTCCCCAGAGCCCAGCACAGCACTCGGCAAGACAAGATTCTGCCTTAACCCAGCGGTCTTTTGTGGAGTTCCCCAAACCCATTCTGCCCAATCCGCCTGCAACCCTTCACGCTCTGCTCTCTGGGGGTTGGGGGACCCTCTGCTTTCCCCTTACTTCCTCCTTGCTGCCTTGCTCTAGGCTGCTGCACATTTACCATATACACTGTATCCCTTCCTTAAACTTGCATCGGAGTCATGACCAGTACCATATAATGACTCTGAGCAAGGTGATCTTTTCTGCTGTCGACCCTTCACAACCAGATTACAAACTCCCTGAGGCAAGAGTCATGCCTCATAGGATCCCCCTCTCCCTTGTAAGTGCCTAGCACAGTACAACTCACAAAGTGAGTAGATGCTCAGTAAATGTATCTGACCGAGGCAGACTAGGGCGGTTTAACAACAAAAGTTATTCAATTATGTAATTGTGTAATTAACGTGTACAATAGGAAGAAAACACCCATGCATAGCATAATAGTCACAGTGACATTATCAAAACACAAATGATGACATATCAAAACACAAATACGAAGATACTTAATACAGCAACCAACTTGATCTTATTTGCAATGACCTTTGATCCCTGCCTGAGAAGCAGGGCCCTCCTGTGTGCTTCAGTCTTCTCTGCCTGTGCTTCTGGTTATTAATTCATGCCTTGTTCATTATTCAAGTTCAGTAGCAACTTTGAATTTATTCCCAAATTTCTCTGTGTAACTTCCCTGCTTTAATTTAAATTTGTTTTCAATTTTAAAACCAAAGACCCTAATATTCAATTATTCTATAAAGGAGTTTCTCAATGTTTGACTGGGTGTTGGTGGAGCTAAAATATGTTAACCTTGGGGCGCCTGGGTGACTCAACAGGCTAAGCGTCTGACTCTTGATCTCGGCTCAGGTCTTGACCTCAGGGTTGTTGGGCTCAAACCCCACGTTGGGCTCCATGCTGAGCATGGAGCCGAATTAAAAACAAACAAACAAATCAACAAACAGATAAATAAATCATCTTAACCTTGAAGATATTTATTTAATCTCTCAGCCAAATAAAGGGTAATCACACGGGGGTGGGGAGGTGGTGGAGAGAAAGACAGAGACCGCTGTGTGCTGAAGGTTATAGCTTGCTCTTATTTCTTAAAACCTTGGATTCTAAACAGAATTCTCTCTTCTGATGCTCTAATCCCCTAAATTCTGCCCAGTGCCAAACAGAACAATCACATAGAACAATGCAAACAGCCCTGACTTATGGGTCCACCTGTGCAGGGGTAACCAGGAACAGAACGCTGTCACGCGCAGTTCGTGAACAGAGACCATCCTGTATGTGAGGCCACAGGCATAGGGACGTGTGTGTAAAGGCAAGTGGGCTTTCCCTAAGAACCACCCAGCTCCACTGAACTCGAAGCCAAGTTTAATCAAATACTAATTCCCAGTCTTTTTGTTGGGTGTTATTTATACTTTCAGTAAAGCACATGGCATCACGTCTAAATGATCATGAACAATAAGGATATCCTTAAAGGACTGTACTGTTGACAAAGAGCATATACAACCAACCCAGCTGGAAGGGATTCGCTCAGAATGCCCCTTTAGCAATAGCTGTAATAATTTAATACCATTAGTCTCCGTCTCAACTGTAAATGGCCTTAATGGACCCTGCAGTGTTCCCTCAGATTATATACCGATATTGGGGCACAGCTTTTATGCTCACATTACCGCCGCTAATTGTAAAGCCCTTGCGTTAGATACACTCGAGTGTTGCAATAAGTGTCTTCGGTTAACTTCTTCAGGGCACCGCTTTAAAAGGAGCATTTGTCAACGCGGTAGGAAAGGCAAGAGAACGTTTCATCTGTCCTCAACGTCAAGGGGGATCCTGAAAACTCTGACTGCCTCGTTCCTCACTTCTCGGCAACAAGCGCTGTTGCTTCAAAACTTGTTCGCAGCCATCTCCTCAAAGGATTTATTTTGATAGTTCATGAATGTGTTGTCACACAGCATAATTAAAGCTTACAGAACTATTATCAAAACACAGAGGAAATGTGCTCAGGGAGGCTGATGGCTACCCGGCCCCTGTGTCGGCTGCTTCCCACAGGATGTGCGCTGACTGACCAGCTGGCTTCCAAGTTCTGACACTAGGCATATGGAGGAAAGCGAGGCCTCGGGGTAAAGTGCGCGGGCAGGCTTCAGTGAGCAATCAATTACGAGTAACAGCCAACCCCCTCTCGGTGACTGTATATATTCCCACCATCACACACTGCCAGCTTGCCTCTATTTTGAATGCAATAAAACTTGTAGGGAGCCGGCTCATGTGAGACTCTTAAAGATATATGGTAGGGATTAACCATAAAAACACTAATTAAGGATGGGCTAAGGAATTAGAGGACAGGCACAAAGGCTTTCTGCCTCGCCATTTGTAGATAATGAAGAAGGAAAGACTAAAAACGGTCTTCTCTGCTTTTCTGAAGACTGGACTTTTGGAAGAAGGGGCAGGCTGCTTGGCAACACGACGTCACATGTTTCCCAAAGCATGTCGTCCCCTCAGTGGTATTAAATGAGATGCGGATGGGCAGATGGACACAGAGGAAAAGAATAGAACATGCAAGAAGATTTTTATTTGAAGGTTTCTCTTTTTTAGCGTTCGACTTTAAAAAATATTTTGTAATTCGCTGAATAAAATATGAAAAGGAATTGTGAAATTAAATGATTCTATTTCCAAATGGCCCTGAATTTGGACCTTGCCCTCCCACCTCTCCCTTCAATATAGCAAAGTTCCTGGACTTACTTCTCTGCTTTGGGAATTGTGAAAGCTTGGGGGCATTTACAGTAATAAAAAGCTATCCTTCACTTGTAGAAAAGAGAACTCTTAAGCAAATATTAATTTATTTTCTATATCAGTGCCAAGATTGTCTCACTAAAAAAAAAAAATACCGAGTTTGTGCAAGTCATTTTTAGCAAATAATTTTAGACACAAGAAGAGAATGAAGAGACCATTGAGTGCTCATTTTATCGTGGGATATGATAGTTACATGATAGATACAGTACTAAAAAAACCTATGAAACAGGAATTATGCCTATTGTACAGATAGGGCAGTGAAGCTCAGACTGAACAAAGTGAAACCTCTGACTCATAAGGAAAATGCTGAAACTCAAACCCAGGCTATCTGATGCCCGAGTTATTTTCTCATAAGTCTTCCCATTGTCTTTCTTCCTTAGACTGATATTATGATATGCATGAAGCCCATTATGTTCTGGGCCCTGAAAACATATTCTCAAGGAGTTAAGTCTTTGGGACATAGGAGCCCCTTAATTTGTAAAGTTACTAATTTGTATGGTTCGGAACATGTCAATGTCGATAGGAAAGAATTGGGCTTGATCTTTACCTTACTTTGCCTTTTACTCACACAAACAAAATTCTGGATGCTAGTTTCTATACTCCCCCCACTCTGTTCAAATTTATAGGGAAAGCCAGAACCATCCTAAAAGAACAGCCAAATGTATTACTTACTATGAAATAGCATGAAGTAGGACAGAGAGACCCCACTGATAGGAAATCAATCCATTTAAAAATAATCAGGCTTTGCCATCTAAATAAAACCATTCTAGGTTAAACGTGGAGGTGAGAAAGAGAGCAGAGAATGGGGGAGAGGAAAGACAGGCACATGAGAAGGAAGCATGTTTTCTTAACAATTCACAGCTTTCTGAGTTTGTTTCTTTGGAATCAGAATTCTTTCTTTAGATTGCTCCTGGGATTACTCAAGAAACGAAAGATGAATTGTTGGTTTAAAAAAAAAAAATAACGGTCTAAGGTAAGAATTTTATTTCCTAGCATGGGAAGGCCAACAGTATTCAGACAAAATCTCCGTGATTTGGGCCACCCCTGATGTTGAGATCCTAGAAACCTCCAGACCCCACAAGCCAACTTCCAAAGGCTCAACAGATTCCAGCAGAGAAGCCACCAAGGTCACTTTTCATAGATTTATAATTGCTTGCTAGAAGATGCTTCCTGAGAATAGAAACCTCACCTTCACAAACTTTAACCTGCTCAACAGTTGACAACCTGAACTATAAAATGGTACAGCTGCCTACCAGAACTTAAACCTTGGCATAACCATGCAATTTTTCCAATTTAATAGCCCTTGCTTGATATATTTTTGGAATTTCTCTTTTAGAAATTCCGTTGTAGTCCTACCACAAATAAAACCAAACAACCAAACAAACAAAAAACCTATTACTCATACTTCATAACTGAATGCAACAAAGAAAAATCACCCAAGTTTATCACTTGCTTGATTTCTAACGTTCGGCTCTTTCTAAACACAGCCACCAAAAATGAAGATTTATCTCTATCAAGGATATTCAAAGTAACATGCTTCAGACTGAGGGCAAATCAAGGTTTAAAGAAATCATATAAGCTCATGGCTTCCCAAAGGGCAATTCCTCAATTATATGTGTAAGTGGGGATACACTTCTTTAAAAAATAAATATGTCAAAGGACTCCTTGCTATTTATGCTTCATAGAATCACTTTTAAGTGAGACCGATTGCTATTCAGAAGTATTCTCCATGGCCCCTGGGTCTGGAAGTAGACATGAAACGATAAAAGTGAGGCTCATGAGCCAGCTGAAAAGGCCAGGGATCAACCACTGACAACTGAGCCAGAACCTGAACCTGGCATTTACATACCAACATAAGTAAAAAGAGCCATCTCTTCTGCAAGAGTTCCGTCCCCAAGACTTTGCTTTGGCCAAATGGCAAGTATCTACTGGTGTGAAGGCATATCAGGTGCCTTGTCCTCAGGCTCTTGTGCTACTTATAGGAAATATACAAAAGACATTGCAAAATCCTCTGGCCAACAAAGCCGTGCATTTCTCCAGTCATCTGGGCACACTTAGCCCACACAGAAGGATCTCTCTGACCTCCCTTTCCAGAGCAGAGGTCAAAGGAGACTGAAGGTGAATCACCTTCTTGGTGTGGTAGCTTATAATGGCCTTTCCTTGACATCAGGTGCTAAGCTCCCCTGCCTCTGCTCTTCTTATATTTTACACTCTCTGATTGATGTTAGAGAATTCTCCCACAAGGAAAGCGATTAAGTGATTTCCAGAGAGGAAAAGGGGCTACAGAGGTCTCTAAGTGAGCACGAAAGATGCCCAAGGAAATAATCTGGGATATCCCAGTGCAAAATTCTGTAACTATTACCTGAGTATGTGAGTTATGATTTTTGTTTTTCCCGCACAGTGTATACATGATGTGACATGCTTTATTTATTGGAGCTGATTTATCCACACTGCTTTATTGTTGACCAGCTTTTATTTCTTCCTTAACCTTATTAACCCTTGCTAGTATTTGACAGCTTAACACCCTCCATCACTCGGCAACATTCACTCTGAGAACCGACGTGGAACTAATAGCAGCCCTTTTATTTCCAATCTTTGAGGTCACGAGCAGCTGCCCTAGCCTGAACCCTGAAAGATTTTTCTATAGGTAGTTCTCTTTCAATGGGTCGTCTCCTTAATGTATCTCTACAGGTCTGTCTGAATGTTTGAAATAAGATGTGATTCCTGCTAACTTTAGTCACCACCAACATGTACGTTAGGGAGGAAGAATATGTTTTACCTTTGGAAAAAAAAAAATGCCCTGAGAATTCAGGGGAAACCACTTGGTAATTTTCTTCTTGGGCCTTTTTTCACTTTTCTAGTTACATCCAAGGAGTGTCCATTTGGGTCCACACCTTTGATTGTCTCAACAAAATCCACTAGTGAAACAAATGCACAAACTTCCATTACCCGGTGTAAGTGTGAATGAACCAGAGCATGGTGGGTGGGATTTGCTGGCTCCGATTCTCAGCCTGGATTGATTAACTCTAATAAATCCAGGGAGGTGATGTCAGATGATGCCCGTCAAGCTGGATCTTACAGCTCAGTTGTTTATTATTTCACACTGCCCCGGGCTCAGTCTTCGACATTCACCACCCTAAAAGGTCATGAAGTCAAATTCTACAGCCAGATTTAGCAAGTATTTTGGTGAGCAGGCTCCTGCGTTAATGAAGACTGGTTTTCTTACCATTCAGACCTAGGGGAAAAAATTCTAGGTTGAATACAAATATCCCCAAATCAGTAAATTCACACTTTTAAATAACCAGGTCAGGATAAGAAAATTAAAGACCACAGGAGATGGAAGAGGATATAGAGGGAAACCAGTCAGCACTAACAAACCAAGCAAACAGAAGACTTAAGAGCGATGGGGGCAAAAATAACATTTCCCACCAGCAAAGATGGGAAAACCTGAGACAACAGCTAACAAAGTCCATGGCACAAGCGCTCCATTAAAGGGCACTCCTAGGATAGCCGCCATTGTTCTTACCATCCCAAAGACGCTCCAGGATTTTGTTCCCCAGCATAAAAAATGACCCAGAAGCTAAGCTCACAGTTCTCCATGCTCTGTGTAAGTCAGAGCTACAAACCTTAGAAGCAATCCACATTCCCAAACTTTTCTTTCCCTAAGCTTAATACAACACTAGGTAATTGACATCAATGACATCAGACCAGCAATTTTTTTTTTCCCCTAGAACTCCTACTTAGGAAGAATACAGCATGAGAGACAAGCATAAGGTCAGTGCCACCTTCTTTCTTTTCTAGCCATCAAACCTTCCTTTGTCTGCCCTGCACCCTCCCTGTGTCTCTAAGATAAGAGAGGAAAATAGACATCTGTCTACAGCACACACAAATTTCCACTGGGGGGAAATTCAACAAAACAAAAAATGAAGAGAAAGAAGAGATAGGGTCTATTTCATTTGGTTTGGGCCCTGCCAAATTTCCATTAACCTCACCCAGTTGGCTTTTCTGGCCTCAAGCAATCTATCTGGACCATTGGTGCCTATTCTCATGGCTGCCCCCATCCGTTTGCCCCTCCATTAGAAAACAGGAAGAGGGTATGCCCAGCATTTCAGCAGAAGCAGCACCACTGTCTACACAGCCTGTGTTTTTTTTGTAAACAAGAAATCCCTACTTGCACACTGCTCCCATCCTTCATTGTTGAGTAACATATGGACATTATGCTCACTCTGATGACCTCAATAGTTCTCAGAGACTTACTAAATTCTTCCTCCTACTAATATATGGTTTATCCTAGACAAGGCCTAGACCCTACCCCTCCTAGTTAGACCTACTTCTCCAAGTCACTGCTGAAGTATCACTGCTTTGAGGGGTCTTCCCAGACCACCGCTCACTTCCTCATCAGGTTAGGCTGCCTGAGATTCGTAACAGTCAACCTTCCATAGATGTTTACCATCATTCTCTCCTGCCTTACCAGACTTGTGTTTTGTAGGCCGGAAAATGGAAGAAAAAAAAAAATCCTAAGAGGATCTTCTTGAAAATGTAAATTCTCAGTCCCATGTTCCTAGAAATTCTGATTCTGTCAGAGGCTTGGGAAACTTCATTTGGCCAAAGTGATACAGAGATTCCAATACAGGTGATCCTTAGCACTACCCTAAAATGTTAGCCCCGTGAGGGCACAGTGTATGTCCTAATCATCCTACTCAGCATTATGCCTGGCATACAGCTGGCACTTGATAAACACTGAATTGAAACAAGGACATTCTGATTCCAGCTTCCTCCTCCTCTAGTCTTAATTTTGCAGCCCTCACACAACAGTTGATCAACAGGGTGGAACATTGCTGAATCTCAGATCTTTGCAGCTCCCGAGTCGTACAAAGTACTTTCAAGGTTGTCATGCTCAGGGTTCCCCCAGCTCATATGGATTTTTCATTTATTCTCTTTTGGAAGAATGAACTTCAGTCCATTCCTTTTCCAAATAAAGGTTGCAAGGGAAAAACTGACATGAACTTGGCAAATAAGGATTTCTATTATTAAAAGCAGGTTGAAGCTGGAGCTTTGTGCAACTGCTTCCTACTTTCTGAAGTATCTCTATTTTAAGTGTGTGGATAGTGCTTGAAAAATCCCAGCAGGCTGTAGATGAGAGACGATCATCCTCATTAACACTAATGGGAGCTGGGCTCATGCACTAAAGGAAGAACACATCCTCTGGGCCAAGCCTAGTGGGTGGCAGGATGGGAACAGTGAGACTTGGGGTGGAGATGGGGGAAAGAGAGAAGAACACTTCATTTCATTCTATGCAGGCACTAAGTGATAAGATAGAGAGAGAGAGAAACCAATTAAAATGGACTTCTAGGCTAAGAAAGTTTAAGCCTCTAAAAAGATGCCATCAACACTCCATGCAATTGAAATGATATCATATTGGGGGAGGGGGAGTATGTGAAACACTTATTCACTCATCAAATATGTATTTAGTGTATGCAGGGCTAGAATGTAATGATGAACAAGATATACGTGTTCACAAAGAATTATCATTCTATGGCTGGAAGGGAGAGACTCATACCATTAACAAGGAAACAAATAAGATATTTCGATGAGAGCGGGGCTTCATCTGTTTTGCTCACTACCATATCCCCTTAGCCAAATAAAGTAATATGGACTCAATAAACATGAGTTAAAGGATGAATGGAGGGTTGGATGGATGGATGGAAGGATAGAAAGGAAAGTGAGAGAAAAAAGTGACCAAGAAAGGTTTCTCTGAGAAAGTGACATCTGAGCTGAAAAGCAAGAAGAAGCAGTCATGACTGTTCTGCAAGAAAAGTTCCAGAAGGAAGAAATACCAAGTTCCCAAGGTATGAATGGGTTTGGCCTGTCAGAAGAAGGCCAAGGAGGCTGAAGTGTGGTAGAAGCGACCAGGGGCAGTGAGGACAGTGGGAGGGGTGGAGAGTGGAGCCCAAAGAGGGACACGATGAGGACCAAGGATGGAAAACAGCAGGCAGTTGTGATAGTAACTTTATCTATCCAGCTAACGTTTTCAGATCCTCCGATGCATAAATGACTCAATGCCAGTTGCTGTGGAGATTACAAAGCCTCCTTTACCACAATGGGCTTAACAAGAGTTTTGTAAGAATGAAATTTTAGGTATTCATTTTGCAAACGAAATGGAAGAATCAATCACATGTGTTTCCCAACCCCAAAATATGTAGAAGACATTATTTTTTATAGCTATTACTATTATTATATAAAGATTTAAACAAACTGATTATAAAAATACTAAGATTCCAATACAGAGATCCTCAATGAGAAGGAAATGCAGAAGTCACAAAGAAGGACATGTAAATAACAAACGCGAACATGGAAAAATGCACAACCACGTTGATCATAAGAGACCTACACACCTACGTGCAATTTTCATGTATTGGATTATGAAAAAGTAAATTTAATGATAATGCACAGTGTTGGCAAAGATCTAGAAAAACTTGTACTCACACAAATAATCAACAGAATTGCACACAGGGAACCCAAGTTGTTGGAAAACCATTTGACAGTATGCATTGAGAACCACGAAAATGTTTGTAATGTCTGAAAAAGTAATTCTTCTTTTGAGATTTAGCACAAGGCTTTCAAAGTATTTTCTACAAAGCCTTAGGGCTCTGCGGAGGAGCCCCAAGGCCTCTGGCAGTTATGAAACAGGGAGAGGGGATTTAGGTTCCCTACCCAATGATAACCAGCAGAGTTTGTTTTATATATTCGAGATCCTTATAGAACAGAGTTTACTTGAGAAGAGATTTCTGATACTTAGTTTTTTTAAACCTACTGTTTCAAAAAAATATAGATTGTAAAAATAACTATAAATATGAATATGCACATCAGTATTGTTTATAATAGTGAAAAATGAAAAAACCCAACTTAAACAGTAGGAAAATAATTTATTATCCATGAAATTTGAGCTATTTAGAGACATGGAAAATGATGTATAAATATATATGACAAATACCAGGTTCATATATATGATGAGAATTTAAACAAAGCATACATGACTATAATTATACCAGAACTTTTTAAAAGTCCACATGAGTTAAAAATGCAATATGAGGAGTACAGTTGGATTGTAGAGTTTTTCTTTCCTTTTTTTTATTTCTCTCCCAATTTTTCAGTAATGTAGTTAAATTACTTTTATAACTTATTAAGAAAAAAATGTTTAAAAATAGCCTTGATGGGGGCGCCTGGGTGGCCCAGTGGGTTAAACCTCTGCCTTCGGCTCAGGTCATGATCCCAGGGTCCTGGGACTGAGCCCCGTGTCAGGCTCTCTGCTCTGTAGAGAGCCTGGTTCCTCCTCTCTCTCTGCCTGCCTCTCTGCCTACTTGTGATCTCTGTCTGTCAAATGAATAAATAAAATCCTATAAAATAAAAATAATAATAATAACCTTGATGGCCAGGGGCCCATGCATTTTTATTTCTCTCCGCATCTCAGCATCCAGCAAAGGACTGGCATAGAAGAGATACTCCATAAGTACTGGGTGAATAAATAGATAGATTTTTAAATTAAAATCCAACCACAAAAGGGCGCCTGGGTGGCTCAGTGGGTTGGGCCGCTACCTTCAGCTCAGGTCATGATCTCAGTGTCCTGGGATCGAGGCCTGCGTCGGGCTCTCTGCTCAGCGGGGAGCCTGCTTCCTCCTCTCTCTCTGCCTGCCTCTCTGCCTGCTTGTGATCTCGCTCTGTCAGGTGAATAAATAAAATCTTTAAAAAAAAAATCCAACCACAAAAAAAAGCAGTAGAAAGAGGCAGGAGGGATTCCTTCTGGAGGGGCTAGAGGAAGACTTCCTACAGAAGGAGAAGGTGGGAAAGGTAGCCAGGCAGAGGGAAGAAGGGAAGTCAGAACTTGGAGATAGGAAATCACGGACATCAAAAAAGGCGGTTGGAGGCTACAGGTCAAATGACTTCGGCTGTACCTGGGGAGCAGAGGGCTCCAGCAAACACCTGTGAGCCGAAGTGTCATGTTCAGAAGAGGACTTCATGGAAAACAACGTGGCTGTCATGTGCACAGAGGACTGGGCATGGCTGATGGTGAGGAGGAGGGCCCAAAAGACCAGCCGGAAGGATCCCGAGGGAGCAGGGTCTGATCAAGGACCTGAGCTGTAGGAATGGAGAGCTGAGGATCCCCGGCTGAGAAGGGACTGTCACCACAACACGCCTGGAATCCACTGAGACCCAGAGTCTGGCCTTCAGAAACCTGTCCATTCCGGGGGAGCAGTAACTCTCCGCTGGCCTTGCCGTGTCGCCCAGGCTTACTTTCGTGCCTGAGTGCGTGTGCACATCCAACAATTAAAGCTTCGCCGTGTCTCACGTTTGTTTATTAGCAGTCCCAAATGTTTCCTGTGCTATATAAAGTTTACCTTTGACCGTCACTGGGGAAGTGAGGGTGGAGCGGGGAGAAGGGGAGGAGGCAGAAATCGGGGAGGGACTCACGGCGGGCCATCGTTTTAAAATAACGCGTTAACTCTGAAGCCCAAATCAAAAGGTTGCAAACCCGCATAAAGCACGGGTGATTTAGAGCTCCCTTCTACACACAGTTCAGCAATGCATGGAATGTAAAAATACAGGGAAACCACAACACAGCAGGAATCTTGCTGGGCTGCTGGCAGAGAGCTCCGTTTCCCACACAGGCCCTAAATCTGACCCAGCGATGAAACTTTTAAATTTGTAAAAATAGAACAGTTGGGAAATCTTGGCCACTTTTAGTTAAAATAAAAAAACAAAACCTCCATATTTGTGGGGGTTAGTTGAAAATCTGCCATACGCCCCCCCACCCTCCTGCTCTTTGAAGGAATTTTAATGGTTAAATGATTTTTTTTTTAATGTCAAACTGTGTTTTCCTTTTAGGTTGTCTGGCAAATACATTGTTGGACGTTCCAGAACATGTGGACAGTAGTTGGTTTAGAATCTCCACCAAACCCAGACCCAAAATGTCCAATCAACACCAATGGGTTCTAACAAATATCCCTGCTTCATTTTCTGATGAAAAGTAATAGTACATCTACCACTCATTTATACATTATGTGCCAGAATCATCTCCTGTAATCCTGGGTCCTCAATCCATAGCCCCGGGAAGGTAGGTACCCCCTCTGTACAAATTAGAGAAGTAAAGTAAGTCAATTAACTTGCTCAGGTCCCAGTAGTAACCAGGACTCAAACCCAGCCCCATCTGACTCCAAAGTCCAGTCTATTTCCATTATCTGTATATTGTAGGAATGAAGTCCCTCATCAACCCAAAACAGCTATGTTTAGAAACCAAGACATATCACTGGTCCTTGATCAGCTTCTAACCAGTTTCCTTGGACTCTTACATAAAGCTGGCAGAAAACAAAGTGATATTTCTAAGGTCTTCAATCATTCTTTTATCTATATTTTATTATTCTTGAATGTGGGCAACTCCAGTGCCTCATGGCAGGGTCCCCATGTTACATTACAAAAGAATTTCATGGCAAGAAAAACTGTCTGTCTCTCTATCTCTCTCACACCACCACGTCCTTTTAAAGTGTCTCACTAATATTTATTTTGGAATTGCCGCGAACAGTATTATGACACTGGCTTCCTTAAAAATTCAGCATTCACAATTAGCCCTTGGAATGAGTATATCCAGAGAATGCATTTTGTGCAGTGCTTACAACCAAATTATCTCAAGAGGCTATCAAGGGCTCTCAAGTCATTTGGTTAACTATGTTCTCCATTTAACTGAGCCCCACACGGGCAGAAAGAAAGCAAGACTGAAAATGTCACATAAAAAAAAAAAATCAAATATTCTATTCCCTCTCTCTTTCCTCCCCTCCTTTCTCCACCCTCCCACATCCGCCCCACCCCCAAACTAAATATAGAGACCAAATACCAAAAGGCAAACTTAAAAATTCCCCAAGTGATCATCAACAAATCATTTTCACGTGGGACGCAAAAATTAAATGCGATGCCCAAATTCGCATGAGCAGCCACATGGAAGACGGGAAGTGGGGCACACCTGAACATGCTTTGGGAAGTTCTGGGAGCTTTGCAGCCCTCTCTTCCTTCCACTCCACAGCACAGGAAAGGCAAATTCTGAGGCTAACACCAGAGCCCTGGCTTTTCCTACCATTAATCGTAAGATTAGATCCTGGATACAGAAATGTAAACGATCAACAAACATAAAGTTAGCACTGAATTCAAATGAATTTTTTTTCCTTTCCCTTTCATGGAAGGGAGAGAAAAAAACAAAAGCTTCACATGGCTTCCTTTTCTTGACCTACAACAAATTCCATTAAACTTCAGAAACAATGCTTTGAGATGCTGGAGGATGCGGACAGGAAACTGAAGAAAAGACTTTACACAAAAGTTAAAAACATCTTTTTTGGAGGCAGGGGTGTAGCCAGGCAGGGTGGCGATCTTGACAGTGAGAGCTTATGGCAACCCCTAACATAATTAAATTTGGATGTCATGTGGTAGTGACTGGGATGTATAGCACATCAAAACGGATTTACCGTTCAGTCAGAGTAAAAGAAATATGCAAATACCTGTAAATAATTAATGATTGCCCCAAAGTTTACAAATTCAAAAGATGCCCTACAGAAGAAATGCCATAGCATTTTCAAGTTACTTGAAATCATCTTTTCTAGGATGAATATTACCATCATCTCTCCGTGGTTAATTCATTTTTAAGACAGAGGGAGTCCTCTTCCTACCCACCCACTCCCTCCACAAACACACCTTTTGTTTCCTGGGACCCTTAATTTAAGAGCATGTAGTACAACAGGATAAGCTTCCAAAAATGCTAATAATAAAACCGGGCTTAGATGTCGCCATTAGTGAGTCTATTATTGTAAAATGCAGTGTTGCAATGAGAACCAGGTTCACATCCATATTTCATGGCCATCCATAAAGTTCGGGGCCATTGGAAACTTGATTCAAATGATTCCATCTCAAGCTCCAAAAAACTGCTTCACAATTATATTTGGCAGTGATTTTATTGGGCTTATTTTGGGGAGCACTCAAGCAATGTTTTTTTTTTTTTAGCCTGATGTACTGGTCCCAAAATGCAAGAAGGCTTAACCTTGTTTGCAAAATCAAGAAACAAAGATACAGGCCTATTGTGCAATAATCAGCCCACATTTCAATGAATACGTAATATTTCTCACAAACCCAAGTTAGATAGTGGATTTATTTAACCTCTTGGGGTCAGGTAATAAATACTAAGTGAATTATTCAGCCCAATGGCTAATCAATACAATTCCATGATATATTTTTTGTGTTTCATAAAAGGTTGTACACTAAAGGCAGTGAGCAATTATGGAAATTGGGCCAGAGCGCCTCTCAATTCCTCTCCGGCTTGAAACCCCAGCAGGCCACCTTGACAGCAAATCGATTAGTGCTCCAGTGAAGCGGCTCGGTGACCTCTGACCCGCTTCCAGCGCGGCCTGACAGAGGAGAGAGTATTTTATATTTATTTTATTGAATTAACTCCATCTTGCCTGTACCAACGCTTTACACATATTAGCCGGCAAGCTACAAGCTACTTCATTGTCGTTGTTTTCCATTGCTCTTGCTAAGCAAGCCCCACCCCTTGCCCTGCGGATTTCTTTGTCCTGGTTTTCCTTTCACTTTTGGCCTCAATATAGGATTTCAATCCACCCTGAGACTCATGATGGAGCTCCAGGTAATAAAAACCAAGAGCAAAGCTCATAATCCTCCCGCCCTACGGTTCCTACCTACCTGGTCCACTCAGGACGATGCCCTATCCCCATTTTCTCCCCCTCATAAAAACAAAGGCCATTCAATAAAATCTGTCTCAACATGGAGCTCTTTTGGAAACATATGCAAGAAAACATCAAGGAATGAGGATATTTCCTACTAGAAAATTCAAAACAAACCAGAAGCCTTAGGTATTTTCTATTTTTGCCACTTAATTATATTATTGGCTCACTGAAGCCATCAAAAAGAGAGGCAGAGATGGAGCCAGAGAGAACCAAGCCAGCTGAGTTTAGGACACTGTTTCGTCAAGGGAACAATAAATACAAAGGCCCATCAACCACCAGCAATGAAAGCTTATGAGAAAGGAAAATTCCTAAATCGCTGAAAATTTCTCAGCTTTACTTCTGCTGTATAGAGCATCAGTAAACACCACCGAAATAAACGAAAAGTAAATGCCAGGAGAAACTGTGAGTTCCAACTGGGGAAATCCAGTCAGCAGCTCTGGGTATTAAACAATACTAAAGGCTAAATTATCAACACCAGTTTGATGACCTAAATCAAAGGAGTGAAGGATCTTGGACCACCTTTGAAGGATGCTATAGAGAATAGTGGTTTAGTACACGGACTCTAAAGTTAACCAACTTAGATGTAAATCCCGGTGTTTCCACCAACTAGTTGCAGACTTTGTAGAAGTCACTCTGCTTCTCTAAGCTTCAATTTTCCTCGTCTATACATAAGGATGACCATGATAGTCTTGCGTGTAGTAAGAAACGTTGGCTACCCTTATTATTTAATCAGATTCCAGGATATTTTACATGGGTAGGTAAGAAGTAATTTTTCAGCCTCATTTTATGAGTTGGGAACTGAAGGATATGGGTGATCAGAATTTACCTTTCACATTATCAGCCTTCCGGTTTTACATATACAGAAAAGTATTGTGATAATACTCTTTTCTTGGGTTTAGAGGACCTTGAATTTTACCATTAAAGATTCAGGCCTTGGGTTAATCTCCCCAAAGACCCAAAATGAAGTTCTCCTCCTCTCCCCTTTCTTCACTCAGTGGTGGAGAATATGAAATCATTTCATTCTATTCCTATCACCTTGCCCTGGTCAATAGAGACTTGGGCCCTGGGGAGCACTGGCTTCATGGGAGACTGAGTTTATAATGCAGGAAAGGAGAAGGACAAATGGAGTATGAGAAGGATTGCAGAGTTGCCCTTTGACGGCTCCATCTTCTCATCAGGGATGGGCCAGCCCTTCCAGATAGGAAGTTCATCTCTTGAATCCCCTAAGCTTCCACGGCAACAAACGACCACTGTCACCTACCCACCTGCCACATCAGACATCCTTAGAGCTAACAAAATGGGACTAGGGTCCAAGGCCATTTGCAAAGACTGTTTCTGCATAAATGCCTTCCTTTAGGCTCATTGGCAATGCAGGAGTGATAAGGAAGGATCTGCTGACTGCCAAAGCTATTTTTGAAGGACTTACCACAGTTCCTGGGAACTATGGTAGGAGAGCATCCCGATTTTTCTCCTCATCCTTCATTGCTCTTTGCTCTCCTAGGAATTCATGATCTCTTCTTGTCTCAATAGTCCTTTCTCTCTTAGTTCATGACTCACTGCTCACTATCCCTTTTGGTAGACAGAGAGACTCACCTTCCTTTTCCTTTTACCTATAAACCTCATGGCAAAAAGTCAAAACACCATGGGAAGCATGAAGGGAAATGAAGAGGGAAACCCATCCCCCACCTTCTTCACCCACCACTTAAATCATAGCCCAGATATTTAGAGCCAATGAAAATAACTTTTTATGTATTCATTCTTCAATCAAGTTGAACTTAGCTAATCACTCCAACAAGAGATACAGACTCAAAGCCAAAACACTTCAAATTGAATGCATTGGTAGCTCAGGAATATCATAGAAAAGGAGCTTGGGGCATGATTATTATGGGGTCAGGGGAGGTAGAAAACTTGTGTAGAAGCTCAACTCCATGCAAGCAAGCACCATTTTTACTCAGTGTACATTTATTTGAAAAGGCTTCGGAGAGACTGACAGAGATGAAGGGAGGGAAACCAAGTCTCCCCCAACACCCATCCCCCCCACCCCTGCCCAGCCATTCCTTGGTACTGCCAGTGACCTAATGATTCTTGGTTTGCTTTGAGCTATGGGATCTAATTATATCAACAAGACTAATGGCAGTACTTTCAATGCTGGCCCAACCTGGTTGCCTGTGCACTCAGAATTGTCTATGAAAATCTCAGGCACTGCCAGACTCCTGAGATTGGGTAGAAAGAGATCCTGTCCAGATACCTATAGACTGTGTGACCCTAGGCAAGTCCCATCTTCTCTGGACCCCTACATATAAAATGGAGAGGCTATTTCCTTTCCATAAACATTATGGGATTCAAAGTGGTTTGTTTATCTGAATGTGTGAGAAGCCCAAGATGGAATGTTTACTTCCTTTTGGAAAATTGGAATTTAACAGCCAAAAGAGTTTTCCCCCCAACCCCCCCCATGCAGAAATAAAAAGGAATCCAATCTGCTAAACCCAAAACCAAAACAAAGAGACTCCACAGTATAAATAAGTTAGCCAAGACTTCTGCACGCATTCACTCCCAAGTCAGCTGTGTTCCCTGAGTCTTTTTGCAAAATGGCACAGCGTATTCTTCCCGGTCCCACAAAAAAGAAAATGCTTCACACCTTTGTATAACTTTATGCATTAAACCATAAATTATTCTTCCCCTCCCTTCCACTTTCAGAATCTATACAAAAGTGATTACCTCAGTCATTTTTCAATATTACTTTCATAGTTGGAAAATGCATTTTCAAAAAGTTATTTATTTTTCACAGCATGTCAGGTTGTTATATTGTACTAGTTAAAATAAAACTACTATATAAACTACTGTATACTTTTGCATGCATTACATTTCCCTACAAATGCTGTGAAGTGGGATTTTCTCACAGGTTCTATGTATATTTGTTTTAAATATTATATTATATCTTATTTTAACACTATTCCAGACCTTAAGGAAGAAATAGGAAAGTAACTTAGCTATTAAATAACTTTCTTATTGAAGTTCTCCATTTCAAGAGAAAAATTATTTAAATATTAAAAGCAGTTTTACCAGGAAACTTAAAACCAACTTATACTATTATTCCTTCTCAAGAGCTCTTGGAATAGCTAAAAAAATGTCTCTTTGGATTTGATTCATGCTCACCTAAAAGCAAGAATCGGGCAGAGAGTAGAACATGTAAAGCATAAAATACTGAACCAGTATTTCTAATAATGAGACCCACGGGTTCTGAATGTGTATGGTTAGGTTTAAAATATTTCCTGGAGTATTTCTAAAGGGCAACAAAACAAAACCAAACAAGATTTCCTTGAGGGAATCCTAAATTTTATGCCTGCAATGGTTTTCTGCTGAATATAACATTAACCATTCTCTAAGTGCCGGGAGCATCTTTAAAAGGCCACGTCAGTTAAAGACTACACGGAAGGACATGGGTCCAAGTGCTTTCCTTAGCACTTACAGTTTTGACCATGGGTGTCCTCACAGATGGGAGGAGGGGAGCGGATGCAGCACAATCCACCACAACAAAGCTGGCCCTAAGCTGTCAGCCCAAGGAACTCCGATGGCACACTGGTACCTTACTGGGCTGAGAAAATGCTGCTCTCTGGCTCTCTCTGTGGCTGAGTGAGCGGCAGAAAGAGAAAACGCTTAAATATTTAATAAACGTTTCTGCAAAGGCTTTTGAGCCCCGGCATGAAGAGTCTGAAAACAGTAGCTACTTTACGTCCACTGAGGACACCACCAAAACGGCTAGCTATGATCCAGATTACAGGCGACTCCCGAAACTAGTTTCTTTTCCCATTTCTTCTTCTGAAGCTGAGCTGGCAGCAGCCTCTCTTGAAATCTTTCAGAATTGCTTTAATCTCTCATTTTCGTTTTGTCTCGAGTGACACAGAATGTGCACCCTCGGTGCCCTAGAGGTCACAGGCAGCAAGTCCTTGAGCAGGGAAGGCAGGCTCGGAGAAATACAGAGCCCAAGAGTGGGTGAAAGAAAGCAAGGATACTCCATATGTATTTTTAATGCCACCAAATTTAGCTAAAATGTGCTCCCTGGTAGTGCTTTTAACTAACAAGCTGGCAATATATTGCACTGTAAAATGTTTTATTTTAACACCTTACAGTTTTTTAGCTCTATGGCTGTTGAAGGTATATCCATTAAAAGCAACACAGACCATAAATCAGAATTCCATACCTTTTCACAGCATATGAATCTATTCTCCTGCTGGTAAGCACACAGCTTTCATTGATGCCGATGGGGGTGACATATACTTATGCAGGGGAGAATAGACCACTCTATACATGTGAATTTATGCTTTTAGACAGGTGGCTGTATGTAGACAAGAGACACCAATAAACAGATTTTATTGGAGCTGTTTAGAAACAGATTCTGTGCTACATATCTACAGAGGAACAGTCATCTTTTTCGAAGGGCATTACAGAGGCAAATCCTTGGCAGAGTTACGATCTACAAGTTCATTACTACAATGGGGTACCCATCCACACATAGATCTACGGTCATTTAAGTCGACCCTGACCAATCCTCAATCCTTTAATAAACCGATAGTACTTCTGAAATTACACTTATTCTAAACCTAATTGCCATATCCCTCGTCGCTGCCATGAAAATACAGCAAACACGGCATGGCAGAAAGCAAATGTTAACTTTTTAAAGCTCTGTGCAACATACCTACCTATGCAAGCACAGGCTCTAGGTTTTCAGAGGAATAAGTTTTTCATGCAGCATAAATCTTTTAGATCACTGCCAAAGGGGCCAATACACTGGCTTTAAGGGAATATCCCTCTTGCATTTAAAATAAATAAATAAATACCAAGACAGTATGGGTCACATATGGATTCTATGTGGTTATTCCCTCTATATATTAGTTTTCTTTGAACAATATTTACTTTGATTTTCTTTCTGCATTTTTGAGACTTCCAAAAAGGGAACTCGGGAATAATGCAAGCTACAAAAACAGACATAGAAAATATTTTTAACAATCAGCTTATATTTCCATAATTTACAGTAGATATTCGCACTTACACCAAGGGGCTGACATTCAGCATACGCATCTAGTTGTGTGTGGTGAACGCACAGGATATATCCTTTCACCTGGATAAAATACCTATTTTCAGAGGAATCCATGAGCTAGAACAAACCCACTCCCATCTTCAGTTTCTTTCTGTCCTTCATTTGAAAGACAGCTTCCTAGAAGATACTGGAGGGGTCAGCTCACGTTTATCCACCGCACCATATGTTGCTTATGATTGACACTGTCATGTCCATCTACTGCAGAGACTTAAAGGCCACGACAATATTTAACTATTCACATTTGCTTGCATGACTGTGGTAGAGGGAACCACAAAATACTGATCTATCCAAAAGAAAAAAATTAGAGAGTGCCACAGTGGAATTTATGAATGAGAGTGCTTTGGCTGCAAAGCATTCCCATTATAGCCCTCAGCCACCACAAAACTGCTGTGTAATTGGAAGAGAACTTTTTCCCATGCAAAGGAGCTGGTAGTGAGTGCCAGCCCATCAGAGCCGGCATATTGGCGTTAGGGGATGCACACCTGTAGCCAGCCTCACCCCCTCATGGGGACCTGGCCCCAGCCTACACCTGCGTCGCACCAAGGAACCTCAACCTGAGAAGATCACAGAGGCAACGCCTGAAGGATTGCTGAACTTTGGAGGCCATTTCATCCACTCACCTTAGAGGTGAAGAAACTAAAGCCCAGGAAAGCAAAATAAACAAGTCTCGGGTCCATAGCCAAAGGCGAAGGCAAAGCCAGGACCAAAACCCAGCATTGCTCTTGCTTCCTAGCCTAGACCCCATCCTCCTCCATAGGTGTAAAAGGTGACTCTATTTCAGAGTTTCTTTACCTAGGACCGTGATGGACCAATTCAAATGTGATCCCACATGTCCTTCTGGTTGGGAAACAATCAACTTCCTCCACATCAGTTTAGGAACTGATGTGAAAAATAATTTTTTTTCTTTGTATGTTATGTGTATTATAAGCTTGTTTTTTTGGTCCCGCAGCAACAAAAACCATATTGGAGCTTAACATAATAACCATCTTTTTTACTTTTTTTACTTTCCAAAAAAAAAAAAAAAAAACTTGTCTTCAAATAGAATTATACCATAGATCTCACAGGCATCCGTAGCTTAAATTTTGAAAAGACTAAGTTCTTCAGCTCAATAGAAGACTCTCACCTCTTGATTGATTATATTTCATAGGAGAAGTGTTACGTATGCTATTTTTTATTTACCAAATATGGACAGTAAAAAAAAATTGAAAGTTAAACAGGATGTCATGGTAGGGAGAGGCTTTAGGTTACATGGTCTGGAAAGGCCTCTTTAAAAAGATCTCTCTGGAAAGGATAAGGCCTCATTTACATAACTCACAATGTGTCATAGAGGAAGTAATAATAGTAAGCCCCTACTATCTAACTGAACCAAGCATCTAAAAAACATATTATCTCTACAATACGAAACAAGCAGGATGGATATTGCTATTCCTATTTTTCAGATGAAAAAAACCTACGTTTCGAAGACAAGGAGGCTACTCACCCAAGGTCACACAGAGGTTTGGAACACTTACCTCTCTGATTACAGTATCTGTGCTATTTCTACTCTCTGACACTGTGCTCTGACTGAAAGGAACACACAGAGATAGCGATTTGCTCTGGGTCTGATCATCACTTCCCTGGAGGTATGTTCTCTGACCATCCCCCTTAGTAAATCAGTTCTCCTTCTCCCTGATAGATGCACCCAAATCATCCTCCTGCACTAGCCTTCACAGCACTTATATTTATGTGATTCTTTCAATTTCCCCTTTATTTATATGATTCTTTGAACGGCTGTCTCGCCTCCTGGACTATGAAGTCCATGCAAGGTCTATAACAGACTTTGCTCGGCACACAATAGGCGTTCACTGAATGAATGAATGAGCCACCACTTCAAGCTTACATTCGCTATAATTCAGTGCAAAATACGTAGCCAGGAGAGCCCGGAACAACTACCGCTGTCTTCTTGTTCTAGCCAGATCTGATAATAACCACAATTTACATTCAAATTATGTCTTTCATTTAAACATCTCAAAGTAAGATTAAAAATAAACAGCTGGAAATAGCCAACAAGAAGGAAAGGGAAGAAGAGGGAGATGGGGGGAGCAGGGGTGGGAGGGGAGAGAGACAGAGAGACCAAAATAAGTTTAGAACTCTGCCAAAGGTCTTGATGGTAACAGAAAAACCATAAATGTCTCACGGCACTTTGTATGCCATGAGAGCTTACAGATGGAAATGATATCAGTTCCATTCTCTGCTTCTGCTTCAGCTCACCAAGGCACTGCTCCAGGAAAAGGTGATGTGATTTATCCTGCATTCTATCATCTGAACCCTCTACTAACCGGCACTTGCACAGCCACAGTACGATGATAAATGATGGTCATAATTATGACCCTAATTCACAGCAAGTCACTAAGGGATCCTCTGGATTATAGAAAAATGACATTAGATGAGAAGTTCTTTCAGAGTAGAGACCATGTCATACAACTCTCCCAGGGGCTTTCTACAACACATAATTGTTGAATAAAACTCTATTGATCACAACCAATGTTATTGTATCTGAAAATGATGTTCTGTGTACACCATATGAAGAAATTCTCTACTTACCCAACTGTTTCACTACACAAAACACCCGCTCCTGTTTGTTAAGAGAAATCTAACTCACCCTAAGTAGAAAGTGACCATCTCAGTGGAAGATATTTGACCCCAACATCCAATTTACTAATCAACTAAGATATTACAATAGCGGGACTTCCAAAGAGCTCCAAGTACATCAAGGTATTGTGGGTGATGGTGTTATTGTTGTTGCTGTTGTTTTAATCTACCAGACACGATAAATGTCTGGATATTTAAATTCTGATATAATGAAACAAACCAAAACTCAGAAGAAAAGTTTTGATCTATTTTCACAAAAGAACCGTAACTGGGGTGCAGAAGAGAGAGGAAAGTCCTCAGAACTAGCCCAGACCCAGGACGAATACAAATTCACTGCATTTTTAACATCTAAACTAACCAGTCCCCTCCTTTCCCAATTTTCCCTCCTTTCCCAAGTGGGAGAAAATACATCTGAACATGGACATTGTCACACAGAATATAAAAATTGAAAGCAAAATTATACTTTCTGAGAGTATGGAATCCCTGAGATTTTTATCTTTGAGTCAAATAGGTAGCCTGTTACTCATTTTTTTTTTAATTTTGTCATTTGTTCAGTAATACTTGGTGTTAACTAAGCAATGGAATACAGAGAGTATAGCAATTGTTAAAATATTTCTTTATCTCATCTACTCTATATCTCTTTTCTCATTCATTCGTATTTGCAAATTTCTAATGTAACTTCTGCCAGGACGGTAAGGGAATTAGTTAATTTTTATAAACAAAACCACAGGAAAAAAAATATCCTCAATGTACCAGAGCTCAAAACAAAGACTCAAAAGAAGGGAAAAATATTAAATAACCTTAGGACCTTACCAAATACATTTAATCCTTTGAATAACTGTATAAATATTTGAGTGTCTTTTATTTATGTTTTCTTTCTTTTTATTATGAAGATAGGCTTTATAAAGTAGTCCTCTTTAAAAAGAGGAAAAAAAGAAACTGTGGTTTATTATTTAACTTCCGAAAAGCCAACATCAAAGGTTAGACTTTTGGCCTTCGAGACCAGATCATTTGTAATTTCTTCTTTTTTTATTATTTTAAAAAATTTTTATGTAGAGGAGAGTCAGAGATCTCAAAAACTCTTATTTGGAGGCCTCTCTCAGCCAAGCTGAGTTGATGGGAATTACTCTTTTTTGCCAAAACCCAAAAGAGAAGCTGTATACATTCCCTCCCTTCATTCGCATCTCTCTCTACTACAACCCCGTCCCTTCTGACTCAACGTGAAAATATTGTTATTCTTTTCTCTCCTTGCATTTAAAGAAAGAAAAAAAAAGATCCTTACTGTATTGGGATGGCAAGGTTACAATTTTATTACATAAAAGAAATGATCTGAAACTCCCAAATTTATTTAACAAACCCACAGTGTTTGTTTAGGACTGGGTGAGGGGTGCTTCCTATTTGCATATGTTATCCTGTGAATTTACCACATACATAACTTTAAGGTGCTTAATGAGTAGTTCAAATAGAAATGGAATTAAGTTCCAGACAATGAGAGTAATGAAACTCAGGGACAATGAAATAGAACGCAAGTCCAAAGCTGTTTGGCTAAATCAAATTGTGCAGCCTACAATCCAATTTCTATTGAAACTGCAGCAGCTTGAGATAAAGTTGTCATAAAGTCTTATCAAGATTAGTCAAGATAACATGATCATTAAGAAACCATATTTAGATCACTTCAATTCTCCCATCTTCCCACCACAAAAAGTGGAGGATGGGAAAATGATCTGGGCAGTTCTCCTTGGTTCTTCTTCTTTTAAGTAGTCTCCATAACCATAATGTGGGACTTGAACTCATGACCCTGAGATTAAGAGTCACATACTCCATCAACTAAGCTAGCCGGGTACCTCAGTTCTCATTGGTTCTATTCCCTATCACCTCCCCATAACCAATCTGTTCCCTGCCCACTCTCCTCTATTCCTGCCACCACTACTACTTACCATGAATTCATCATCTCTGGGCCTTACTCTCAGAGAACTTCCTAACTTGACCTCCATGCCTCTGGGCTCCACTCTCTACAGCAGTGTTCATCCCCCCAACTCCAACTCAAATATCATTTCTCCCTAGCTTTCCCTGAGCTCACAGAGGAATTAATCAGTCCCCGATATGGGTGCTCCCTGATACTCTATCACAACATCTCACACATCTTATTGGTTAGCACTCTGCATATTTCTCTCAATGGTACAATCTTCCTGTGAGCAGGAAAAACTTCTGTTTCACTAGCATGTATCCAACAGGGTCTCCCATGAAGGACATCCTCAATAATCTTGTTGAATTGAACCCATAAGCTATATTGTGGAATTCAGCCTGTGCCAGGCTGTCCATGATGACAAGGATCCTGTTTGATAAAATAAGCTTCTACAACATGAGGATAATGCGTAAGAGATTGGCCTATGTGGAGTGGCGGACAGAAAGAGGTCCAAAGTGGATCAAAGAATCACTTCAAGATCCCTTTCTGAGGTGCATGTTAGGTAAGACAGACAGCATAACATACTAGAATTTTTTAAAATACAAATGTTTATTGAGTTGGACACTTTGTTACATGCTGACAACTCAAAGCCTAATCAGATATGGTCTCTGCCCTCCAGAAAACTGAGGATAATAACTCAATATGAAAGGTAAGTCTGAGAAACAAAAGATTTAATAATAATCATGACAGACAAGATCAGCTGTTCTGGTAAAGTGGGTGGAGGGAACCCTACTTTGAAGAGTTTGCCAATTTCCATGGTGTAAATACTCCCACTGTGAATGATTTTAAGCTACCAGTGTAAGCTTACTGAACAGAGGTGGGAAAAGATTCACTCAGTTGCTTCTTATGAGTCAGGGCAAGCCAGTTCCCGCATTCCACTGGACAGGATCTCTATCCCCCACAGCTACACGCCAAATTCCTACCACCCAACAAATCATCCGATAGACATTTATTAAACACTACTATGTGTCATGCACTGTGCTGGGTAGGGATAAAAGAGTGAACAAATGGCCCCTGATGTATATACTGACCCAGCTGGGAAAGTCAGTGCAAGAGTCTCTGAAAATTTAGGAAAGGGAGCCAGGATTTGATGGATGAATTGAACTTAAGTGTTCAAAGAAGGGAGGGAACATCCGTGACAGAAGCAATGGGAACAGCATACAAGGAATTTGCCCTTTATCCTTAGAGCAATAAGAAGTCACTGATGGGTTTAAAACTAGGGAAGGGCGCTATCAGACCTCAATTCCAAAAAGCTTACTTTGGCTCCTGTGTGGAAAGAATGGATTCTAGGGAGACCAAATGGATGCAGGACCCTGGTGTGACTTATAGCAGGAGTTGGGAGTGATATGAAGAAGACAGAGTTGAGAGATACCTCATGTGACTGTGCGGATAAGTGAGAAGGCAGTGGCCAGGGGTTCTGTCACTAAAGCGACAGAAAAATCTGTAAGTAATTTGAAGAAAATGACCAGTTTTGGGAAACAGAATTCAGAATTCATGTTCAGACACTGAGTTTTCAACCTGGATTTTACATCCCCAAATTCTGTAAAAATGGTTCCCTCCAAAGGAAAAATCATATCCCTTAACATGGCCTTTAGGACCCTCCACACACTGGCTCCAACCTTCTTCCCAGCCTCCTTTTCCAACAGTTGCCATCCACTGCTATTTCCCTCTCCTCACAGTATCCCCAAATCTTCTAGGAGAGTCATGGAATTCTATCTGTATTTTTATCCCAAATCCCCCCATCAAAACTTGCTTTCTGATCCTTGCTTCTTGGTAAAAGGCAAACACGCAATATCTTCCAGTCACCCATGCCAGAAGTGTATTTAAGGCTGTATTTAAGGCTGAAGGCACAAAGCGCAGATCATGTCTCGCTCAACTTTGTATCTCTTGGCCATGTCAAGAGATAGGTGCCATATTTCCGTATCTTGGCATCATATTTTTCCAAGCCCAAACCACAACACCTGGTCTGACAACATGACTCACTTAGATGAAGAAGGTAGAATGGTCTCCAGACATACAACAAACACTCATCAAACACTTAATGTGTATGCATTCATATGGTCATTGATTGATTCAACAAACAATCACTGAATGCCTACTATGTGGAAAGAGACAGTAAGTACTCCATAAGGAACAAAGGATGAACTCTCAGGCATCAGAGACTTCCCTCCCCATAGGTACTTCCTACTCAGCTTCATAGCAGATGCCTCTGATATCTGTTACCCATCTCCATGGTCTACTCTGATTTCAGCCTCATATCTCACCATCCATGTCATGCCAGCTCTGAAGGAGCTGCCTGGTCTGCACACAAGCACAGCCTACAAGGGTCAAGGTGTCAATGAACCCAGGGACAACCCTCCACCAGTGGGGTATAGGAGCCAGGAAATAAGCGCTCCAGCCTCTTGTCCCTCAGAAGCATAATTCTAGGAGGCATATTTTACTCTGCTTCTTAGGACATCCCAATGGGATCAAGAATTTCTTATCTAAGCAATGACTGATAATGCATGACTATCTTGGCTATTCTGCCTTACTTATTTTCCCTCTCCTCACTCCCTGCTTCCTCAGATCTTCCCCACAGAAACCACCACATCCAAATCCCTGTGGAAGGTCCACGTTCAGGAACACTTCACACTGAGATGGAATCCAATAAAAACTGCCATTTCAGGGTCCATGAGAAGCTTAAAACAGAGACTTTAGAAACTCTTCCAGTTCTGTTGCATATGAGGACCATCGGTGGGAGGCTGCAGTGAAAAGACCACATAGCAGCTTCTAAATACTTATCTTGTGGATTAAATCCACACAAAAATCCAGCTTCTTCACTGAAGTAGAGAAGACATAATATATGTGGCTTCCCAGGTCATTGATTTTGTCACACCATTCCTTCGAGTTCTTAGAGTTCAATTTGGCTCTTTTTTCCAACCTTAGTCCACAATGTTCGAACGTATTTATCAACATATTAAATGCTATTTAAACTTCCTAAAATGATCCCAGAATGATGAAGAAAGGGGGAAAAAGTCTTCTGATTGAAACATACTCAGCTATCCATTAGCATGACAAAGTCTGCATATTATTTAGACATTGCCATTAATAATGAAATGATGTATGATTTCCACTCCTGCAGCTCTTCCTTCCTTGCACAATCAATTATACATTTAAGAAAATACTTAGTGGATAGAAGGCTTCTCTAATTAACATCACTTGGGGGAGTCTGTAAGATTCTTAAAACTAGAAAAGATCTCTCAGATATATAGGATGATAGAGGAAAAAATCCACTTAAAATGTTTGGAGTCTTGATTAAAAAAAACATAAACTTTCACATTCTGAACTGCTAAATAAGGAAAAACTCAAAAAGACATACATTTTTTAAACCAATAAGGACTCCGAGGTGAACTAAATATTCTGCAGAGTATAAATTTTTTCTCTCTTTGTTCCAGCTAAGATGCCAGGACTAGCTTGAAATTAGATCTTTTGGGTGAGACTCAGCCCTAGAACTGCTGCCCCTTAGACAAAACAGTCTTCTCTGTCAAAATCATTGAGGATTTAAGACAGTTCTTGGGAATTCTGGACATTTTCCAAAGCGAGAATCAAACAGAAACGGTTAACATAAGATTTCCCAGAAGGCAAAACTAGGATGGTTTTTCTCACTAAAATTACTACATATCACATCCTGTTGTCAGGAGGGATGCTTATCTTGGGATAATCTCCCGCATGAATTTGCATCCTGGTTGTCCTGGAAAACTAACTCTCTCCAACACACCACAGCAGATTCATTCAATTTGGCAGGTCCTGAGGCTTTCTCTTTCTCTCCCTCCAGAGGCAGAAAACGAAGTACTAAATAAGGCTTGATTGCAAGGCATTAGAAATAAAACTTGGGAGAAGCCACTCCAACAGGAACAGAAAGCAGGCCTTGACAGGAGGTGAGGAGCGTGTGAAAAAAAGTTGCATAGAGAAGAAATGGGGAACAGTAGCAAAAGGGGGGGTGAGGAAACAAGGTGAGATGCACCTTGTCTGACACCCTCCTCTGTCTCCACCTCCTGTTGCTGCCCTGTCTCCTCCACACCTTCCCCCTCTCCCCCACACTCTCAATAATTTCTCTTGGGCGCAACTGTTCACCCGCTTTTCCTCCCTCCATTGCTCCGTCTCCCTCTCTCTCTCTTTCTCACTCTCATTCTCTCTTCTGCCTTCTACCCTTCTTGTCTCCCCAGGACCATGGAACCTTCTGGTTCTGGAACAGGTCACCCCCTCCTCCACCTGCCCAGACAACTCCTCCTGCAACAGGAGCAATCAATGAGCTTCCAGAAGGGGCTCACATGTGGTGTGGGGGTGACAGCCATGTCCCCAGAGACAGCAGGTATTCCAGGCCACCTCCTTTCCCCAGAGCCCCTCAGCCCTGGGGCCCCTACAGTCACAGCTCTCAGAACACTGGAGCAGGAGCAAGAAGAGCAACTTCCTCCCCACGTGCAATACGCAGATGTTTAAAATCCTGTGGATGAACAAGCTTCTGACTCTGGTTGGACTCCTTTCTTCCTACCTCCTGTCCTCCCGCTAGCCTACCCCTCTGTGGGCCAGGAGCCCTCCCATAGGGGCCCAGAAGCCAACTCAGAAGGAATCTCAGAATCTCAGTTGCAAGAAAGAACTTTCTCCTGGGAGAAGGGAGAGGGGACAAAGCTGGGCGCCTGTACTCTCTTTAATTCCACATTTTGGCAAAAAGAAAACCTCAGGTCTGACTTTAGAGCCTTTGACACATAATTGGTAGCCAATTTTCCTAAGTGGTGAGTCAATTTTCTGCTTGTGAAATGTAACTTTACCCTGGTGCACACCAGGCCCCAGGGTTTTCAATGTGGCTTAACAGCAATTATATGAATGTTAGAAAGGGGGGAAGTGTTAAAGTCCCTACATTTACATTTTTCCTGTTTTTACCTCTTAAAGGGATAGGAGACATCTCCTAACCAACTAACCCCTGAAATCCCACCCAAAGACAGACACAGGATATCCTGAGAAAGAAAACCATTGTAAAGCTGCACCCCAAAGGGTATGTGTGTGTGCGTGTGTGTGTGTGTGTGTGTGTGTGTATTTTTTTTTCATTCTCTCCAGTATGCAGACAAGCAGGGAGATGTACTGGGTAGGGACAAAACAGGGAGGGCTCAGGGCATCCCGAACCTTATTCCCCTGGTGTTATTTTCTTTGCTCCCACCCTCCCCACATCCTCCCCCCAAACAAATGCCCTGGTGGGTGGGTGGGTGCTGGGCCCCTCCGCCTCAGGCTGTGCTCCCTCCCACCCCCCCCTGCAGCCCCAGGCGGCCAGCGGCTCCCGTCCACATGTGCGACTCATGTTTCGGCTTTCACTGGCGACAAACTGGAGCCGGGGCCTTTCCGTTTAGGAGGAACTCGCTCTGTGTCGCTAACAACAACACAAACACCGCAGGCCCTGCTCTGTGCTTCGCTGCCCACAGTGCGCTCGGCACCAGGCTGGATTTATAGCCAAGGAGCCCGACTGTAAGAAGTAATTCATGAGTCCCCACAATGCCACTACTGAGAGGCGTTGAGAGGGGGGAAGAAACATCCGTGGGCTCACTGCGTGGGCCTCCATCCCAGCCCATCTCAAGGTGCGGTTGTGCAGCTGCATCCATTCATCCCGTGGTCGTTTTTACTCTGTGAGGGGGAGAAATAGTCTCCCCCACCTCCTCTTTATCATAGCTTGTTAAAAACCCAGTAGATTAAAAATATGCTCTTATTATTCGTTATTCGTTGCAGGAGAGAAGGCAGTACATCTGTATGTTTACACAAACTTAGGTGGCATCACACACACACACACACATACACACACAGGCTCAGAATACAGTCACTTGCAAAAAAAAAAAAAAAATCCTATCACTATTATGAACTTACCTGGAACACTTAGTTTTATGTTTGCTTCAAAAAGACATTATGATTTTACTAAGTCTGACTTGGGAAATATCTACAATGAATGAAGTCTTAGAAAGATGGGAAACAAAACAAAGCACCTGATGTTAAAAATCATTTAGCGTGGGGAAAGAAATGTGCAATGTAAAAATTCCATGAAAAAAGAAGAAATCAAATGTCATGTAGAAAAAGATTTATTGCTTCATAGCCCCCAGAAAGCTCTTAACGGTCCCAAGCAAAGAGGAAAGTATTGCACAGGAAAGCTACTCTTTGGACAAAAATCAGACTCGATCCTAAAAGATACAGAAAAAGCCCACAGAAAAATACACACATGAAACTTTGTACCAGCTTCTGTATTAAAAGTAGGTTTGTCGTGAATACTGCCCTGGTCTGTGGTTACCAGGTTTGGGATTCGGCCTTCTGCAAATCGGTTTGGGTTTCTCTAACTCTGAGCCACAGTCCGTCAAAATGAGTTCCTACAACAGGAGCCTTTTCAGTACCGTGGCTTTGTTTTCCCCCGAACTCTCAGCTTAATTGTCTTCAAGTTCCTGTCTTGGTCAGCCATTCCAAGCTGGAATTAAAAGACCCGACAGATCCTTTACCCCGAGAATTTGGAGCTGGGAACCTTCGGGAGAGGCCCAGGGAGGGATAATTGTTTTAGTGAAGCTCACTGCCTCGTCAGTGGTCCCGGTGACCCTGCTGAGCGCGGCAGCTTACCTCTGGCAGTAACCCAGGGCAGGTTCAGGAAACCGTTTCGTGTTCCTGCCCTTAGCCTTGTGTCAATGAAGCCTGGCACATCTTTTTTGTGGTTGTAATTTAAATGAGACAACCAACTGCACAGCTGTCTCGGTCAAATTATGCAAGGCCATGTGGCCTTTCTTCCATCTTTAAAAAGTCCAGGGCACCTCTGACCATGTTTGAGGAAAGCCCAAGGGAGCAATGACCAACAAAAGGAATAGCGATTATGCCAGCAAAGGATGGAAATTTGCCTAAATGAATATATTAAAGGCTGCACTCGGAAAATGGAAATGTTAGTTTTTAAATAGAGGCAGAATGGTGTCGTGATTAAGACCCTGATCTTTGGGGTCCGACACAGCAGGGCTGGCGTCCCAGCTCCAACACTTAATAGCTGTGGTGACCTTGGGCAAGTTATTCAACCTCTCAGAGTCCTTGTTTCCTCATCTAGAAAATGGGAGGAAATAAGAATAATCCCTACGTGGGGTTATTGTTAAGGATTACAGAGAGAATACTTAGCAAATACGCAGCTTAATCACTGTTAGCTATTATTATCATCATCGCCAGTAATTACAGTAATTACAACAGCAGCACCTAGAACAAGTAAAAGTCAATGCCAGTCACCACGCCATGGGTCAGGTGTACCCCAGGAAAGACTAGTTTTACTCAGCTTCCTGCTTCTTATCTTACAGACCACAGAACCATGTCTATGACCTTGCCAAGCTGCAAGTAACACTGATATTTGCTATATGTGAAGTTGATATAATCCAAATTTTATTTTATTCTGTCTGTACTCCATTGAGTGTTTTAACATCTCTCTCTCTCTCTCTCTCTTTCTCACACACACACACACACAACACACACACACACACACACCCCAGACACAGGAATATGATTATAAGCATACATGGATGCAGATTACACCAATACAAGCCAGGAGATATGTGGATAGAAAATCAGTACATGTGCCCCAGAATGAAAGGAACATAATTATCAACTTTGACAACTCTATTCAATGATACTCAATTATGAATTGAATGGCAAAAATAAACCACTCTTTAAAATACTGAGAGCATGACCCATTGTATCTTTACTCCTAAGGGTCCTTTAAAAACTGAGGTTAAATTATAATCAGATGGCAAAAGGATAAGGACCTCACCTCAGGGCACTTCTTTGGGATAAATGACCCGTTCTTGTCCATGTTGGAAAGGATTGGTGGCCCAAAGCACCATGGGGCTGGTGACCCCTTGCTGGTCATTAATTGTTACCGAATTCCCTGGAACCAAGGTCATTATCACTAATATAAACTTAAATAAAAATTCCAGAGACATATGGATTTCTTTTAATAGTTAGTCTTATTTCTTTTGGTCTATATAGGGCATTACTATAGAATTAATGTTCAATACATTAGCTCTGTAGTTGGTTTGTCTTAACACTTGATCCTGCTTAAAGTAAAGGTTTATTGGACATAAAATAAGAAATGAAGGAAAGAAAACGAAAAACAGGAAATCCTGGGAGGGCCTATTCTGTACCTGGAATTCCCAGAAAGTCATTATCCATGGGACTGACAAGTTTGTTTCCTTGGTAATCTGCCAAAATATTATAATGTTTACATGTATGGGTTCAAGAATTTCACTTCAAATTTAAAAATACACATATGTAGATATATGCACATATTCTGCATATATAGACTCCTGGATGAAGTTTTGTTTCTTGGTCTTTCATCTCCTCATGTCATGAAAGAAAAAATGTTTTTGAGATTTTGTGAAATTCTTATTTCTTTAAGCTTAAGGGATATACAGTGTATTCTCACACACAGGCCCAAGCCCAGTATGCATATAAAGCATATAATTCCATAGTTTATTCTAAAGATTCTCAGTTATTTGGTCTTAAAGGGAATTATCCATCTGGGAAGTACAGATATGAAGTAATATCTGATGGCAATTAACAATCATTTAATAAGCATGTGCTATGTGCAGTTCAGTCTATCAATAGTTAGGCTGCTTCTTCTGGAAGAGTCTAAACCCAAAAATCTGGTTAGAGGCACTGGGGTATCATATGGGTAGCCTCTGCTAACAGCCTTTGGGGCTGCTATCTCACGTAGGTAATGAGCTTGTCTCCATGACTCATATTTTATAAGCCTACAGTTTTTCTTGCTCACTCCCTTTTCCACCTTGCCCAAGTTATGCTATCAATAAATTTTAATATACCAACTCAATTAATCTTTAAGGTACATCATCTAATGACCTCACCCAATAGCCCCCTGCTTTAACTGTAGATCTCAGCAATAGATATGGGCCTCGCCCTCTTCCTACCTGGGACAAAGTAACGAGGGAGTGAGGGTTGGTTGAGGAAACTGCTGGTTGCTCATTTTGTACAGCTGCTGTGCAAGCAAATGTGTAAGAATAGGTGAAAGTCCAATGTCAGATATAAGAGATGACCAGATTTACAGGAGTATAGAAGATTAAAATCATTGAGAGAGAGGGAATCTTACAGATGCTAAGTGTCCAATTCTCTTGTTTTATAAATGGGAAAACTGAAACTCAGAGAAGTTAAGGGACTGACCGAGCCTCGCATATCTAAATAATGGCAGATGCGGTATTAAAAACCAGGTCTCCTGTGTCCTAGTTCAGCATTCTACACTAGGTTGCTTCTCATTTTCATTATAAACGAAAAATCCAACTTCAGCATGAGCGATTTAACTTATCAGCCCTATAACAGTACCAAAGCAGGCCCACTCCTTAACAGAGGAATATTCCTGAATTTGGGTTTGTAATAGAGGTAACATTATCTTGAAGATCAAAAATTAATAGAGTAGGACATTAACCTGTGCCGAATCTGATGCATAATGAGTCACTTCATGAACATGAGGTTGGGGGGGGCAGGTGATGAGGGAGAAGGATGTGATTCAATGGAATTGGTGGTGATTTGGGAAAGAGAAAGGGGTGCTATACCGAATGTTCTTTCTGTTATGAGTGAGGGCCCTGGAAGGGCCATATGGTACCTCTAGGGTGGTGGCCACTCAGGAAGAGGGGCTACATTTTATGTCATACTGTAGATGCTTCCCAAACATTTAGTGTAACATGTCGGTTCATCTTCCCTATTTGAGGTCAACAATATCACTGGATGTTTGTCTGATTGCCTCCGTGAATGAAAACATGGATCCCAAATAAGAGTCCACCCCATCAAGAAATAATTTTTAATAGGTCGAGCAAAATTATTCTTTCTGGGTTCCAACATCCAAACACTTGGGAGCATAAGAGAATTCAGCTTGTAGAATGGTTTGTGTTAATAGGAGAAGAGGAGAAAAAAAGAAGAGAAAATATACAAACTCGAAACTCCATCTTTTTTAAACTAAGCAATGGCCCCCAATAACCAAATAGTGGATGCAGGAGAAAAAGACTTAACCCTTAGCTAAGGGGCAGTCAGTCATGTATTTGAACCAAGATGGAAAACTAACATTCCTCCAAATCAGCCCAATCATTTTAGGCAGTCCAGATAGGCATATAATGCAGATGCTGAGGTTTCTCCCACCTCCTGAAAAAGTATGGAAGCTGCTGATTATCCACTCCAGGCTCCCGGGTGAATGCGCCTTTACCTTTTGAAGTCACTCTCCTGCAGTTCAGCTGGACACTACACCAGGGGCTACTAATTTCTCTCAGCACCACGCCCATGACTTCTGCCCCCTCCTTGGCAGTTCAAGAGGTGTGACAAAAGTGCTCAGGCAACATGGTACACAAAGGCATTTCTGAGTAGGGGGAAGTTCGACGTACTTTTTCCTCCTTCCACTACGATTTCTTCAGAATTAGTTTGTACAACAATACCTCATTTCCTTTATTATTATTTCTGGAAAGGAAGGTTTATTAAATTTGTTTAGGTTTAAATATAAGATAATTTTTAAACTTGGGACTTGCTTTGAAAATCGCCAAGTTCAATATTTACATATGTCAGTGCCTTCCAGAGAAAGATAATAGAGACAACTACTCATGATGAGATGTCTAGAATAGAAACACTTTTATAAAATCCTCACTGAAAGATGACTATTGATGAAATATCTCTGACAAATATAAACAAGTATTGCTTTTTTCTGTAAATGTTATGACATAGCATAAATAAGCACAGTTACAAATGAGTGAAATATGTAAGCATCTAAAAATAAACTAACATTTTTATGATGGGGTTTTCTGTAGCTTTTTCCTCCCCAGGACTGTTATAATTTCTTAGAAGAAATTTAACACATGCTCCTTGTATGTCCTCTGTACCATTCTGGGCAGTGTTAGAAGGTATGGGACACATGGGTTTCCCTAGACCCAAATCCAGAAAATACAAGTTATACCCTTCCTTAAGGCTGATCTCACATAAAGTGAAATAAGGAGCAAAGAAGGACCCAGATGGCCAGAGTAGTAGCAGAAAAAAACACTGGAATCAGAGCCAGGAACTTGGCTTAAGGTCCTGGCTCTAAGGCTAATTGGATCTTTGGGCAATGTTACTGAGCTTCTGTTGCCCTCACCTTTCTCGTCTGTAAAATGACAGGACTGGGGACTGTAATCTCTGAGAGTCTCTTCAGCTCAAAGGGAAACCTGGTCTCTTCCTATTCTGAAAACCTTCCCTTGAGACCTGGCTAGGTTCCTTATTACTTTTATGAAGCTAAACTATTCATTCTCTACATCTGTGAAATGGGTACAAAAACCCCTACCTATTTCACAGTGTTGTCATGGGAACTAAAGCAATGTGGTGAAAGAGCTTTTTAATCAAACACACTGAAAAGACCTGAACACTGTAAAATCTTTATTTTATTCTCTTAGAGGTAGATGAGTGATCGCATTAAAGTGTTAGCCTTCCCCAAGTTATGTATGTCTTAGGAGAGATCAAAGGCTCTTAGCTAAAGGGATGAGAGTCTAACAGTAGAATGCCAAGCACCAACTAGCCTGGGATGGGAAAACTTTGCATTCTTAAAAGCTCTGCAAGTATTCCTTGTTCTTTTTAAACCTGGCTATTTAACCAAACCTCAAGAAGACTTTTCTGGTGGAACTCAGACTCTTACCCAAGCTACCAAGGATATCTACACTGGGGGGAAAGAGGTATATCTATACTGGGGGGAAAGAGGGTCAGTAAGCAAATGTTCTGTTAATGAATAAAGATCCCACATTTCAATCCTGAAAACTCTCATGTTGTTTTAGGCCCACCAGCACAAGCATAAAGCTAGCTTAATAAACCATAGGATGTGAAAAATCCACTGTGATGGGGCATATCCAAGAAGTCCCCGCTGAAGGGGACCTGTGGGATACATACAGTTCGCCCATGGCCCTGTCTTGAAACCAGACAGATAAAGCTGTCTGCTGGAAAACTGAGATTCCCTTTCACTTTTCCACAATTGCAAAGTTGTTTGTGGGAGGCCCCCGGAATCATTTATAACTGAAAGAAGAAGAGAAGCCACCTTCAAACTCCAGTTTCAATAGGTCTGAAATCCTTCTGGAAACCCAAAGCGACTGCACCATTTGCTATCCCCAGAGAATATGAGCAGCAGATAAAACTAATCCAACCCAGTGGAAAGAAGGGTCACTGGAGAGCTCGGACTGACTTCTTAGTAACATTCAGCCGCTGCCACAACTTTCCTTTCCCCATCATTTCCATGTACCATAGAGCTTGAATTCATAATTCATACCCTTGTTTTAAATCCCCACCTTTAAGGGAACTTGTAGGAATACTGACACCTTTGTATCAAAAACAACAATAACAAAACAGAACAAAACAAAAAACCTCCCAATCTGTTACAGGGAAAGCACTGAGGCAGAGTTCTTTCCCCAACAATCAGAAGGCTGCATACCTGGTTTATATGAGCTGCTAGTTCTCATGACCTCCTATTCCCCAGTGAACACTCCAGGGACATGGCTATTCCTACCAGGGTAGCCACATTTCAATCTGACCTCCTCACACAACTTACGCCTAATTTCTACAATATCTAGCTGGCGAGTGAAACCCAATGGGGACTCATAGATACAAACAAAGGCTTGCTACAACCACTGCGTGCGGGAAACTGAGGAATACCAACGCAGTCTTCTCGGAGCAGCAGACAGAAAACACAAAGACATAGACTGTAACACGGTTTCCTGAAATTCAGTATACCAAACTTCCATGATATATCAAAGAATCAGACCTAATTCTGCCCTTATTATCTTGGGTATGTCATGATTAATGTTGCAGAAACAGTTTTAAGCCACTGCCTATCAGCAATTTGGTGAAAGCAAAAACTAACGTCTCACAAGTAATGTTGAAAGCACCATGATTTGAAAGAAACTACTATTAGTAAACTAAACTGCACTCTAAATAAAGAAAATTACTGCTGTTAAGACATACTGTTCTGAGAATTATCAGGAAGAGTACCAAAATGCGAACACTGCTGTATATAAGAAATTATTCAAGTATGCATTTGAGTAATTCTGCATTTTAATTTAACCCTTTGAAACATTAATCAAACCATGGCTAATTATAGGAATTAAGGAATTAAACGATGGAATCTTCTAAAAGATATTATTTAAAAGGCAGTTTATACAATTACTTGTATAGATGTTTGCTTTAAAGAGGAAAACAGTTCTACTGTAATGAAAAGGGTCTTAGAAAATTAAATTAACAAGGGGGGACCAGGCTGATATGAAACTAAATTAGCATCAAATGCAAATTACAGGGTACTTAATGGTAGAAACAGGTGCAGAGAAGAACCCTAAATGAGATAAATGAATAAAACATCCCTCTCCACAAATGTGGAAGCTGACACAAAGTCAATGATATGAATAATTCAGCAGCCTCCACACTGCTGTTGAGGTCAGCCTGCCTTGACCTTTGAAACAGGAAGTAAAATTCAGTTCAAATTTGAGTGACTGGAAATATAACAGTTATTTGTTTTTTATATTAAAAAACCCACAGAATTTTCCTTAAATACAGATATAGGAAAATGCAAGAGAATTACAGTTTGAACTAAAGAGACATTACATAACCGAAGTAGTTGGTAAACAAACAGAAAATTTAAAAAATTGTTAGATAGGATTTTACCCAAACCATATTTCAAAATATGGAAATTCTAAAAATAAAACAAGTAAAATGGGGCTATATACCAGGGCTGGGCTTACTGATCAAACTCCCTATAAGAATAAATTTCTAAATTGTTAAGCTTTCTTCAAGCTATTTTGTTGTGTTGTTGTCAATGTAAAAAATATTTTTAGTTAGCCATGTAGTCTTATTAATAATATAAGGGAATCTCTCACATTTGTAAGAAATTTTTGTTAGATTTTTAAAAAAATCTTTATGAAGCTGCTGGGTTTTTTAATCCTTCAAACCCTGATTTAATCAATGCTGCAGCCCCGAAAATAGTTTATCTTATAAAAATGCAACCCGAGTTCTAAAAACAAATCATTTTCCTAACTGCACGTCTACTGTGAATTTAAGTCTTTTATGCTTTTTTTTTTCTTCTTTGAAGGCTTCAAAAGTTATTTTGTACAGTCAACTAGTGAAAGTACTTTCTTCATTTCAAATTGAATTTAGTGCTGCTAGAGATTAACATGAAATGACAACAAACCAATTTCTACACACAAAAAAGACAGCAAAATATATATGGAATATCACCTCATTCTTATTTTATAGGATGGCATAAAAGATGTTTGATAATAGCAGTTATCTCTGCCCTCCAATTGGTTCTATTAATGGGACCCACAACTTGGCTATCTACCTTTCATCTATCTACTGTACTTGTCAGATGAAAGATTATGTTGAAAGATGAGCTTAATTTTATTTTCTAGATTTAGAGAGGGTTAAAGCCACAGACACACACACACACACACACACACACACACACACACCAGCCATCTATGAGAGAGCAATGGTAAACTAGATCTACAATATAATTACCATAGGAAGAAGTTTGAGCTATGCTTCTGCTAAATCCAAGTGTTCAGCAGAAGCAAAATTAAAGATGCAGGGTGGTGTTTTTTTTAATTTTATTATTATTATTATCATCATCATATCGGCAAAATCACTCCTCACTCGACGTTTAATAAAGGGTGATAGACCAAACATTGCTGATTTGGGGCTTGGCGTAATGACCGACCTGAGCAAAGGTTTGTGTACAAAGTGGCTCCCCATTAAATGGGACTCTGTGGAACCAGCTGGTTCTCATTTTGAAACAACCAGTTTCTCTATCCCCAAGTGCTAAAGAAAATAATCCCTGCCATCTATGACTACACACTTTCACAGAGGCAGCAATGAGAATTTGATTGTGGAGATAATTAAAGTCATTCCTGGAACTTCCATGAAAAAAGAAGGGGGGGGAGAGGTGGGTCGAAAGAAAGAATAGTCAATGATAGTGTTTGAAATTAAACTATGACAAATCATTCGGAGTGCAGAAGAGGGAGCTGGAGCCCCCCTCCCCTCACAGAATTTACTTGAACCCGCTCTGTTTTCTCCTCCACTCGGCTGCTCCAGGGGGAGGCCCGAGATGCCATTAGTCAGGGCCACAGCCCCCAGAGTCCAGCTTGGACACAGAAGAATTGAAACCCAGCCCAAGAAACTCCCTATGGCTGATGACGCATCATGAGGAGATATTTCTTTTTCAAGTTTCAATCTTAAATAAAAGAGCCAGAGAGGAATCTATCTGGATTCTCCAACAGTCACCCTGGGTTGAGCCGAGATTGTTTTAACATGAAAAAAGAAGAGAAGGAAGAAGAAAAAATCAGACAGTTGAAGGCATTCCTCTCAATCTCAGGGAGAGCTGGATTTTGTTTTTGTTTTGTTTTGTTTCTGTATAATGCCATGCTGTTCCGTAAGAACCCACGCTTAAATGGCCCGAATGACATTCAGCTGAGCCTACAGTCCCTGCACGCCTGTAGCTTTCATGGGCTTTGGGGGGAAAACGAAAATACATGTAATCTGTCTGTCTACACTATCTGCCTTTAACAGGAAGGAGAGATGGGGTCAGTGAGGACGATCTGGGGCCTCTCAATTAATCTGATTAGTTCAGCACCTTGCTCTCATGAGTGGCACCTTATCTTGGAAACAGGGGAGAACTTCCTTCCTCCAGTAGACGCAGGACCCCCCCAAAGCCATAACGATACAGCCTATCAAATGTGAGTGGCCTCTGCTTCTCCTCCCTCTTGCCAGCTAGCAGGTCAGAGAGCCCAGCAGACGTGCTGCCTGATTGGATTTTGTGTCCTAAGGACAGGAGGCAAGCTCCCGTCTGCCCAGGTGGCCTTGGAGAAGGCTGGGAAAAGGGATGCCCTGTGGGCAACTTCAAGCCCCTTCTTTCAGAGTCAACCAGGCACATGATGGGATTGAGGTGGGGGACAAGGGGGTTGGGGGAGGGAGAGAGAGGAAGAGAGAGTCTGGGGGGGGGGGCGTGAAAAGAGAGAATTCATTAACCCTTCAATCACTGGAGTAATATGTCAATTTTACCTGCCTGAAAGAAAAAAGAGTCAATTCATACATCTTCTAACATTATATAAAATGAAGACGTGTTACCCTAATACTGACTTCACCTTTGATATAATCATGGGAATCAGAAAAATTGCCATACAAAAATAAAGCTTTCTCCCAAACTCTCTGAAATCAGCTTGTTTGTAAAGGATGCCCCACGTGTGTGTGTGTGAGTGTGTGTGTTTTAAGTGCACGTTATCGTGTGTAACAGACACAGTAGTTAACAGACTATATTCTTGAAAATGTGCTTTGTGAGAATGTCAACAGCAGGGTTTTTCACTTACTTGTCTGCTCTGTGATTTACTTGATCAATTAAATAGTTAGGCAACGAGGGGATTTGCATGGTAATCGTGTGAAGATTAACATTTTTAAGTGTAACAAATTTAATATTTTATCTTACATTTTCTGTTTCTCATCATTCTTTAATGGCAGTGCATTTTCACTTTATTGTGTAGTTATAACAAGCCTGTCTTTATGCAGAGCAATGAGACCACCAGCTTCAACAACGACATTTCGAGCTCCTTTCATCCTTTCTTTCATTTCACAAAAACATACCCCAAGCACTCACTACTGGGCAGTGGGGCACTGTGCTGAGTGCTGGGGATGTAGCGGTGACCAGCGCACGCAAATCATGGCCCTCTGGGGCTTACAGTCTACCTCCTAAAGAGTTCACCTGCCTCAGCAATACCAGAGGGAACTAAAATTACAATTTCAGAGCTGGAAAGGATCTTAAAGAACTCTTCATTACAGCCCTTGTTTTAAAAATAACGTCCATCTTCTTTGAATATGATCTGTGTGTGTGTCAGGTACTATGCTAAGTACCCTCCATGAGGCGTCTACTTATTCCTCACCACAACCCTGTGCTAAGTACCCTCTATGTGCACGGACTTATTCCTCACCACAGCCCTGTGAAATAAGAACTACTGTTCTTACCCTGGTCTTACAGATGAAGACACTGAGGCTTCACAAAGTTCAGTGATCTGCCCTGCAGCCCCAGAGTCAGCAGTGGCGGAGGTGGGATTTGATCCAAGGTTCTCTTGACTTCACAGCTTGTGGTCTTAACCAGTGTGTAGACTGCCTTGTAGGTTGTGATAAAGCCCCGAAGTTTGCCCAAGTTCAATACCACTGAGAAAAAGCTAAAAGGCAACTTCAGTGCAGGGATATTTTTCCTCTGATCACAATCCCCATCTAAGATAGCAGTCTTCTAATTTTTTATTAATATATTCTTTGTTTACCATTAATATTCCAAATTATTGGTTTTTTCCCAACTCAGAGGCACCGAAAGCTGCATGAGGGCAGAAACAACATGTATCTGATTCACAGTTACATCTCCAACCCTGAAAGCATGACTGGCATAGAGAAAACATTCAATAAATTCTTGTGGAAAGGAAAAAAAAAAAAAGAATGAATGACTCCTCATCCAAGGGGACTTAGTTACCATGATAAACTAAAGTAAGGCAATTCTGCTTATAAGAAAGTCCCATGGCAATCACCACATTAAGAATAACAATCCAAAAAAAAAAAAAAAAAGGAATAACAATCCACACAAAATATATTATGTTTGAATTGCAAGCACCTGATAATGACTTTAGGCACCCCGCCGTGGGCTAGCTATATTAACCCTCACAACGCTTCAAAACTGAAATGACTCTTCCCATTTTAAAGATGGGAAAGCTGAACCTTTCTGAACTTTCTGAACCGTCTGAGGCTCAGGTACTGGTAAGCAGCAGAGAGAAAATCTGATCCTCAGCTAACAGAGTCCGGAACTGATGCCTGTGCCATCATACCCTGCCCTGTCCCAGATTTCTCTTTGCATTAATGCCTGTTCCCCCCACCCACCCACCGTGAAACACACAATGGTTTATTCTTCAAAAGAGATGAGGACATGACAACTCAAATATTGTCCCAGCCATGGGCTCAACAATTTACAAGTCATATTATTATTATCTTTAATCCCAAAAGTTAAGTGCCAAATCTCCTAAAGAAAAATTGTTTAAATGCAAAGGTTTAGATTAATGCATGGGACCAAGGATGAAGGATGGATACCAAGAAAAATAAGTGAAACTACATGAAATACTGAAAACAGTATTTTTTTTTTAAACTAGGCAATTGAGGAGGGGAAAAAAATCAGGCTGAGCACTGAGAGAAGGGATTTCTAATCACTTACTTTTTGTCACTAATAAATTTCCTTGGGCTGGATGCCTCAGTTTACCCACTGTGAAATGGAGTTAACTTGTGCCCTCACATTTGTGCAAAGAGAACTCTCTGAAATATTATTCCATAAACATCCCTAAATCTTTTAAGTACCATTCAGATACAAGCAACTATGACACTCCTAATTGGTCAAGGATTTTGTTTTGTGTTAAAATTCTTGTAGGCCAGGATTCAGAAGCTGGTCTCTAAGAGAATATAGGAACAGCCAGAATAGGTCATTCCCACTCCTACAACCACGGAAAGGACTCAATTTTTTAAAGATATTCTGAGGGACACCTGGGTGGCTCAGTTGGTTAAGCCTCTGCCTTCGGCTCAGGTCATGATCCCAGCGTCCTGGGATAGAGTCCCACATCAGGCTCCTTACTCGGCAGGGAGCCTGCTTCTCCCTCTGCCTCTGCCTGCCACTCTGCTTGTACTCAGTCTTTCTCTCTCTCTCTGACAAATAAATAAATAAAATCTTTAAAAAAAAAAAGAAAATTTGATAGAAAAAAAAAGATATTCTGAAATATACACCATTCATCTGAGATTATAATCTGGCTTTAAGAAAACACCGAAATTGTAGAGAAACAAGAGTTTGCGACATTGTAATAGTTTCAAACATAACTTTCTTTTCTAAAGAACTTTCTAATGAATACAAGAGACTTCTCATTTTTCATGTTTGTTTTTGTCTTTGTAAAGACTGTGTGTATGTGTGTGTGTGTATGTGTGTGTGTGCGCACACGTACTTTGGGGTATGAGGAAAATCAAACCTGATACAAGACGAAGGTTCTTCAAACTAACTTTCCATTTTGTGAGGAAACTTCACCTTCACATCCAAGAGTACTAAAAATGGTGTTCTAAGACACTACTAACATCAGAATACCAATAAAAGGAAAGCATATTTGAAAATAGGAGAAAACTATTATTCTATAGAACAGCAATAAATGAGTTGCAAATAGGATGATTATCTGATATTCAGATAAAGTGGGGGGAAAAAAGCATTAGTCAGGGGCGCCTGGGTGGCTCAGTGGGTTAAGCTTCTGCCTTCGGCTCAGGTCGTGATCTGAGGGTCCTGGGATCAAGCCCCACATCGGGCGCTCTGCTCAGCGGGGAGTCTACTTCCCCCTCTTTCTCTGCTTGCCTCTCTGCCTACTTGGGATCTCTGTCTGTCAAATAAATAAATAAAATCTTTTAAAAAAAATTTTAAAAGCGTTAGTCAAATCATGGTTGCTCTGGAAAGACGGAGGAGGAAACAACTTCTGACCATCTGAAAAGTTGTCAACCTGAGTGGAGAGCACCGTCCAGGGCAGGCAGAGTACTCAGGGCACTGGCAGCATCCAAGGCCATATGGAAAAACATCAGCTAATCATGGAAAAAAATACCCTAACGTTTCCCTTTGCTAATTTCCAGTTCATCGATTAAGAAAGACGAGGAAAAGTTACTTCGATCCCGAAACGCCATGTTATGAGTATTCTCATTCTCCAGTAGGGCCCATCTGGTCCACCCACCCCACACACATCATACTAATATATGGTCAGTCGAGCAGCAAGGGAGCAAAAAGTTCTTGAAGGATTCTTGGTATTGATTAAAGGGCATTTTTTCTAAACCCCTACAAACTTTCCATGAACCAAAATCTGAGACTCTTGCCAAAACTCTCTACAATGTGTACAGCGACCGTATCCAAGTCAAAAATGCAATGTGCAATTTGATTGTTATTGTCTCTTTTTTCTCTGCCCTGGCACGGAAAGTGTTAAAGAAAACAATAAAAGAACAAGTAAGTGTACAGGGTAGGATTTACTGGCATTTACTTTTAATCTATGGTCCTTCACTCTGTAGCTTATCGGGCCTCTGTCAGTCCTTTTTCCTCCTTTATACTTCACGAGGAGCCCCCCATGCTGCTACTGAGAGACAGAGCCCAAGTGTCTATAAGCTTTTTGTCAGGTAAAAAGAGAAGAAAAAGGAAAGGAACAAGAGGAAAAGCAAAGCTAAGAGGCATCTATTAGATGTCACTAGGCTTTTGTATTCATGTCAATGATTCAGGATTAGAGTATTTGAAATAATCTTATTGAGAGGAATCAAAAGGCCCACCGAGTGAGAGCCTGCTCTGTAGCATATGGCAAAGGCACGAACAATATCTTATTAAAGATGTGTTGGCTAACACTATTACTTTATATTATATTACAAAACTATTGTGCCTCCAACAGTTAGCGGGATGGTATAGTTACCGAGTGCCATTTTGGAGGTTATTGTGTGGGATCAAGCTATATAATTTGCCATCTTGTCTAGTTAAGTCTTTCCAAGTAGGGTTTGCAGGCAAGTTTGGAACTGAAACGAAGCACTTCACCTTCAAAAATAAAAATCCCCAAAGCACAGCGAAGACCACTCGGTTCCCACTGAAAGTAGAGTATATGTTACACGGATGAAACGCTGGTGGCATTCTTTTCCCTCCGAATCAGGTTCATTAAGTTTGCATCATTTACCATATGTGACCCCATCCCCCACTGAAAATATGCAGGGTTTTTTTCTGGCTTGATTCCCCTCCCCATGAAGAACACACACACATACGCACACACACTCAGCTTCACACTTTAGCAGGATTAAGGCAATTAAAATTCTATTACAATAAGTACTGTAACATTAAAACCTTCATTTGCTTCTGGACAAAGGCTTGTAACTGGAGAGTTTGCAAGGAAGATTTATCTTCATCTACCCACACCTTTAAAGCCAGTAAGCTACCAAAAACAAACCTGTACTGTTCACCATATTTCATTGATTGCAACTGGAGTATTTAGGTCGCTGTTATATTGTCCAGAACAGGATAAAGTTACCCAGTTTGTAAAACGAGGGCTACGGTGGGGGAGAAGAGAGAATGAGGAATTAGCACTCTATTTCAGATAATACTTCCCACCAGTTAAAATGACCAAAATACCATCTCTTTATATGAAGGAAACTCTAAATGGACTTTTTAAAATCTGGTCAGCTCTTCTTAGAGAGTTTAGTCAGGTCCCGGCTGTAAGAGAGGAGTGAGGGGAATTTATCAATGGAGAGTTGCCCTTGGGGAGGGTTTTGGGTTTTGGTTTTTTTTTTTTTTTCATTCTAAGCAACTTCGGTTAGAAAAGTAAAAGCATATTTAATATAATGATATAGTCTCATCACAAACTGACTATGCAAAGTTGCTAGATGACACACAGGGGACTTTGTACTGCTTTTCTGTATTTTTCCAAAACTGTCACAAAACCAAAGATATGGGGATTAAAAACCCCCACCACAAGCAGACGCCCAGGCCAGTTACACACACACACACACACACACACACACATACACACACACACACACACACACACTGCTGATTCTCTGAAGCTTTGTTAAATACATTTCTTGGAAGTTGCTGCCATTACTTCCTTTACAGGAAAACCACTGTTGTTCATTATACAGTGTCTGCAGTAGTATTATACCATGTAAAAGTACTTTGCATTATGATATATTGTCAGCATATTTGAAATGCATGTTAATGCATCCTGGCTGTGTATTTGGGAATAGCTGATAGCAAATGGAATACAGACTGCTATTAGCTTATTGTATTTGCTATTTTCTTATCACAGTAGCAAACTGCACACAAATGTACACGGCTCATCTCATATTCAGAATGGTATTATCTGATATGTGATAAAATTTAGAGTGATACTCTCTCACATAAGTCTCATCGCTAATAATCACATAGGAATTCCCACTGAGAAAACAAATGTTTAAATACACTAGGGTTAATAAACAATCATAAATTCAGGCTCCATGTCAATGCTGGCTTCTCACGTTTGGAAAAATGCAAAACTCTCTATCCAACGGAGAAGACAGCAATTATCCTGCCTGGGGCAATTTTAAATGGTTAAGTCCTCCTCCTTTTATTTTAACCGAGCATTCAAGGTTAAGAAATCAGATGGTATAAAGACTTATCAGAACTCCAAGAAATGCATTTCTACCTCTGCTTGTTCATGCCCCAGACAGCAGTTTGTGTATCTTATATTGCGATTATGTGCAGTGGCTGGCCCTTCTAAAAACTGGGTAGAGGCCAAAATAACAAGAGTTGAAGGGTCAAGGAAATGAAACTCTGAGGAAAAGCCTCATTTGCAACAAAGTATATGTTCTGTTCACAGAGTTGAGGACTTGATAACACACCCCACCCAACTCTATGGGAATTCTAAAGTTTTACTGTTGTCTTCCCGTTATATAAATATATCGGGCCAATTTCATCAGGAAATTAAATGTCAATAAGACTATACTAGACTTTTCTAAAAAGTTCGGTCATAGTATTTAGACCTCTCCATTGAAGAACAGATCTTGAGAAAAATTTCTTCTCTGTACAACCCTGACATTGGCTTTTCATATGCTGTATGTCATGTAAATTCAGCAGGTAAAATAAACATTGCATTATTTTCACTCCTGAACATTCTATTTAAGACAATAATCATAAAGCAAATCCAACTACTGTTCCTTAAATGAAAGTGATTGAGATATGGAAGATCTTTAGATAATCCTGGAAAAGACAAATACAGGCTTTTTTTTTTTTTTTCAGGACCCCCTTGGGTCACTGTGGCCTGAAGAGCCATAATTCTAAACAAATTGAGTTTTTCATGTTATAAAATTCATGTATTTTTTTAAAAAATGTATCACAAGGCTTACATCTCAAACATAGGCCCAGGGATCTTATAAATGGAAAAGAAAAATAAATCTGTTAAAGTTATAATAAGCAAATCCAAAATTTTTAGAGATATATTAGTCAACAGGCTTTAAAAATCCATGTTTATAATACCAGCTGCGGAGGAACTCAAAACGTGCAGGCTATTCAAGCCCTGTTACATCTCAAAAGGACTATGTCTAAATTCACATGAGAGAGGAAAACATAATCTGAGGAGGAATCTCACCCTTTATTATTTCTATCTATTAAAAGAAAAAATTCCACATGTTAACAACCCAGGATCCACAGTGCAAGGACATGAAAAATTGGGCACTTATTTTGTTCCTATACTTACTGGTCTATTTCATCAATCACACTGATCCTAAATTGAAAAACCAAATAAACAAACAAATATTGAGCCGTACCCTATCCTGCTCTACCGGAAATAAGTACAGCTAATCTGGCCGAAAACTTCAGGGCTCTGTGCAAAAGGAATCCTATAGTATAACTCATATAATTTGGAGAAAGAAATGTTTTTGTAGGACCAGCTGTATTTGCCTGTATCATTGCTCAAAGATAGTTTAGTGCGTCAAGGATAGGAAAATAAAGAGTTTTGTGAAGCAAATCAAGAATGGACGGTAACCCTAACCAACCAGATACGGTATAACAGTCTGCACACTTACTATATTCAGTTCAAGTATTTATAAAGAAGATTCTATGTAGAAAAGGGAAGATTTTTTTAATAGATTCAGAAAAACTGGGTTCCCAATTCAGACTACCCTGTGTGACTTTTGTCATTACCATCTTTTCTGATTCTTACAAAGTAAACCTAATTAAGAACCTCCCTCATTAGTCTTCCAGAAAAATTAGCACAGCTTATGCTAATTACTCCTGCAAAATTTAATAAACTCGTTGAAATGGGAATAGTCTAATGAGGTTTTATTTATTGAACTAAGATAACTCCAAGGAAAAAGGTTAGGACACAAGGATATCCAATGTGGTAATAAAACTACAATTTATTCAATTTCTAAACATGAATTTTATTGCAAACCTTTTAAATTCAAATATGAGTTACTGAGTGAATATGTTAAATCAATCTCCACCTTAATCTAATAACAGCAAGTCAGTTTTTGCTTTTTACTTTAACAATAATTACCACATTTACCTCAATGATAATGAAATTTGCTGTTATTAGTTCCTGGTCATCGGTTATTAAACGTAACACACATGACTTTTTCCATGTCTATGCAGCCCAAATATCTGGATCGCTGGGCACATCCTGGTCTTTATAATTCTTAATCAAGCCATTTGGCATCAGGCCGAAATATAACCTGGCAGTCAACTCCACAGGCACACTTTCTACATTTACAGAAATCTTCCTCTAAACTTTTTGGGAGTGACTTGACAAATTGTCACAAATGTAAAAAGAATTTGGGTCATATTTTTCTCACTTTGTGGCATGCTCTTATAAAAGAAGGAAGGCAAAAACCCACGTTCTAAATCACAACATGCAACTGCTGATTTTGTTAATTCCACCTTTTTGATAGAATACGCCAAGCTGATGTCCCCAAATCACTGGCAGCAAAAAATACAGCCAAAATTTAACACAGAAATAGCTTAGCCTGCACCATTGCCGTATGACCAGAAAACCTCTTCTATCTATCCTATAAATAGTTTTCCTGAATAACCACTGCTAAAAGTCTTTTGACTGATAAAAATAGCAGTGTTCTTCCAAAATCCGAAGGACAAGCCAAGGGAGCTAAAAATTATTGGTGCCCAAAAGGTGACTTCGTGTTAAAACTATGCTAAATCCTAACGCAGTGATTGCCTGTACCTCCAGCTCCATAATTGCATATTGTGTGCACCTTGTAAAAACAGTTACTGTTGCTACTGAATGCAGGCCCCATAACCTATTTTTGCAAAATATGCAGAGATTCACATCCATAAATCTGAAAGCAAATCAAACCCTAAGCACGTAACGCAGATATTATGCAATCGGTAATATAGAATCAAATTGGAAACTATGAAATTCAAACACGGTTGCCATCATTTTTTTTTCCTTTGCTGCAATTTTATGGAATTGAAAAATCTTTTCTATTTTGCCCTTCCTCGTGTGAGTTCTTTTCTTGTTGTTATTTTCTTCTCTCATTGTTAAAAATGAAAGTTTCACATATCAGCAGAGACAGGGTTGGAGCTTTTAAAAACCTTTGGCAGACTCAAGGACAAATAAATTCTGAAAACTCGGATGCAAATAAAAATAGCTAAATGGGGTTTTGCATATCAGCTGGCATCACTGCTTGAAAAGACAGTTCATGGGAGACAGTGGCAATCGCCAGCAAATAAACATATGTTGAGGTTTCTGCAGATCCACTAGGTTTCAGCCGGTTTTAAAACACTCCTCTCTTAAGAGACCAACATTGGCTACACAGTTTTCTACTTTGTCAAACCAAAACGGGAAAAAATGAAAAGGAGAAATGTCATGAGTAATATCTCTCAAGCCACCAACAGTATAAAGTGCATACTTATTTTGCCTAAATTGTTTGAACTACCCCAGCCAAGGAAAGGTTTTAAGTACCCTACTGGGACAGATGCTAGGCGGCAACAATAGAAGGCACACTAATGCAATCCAGGTAACACAATCCTGTTTCAAAAACACGGGCCGGGCTAATTACAGCGCTGCTGAGTCAAGTTTCTTATGCCATCGCAACCCACAAGAACAGGTCAAAATCAAATGTTATTCAAACCACAGTCATATCAACCTTCCATATCAGAGCCACGGCTTAAAACCAAATGAAGAACTTAAAAGCTTAACCCATTCACAAGCAAAAGAAGTGTTTTCATTGCGGGTGGCAAGGTCCGGTGCTTGTCATCATCTACACCAAAAGAAACTGCGGCAGAACAGAATGCTGATAGTTTCAAAGTTTGGGGGACTATTTGGGCTGGTCCTTTGATCAGAACACTTTCTTTTTAACAGAAGCATTAAGAAAAACTTGCCGAAAATAACAAATGGTATTTCGCAGAATTGGCTTTAAATAAAACAAACAACATAAAGGTTATATTTAGTTTTGACCTTTTTCATTTGAAGACTTCTCTTCCATTGCAGAAAAAAAGGAATTACTTGAATGGCCCGTCTGCTTGCATAGATAAACATACTGTTCCAGCCCTACAGGTGGCATACGACCTCACTGCACACGAAACGTCCACGTGTATTAACTTTGAATCGAGTCTATTAATACTCAGTTATCAAGCAAAGGTGTATGTTTGGGGTGAACATCAGAGAGATACTTGGTTAAAATATCTGATTGAAATGTAAGCTTTATAAAGCTAGTTGGCAATCAAAATTGGGTTGAAGCCTGGAGAATCACATGAATCAAAATCAACAAATCAATGTTTTGACATAAATTACAATGAAGCTGTTTTTCTGTTAACTGAAAAACAATAAAGTAAGCCCCAAAAGGTAAAGAATTGGGAACACAGATATATAGGAGTTTTTTTGTTTGGTTTGGTTTGGGGGGTGTTTGTTTTGGTTTTTTTTTTTTTGGTAAAAATCATTGTTACCAAACCCAAAGAGGAACTTTTGTTCAGCTGTTAATTTCCTCAATGAGGGATCAGTCAGTCTAATTTGCAAGACGCTTTTCCAGCTAGTGGAGAGTGTGAGCTCTTTCCCTAGCTGACAACTGACTATATCTATAAACCTTCCAGGCCATTTAACTCTCAATGAGTAATGCTATGTAACAAATAGCTTATCATACATGTTTCCATACAATGAATTTCAATAATTAAAATGTAAAATGAATATTTGGAGTGCGACTTCGCATAATATGTGCACACACTGACTCCAAATTGCACCAAACAACTAAAACAGATTTATTGTTCTACAGTGATTTACTTGGCCATGTCAGATTAGTAATATGGATCTGTTTAAAAACACAATAATTAAGACAAGCAGGATAAATTAATCAACCTACAATACAGTAGGAGCTACCATCAAACGCCGGGAGATAACAGGAGAAAGTCTTGGTTCATGGATCTCTTTAAAACTGCTTTTATGCATAAATAAAACCTTAAAAATGTAGATGGATTACGTCCAACAGAACTACTGTAGCTAAAAGTGATAATGATTCAAACATTTTTCAAATAGAAGTTAAATATTTATAAGCACCCAACCACATTTCATAAATCACAAACTATTATTATTTTATTTCTGTAGCTTCCTGGCACAGCATGAGGATTGAGCCACAGAAAGTCAGGAAAGAAAAAAAACATTCCTTTAAGAGCATGAATCAGACAAAAAACCGAAGCAATCCAAGAACACGGGCCTCCAAAGAACATTCCATATGGTTTTCCCAGGAATCGCAAAAGCTCGGCGCAGACTCGCCATGACCAACAGGCACATTTCGGCCACGTGCGTTCCCCTCCCTGGCCCATGAGCGACACAAGGCAGGTGTTTCATTATAATGAGGAATAAGAATCCAGTGAAAGTAGAGTGGTCCCTACCTGTCAATTATCACTGGATCTGAGGGAGTCTCATTTCGGTTGCCACAGCTCTTCTTGTCACAACAGCGGCTATGGAGCAAAAGCGAAAGGATTTAGTACAACCATTACAATGTAAAAATCATCATTTAGGCAGACACAAGGCTCAAATTGCTGGGTTGCAAATGCTAGAATTACCACAAAGCCATACCTGGCAATCAACGGATCCCTGGGACAGAAAATTCTATGTGGGTCGTCTATGGGTTAATGGCCAGGCTTAACCTCTCCCTGAACAAAGAAGGAGGGAGGAAGAGGGACTCTCCTGGAGCCACAACTGACAGCCCTAAGATGGGGTCTCCCCATCACTGCCCGCCCTATTGAAGAGTTCACTGTGAAATGCATTATTATTACCTCTACCCAATGAGAATATTCAGGGTTGTGGGTGGCTCAAACGTTCTTCCCTCAAGATCACACTAATTGTGTGGAACGCGTCAATAATGAGGTATGAGTGATTTCTCCCCCTCCAGTCATTCTGTATTAAATGGATTCCTTTTTCTTCTCCTTTCCCTTTCAAGGGAGACGTTTCCTTCAACCTCAGCCTGCCCAAAATCCTAAAGCTGTAACTGTTTGCTTTTGAACCATTCTCATGAGAATAAAAGTACAACATAATAATGAAGACGAAGAAGAGGCGAGATAAAAGAAAGTGGAGATCCACATGTTGTCTGGCTTCTGTGTCCTGTGCTGGACACCATTTAAGTTTTCTGGACGTATTATGGACAGTTGATCCAAAGGCTAGCACAGACCTCACAATGGAGGCCCTTAATTAGGTTAGAGAAAAAGCAGCCTTGAGCAAGAAAAGCACCCACTATCAAAATCCCACCCCAGCTGTGACGAAAAGACTGTCCGTTTCTGTAAAACTGGGATGCTTCTGGGGGAGGGGAGCAGAATTAAGGTTTTTTGAAAATTACCCATGGTCAGTGGGAAACTATCCATCTGAGACTTGTTTGCAAATAAAATATGTGCACACTGGTCAGTCTACACCCAGGGGGACACTATAAACCTCGTGTTTGATCAGTCAAGGAAGTGAGGAAGTTATCCAAGGGTTATACGTTACCACGTGCCACAAATAAAATATGCACTTTTCTCCCTCTTTCTTACACAGAGATGTGCATACACACACACACACACACACACACATTTTACTTAGTGAATCATAGGGCCTAAATTTAGAAAGCTGCTGGAGAGAACCAAACATTGAATTGAATTTCATTTTCAGGACCCAGAAATATACTCCTGGATAGAGAGCCTTTCACCAAAGTTGGGAAGTCTCTTTCCTAACTATATATCCGAGAAGAGAATCAGCTTCCAAATTTGGTGTTAATTCTCTTTGTCTCTCATATCTTCGGAAAGCAGGAGTTAAGAACCGTATCTCCTTTGTCAAAACCCCAGCTGAAGTTCACTCCATCTACCTTTTGGCCTTTCCCCTTCTGATTCAAAGAGGACTATTTTCTTTTAGGCTTACATTTAAAATACCAGGACTATGGGGGCTAGAAAGCCCAAAGTATTCCTAGTGCCCACGAAACAGATGAGGAAACGAGGGAATGAGAAGCGCAGTCATTGGAATGCTTGCAAAAAAAAAAAATGATAATTTAAAAACGAAACTCCATCATCCCTTAACTCTAATCCCCTACACGTACACTTCAAGGGCAAGCACGGTGGTTAACAACTCTGGCTCCAGAATCAGACAGAGCTACCTGTGCCACCTTAAGCAAGGTAGTCCACCCCACAGAAACTTCGCTTCCTCATCGGTACGATGGGACAACCACGGTGTCCACCTCTAATGAGCAGGGTGCCGATTCAGGGCAGTCAGGGTATAAAGCTGGGCTCTGTGACTGGTCCTGCTAAGTGCTGCATGAAAGCCATCCCCACTCCCTGCTCCTGCCTCCTCCGACCTCCTCTTCCTCTGAACCTGAGCAAAGCTGCTCCCCAGCTGCCCCAGAAGTAGCAGGTCTCCAACAGCTGCCTATCAACACATCCCACGTCCTCTTTACCCAGGGACAAAACCAGTGGATGGGAAGGCCTATTTCTCCTCGTTTTCCATTCCCCCCACTTCTTTTCTCAAACGGTGAGTGGGCCATGAAGGTTCCCAATGGTGGAACCCTCACCAGGTCCTGCCCAGACTCAGTGTCCTCCAGGAGCTCGACCTCCCAGGGATGGCAGCTTCCAAGTAGAATCTGCATGTCTTGCCTGTGTCTCTCTCTCCTCACGGCCATCACCCCCATCCACGTCGCTTTCACTCTTCACTTGGACTTCTGCGAGTGGCCTCCCATCTAGCCCTGCTGCCTCCACTCTTTACTTCCTAAAACAGCCAGAAGGCTCTTTTCAAAATGTCAATGGGACTGTATCACTTCACTGCCCAAGACCTCTTAATGGCTTTCCAGTGCACTCAGAATAAAATATGATGCCAGACTACTGCCCAGCCTCCTGTCACTCTCCTCTGACCTGTGACACTCCAAACGCACTGGCCAGTTTCAGTCTCCTGATCTGCCTCGCTCAGTCTGACCTCAGGCCCAGGCCTCCCTGCCTGGTCGGTTCCTCCTCCAGCCCCTCCTTGGTGAGCCAGCCTCTACTCCCTGTTCAGGCCTCAGCCTCTACGCTCCCTCTCCAGAGGAACCCCCTTTAGGTTCCTTCTGTTGTTTTTCTTTCAGGACATGTAACACAATGCAAATTATATTCTTACATGAATGTTTATTTTGTGACGCTCTCCTCTCACCCTGCTCTCCCACAAATCTGTAAAGGAAGAACCTGTCGATTTTATTTACCTAGTGAGTAGTGTAAGGACGGAAATAGAAGGGAGAAGCTCAAATATTGATGGATTGATTGATCGATCGATCGGATGACTTCAAGAATGATGTAATGTACTGGGGGAAATACGATCCAAGGAAATGGGGAAGTCAAGCCGACCCTCAGATCAGGCACAGCTGACGCTGATGGAAGGAAGGTTCACTCCCATCCCACACTTGCCCAAATCACCTCCCCCAAGCAAGTGCCACACTAAGCCTGAGATCTGTCCTTTGACTTAAGCACTGTCTTTCTCCATCCCCTTAAAATAAAAATGCCCTTGAGCACAGCCAGATGAGTTGAAGCACAGCGTAAATGAGAACCACTTCTCTCTGCTGGGCCCCAAGGGACCCAGGGGAAAAGGCAGATGTGAAGAACAGAAGTGTAGAAGGAAAGACAGAACAGGAATAAAGGAGGTAATGAAGGAAAGAAGAGAAAAGAAAATAAAGGGGCTGAAGGTCGCTTACCATCAAAAAAAAAAAAAAAAAAAGCCCTTTATGCAAAGTATAAAAAATGGCCTCCCCACAGGTTTCTTGTCTGGGGGGTGGGGGTTGGGGGTCATGCCACCGCCCCACACAGTCGTCATTCCTGAACTGGGACTCTTGGGCTCTGCTCCACACCTGGAACAGTGACAAAATAGCATCTACAGGATGAGCCCTACTTTAAAGAGATATATAGATATGTACATATGTGTTGCACACATCTACATGTATGTGTGTGTGTGTGCATGGTCATACGGAATGATGTGCAGCATTAAAAAGGATGAAGATGGGTTTTTACACACTCTCACGGGAAGAAGTCTAAATCAAATTAGGAATCGAGAAAGCCAAGCTGCTGAGTAGTGTATATGGTACGGTCTTATCTCTGGGAGGAAAAAAAAAGTGAAAGCGCAAGAGAGAGAGTGGGAGGGGGAGGAAGAGAGAATTGGGTACAAGCCAGTTCACCCCTCACTCCACTCAAATCTCTACACAAAGTCACCACCTTAAAGGGCCCTTCCTTGGAGAACTGCCCCAGAGCCCTCCCTCAGCCTGTCTCACTTTTCTCCCTGGCACTCATCACATCCTGTTTTATATTCATTTTCTTCTATGTTGTCTGCCTCTCCATGAGGACAGGCTCTTGGACCCTTTTGTTCTAGAATGCAGCTAGAACGGAGCCCAGGGCACGGTAGACCCTCAGGAAATAGGCTTTGAATAAATGAATAGAAACTTCCAAGAAGTGACCAGTAGGGAGTGGAACAGGAAGTGGGAAGGAATGGAAGGGCATACATTTCATTTCCATCCTTCTGTAGTCTTCTGCTCTGTGCTGCAATACTACTTTCCCATTCGAAAACTGAAAATCAACCTTAAATTGGGGAACAAATGTCTTCCTTTGGACTGAACTGACATCTACCCACCCCCTCTTCCTAGTTCTGAGGCCAGAGCCAAGCGGAGCAAGAACCAGCCCTTCTTCTCCATCGCGGTCTTTCCTCACCCTTCTCCTTCACCTCTTCTCTAAACCTAGCTGCCTTCTAGGTCCTTCTGCTGAACTCAGAAGGACCAAGAAAGGTAGGCCCCACCCTCACCACACACAAGACAGGCATTCACCAAAAAGGACAGGATGAAGGGAAAACAGATTCGCTTAGGTTGAAGGCAGAAGAGCACTCAGGCTAAACCAGCACCGTACCTGGGACCACAGATGTGAGAGCATTTTAAGGGATAAGTTACTGTGTTAATGAAAGAAATCACAGTGACAATTATGCCCTCATCGCTTATCTTCATCCACTGAAAACTGTTTCTTAGGTTCTTATTATACCAGGCACAGCCCTGGCATTTGAGCCCCAGAGTGGGCACGTATCAGGGGCCTTGGGGTTTCCTGACTGGCTTGGTCACAGAGCCAAAAACCCACGATTTCACATCCTTCTCAACTGTAACTCAAGTGACAGGAGAGCACATTGGAGTGGGTCAAAGGAGTGGGTCCCCAGCACTCGGTATCCTACAAACACTTCGGACTCAAGACAGCATCCCTTTCCCCAGCAAGAGCATGCATATCCCAAATAATTCCACACACCCAGGGAAAAGCGAACATATGAGTGTCCTCCTTAGCAGCCTGACACGGGGGCTTATCTCCCGTGAGCTGACACACAGCTTCCTAATCCAGGGCAAGCAATGCTTGCTTACATGCTTCCCTTCCCAGTCATGGGACCTGCAAATCTTCATTATAGGGACGTGGAATCTCTTCCTAGAAGCAGAGGCTCTTTCAACTGGGGAAAAGCATCCCCTCAATCTCTAAACTTCACTGCAAAAAACAAGATTATCTTTCCTGTTTAGCCCAACTGGCTACAGAATGAGATACACGAATTATCTGAATAGTCTGACTAGTGATAAGTTTACTCCTTCCCTTAGTTTACAAGCACTGTCAAGTTGTCCCACTCTCTTAAAAAAAGGGGGGGGGGCGCCTGGGTGGCTCCATTGTTACACATCTGCCTCCAGCTCAGGTCAATGTCCCGGGGTCCTGGGATCAAGCCCCACATCCGGCTCCTTGCTTGGCGGGGAGCCTGCTTTCCCTCTCCCATTCCCCTTGCTCTCTCTCTCTCTCTCAAATAAATAAATAAAATCTTTAAAAAAACAAACAAACAACAACAAAAAAAAAAACCTCCTTTTCTCTTGAGTTAGTTTCTTCACTGCCCACTTTTCTCTTTGCCAGAGTCACCACAATTCCTTGCCACCTAATCCCATAAAATCTGGTTTCCAGCACTCACTTGAATGTCCTCTCTCAAAGTTCACCAGTGACTTTCTGGTGTTTTTCTGTCTTCAAGTCCACCTGGGTCTTCCCAGGACGTATATGAGGATGGCCCCCATCTTGGAAACACCCTCCTTTTATTTCGATGCCCTGTATGCTCAAGGTTCTTTCTCCTAATTCTGGAACATACTCTCCCTCCTGGCTAAATATGACCCCTCCCCAAGCTCGTATCCATAGTCTCCCACCTTTTCCAATCCCATGGAAGCCCATAGCTTCGACTCCTCCTCTGGGAAAAGACATTTCTGATGCTGGTTATCTTTGCCCTGACTCTCTTCCCAGCTCCAGGCCTTAGCCCACCTACCTGCAACGCTGTCTCCCCAGAGAAATCCCGCCAGACCACCAACAAATGGGCGCAAACACTTCTTCAGACACCCTCTAAAATTCCTGTCCTCTCCCACCCCCCTCGTTCCTGTGGTTACCGCCCACCTTCAGGTATGTCCTCCCTTCTCTGAATAGCCCCAGTCCTTTGCTTCACCCCTCATCACAGACAACGCAGTCTGGTCCTCTGCTGACAGGTGTCCTCTCCTAGGCTAACCTATAGCCTCTCCTACTTCAGGACCAGTCCCTTGGCTCTGTGTTCCACAGTGCTTTGCACACAGTAGGTGCTACAAGAATGAATGAAAATATCCTTAACCACCATACCTCCAATGAACAAAGTGTGTTAATGCTGTAGTATGCACTTCACTTCCCTCCAATGTTCTCTTATCATCTTTCACTCCGAGCAGCTATGTACCAGCTAGGTAGCTAGACACGGCAGACATAGCTGTTACTAGTACTACTACTTCTGTTTCCACTGGTGTTACTACAAATACTACTGCTCTTCCTATCACGAGTAACAATAGACACTTGGTACTTACCATGTGTCAGGCACCGTGATAAGTATTTATGGGGATCATATAGCATTTAATCTTAACAACTACCCTATGAGAGAAGTAACATTTCCCCCCACTTCACACATGGGACAACTAAAGCAGAGACGAAAGCTGAGTGACTTCTCTGCCTTAAAGGAGCTCTTTGTTCAGCAAAGCAGGACAGGACCTGGACACACAGTTACAATGTGCCAACTGTTATGTAGGAAAAGCATGGGATATAATAGGAGTGCATAACAAGGAGACAGAACTCAGGCCAAGGGCCATGGACACTTAAAAACTATGCTTAAGTAGAAATCTGAAGGATAAAATCAGAACAAGCCAGCAAAAGAGGAAGAAAGAACAGACTATTTCAAGAGGTTCCCTGCACTTGCCCTGGGAACTCATGGTCCCACAAGAGGCTGGGCACTGGTAATAGAAAAAAATGTTTTCCTAAACAGAGCACCCTGCAACTGTCCTGTGCACTGGAAAAGGAGAAAATTGACTTTGGCCTACTTGGGGGGTTGGGGACTAGGTCTCCTCTACCAAGCATAGGTCCTATTTTCCATTTACATTTAAACATAGGACACAGTATAATCAAATCCCTATGGACTCCCACTTTAAAAAACCCTTGGGGTGGCATATTTTTTAAAGAACTTAACCACTAAGTATTAGCAAAATATAATGATAATCTGTATGGTAGATCCCAATTCACCAAAAATGCAGAAAGCTTCCCAGAATTCCACAAAAAGAGTTGCACACCATCAAGTCAAAGAGATTTTACCTCAAAGAGAGACAGTAAGTACAATCCAATGGTCATAAGTCCTTTAGCCAGCTCAAGCAATGGGGTTACCCTCTCAACAGAACAAAATAATTTTTTTTTTAAATTTGCAAGCAACTGAGACACAGCCCCCTGATGTTTTTCAGATTTTTTTTTCTTTTTCTTTTTCCAGTGCCTGCAACAAAACAGAATCATCCAAGCCCTTTCTTGTCGATCTAAATTCTCTGTGTCTCCTTTACCATAGCTCCAATGTACTATAAATATACAGCTTTTGTGACATAAATGCAAAGTTTTATTGTGCCGTTAGCCTTGATAGAAGGCACTGCAGAAAGTTGTTTAGAAATTAAATATCTAAAACAAGCTATTTTAAAATCCAGGGCCCTCACTATTTCATGTCTGCAATGAAGAAATTTCATCTTGGGGAGAGCAAGCTGTCTTTCACACCATATGGCTAATGGTGGTGCATAGCAATTAGCCAGGCTGATTAATGGTGAACAGACTCTAATTTTATGCTTATAATTGAGCCTGCATTTGCACCCCTGGTGCAAATTCAGCACATCCCAACTTCCACTTACAACAGGCAAGAAATCAAGAGAAATAGGATGGTGAGGAAAGTGAGAATTTTTTTCCAGAAGCCCCCTAAAGAGCATCAGATTTGCAATTTAAAAGACTGTTAGCCACACAATAGATGACAGGTTTGTGTAATAGGGTCATGGCGGCCTGGTAAACAAACAGTACCCCTTACACATCTACAGGCAGCCAGGAAAACCGTAATCTGTAACATTAGCAGGATGACATTTTGAATATGGCTTTTCCCTCTTAGCCACACAGTACAAACATCATCATTTGCCTTCAGTGGCTTGAGAATTTTATTTTTGCTATTTTTATGTTTCTGAAAAATAGAAAGAACGTCAGCAGTAAAGCACACCAAACGGCATAATAAAATACTTTGGACCAATGAATTTTAAAAACAAGAAAAAATATAAACTGCGTTAATAGGGGGTAGGCTTATGTGTGAAAGGCATAATATATCTTTAAGTATTTCAAGAGTAGAATTATTTCTAGCATAGTCCAAACATGTACAGATATGAGATGCAAATCTATGATACATAGACATTAGTTGGCCTATTGTTCGAGATCCATCTTCCTGCCTGTCCCCTATTTGCTAGAATCCCATGTAATAGAACATGGAAAATTCATTCTAATGACATGCTAATTGCGGGAAGCTAAAATAAGAGATATGATCAGAAAAATAATAATACGAAGGAGGTCTTTTTTTAATGCTTTTCAAAATGATTTTATCCATTTAATTCTGGAAAGTACAACTCAGCTTAAATGGTCTAATCATTGTATACAGTACACTAATTTTTGCCTAATAATATCTTCCAAGAAACTGATGACTGTATTTTCTGCTACTGTATTTTCTGTTTCAAAGGTAAGGAAAGGCTACCTGTTTGTGGGATAATTACCAAGATTTACAAATTGCTGAAGTGAAACCTGTGAAACTCCTGAGGAATTTAGAATACTCTATTAAAAGTATGCTTTTTAAAAAGAAAAAAAAAAGAAAATTTTATAGGCATACATAATTATAGATATAGAAGTTAATATTTGAGATTTCCCGAAGAAAACACATTAAGCCCTTTTTATTTTATTCCCACCTGTGGAGTTTAAAGATTGCTTTACCCACAAGTCCGGGAGCAGCAGATAAAGCCCACGCACAGAGAAGTGGCAGCGGAAGCCTAAGATGACTGACTGGTCAGTAATAGTCAGGAGCCAAGCCTGCTTTGTGCCAGGGAAAGCCTGCATAGCTAACAAAGCAATTAGTAGCCTTTTCCTGAGGCATAGTGGCATCTTCATGCTTTATCCAATTACTCAGAATATATCAGGTGTTATTCTAGAAAGAATAAGAATCCTACACTGCAAGTTTAAAGGCTGTCCTCTGGCCTACTCTCTCACACATGGAGGACTGGCTGGGGCCATGAAAGAGAATTTGGTTTGCTGGCTTGGTTTCCAATGTGGCTTGCGTCTGATTACAGGCAAAATAAATACACTCGTTTGTGGATGAGATGAATTTTTATAACTTTCAGGTGTAAACATTTGCCATCCTTCCAAAAGCTCACTGCTATGGAGAAACATTAGCTACATCGTCACAATTACATACAGGGTAACTAAGATTGAGAGATCAGAGGCAAGGGAAGGGGGAAACCCACGATCAATTTAAGGAGGAATAATGCCTTTGTACTGATGGTCACATTTTTAAGTGGCAGAATTAAAAAGGGGAACTATAACATTCTCATCCTATCCAGAGGCTTCTGTTGATATCAGTAGAACTCTTGCTCATTTTACTAGCAATGTAGTTGAGCACATACATTAACACTAAAAGGATATCTTGTATTTTATTCGATTGAAAGGAAGAAGGGGAGGGCTCTGTTTTGTGGCCATTAGAAGTGTAATATCGAAATGGAAATGTTTGTCTTTCAGGATGAAATCTAATAAATAATCAAGAACCAATGAGATGTCTGTGAGCCTTACTACCAAATACTCCTTTTTAGATTATCTAATAGAAGTAAGATAAATACATACCCAACAATCTATCTGAGCTCACCTGGCTTTGAGATATAAATTCACCTTCTCTTTGCTAATTAAAGGAAGAGAGCAAGGTATTTCTTACCTGCACATGATCTCGTGTGTGAGCAAGACTCGGCACATTTCTGGGTTCTTGTCTTGGCCTTCATACACTATGGCCTGCAAACAAAGGCATGATTTAAGCTAAAAATGGAACCAAGTACCAGAGAACAAATTCTCCCAATTGAGGGCTTGAGCTCGTCAATATCGCTGAGGCCCAGTTAGCTCTTGGGAGCCCAAGACCTCATAGAGCTGACTGCTTTGAGATACATTGTTAAGGATCAACCCAAATCAGGTAGGGGGCATATGTTTGTCTCTGTCCCATCAACCACATTCTTATGACACACACCTTTGGATCAGTGTGTGAGATGAACTTCTGTTGTCAAGACAACCACAATTCTCCTTTCAATTCAGAATAACATGAATCTAATCAATGAGGAGGAAAAACCCAGAAGGTTTAGCAGATTCAGATGCTAGTGATTTAAAATATAGAAAAGCACGTGGATCTGACTTTTAAATATGCATTCGTCACTTCATTTTACTACTTCCAGCCCCAACATTTAGTGTTCTAGAGATGAGTAGCAGAAAACAAGTGGGGGTATGCTTAATGAGTCCGTTCACTAACTGTGTCTTCTTTGAGATGATTCATCAATCAGGGAAAATCCTTCCTCCCGCCTACAGGCTGAAAACATGTGCTCTCCAGGGTGTACACCCACCCAAACAGTAATACGCGCCGGCATATGCTGTGTGTGTGGGCTTAAGCCATAGAGTTATCTCCCTAAACTGAGAAGAATTACATGTGACTCCCAAAATTTGGACTCCAAACCACCTCGTCAGCCAGTACGCCTTTGTCTGTTGTCAGTAATGTGCATACAAACATTTTGCTTAAAAGCACCCTGAAGTTTCCCTGAGACCGCAGCTTCCTAGGAAATGGACGCGTTAATACCTGGGCCAAAGAAAAACACAGCCATTAGCAGAGCAGTGCTCTACTTCAGGATACATTTTAACTAACTTAACACTGTATCACTGCATAATACAAACACAGCTTCAAATTATTAATAAAATTATTTTCACACATTCAGATAACTCTCAATTTCTTGGTGACAAAACTATTTAAATGAACCAGAGACTATCCTTATTTAGTACACAGAAATGCTGCAGTAACTAACTTGTACTTGGCTCTAATGTGCTTTGTTTATAAACCTGGGACTTTTAGAACCTGTAAAGGATCAAGACAGCTTAAGACACAGTGTGTACAGACCCTAGGGCAGGCTCTAGGTATGAGAACTAATTCCATTATAGAACAAAAATTGCAACAAATAAAAACATGATGTAAAGTACTTGAATAAGGAGAAAACCTTTCCCTACCACAGGCCCTTCAAAACCATTTTTTATGGTTAGCCTTCCATAACTCTGTATTTTTTAAAGTTTTATTTTGACACAGTTTTAGACTTATAGAAAAGTTGCAAGAATATATAAAAAATTACAAGAGAGTCTTTAAACACATTCCTCAAATGTTTATGCTTTACTAAATCTGCTTATTCTTTTCCATTTTTTCCTGAACCATTTTTAAGTGAACTGCAGACATATTCTAAATATTTCAGCATGTATTTCCTTAAAACAAAAAATTCTCTTCCTTAACCACAGAACAATTATCTGAATTAGAAAAGTAGCACTATACAATAATCTAATCTACAGACTTTATTAAAATTCACCAATTACCCAATAATGTCCTTCACAGCAAAAAATAAGTAAATAAACAAAAATTCCACAAATCCAGTATCAATCATTGCATTCAGTTATCATGTCTCCTTTAATACAGAACATTCCTGAGTCTGTAGTTCATGATATTGACATTGTTAAAGAATACAAACCGGTTCTTTTGTAGAATATCCTCAGTTTGGGTTTGTCTGATGTTTCCTTGGACTTAGACTGAAGTTACACAATTCAGGGCCAGAATACCATAGATGTGATTCTGAGTTCTTCTCAGTGGATCACATCTTACTGTCAGCTACATCCACTACAGGCTGTAAGCTCTGACCATTTGGTTAAGGTGGTGCCTGCCATCCACCAGAGATCATCAGCCAGATCTCCCCCCTGTGAAGTTTCTACTTTACTTTATGTAATTCATAACTCTTCTATGGAGAGATAATCTGCATTATAGTAATATCATATTATCCCTAAAATTTTCATCCACTAGTTTTAGCCTACACAGATGATTCTTTCCTGTATTCTTTTTTTTTTTTTAAGATTTTATTTATTTATTTGACAGACAGAGATCACAAGTAGGCAGAGAGGCAGGCAGAGAGAGAGGAGGAAGCAGGCTCCCTGCCGAGCAGAGAGCCCAATGCGGGGCTCTATCCCCAGGATCCCAGGACCCTGGGATCATGACCTGAGCCGAAGGCAGAGGCTTTAACCCACTGAGCTACCGCCCCTTTTTCCTGTATTCTTAAAAGACCTTTTCAAATACCCAAGAAGTTGCTTTATTCAAGAAAATGTTTCGAGTAAATCGAAAACATTTTGAAAACCAAAAATTATATCTGTCTGCTTTATTTACTGAGATCACTGCTGAAATCAAAGGAACATTATAAGTAACAGATTAGGTCCCAAATATGGTGCTAAAAAATTCTAATCATGCATTTTTGTGATATCCTATTATCACTACATGTTTGGGACATTCTCTTAATATCCCTGATAACCTCTGTTTCAACTCCACTTTTTTGTCATGCTAAACTAATACAAGTAACGTGGTAAATATATTCATAGATATTGGTAGGGTTTTCTTTCCCACAAAAAAATGTGTTTTGTTTTGTTGGTTTTTTTTTTTAAGAGGAATGTGTATCAGTTATATCAGGCCTTCTCACTCTGATTGTTTCTAGGTGATATTATTTTTGTTGAGGCTGCTGGTTCCACCAAAATAAGTGGGTCCATGATGATAGTCAATAAAGATATGTCACAATGCAGATATTCTCACGACTCCCCTAAATAGGAGATGATCCAAGGATGCCCAGGGATCCCAAGCTTTTATCTTTAGTCACCACATATCATTTGTGGATGGCCCAGGGCCTCTGTAACAGATCTCTTCACCAAATGCCAAACTGCCACTTCGCTCAGGCAGCAGTCAAAAAGAAGACTCCTTCTCTAAATCAAGCACAGAAAAATAAAAGCATGAGTTTGGATTTGCTCAGAAATAGTTAGGAATTCTGGAGAGAAGTGAATGCCTAAAGTTTCTGCTGTCCCTCTTTTTGAGGCCCCACCAGAACAATACTTTTTAGCACATACACACAGAAAAAGAAGGGCTATTTCTGTGACTTCTAAAATAAAAGCAAGAGAACCCGGGAATCTTTTGTCTCTCCTATGAAGTAGAACTAAAATCCTGGGAGTATAGTAAGCTAGAACCTCAGTGTAACTGAATCAACTCCAGAGTAGACCTTGGTCACAGGCAGATCTACCTCCAACCTCACCTACGCAGCATTTGTTACTGAAAAGCCTTCTTAAAACACAGACACACACACACACACATACACACACAATCACATAAAAGATATGGGCCAAGAAATCAACATTCCATTGAAATCCAAAATGGGGAAATATGATAAAATTATTTTGCTGAATCTCTCTGAAGAAGAGTGTCTACATTAAAACAGACGTCTTAAAAATGTCCCAAAGATCTCCATCCAGCTTACACACACAACCGATGGCCTCACATCCGTTCTCTACTGTGCACATCTCATACACTCGTCAAGATGGCTTCACAATTCAGCAAACCCAGAGTCGAAGCCTAAAAGGAAAGGGATCTTCTAATGCCAACTTAGAAGTTTCTGCTTTTCTTACTAATTTAAATACGGGCCTCTGTGCGGTGTGAATAAAGCTCCCTGAGACAGGATCAGCTGGGAGATCACAGAAGCATATAAACAACATTGACTAGTTTAAGTGAAACCATTTTAATAGACAGCTGGTTTAGGGCCCAGACAATGGAACACCAAGAAGAAGGCTTATTTTCATCCTCCCTAGTAAATCATGCGTCTGCTCACTGTGAGGAAGGTAGTCTGCTGTGAGAGCGACAAAGACAACAGTGGCTTAAATAAATCAATGTGTTTATCAGGAGTAAGGACTGGAGGCCTGTTACAGACATGGGCAGGCAGGGGAGAGAAAACATATAAAATACATTATTTAAATAAATGAATTGATGCCAAAGCAAGTTCAGGTTTTAACCTAAGAAATAAAAAATACAATATCAGGCATAAAACAATATGAACCTTAATTCTGCCACTGCCAATTATATCCCTGAAGATGGCAGAAGTACTTGTCCAGGAAGAAAGCTAAAAGAATACACAGCCCTAATTTCATCTCAACTTTAAAAACCTGGTGAAATTGATAAAAAAAAAAAAAAAAGTTGTCACAACTTGACCCATGCGGAGCAGCCTTAGTTTCCTGATATACTAGCCTCCCTTTCCTTTTTTCTTTTCTTTTTTTTTTTTAAAGATTTTATTTATTTATTTGACAGAGAAAGATCACAAGTAGATGGAGAGAGCGGCAGGCAGAGAGAGAGAGAGGGAGGCAGGCCCCCTGCTGAGCAGAGAGCCCGATGCGGGACTCGATCCCAGGACCCTGAGATCATGACCCGAGCCGAAGGCAGCGGCTTAACCCACTGAGCCACCCAGGCGCCTTTCCTTATTGTCCTCTCCTCATAAGCACAAAGAAAATATCGAAGTTTCTCCATTGATTATCAGATTGAGGGTTTTTTCCAGAATAGTTTTTTAGAATTAACAAAAATGAGGAAAAAATTTGGAATTCTTAAACTTACATACCCTAATGCAACAGCAATACCTGAAGTTTTACTGTGAGAATAAAACACCATCAGTTTCAAATGCTCAATTATAAATCCACCTATACTGGTCTTCAAAAAGGAATAAATCAGTCTATCCAGAAAATCTGCCTCAGTAAACCCTGTTTTAGATGGCATCTTGTAAAGTGTGGTTCATCACTCCTTTTCTAAAATATCACTGGGTCTTAAAAGTTAATTGAAACTTACTATGGATGAAGACCACACAGATAAGACAGAAAAACACACAGTTCACATGCACCAAGATCACACTTCAATAGGATGCCAAAGGAAATACAGAGAATTGAGCATGGCTTTTCTTTGTTTACTCTTCTAATAGTTTTAACTCTTTATGTTCTCAGCCAAAATAAAGAGGGCAAGGAAAATAGTTTTGACTTTGGTTCTTCAAAATCCAAAAGGGTTTTAGGAACAAATGTTTTCATTAGAAGACTTTTTGGTTTATAACCAAACAATAGGAAACTTGTCATCGGAAGGAAGGAAGGAAAGAAGGGACAGAGGGAGGGAGGGAGAGAGGGAAGAAGGAGAGAGGGAGACAGAGAAAAGGAGGGCAGGAGGGAGAGAGGGAAGGAAAAAAGAAAAAAGAGAGAAAAAGAGAAAAAGGAAGAGAGATGGATTATCCATAACTAACAAAAACTCCTCATTTTCCACTTAAGTAAAAGCAGTACCCTTGAAAATATGTTACTTCTTTTTCTACATACAAAATAAAGGCCAAACCTAATTTATCACCTTTAAGAATAAGTTCATGAATGTACAACGTACCTCCTTCAACCAGAAGTAAAACGTCCTCTAATTACAGACTGTCAACAAGCCTTTGGTAGCAAATTACCAAGAATCGGAATGAATCAAAAAATAAGAAGAACACCTACAATATCAATGTACTAGAATATTAATCACTGCATTCGACCACCAAGTTATATGCTTGTCATTTAAAAAAAAAAAAAAGCTAGCTTATGTGATTCCAGAAATTTCCAGTAGGTGAAGGAGCCCTAGTTAAAAATTAACCTGTGCCAAAGAAAACCCTACAAAACTGACATTTCATAAACAATTGTGTCAAACAGCAATCCAACATTAATAGTGGAATAAAATAAAAAATTATTTTGTTTCAATTAGCAGCTGGGCTACTGGTGAACAAATTATAAAGATGTAATTTCAGCTTAGCAGCTAAGAAGGCCTGTTTTCAGAACTGAATTAGGAAAGTTGCAAAGGAATGATATCATATTCAGTATGCTGTTCGGTTACATCACAGCCCTGAATAAAAAGAGAATGTGTATCGAAAGCAGTTAGCTTTAGAGTACATCTTTAATGACTCAAAGAAACAAACTGCCTTATATTATTCAAGCACCAGGATAAAAACTGAATCACTCTAACAATTCCACACTGTACTTCTTTTTCTAACAGTAGTAAGAGATACTTCACTCATATGATAACTACATGTACATCTACATTAGTAGATACAGCTGGCTTTGTGAACCCGATGGGACAATAATAATAATAATAAAATAATCAAAGCAGCTAATGTATTAAGCACTTAATATGTGCCAGTCACTATTCTAAGCATTTTACATGTAGGAGTCCATTTAATTGTCACAAAAGAGCTTCAAGGTAGGTGCTATCATTATTTCCATTAGTTTGATTCCAAATGCTTACATGCTTTAATTACTCACTGAGACCAAATCATTCTTGCTCAACAACTATATAAACAATTCGCCAACATCCAAACACTCCTTCATTCCTCTCAGCAATGTAAGTCAAAACATAAGAACAGACTATTGGTGTAGTCATAGGAGTTCGATAAATGCATCACTACTAATATGTTCGTTTTTAATGCTGTTCAAACATTCACATGGAAACAGCTCTAGCGTAAATATCCCCGAACAAATGGCTGTATATTATCCAGGAGGGAGCAGTTGGACCGCCAGACTGGGGAAGTACTAGGCCATCTGGCTCCAGCAATCTCTCCAAAACCATCAGCTTTGTTTTCACCCCCAGACTCCAAACAACACATTTTCCACTGTGATGAGTTTACATTTTCCCAAACACAGGTCCTGATCATGCATAAAAATTCCAAACTTCTTCATTCCTCTATGTGCAAGGAAATTTAAATCACCTGCCTTTTTGACATGTTACCAAAGGAGAGAGAAAGCTGCTGAAATGTGGCTCCTGACTAGAAATTTGCCTTTTTTGTTTGTTTGTTTCCCCAAATGTATGAAAGAGCCTTTCTACTGGCCCGAGTGAATTCCTTTGGAACTTATTGATATACTAAAAATGTGTTTATCTACCAATGAAGAACCATGAACTGAAAGGGTTGTTAATCAAATCTACGTAGCTGTGGCAGGATATAATGAAACAATCAATAGGAAGAAATGTGCTAGCATCAATAACTTAAAGTACCAGGAACATCAAAACAAATATATAAAGAAGACTAGCTTGTAAGAGAAAGAGGACAGCATTTTTGATCATTGTACTTTGGGCCTCCCCACCTGCTAAGCTTGGACCTTTTTGGGGTGTCCCCCACCATACCATCTACCTTCAAACCCATACATGACAAGGATTCTGTGACTGTTACTTTTCCCTTTCCAAAAAAGAGCTTCTCTCTGCGGACAGGACTATTTTGCTTTCGATAACTTTATGGAATTTGGTACTCTTTGAATTATAAAAATGTCACTTTTTTAAAAGCAAGATGGTAGGAGGGAAGGTAAGTTAAGGCTTTTTGTTTTTTAAACTATTTAATGTTAACTCACCGAAGCAATCACAGAACATAATCATATTTCAAATACTACATGAAAGTCTGAAATGAGGCACATTAAACATCAGACCTCCCCCACTGGGTTCATTTGAGCTTCTGCAGTAGATAGTGTTTTTGAACTCAACAGCCATAAACTTCTAGGTCCTACAGGCCTTTCTGCATGCTCACTAATGGAATACCAAAAACAGCAATGACACAAAAACAACCTATTTTTAGTCCAGCTAAACTTGGTTTTGAACAACCCTTCCCAAAAGCAAGCCTCTCATTTTCTAGTTGGTGGACGAATTTCTTAAATATCATCATATCCCTTGTGTTTTATGAGAGAGGCATACCGATAAGGGGGCTCTCAGATCCTTCTGCATTCGCTTGTAATAAAACTTCTTTTTTCTTGGTTGAGTCCAAAATTAAGAGTCATTACCCAAAATAGTGTAATGAGACACTTTGAAAAGGTGTGAAATACTGTGTCATACCAATACATCTTGGTTGATTAAGTACATTTCTGTTTGATTTCAATGCTGCTAACTCCACCCAAGTTGAGGAACATCCTATGAAAATGGAGAGCGCACAGATAGTTTGGATTTTGCTTGCCAAAGATTCCCTTTGAGTTTTAACCCCAGCTTCTGAGTCAAAGATAAGACATCAAACCCAAAAAGCTGCATCTCTGATATAAAAAATGTTACAAACAGCTTAGAGAATTAGAATTAGAATTAGAATGTATCACATCACTGATATTATCCTATTCTGTACTCTAAATCTCAAAATCCTGAGTCTATCTGGAAGAATTTCATGAAGGAAAAAAAATTGTAATCATTTAGTCAGTCATTTTATGTCAAGCCTTACTTCTGATTGAAGGGGTCACTGCATATGTAACAAAAAGAAAAAATTTAAGAAACTATAAATCAGACTTGGTAGTTAATTATCATAGAATAATCTCAAGCTAGATGAGAATCCACTGTTTAACTCATTAAGACTAAAATATAATAATTATGTCACAACCAGGAAAAGTTATGTTTCTTCACACTGATCTGCTTTCTGAAGACTACTGTATTAACTATGTCTACAAGAATCTAATCTATTTCCTAAACTCTTTCAAGACACAATCAACAAACAAGCAGATAATGGGCAGGGACTGCCTTTCAAAGTGAAACCTACACAGAAGGCATTAGAAAATTACTAAGAAAGCAAATAGGTATGTCTCAAAAAAACAAAAACAAAAACAACACAAAAAAACCACACACATCTTCTCTTGATTATTTTTGGAATCAATTCAGATAGTTACTTAAACCTTTCTCAGGTCACTCCCCACCAAAATATATAATTGCATACATTTATAATTGTAACTTTCAGTGAGATGTCACATTATGGCAATTGACTTTCTCAAACCTGTTATTATTAAAAATAAACTGCATCTTCTTCTAGTCTCCCACCCCCAACTGATAGAATTTCTAATACCATGCAGTCAACAAAAACTGTAGTTTTTCTTAAACTCTATTAACCTTGTTAGTAAAATGATTTTTGATGTATTGCTTTATAAAAATCAAAATTATTCCCCCACCATATGAAGACTGTGTAAAGTCAGTTCATTTCATAATGGAAAAATCAGTTCTAGGTGGCACTTTTTCTTTCAGGGGTCTAAAAGTTTTGAAAGTAGTTAATCTCTTCAAACATGTCCTAATTTTGCACTCCTCACAACTGTTCCTTTCATAGTGCTGCCTATAATTTAATATGTAAGTGGTCAATGTTGCACAAGCAGATAAGCCTTACATTTTGGTTTGTGGGGATTTTTTATCTTTTAAAAAGTGATTTCTAATAAAGATATATGTAATATGTATTACAGTTCGTACTTTCCCCCTCCCCCTCTGCTCTTTTCTTTCCTCTGATGAGAATGGCAGGAAAAGGTATCTAGGGTATCAAAGACAATTTTTTAAAACAAAACTTCACTTAGGACATTTTTGTTTTGATACAGTTAAAAAAAAAAAAGTTACTGAAATCAGGCTTTTGTGTTTCAGTGTGATAGGGAAAAAAATTTTTTTGCATAATACAGTGTGTCCAAATGAAAGGGAATTATCCTATGTAAGAATCAAAATGAGTAAAAAAAAAAAAAATAAGACCAAGATTGGAAGTACAAATGTGCATTTACTCTGACTAATAAACCAAGAAATGAATCTTGAAGAAAGTCAAATATTTTAAGCAAATAACTTAAAATAGACCTCAGTAAGTATTTATTAATTATTTTTAAAACTACATTTCATACCCTCATGTTTTCTACTTGGTTCAAAAGGAAATACAAGACTAACAATCAAAATCAGCTATTACTGAAAGGTTCTTGCTAAATATATTTCAAAACTTCCAAAATCTTCTGAATGTGCATTTTGTAGAACATATTTAAGCCATGCTTATCTAAAAATAATTTTTAAATATGCATGTATACCCTAATTTGAAAACTTCCAAGTCAGTATCTATGAAAGGAGATCACCCTCCTTATTTTAAAGAAAAACTATTTCTAAATTGCAATCAAGCAAATAAGGTTTATTCCTCTTACTAAAATGGTGGTTAGTACACAATGTATAACTTTGCTCTTTGTTCTAGTTTCTTTCCCCCACCCAATAAAGCTGGCTTCTTTTTTGTTACTAAGTCCTCCAACTACCTAACCAGCTACTTAGTTCTGAAACTAAACTTTTTCTTAAAATTAAAAAAAAAAAAAGGCTCCTGTGCCTCATTAAAACGTCAGGCCTTTTTTCTGATTCGGCTCATAATTGTATCTTTTAAACCATAACTCAACCTTAATGTACGCTGCTTGACACCCGCATGTTGGGGAGTTAAAGAAAATGCCGCCTATGTACCTTTAAGACCACAAGCTCACTCATGCTGCCTGGCTTCTTGCCAAATTTGGAGGCAAAAGCAGGAGGATTTTTGCAAAATATCCTCTAACAATTGTCGCTCCCTCTTCCAACAATACCACCACTACCACCTCCTTTTTAAAAAATCTCTGGTGTGGGTCATCTGCGCTCTCAGCTCCTGTCACCATTCCTGAGTAAGGTACCTAGGCCCCCCAACACCATTCCCTACCCTAGATCTCCCAGGAGTGGCTGGGAGGGTTCGGTTTTCACTAGTTCAGCCCACTCTACGCCAAGGTCCCTGGGCACCTTTTGCGCCCCCTGGGACTCCTCGGCCGGGTCAAAGGAAGTTCAGCACTTACTCTGCCTCTCAGCACCTGTAGTCTTAATGCAAGAGGCCTGAGTCTTCCTTGGTGGGAAGGAGCCTTCGAGCCATCTTCCCCACGAGGTGGGCGCTAGGGTGTGTATCCGCACTCTAGGCTGCGCTAGAATGAGATCTGAGGTCCGCCCTGGCGTTCAGAGTTTGAGCCCCAGACCCCGCGCTAAGGAGTAGCCAGCTTCTTGATTTCCCCAAATTTCGAGGCCCTCCAGTCACTCCGCCGCGCGAAATTCAGAAACTTACTTGTTTGGTCATGGAGTCAATGAGGCGCACGTAGAAATCTTGCTCAGTCCTTATCCCTGGGGCAAAGGGGAAGGGGATAGGGGAACGAAGGAAAATTAGGTGAGAGAGGAACTGCCGCAAAATTAACAAACAAACAAAAAAACAAAGAATGGGGCTCCAAGGCTTATGCAATGCCTACTGTCCCAGAGAAGCACAGACAGGACACCACCACCCGCACTTTCCCCAGTGTCTGGAGAGGGGCCAGTCCCCAAGAAACGGCAGCTGAGAATGTTGTAGGACCCCCCACCTGGCTTCTCTCCTTCTTCTTGGAGGGAACCCCTCCGTGCGTTCTCCGGGAGCCATCAAGGCCACGGTCGCTCGAGCCCCCTGAACCCAAAGGACTTTGGGCCTAGAGCCGGAGCTAAGCCAAGAAAACAGGCTCTAGGAATGGGAGGAAGAAAGAAATTGGCCCTTTGAGGGCCGGGGCTCCACACCTGACCCCAGGTGTGCTCGAGGCCGCTACGGCCGCCTTCCGGCTACTCAGGGCCTCCGCGGGTGAAACCTCCTCAGGCGAAACTTAGGAGAGGACGGGTCACCCCGAGGCCGGGGGACGACTCTGCGTGCTCAGGGCTCTGGTCCACCTGGATCTTCCCGCGCACCCTGCCTCACCCAGGGCCCCGGGGTGCCGGCGCGGAACAGACCGGAGCCTCACCATTGCTGTAGAGGAGCTGGAGCCGGTAGTGAATCCCGTTATTGGTCTTTTCGCTGTTGGCTTCCTGGGTTGCGGCAGGACGCAAAGACACAACAAGAGACGCAGGAAAGAGGTCGGCGTGAGCGAGTGGACCCACTTCGAGGCAACTTTCCCAAAGACGGGACCCCCGGCCGGAAACCGGATGGGCCCGGGAGCAGCAGAAATTGCGGCCAACTGTGATCCCTCTGCCGCCCTCCCGACCCTTACTGCTCCCTCTTCCCTTCCAGAAAATTCCGTGGGGCCTGGGGGCTCGAGCCTGGGTCAGCAGAGGCAGGAGCCGCGCGTGGTCGCGCGGTCGAGGGCGGGTTCATCCCCGGCGCCCTTCACTCTGGAGTGCGAAGCCGGGCTCGCCTCTCTCCAGCTCTGGAGCCCCACGCGAACTTTTTTGGAGCAGAACCTCACGGATGAGGAGCCCGGGTTCGCCCAGGACGGGAAGTGGCTTGGGGGACCCCGCTCAGGAGTGTGTTAGGGAAGCTTTGCACTCGCCGAGGAGCGCGCCTCCCGAAGCGGCTGGGCCTGCTCCCCGGCCAGGGCGAGGGGCAGCGGCGCTGCGCCCACTTACTTTTTCCTTCTCCACGAACCCCACAAAGGCTGTCCTCTCGATCTCCACGGGCTGGCCCTGTCTGTCGTAGAGGGCCAGGACGAAGTGGAAGAAGTTGGATTTCCGCAGATTGGAAGGCGGCTGCTTCTCAAAGTGAGCCCGGGCCAGACCCACCCCGCTGCGGCCAAAGACGCAGAGTTAGACGGCTAAGCTGGACACCGACGCGCGACCCTTTGTCACCCCTTACACAGGCGAGAACCCTCAAATATCAACCTTCTCTACCCCCAGAACACCCAGTGGGCGGCCTACACGCCCCCTCCGGCGCCCCGAGCCCACCCGGCGGCGGGACATGCGTGTTCTCGCGTGTCCAATCCACAGGGCGCGCCCCCCGAACTCGCGGAAGAGCCCTGAAAAGTTTTGTTTGGATTTTGCGCAGGAGATAAAACCCTGCAGGCATTTACTCCGACCTGACACGCGCTGCGTGGGAAGAAAGAAAAGTGGAGGTGGATGCGGCGAACCCGCGTTCGCGGAATACAGCTGGTCGTTTACAATTTGCAGGGAGGAAAGCATGGGAATTGGTCCCCGCCACCCCCACGAATCTCCTGCCTCAACTTCGAGGGCAGGTGAGGATGGATGCTGAACAGGCTCAGCTTCTGGAAGCCGAAGCCATCCTCCAGGAAACGTCAAGTGCCCCAGCCAAGAGCGCGCGCTTGGCCTTGGGAAACCGCATGCCCCCTCCGCAAATAAAGCTAGTGAGAAAAAGGATCTGAGGGTAGGGGACTCAGAAATGTCAGGCATGGTCGCTGTGGAACATGGAACTGGGGTGTTTTTTTTTTTTTTTTTTTTTTTTAAAGACCTGTTCTGACAAAGTTTCGCCGCTCCACGGAAACCCTCACACTCATTCCAGAAATCCTACGGACAAGGGGTGCCGACTGAGCGCGCCCGCGGGGGAACTGGAATCTCCGGTGCCAGGGGCGTCGGGAGGCCACTAACAATCCGACCTGCCCAACCCAAGGGCGCTCTCTCTCTCTCTCTCTCACACACACACACACACACACATACGCACACACACGCGGACACGCGCACATACACACACACTCTTTCGCTTCCAGCCAGTTACCCAACTCACTCTCACTACTAACCACCCCCATCCTTGTACTCAGCGGGGATGGGAACCGTGTTGCAGACACTTGTCCCCTGCCCGGAGAAGATGAGGATGAGGTAATTAGTCATCTTCCTTTTTCCCCTTCCGCCCTCTGAGTCGGATAGGGCTAGTGGCCGCCAGATCTCCTACTCCCCCAAGCCCAGCTGGTGGTCTGGGGGAAAAAAAAGACCATTTCTCACTTGGGACTAGGAGTCCCCAGAAAGGGTGATAAGAGTGCCCAGAAAAGTTCCCCCACGTCAATCTCCAAGGGCAGTGCCTCCTGGCCTCACAGTCTAACATCTCAGGAACTGAGTGGGAGAGGGGCTGTAAGGGACCATGGTGCCAGAGGGTGAGGAAGCCTTGTCGGAGATGTCAGAATTAAAGTTGGGAGTTGCTGTTCTACCGGTGGACCAAGAAAAACTGAAAGCTAGAGAAAGAGGGGCAGAGAACCAGACTAGAGAATTAAGAGAAGGTTCTGGGGAGGCATGGAGAGATAAACGAAGAGAGAAAGGGAGGTAAGGGAAAGAGTAGAGAGGAGGGAGGAGTGAAGAAAGAGGGGAAGAAGGAAAGAATGAAGAAAGCCAGGATAGAAAGAGGAAAGAGTGGGAAGGAAGGCAAGGAAAAGAGAAAAGGAAAGGAAGTAAAGAGAAGGAAGAAAGAAAAGAAGGAAGAAGGAAGGAGGAGGAAGGAAGGAAAGAAAGAAGAGGAAGGGAGGAAAAGAAAGAAGAGAAGGGGGAAAAGTTTAGAAAGGAGGGAAGAAAGAAAAAAGGAAGGAAAGAAAGGAAGGAAAGACAGAAAAAAGAAAGAAAAGAAAGGAAGAGAAAAGAAGTAAGGAAGGAAAGAAAGAAAGTAAGAAAAAAGAAAGAGAAGACTGCCAGCGGGAAAGAAAGAGCAATCACATAAAAACACAGATATCCAACATCGTGCTGGTGAGACGCCTCTTCTGGCTTAAAACGAAATGAAAACAGTCACAGGCGAAGCAGGGGAAAGTGCCGGCAAAGCGTGGGCTCCTCGCAGGCAGCTCCGGGCTCTCTCCGGCCGCAGGCGACCAAGGCAGCGCGGCCAGGGAGCGCGGAGACCCGGAGGCGAGCCGAGCCGAGCGGCGGACTCTCCAGCACCGCCCGGCCCCGCAGCGGCCGCCGCCACCGCTTCCCGGCTCTTCTGCTTGCGGCTCGCCTCCCCGGCCGCGGTCCCCGAGCGGTACCCACCTCTGCGCCGCCGTGTTGGCGTCCAGCACCCCGGCGCCCTGCATCCACGTCCGCACCGCGTTCATGCCGCTGCCCAGCGGCTCTTCCTTCATGCTGCTTCCACTCCGTTGGATGCTTTCCTGAATCCCAAACATGAAAACAACCTTTTCTTGTGGAAAATCTCCTCCCCCTTGAAAATATTGAAAAAAAAAAAAAAAAAAAAAAAAGGAAAGAAAAACGCCAGCCAGAGATTTTTTTTTTTTTTTTTTGAGACGATGAACTCGTGCTGGAAGATCAAGGCGGGCTGGAAAGCAAATTTTTAAAAAAATGTAAACCTTCGCTCAAAACTGAGCGATAACCCAAAAAAAAAAAAAAAAAAAAAAAAAGGAGAGAAAAAAAAAGAAGGGAAAATCCAACGAAAAGACCAAAATAAAAAAATAGAGATGTATGCTTGGCTGTTGGGGGTTGTTTGGTTGGTTAATTTTTGGTTTGGGTGCTTTTTTTTTTTTTTTTTTTTTGCTTTTTTTTTTTTTGCCTTTTTTTTTTTTTGCTTTTTTTTTTTTTTTTTTTTTTTTTTTTTTGTAATGATCACAGGCCGGTGGAGGACAGGAGGGGCTGGAGTTTCCTTTTGTAGAGGTACCCTTCACTTGAAGAAGCAGGAAGAAAAAAAAAAGCCCTGATGGCAATTTAAGAAACAATAGACTCAACTCGCGCTGCCGGCTTTGCTACTTGAAGTGTCATTTTCCACAACCAGGCAAGTTTTTTCCTCTCTCTCTCTCTCTCTCTCTCTCTTTTTTTCCTCCTTCTCTCCCAACCAAAGATGTTTCTTTCCTTTCAGTGCGTATAGATGAGGAGGACGCTGGTTGCCGTAGACAGATACACCAGAGAGGAAGAGTGGGGTGGGGGGAAGGGGGGAAAGAGGGAAAGAGGAAGGGGGGGGAGGGAAAGACAGAGAGAGAGAGAGAAAGAGAGAGAGGAGAGGGAGAAAGAGAGAGGGGTGGACCCTGCTGGATGGAGATTCTGTTTTCTCCTTGCTAAAATAGAAGTGATTTGCAGGCTTTCCCTATGGAATCCAGTTTGACTCTCCCCAGAGCTAAACACAGGCACACTAACCCCAAAGGGAGGAGGCGGGGCTCGTGCCTCACAGGCCTGCCCCTTCATTTGCATAACGTCATCCTTCCGCCTCGCTGCAGCCAATCGTGACTCAAAGAGCCTGCTGGCTCGCCGCGCCGGGCCACGCTCCCTCATTAACATCCCTCTCCGGGTGGCGCGGGGGAGCTAGCCAAAGTTCCTTGCAAAGTGGCGAGCGAAGGATCGCTGAACACCGGCGTCTCTGCTGGGGAAGAGCTAGGCTGAGCAGGGCAGACCCGGGCTGAAAAGGGGAAACAGACGAAAGGGAAGGGCGATATTTTTCTCGGGGATTTGAGCTGGGTTCTGCATCCTGGTCGTTGCGGTCCATTTAGCATCCTCGCCACGCCCTGAGCGCGCTCGCGGTGCACTGACTGCGCACTCCCTGGGCTGATGCTGCGTCCTGCTCCGCTGTTCTGGGACGTCGGGGGCAAAAGAGGAGACGGGAGAGTCCGGGCAGAAAAAGCAGGACGCGCGTCCCAGGTGCCCACCTCTTCGCTTTGAGGAGGGGGTGGTGGGGTGGAAAAATGGGTGCTCGAGGTTGGGGCGGGAGGTCGCCGAGGGCACTTGTCTCCACGCGGGGAGAGGTGGGTGAAACCCGGGCCCCGGCAAGCGGGGCTCTGTGGGTCCCCCAGGGATTAGGGGGACCCGGACTCTGCCCGTAGTCTGGCTTACCAAATGGTTCTCGCTCAGTCGCTAGTCGAGGCCGCCGGTGTTAGGCATTATCCTCAACAAGCTCAGCTATCTCGAGTAATCCGCGGGATATGTAAACGGTGGACTGAATGCAATGCTGTCACGGAGTTGTATCGGGATGCATTTTAAAATTTATTAAGATTCAATTCCCAACCCCTCACCCTTGTGCCAAAGTGTTTTTTTTTTCTTTAGAGTAACTACCAAAGCAACAACGTCTCTGATTACTTCGTTATTTGATGTAGGATTTCTCTGTTCCTCATTCCTTCTGTTAAAATGGGGGACTTGAACAAACCCTCCCCAACTTCTGCTCCTGCCAGTTGTCCAGAAAGCAAGAGATTGGGTTAAGAAGGTGGGGGATGAGGGTAGGAGAGAGGGAGGGAGAAATGCTCTCCTATCTCAGATCTTTCTTTATATATGCTTGTGGCTGGCAAAGAAAATAGCTGGAAGTTTCTGGGTAATGTGCCCCATCATTTTTTAGCAGGTTGTAACCTCTAATAAGCACATGGTGAACTTCTGTTTCATTGCCCTCAAAGGAACTCCCTGACTGCAGCCAAATCTGCTAAGGACTCCTTAGGGGAAATTCTCTGCCAGAAATCCAGGTCCCCTTTCTGCTGGCCTTCCTTGGCCCTTTGATTTAGGAAGCTCATGGGGTCAGTGACAGAACAGTACACAAGCCCATGTTGAATGGATGCAGACGGGCAAGAATTACGCTTTGTGTTCTTGGCAGAGCAGGAAAGTGAGAGCCACTTCCTGATTCCTAAAACGGGGTTGGGGGGGGGCTGTTTCAGGCTTGTGAGTACACGGCCACTGTTTTCAAACACTACTTTATCTTTGTGCATAAAGCCTGTCCAGATCCCATGCCATTTATCGGGGCCATTAATGTGCTGAGTACTTTGTCCCCGATAATAATTAATAATTTAATTCAATCTCCATCAAGACACTCTTGAAGAGATCTGTCTGAGTCATCAGGATTCCCATAGCATCCACCAGAGTTCCTGAGACATAGCATGCTTTCAGGATGGCTATGTTGGTGAAGAGTTTGGAAGGATTATAGGTTTGTGGGGAGAGCAAAGGGGGAGTTGGACATTCTTCATCTCTATAGAATTTAAGTGCATAATTGAAACTGAGCCTGCTGAAAACTTCCCAAAGCTCCAAGATTAACCTCCAAGACCTAAAGAGTCCCCAGAGCCAATCTCTTCCCCTTCCTGGACTATCAACTGCCTTCTCTAAGGGGATCCTTAAAGCAAGGGAGACCAGGAAGCAGAGGCTACCCTTCTATCAATGAGTCCCAGACACCCACAGCAAAAGACTCAAGCCTCCCTCTCCTTAATTGCCGGAGCCTCCATTTTACTCTCCAGTGAACTATATTCAGGACTCAGGACTCCCAAGTTGAGTCTGGTGAAGTACATACCCCAGTGATGATGGGAACACACATTGTGATGGGGATCAGATAACTGCCAAAGGGAAGCAGCAAAGGTACCAGAGAAAGGAGAGATACATCCACTGTGAGGACCAGAATCACTGTGAAACACAAAAAAGATGGATTTCTAGGGGGTCAGGCAAAATCAAGAGACACTCCAAATGTTGTGTTTGTGGAGGGGCCTGAAGATCCCTGTTGTGAAAGGGAAATTGGCCCAGAGAAAGAAGACTTCAGCAGCCCAATTCCTGCCCCAGTGTAGGTACTCTCCAGAAACTAAATAAGAGGGAGGCCTTCTCCACATCTGCCAGGCCACCAAAAGAAGAAAAACAAAAGAGGGCAGGAATATTTTGATAAGACCAATTCCCTTTGGCGGTGAGAAGCAGCAGATACTTCACCTGGGAGGATGAGTGACTTTCTTTTAATCAAGCAGAGTGTATTCATAGCTTCTCTTCTGGGTGTCCTAGTGCGTTCAACCTGGCTTTCTCAGCCAGTAATAAATGTTTAAGTAAGAAGGAAACTAAAGAGTAGGTAGAACAGAGACAGAGAGGGTGATAGAAAACTGGGAACAACACCCAGGCCAGCAGAGTAGTAAGTTTTTGTGGACTTCTCTGGTGAATATTGAACTAATCATCGCAATTTTAAACTTTGAAAAATTCCTTAAAGACCCTCACGTGGGTTAGCATCACCTCCAGAAGGCCAAGCGTGTGTGTGGACAGGTACTATAAAGTTGTACTGAGACTAACTTCATCTTTTTAATATTATAGTCCAGTTCTGTGAAGAATAATACTGTATGTGTAGCATTGCCCAGACTTCATAGCATATCTGTGATATGACTTTAGGGTGGCTTATAACAGTAATCCCCAAATCCCTCTCATCAGCCTAATCATATGGGGAAAGGCAGATTTCCAGACATAGTCTGGACCTCCAGAATTAGGGAGGAAAAAGTGTGTGTGTGGGGGGGGGAACTTGTGCATAAGAAAAATATAAAGCGAAATGGATTTACATGTGGAAGAAGCAATTGGAAAGGCTTGATATTTCCCCTGGAGTTAAGTGTCCCGCTGAGCTTCTCAGAGTTCTTCCGGAATGAGAGTTAGGGTCCCCTCAGTCCTTCTTCATTGCTCCAAACAGTAGACAGGGCTACCCAGGCCTCAGGGCCCTAGCGTTGGACAAATCTCAGACCTGGGGAGTAAGACCATCCTCCACCCCGAACTTTGAAACCTTCTCACTCTTGACTATCCCAACCCTCTGAAGTCACAGGGTATCAATGCCCTTTCGCAAGGGCATCAGTTGCCTCAGTAACTTTCGGGAGGCGCAGGTGAGAACACACTCGTCCCTTCTTTTCCGCGCACCCCCCCCCCAAAAAAAAAGAGCAGAAAAGAGATCAATACAGCGGAACTAGAACTAGCGGGACGTCCCGGATAAAGAGGGAATAATCTCGGCTCGTCCGCCCCCAGGAGGCCAGACTCGGGATCTGTCACTTTAAAAATTCCCTCCGTCTACGTTTCTCTTCCGAAGATGCGCCCCCAGAAGGGCCGCCTGTCCGGGGAAATGCCCCCTTCCTTTGGCGGCTAGTCGGAGACCGCTGCGAGCGAGACGAAAGAAAAGACGCCTCCTTCGAAAGAAAAGACGAAAGAAGGGAAAGGGAAAGGTGGGGCGACCTAGGTCAAAGGCTCCAAGTCTCATCGGCAGGCGGCTGCTCTGAAGTCTTCGTCCAGCGGCCTGGAGGCGCGGCCGGGGTGGGCAGGGGTCAAGGCGCTGCCCGCGGGAGGAGAAGGCTCCGGGTGCGTGGGGGCGCGGAGCTCTGGGAGAGCGAGCCCACGAGCGGGGCGCAGCGGGGCCCGGCTCCTGAGCCGCACCCAGAGGCCGGGCCCAGTGGTCCCGCCACCCGCCCGCGAAACCCTGCCGCTGCCCCTCTAAGACCTTTACCGGCTGCCCTCGGAGAACGTGTAGGAGCAGCAGGTCAGGGTTCCACCGGAAGTCGGTCTGTGCGACGTCCTTGCTCTGAGCCTTCTGGGCAAGCGGTAAAGGGAGGGGGGCATTCCTTCGGACCCTGATGCCTGTTTCAAACCCCCCAGTGCTGCAGAGGCGGCCGACTTTGCTCGCCCCGTCTGACTGACATTCCCAGTCCCTGGAACGCTCATCTCCCCCATATAGTACTGGCGGGGAAACAGATTGAGAGAGGGACAAAGACACCCACAGACAACTGGGGCAAGGGCTTGGGGCAAGAAGCTCGAACCAACCTTTCCCGTATCGAGCCTGCAAACTCGCACGGGTTTCCCCTGGGGCGGTCCCCAGATAATAATAGAGAGCATTTGTTGAAGGCTTTACGGGCATAAACTCACTGAATTCCCACAAGACAAAGAAGGCAGGTAAAATCGCCCCCATTTTACAGGTGAGGAAACTGACCCCTTGTGATTGAAATGAAACAACCTGTCCATCGCCTCGCGGCAAATAAAGTCGCCAAGCCCAAATTTCCCGTCTGTGCCCTTAGGGTAATAGCCAAACCACCCACCCAGCAGCGGCGCATTATCTCTGGAGTTTGCCTTGGCGCTTCCCCCGCCCCCCACCCGCCCCGCCTTCGCCAAAGGGCTCACAGATTCTGTGGCTCTTGAGCCCCTGGGTATCCCTGGTAACAAAGGAGCAAGGGCTCAAGTTGCTGTCCCAGGGCAGGCAGCAGAAGGGAGGAAGGAGGGGGAAACGGTTCTGCAGAGTTCTAATGCGTGGGCTGGGAGCACATCCCCGCAGGCAGGTACCGACACGCGTCTTTCCCCGCAGACCCAGGCGGGGCGCGCCAGGGTGGTGCCAACTTCAGCCCAGGCTCTGCCGTTTTTGCTCTGTGACCTCCATTCAGCCGCTTCTCCTAGACCTAACTGAGGTCTTAGAGCTCCCGGCGCTTGCAGAGTCGCCTAATTGATCTAGACTAAACAAGACTTTTCGGGGACGCCTGCGACACCCATCAGAGAGCAGAAATCTGTACACCTGCGGATGCACTTTAATAGAGGAAGACCATATGGCCTTGGCAATGACCAAAGACAGCTAAAAACTGAAATTATTCTGAGCCGGGAGAATACAGTTGGAGACCCAGCCGAAAAGGATCTCTCAATCCAAGGCTGTCCTGGGGCGCTACCCATACCCCACCTTTGACCCTCCCCCCACAGTCCTCCAACCCTCTCGCTAGGAGTCTGATCCGCAAAGAGCCCTCGCTCCTGCTGCGGAAAGAGGCTCCAGGATGCTAGAAGGGGGAATACCGGCTGTTTGGAAATTAGTATCTCTTCGGTAGTTCAAACTCAAAAGGAGGAAACTGAGACCTGTGAGATTTGGAGGCGAAGAGGAGACATAGGCCTGTTTACTTAGGGGAAAGTAAGAGAAGAAAGGGGAAGTCTTGCAAAGGAGCTCGAGATGCCTGGGTCACAAAAAGTTCACACTTATATTTTCTTTGACGCACAATCTATTACATATTTAGGCACCGTTCGACCCTTCGAGGTCTTTATTGGCCACCGAGATGCGAGATGAGTGTGATGTGAGCGTGCAAAAATGTTTGTATAAAGGAAGAGTGGTTGCATGTTTGTGGGCCTGTGCGGTACGCTGGAGGTGTATGCCAGTGAGTGACAGCGCGCACTTGGGTGTGCGTGTGCGCGGGTGCTTGAGCAGGATTGCCGCACACAAGCGTGAGTACCCGGGAGCATGTGAAGAGCGTGCGCATGTGTTACGTCTAGATGTGTCTCATTTATGTGTGTGCGCGTGCAGAATTACTGCGTGTGCAAGAGCATCGTACACTTGTGTATGAGCCTGAGTTTACACGTGGTTTGTTTGTCCGTGTGTGCATGTGAAACCCAGCAAGGAGGTCCCAAAAATCTCCGGTCCCGTCAAAAGAAAGGCAGAGGCAGAAACGCGGACTGAGCACGGGAAAGCAGAAGCGGAAACTGCTGCGGCTCCTTCGGCCTGCAGGTAGCAGGGAGCCGCCTACGGGGCGCGGGACTGGCCCGGAGGCCGTGGGTTCGCGCCTGGCTCGGCTCCGGGCAGGCGAGGCAGGTTCCCGCTGGGGCCCACAAATTACCGGGACTGCGCTCGCAGTGATCCCTGCTGGGTAGTTCCGAGATCTTAATTGTTCCTCGCGGACAGATTCTGATTATTGATGCCGTGTGTCCTAAAAGAGACCGCTTCCGGGTTATTTGCTTATGTTTTTATTATCTTTATCGCCGTCATTATTTGGTGGCTGAAGGAAGACGGTGCCAAACCCACCGACACAGCCCTATCCCGCCTCTCGGCGGCTGCCCCCGCGTGCGGGAGCCCGCGGACGCCCGAACCTTCCCTTACATGGAGCCACAGCGCCACCTCGCGATCCCCAGCCTCCCTCCTATCACTGCCACCCAAGGCAGAACCTCTCCTGGTCTAGGCCCCCAACTCCCAGTACTGGACGGCTTGTCATTCGCCTTCACCTCACCAGAAAGTTTCACTTCTCTGGAGCCTTGAGATTCCCCAAACATACGTTGCTGAGCACTTTTGTACACTGCCAGAATGCCTACACCCTTCTCCACGTGGAAAAGTTCTGCTCTCCTTTAAACCACTAGCACAAAAGTTCACCTCTTTCATCAAACCCTTCCAAAGCCGGTCTAGGCAGTGCCGATTCCTGACTTCGGTAGTGCTCCTATCACATTGGACAGGAAATCTTGTTCAGGCGTCCCTTTCCTCTCCCTAATGAGGGAGCTCACCTACAGTATTTTTTGCTTATAGCAAGAACAATAACAGTAAAACCTGCTATTAACCGAATGCACTCTGTGGAACATTATATGTAATGTGCTATGTTAAACACCTTATCATCTTGATTTATTTTCCCAGCAAAACCATGGAATGAACATCAATATAATTCTCCAGTTTTCAGAGGAGACTAGAGTTCCTGTCCAGGGTTGCATTGCAGAGCTCAACCCAAGGTTGTCTGATTTTTCTTAATCTCTCTCTCTCTTTTTTTTTTTTTTTTTTTAGATTTTTTACTTATTTACTTGACAGAGAGAGAGATCACAAGTAGGCAGAGAAGCAGGGGGGAAGCAGACTCCCTGAGGAGCAGAGAGCCTGATGCTGATGCCAGGCTCCATCCCAGGACCCTGAGATCAAGACCTGAGCCGAAGGCTCATTCACCCACCCAGGTGCCCCCTTAATCTCTTTTCTTAGCCTCTGTGCCTTGCAGACTTACTCAGCTCCGTATCCACAGGCTTTAAGACAGGATCAGGCACAGAGTGGACATTCATATATTTATGAATAAATGAACCACAGCCAATATAACTTTTTCTTCTGCAATGGAGTTGGGCTAGAAAAACACTGGACTTACCAGACACCTCAATTGAAATATTACCCCAGTGCTTTATCCCGAAAGAGTGTTCCACCAGTAATGAGCTAGATGACCTTGGTCAAGTCACTTCATTTAGAAGTAGGTTGGCTGAATTAAACGAGGGGGAAAAGGGAGATACTTGATATAAGCACTTGTTCTATAATCAATATGCTTTACTTTCAGTAAAAGTTGGCTATTCATATAATCATTAATGATAATTCTGGAAACTAAAACACCAGACACAAAATTGACTTACCCCTAGTCACATAGAATTCACCATACCTCTGTATAAACTTATCTCATTATTATATCTTCATTTTCATCTTGGACATAAAATATGTAATAAAATATGTTTAGTTTATTGTGGTTGGGGTGTTAATGTTAACCCTGCTCTGTTATAAAATTTTAAGGGGCAGGGGGGAAAGATATAATTAAACAGTAAATCAGCAGGCTTTGACTCACCCTTTCCTCCTGTTTTGTAGCTTTTTACCAAGAAAGATTTAAAGAAAGACTATAAAAGTGCTTATTATTCTGGAAAGTACAAAACTCTATTTTTTAATTCAGGGGACATTCTGAGCTCGTTTGAGTTTTCCCCATTTGAAACATTTTGCTGCTAGTAATACACCAAAGTTTAAAAATATGTATCTAAGCAAATCATATTACCTAAATAAAAAGCAAATGAAGTTTGTTTAAACATATTCCAGACATCAGACATTTCCCAAAAAAGCTAAATTTTAGAGGTTCAGGTTCTCTTTTTAGAGTGACTCATTAAATAATTACTGCTATTAACAGTTGAAGTGAAAATGAACTTTTTTTTATCTGATCAGGCTCTAACTTTCCTACTATCAAATTATTTTATAAAGACTATTAACCAGTATAGTTATGAAACAAAAAGAGTCTGATAAAATCCACAAAAGGCATAAATGTGTCTCCCCATGTAGCTGGCCTGTGGTGCATTTCCAGAAACTTTATCCCAGCCCCAGTTTATTTTAATTCATTTGTACCTGCTTCCCATTCTATGCAATACTCTTGTACACAGATGAAGAAACGAATTCAGGAAACTTTACCTGCAGCAAATTAATGTGTTAAGATTTTATTGTCTAGCTGACAGATATTTTACTATCCTTGATTGGGGATTTGAGTCATACTGATGGTGAGACATTGTCTTTTTGACATTTTGGGGAGGGGGCATGTCTGTTCTGTTTTCCTCTCTTCTTTATTTCTAAAATGGTAGCCATTAGAGATGTTCACCAAAATTATGGCTTTCCTTCTTCTGGGTACTTAGTAAGAGTAGAATATTCTGATTCTTCTGCCTTTAGATGCGACCCTGTGGTTTGCTTCAATAAATGAGGAATCATCAGTGACATGTGTTATTTAGAGGCAAAAGCCTTTAGAACCAATAAGCAAGTCACCACATCCCCTTCACTGTGCCATAGCTGGGGGCGACTCCCATGTGGGGTTTCCTTCCGCCGGCTGCTCTTCACAAAGCTAATATGGAGGAGAGACCCCTCCACCCATAGTGAACATTTAGCATGTTCATGAACATTTAGCACAGTCATGACTGTGAAATAATCTTTTATTACTGCAAGTCCCGGAGAATTTTTTATGGAGTGTAACTGAGCCTTTCCTGACTAATATGCCTAGGAAGTTAACTCATCTTTCCTTTCCATTTCTTTCTTTTTCTGTATCTTTATTTCTCTTCTTCTTGGTCTCACTCTTTCTCTCTTCCTTTCTTTCTTTCTTGGTTAAAACTATTCTCCCAGAGTGAAAGAGTTCCATACCTAATTAAATAATCAGAAAATGCAATTAATTCATCCTATCTCATTTTTTTATTCAATCCAGACTTTTTCCTGTAGGTCAAAACATCATTTAGAAAACTCCGAATTGGGCAAAACAACTGAACTTTAAAAGTCCTGAAAAGGAATCTCAGAATCATGGCTGGACCTCCCCAGGAATTTCTGGGGGGCCCTTTGCCCACCTGCAGATACACAGTGAAGGGTCTGCCAAAGGCTCCTATTCAAAGAGATTTTTATTAGCGATTCTGTGAGGGGGCAGAGAAACAGCACTTCCTTCAGTGTGTTCATTTCCATAACTTCAATATGGTGAAAGGGAAAAACATTTGGCTAATCAACTTATATTTAAGGAACATGACCCAGGGCAAGTTATTTAATTTTTCTAGAGCTTACTTTCTTCATCTGGAAAATAAGAGTGTAAGACAAGATCATCTTCAGGATGCCATCCAGTTCTATTAAGCTGGAATTCTGAGAAATTCGAGTGATAGCAGTCTCAGGAGCTGATGCGGCAGTACTAAGAATCTTCTTCTGTTTCTATCCTCAGAACTTGTTTGTGAAACATTTTCCATTTTCATGCTGATCCCAACATAAAACAACTGCTTCTTGGGAAAGATAGATAGTGTGTTTTTTTTTTTCTTTAACCTCAATTTTTCTTTTTTTTATAAGTGGGACATATAGATTTGGGGCCATGTAAAATGCTTTGTCACCTTCTAGCCAAGAGGGAAAATCTGCTTTTTTATTCAAGAAGTATTCTCTTCAGGTTTCATTATCAGACTACCTAAAGAAATTTCTTGTGAATTTTTAGGAAAATTGTATGACAAAATATGGATTGTATGACACATGCTGTAGGGTGAAATCGTTACTATCTGTTCTTTATCGTTAGTGCAGTATGACTGTCAGAAACAATACTATTACCTTCCTTTGAATAATAATTTACAGCTGACAAAGGTTTCACATCATTTATTGCCTTGATTCCTCTCAACAAACCATGCAGCTGACATTTCTTCCCCATTTCACAGAGGAGGAGCTGAGGGTTAGATTTGCCCATGTCGTGTGGCTAGCAAAGCAGCAGGGTTTGGCTAGAACCCAAGAGCCACCGCTGCCTATGAAATTAAGAAAGCTTTGTGCAACTTTACTGGGGAAGAAAGTATTGAAACCAGGCCACAGGACACTCCCTTACAGAAAGATGCAGACAATATTTCTGTCAACCAGTTCCTGTTTCTCTCTTGACTGGGCACCCCAAAAGACTGTAGTCATCTCCTTGAACTTAGGTATGATCATCTGACTTACTTGAGCCAGAACATTTACTTCAAGGTAAGAGAATCCCCAGAGGACTCACTCCCCTTGACCAGGGGGTTATTGAGGGTAGTTCCGTCAGTGTGGGCCCTGCTGCCATGATCACAATGAACAGAATTCTTCAGCAATATGCAACAGATCGAATGTAAGCAAGGGGGTTTAAGCCACTGGGCCTTGGGGCTTGTTTGTTACTGCAGCTTTCCATAATCTATCCTGACTGGTCCAGCCGTTACCGCAGTTTTCCATAGTCTATCCTGACTGGTCCAGTTTTCTAATTCGAAATTAAATATTTTGTAAAAGAGAGCTATCTCTGTTGGGTGGACTCTTCTAAACTTGAGTTATGGACACATACCTTTTAGAAGGAAAATATTCTTCTGGATCTCTCATGTCTTTATTTAAATTCATTTTATGAGGGTAAAAGGATGATGGGCATTAAGGAGGGTGCATGTTGGGATGAGTGCTGGGTGTTAAACGCAACTGATGGATTGTTGAGCACTGCATCAGAAACTTAGGATGTACTATATGCTGGCTGACAACATAATAAAAAAAAAAGAAAAAAGAAAAAATTTGTTTTAGTATCTTATTTAAATATGCACAAGCATAAAACTAGGGACACATTCTTTATGCAGATAATATTTGAACAACTGTGTGAAACCAAGTTACAAAATTAATGAAAAAGAAAAACTGCACAAAACCAAAGATTTATAAGTGAAAGAAAAATAACATGTGCTAGATAACATTCTGTAGAAACTAAATTGCCACTTAAATATCAACATAGTTCTGAGTTCAGTAAAGTAGATTCTTTTGAAAGTGGCCTGTCTATATAATTATGTCCTGTGGAATGTTTTAATTCTTCTGCCACTTTTCTCTTTTTTCTTAAAACCACCTCAAAGCATTCCTGAATTGTGTAGGAAAAGCTTAACAGAGTCAATTCAATATCAAGTCTGTTTCTGTCCTTTTTTTATTGGCCTAGACAATTAGAAATCACCATTGGCATCAATAAACCCAAAGTAAAATTTGAGCTTGTAAATTTTGTGGCAGTACTGAGTTTTAAGGTAAGTATCCATTTAAGTCTTAACTTTTTTTAAAATTTTTAATGTTTTATTTTTTATAAACACATAATATATTTTTATCCTCAGGGGTACAGGTCTGTGAATCGCCAGGTTTACACACTTCACAGCACTCACCAAAGCACATACCCTCCCCAGTGTCCATAACCCCACCCCCTTCTCCCAACCCCCCTCCCCCCAGCAACCCTCAGTTTGTTTTGTGAGATTAAGAGTCACTTATGGTTTGTCTCCCTCCCAACCCCATCTTGTTTCATTTATTCTTCTCCTACCCGCTTAAGGCCTAATGTTGCATCACCACTTCCTCATATCAGGGAGATCATATGATAGTTGTCTTTCTCCGCTTGACTTATTTCGCTAAGCATGATACGCTCTAGTTCCATCCACGTTGTCGCAAATGGCAAGATTTCATTTCTTTTGATGGCTGCATAGTATTCCATTGTGCATATATATATATATATATATACCACATCTTCTTTATTCATTCATCTGTTGATGGACATCTAGGTTCTTTCCATAGTTTGGCTATTGTGGACATTGCTGCTATAAACATTCAGGTGCACGTGCCCCTTCGGATTGCTATGTTTGTATCTTTAGGGTAAATACCCAGTAGTGCAATTGCTGGGTCATAGGGCAATTCTATTTTCAACATTTTGAGGAACCTCCATGCTGTTTTCCAGAGTGGTTGCACCAGTTTGCATTCCCACCAACAGTGTAGGAGGGTTCCCCTTTCTCCGCATCCTCGCCAGCATCTGTCATCTCCTGACTTGTTATTTTAGCCATTCTGACTGGTGTGAGGTGATATCTCATTGTGGTTTTGATTTGTATTTCCCTGATGCCGAGTGATATGGAGCACTTTTTCATTTGTCTGTTGGCCATCTGGATGTCTTCTTTGCAGAAATGTCTGTTCATGTCCTCTGCCCATTTCTTGATTGGATTATTTGTTCTTTGGATGCTGAGTTTCCTAAGTTTTTTATAGATTTTGGACACTAGTCCTTTATCTGATATGTCGTTTGCAAATATCTTCTCCCATTCTCTCAGTTGTCTTTTGGTTTTGTTAACTGTTTCCTTTCCTGTGCAAAAGCTTTTGATCTTGATAAAATCCCAATAGTTCATTTTTGCCCTTACTTCCCTTGCCTTTGGCAATGTTCCTAGCAAGATGTTGCTGTGGCTGAGGCCAAAGAGGTTGCTGCCTGTGTTCTCCTCAAGGATTTTGATGGATTCCTTTCTCACATTGAGGTCCTTCATCCATTTTGAGTCTATTTTCATGTGTGGTGTAAGGAAATGGTCCAATTTCATTTTTCTGCATGTGGCCATCCAATGTTCCCAACACCATTTATTGAAAAGGCTGTCTTTTTTCCATTAACATTCTTTCCTGCTTTGTCGAAGATTAGTTGACCATAGAGTTGAGGGTCTATTTCTGGGTTTTCTATTCTGTTCCATTGATCTATGTGTCTGTTTTTGTGCCAGTACCATGCTGTCTTGATGATGACAGCTTTGTAATAGAGCTTGAAGTCCGGAATTGTGATGCCACCAACTTTGGCTTTCTTTTTCAATATTCCTTTGGCTATTCGAGGTCTTTTCTGGTTCCATATAAATTTCAGGATTATTTGTTCCATTTCTTTGAAAAAGATGGATGGTACTTTGATAGGAATTGCATTAAATGTGTAGATTGCTTCAGGTAGCATAGACATTTTCACAATATTTATTCTTCCAATCCAGGAGCATGGAACATTTTTCCATTTCTTTGTGTCTTCCTCAATTTCTTTCATAGTACTTTATAGTTTTCTGAGTATAGATTCTTTGCCTCTTTGGTTAGGTTTATTCCTAGGTATCTTATGGTTTGGGGTGCAATTGTAAATGGATTGACTCCTTAATTTCTCTTTCTTCTGTCTTGTTGTTGGTGTATAAAAATACAACTGATTTCTGTGCATTGATTTTATATCCTGACACTTTACTGAATTCCTGTACAAGTTCTAGCAGTTTTGGAGTGGAGTCTTTTGGGTTTTCCACATATAGTATCATATCATCTGCGAAGAGTGATAGTTTGACTTCTGCTTTGCCGATTTGAATGCCTTTAATTTCCTTTTGTTGTCTGATTGCTGAGGCTGGGATTTCTAGTACTATGTTGAATAGCAGTGGTGATAATGGACATCCCTGCCGTGTTCCTGACCTTAGTGGAAAAGCTTTTGGTTTTTCTCCATTGAGAATGATATTTGTGGTGGGTTTTTCATAGATGGCTTTGATAATATTGAGGTATATGCCCTCTATCCCTACACTTTGAAGAGTTTTGATCAGGAAGGGACTGTGCTGTACTTTGTCAAATGCTTTTTCAGCATCTATTGAGAGTATCATATGGTTCTTGTTCTTTCTTTTATTGATGTGTTGTATCACATTGATTGATTTGCGGATGTTGAACCAACCTTGCAGCCCTGGAATAAATCCCACTTGGTCGTGGTGAATCATCATTTTAATGTACTGTTGAATCCTATTGGCTAGTATTTTGGTGAGAATTTTCGCATCTGTGTTCATCAAGGATATTGGTCTATAACTCTCTTTTTTGATGGGATCCTTGTCTGGTTTTGGGATCAAGGTGATTCTGGCCTCATAAAATGAATTTGGAAGTTTTCCTTCCATTTCTATTTTTTGGAACAGTTTCAGGAGAATAGGAATTAGTTATTCTTTAAATGTTTGGTAGAATTCCCCCGGGAAGCCGTCTGGCCTTGGGCTTTTGTTTGTTTGGAGATTTTTAATGACTGTTTCAATCTCCTTACTGGTTTGGGTCTGTTCAGGCTTTCTATTTCTTCCTGGTTAAGTTGTGGTAGTTCATATGTTTCTAGGAATACATCCATTTCTTCCAGATTGTCAAATTTGTTGGTGTAGAGTTGCTCATAGTATGTTCTTATAATTGTTTGTATTTCTTTGGTGTTAGTTGTGATCTCTCCTCTTTCATTCATGATTTTATTTCTTTGGGTCCTTTCTCTTTTCTTTTTGAGAAGTCTGGCCAGGGTTTATCAATTTTATTAATTCTTTCAAAGAACCAGCTCCTAGTTTCGTTGATTTGTTCTATTGTTTTTTTGGTTTCTATTTCATTGATTTCTGCTCTGATATTTATGATTTCTCTTCTCCTGTTAGGTTTAGGGTTTCTTTCTTGTTCTTTCTCCAGCTCCTTTAGGTGTGGGACTAGGTTGTGTACCTGCCACCTTTCTTATTACTTGAGAAAGGCTTGTACTGCTATATATTTTCCTCTCAGGACTGCCTTTGTTGTGTCCCACAGATTTTGAGCCATTGTATTTTCATTATCATTTGTTTCCATTATTTTTTTCAATTCTTCTTTAATTTCCTGGTTGACCCATTCATTCTTTAGAAGGATGCTGTTTAGTCTCCATGTATTTGGGTTCTTTCCAAACTTCCTCTTGTGGTTGAGTTCTAGCTTCAGAGCATTGTGGTCTGAAAATATGCAGTGAATGATCCCAATCTTTTGATACTGGTTGAGACCTGATTTAGGACCAAGGATGTGATCTATTCTGGAGAATGTTCCATGTGCACTAGAGAAGAATGTGTATTCTGTTGCTTTGGGATGAAATGTTCTGAATATATCTGGGATGTCCATCTGGTCCAGTGTGTCATTTAAGGCCTTTATTTCCTTGTTGATCTTTTGCTTGGATGCTCTGTCCATTTCAGTGAGGGGAGTGTTAAAGTCCCCTACTATTATTGTATTATTGTTGATGTGTTTCTTTGATTTTGTTATTAATTGGCTTATATAGTTGGCTGCTCCCACGTTGGGGTCATAGGTATTTAAAATTGTTAGATCTTCTTGTTGGACAGACCCTTTGAGTATGATATAGTGTCCTTCCTCATCTCTTATTATAGTCTTTGGCTTAAAATCTAATTAATCTGATATAAGGATTGCCACTCCTGCTATCTTCTGATGTCCATTAGCATGGTAAATTCTTTTCCACCCCCTCACTTTAAATCTGGAGGTGTCTTCGGGCTTAAAATGAGTTTCTTGTAAGCAACATAGATGGGTTTTGTTTTTTTATCCATTCTGATACCCTGTGTCTTTTGATTGGGGCATTTAGCCCATTAACATTCAGGGTAACTATTGAGAGATATGAATTTAGTGCCATTGTATTGCCTGTAAGGTGACTGTTACTGTATATTGTCTCTGTTCCTTTCTGATCTACCATTTGTAGGCTCTCTCTTTGCTTAGAGGACCCATTTCAATATTTCCTGTAGAGCTGGTTTGGTGTTTGCAAATTCTTTCAGTTTTTGTTTGTCCTGGAAGCTTTTAATCTCTCCTTCTATTTTCAATGATAGCCTAGCTGGATATAGTATTCATGGCTGCATGTTTTTCTCGTTTAGTGCTCTGAATATATCATGCCAGCTCTTTCTGGCCTGCCAGGTCTCTGTGGATAAGTCTGCTGCCAATCTAATATTTTTACCATTGTATGTTATAGACTTCTTTTCCTGGGCTGCTTTCAGGATTTTCTCTTTGTCACTAAGACTTGTAAATTTTACTATTAGGTGATGGGGTGTGGATCTATTCTTATTGATTTTGAGGGGCGTTCTCTGCACCTCCTGAATTTTTATGCCTGTTCCCTTTGCCATATTGGGGAAATTCTCCCCAATAATTCTCTCCAGTATACCTTCTGCTCCCCTCTCTCTTTCTTCTTCTTCTGGAATCCCAATTATTCTAATGTTGTTTTGTCTTATGGTGTCACTTATCTCTCGAATTCTCCCCTCGTGGTCCAGTAGCTTTTCGTCCCTCTTTTGCTCAGCTTCTTTATTCTCTGTCATTTGGTCTTCTATATCACTAATTCTTTCTTCTGTCTCATTTATCCTAGCAGTGAGAGCCTCCATTTTTTATTGCATCTCATTAATAGCTTTTTTTATTTCAACTTGGTTATATTTTATTTCTTTTATTTCTCCAGAAAGGGCTTTTATATCTCCTGAGAGGGTTTCTCTAATATCTTCCATGCCTTTTTCAAGCCCGGCTAGAACCTTGAGAATAGTTATTCTGAACTCTAGATCTGACATATTACCAATGTCTGTATTGATTAGGTCCCTAGCCATCAGTACTGCCTCTTGTTCTTTTTTTTGTGATGAATTTTTCTGCCTTGTCATTTTGCCCAGATAAGAGTATATGAAGGAGCAAGTAAAATACTAAAAGGGTGGCAACAGCCCCAGGAAAATATGCTTTAACCAAATCAGAAGAGATCCCAAATCGTGAGGGGGGAGAAAGGCGATAAAAAGAGGTTCAGAAAGAAAGAAAGAGAAAAAAAGAAAAGAAAGAAAAGAATTAAAAAAAGAAAATGAATAAAGAAAAGTATAAAAAAGAAAAATATACATATATTAGATAAACTAGTTAAAAAACATTAAAAAAGAAAAGGGTAAAAGTTAAAAAAATTTTAGCAGAAGAAGAGAAAAAAAATGAAAAAGAAAAAAATTAAATTAACTGCAAGACTAAAGAATCATAGGGAGAAAGCCATGAGTTCTGTGCTTTGCTTTCTCCTCCTCTGGAATTCTGCTGCTCTCCTTGGTATTGAAACCGCACTCCTTGGTAGGTGAACTTGGTCTTGACTGGATTTCTTGTTGATCTTCTGGGGGAGGGGCCTGTTGTAGTGATTCTCAAGTGTCTTTGCCCCAGGCAGAATTGCACCGCCCTTACCAGGGGCTGGGCTGAGTAATCAGCTCGGGTTTGCTTTCAGGAGCTTTTGTTCCCTGAGCGCTTTCCGTAGAGTACCGGAGGACGGGAATACAAATGGCGGCCTCCTGGTCTCTGGCCCGGAGGAGCTGAGAGCCCGGGGCCCCACTCTTCAGTGCACCCTCAGAGAACAGCGCCCAGTAACTCCCGTCTGCCTGACCTCCGGCCGCGCTCCGAGCTCACCGAGCCTGCGACCAGTTCAAGGTAATCCCGAGCTGTGCGCTTACTGTCGGCTCTGTCTCTGTAGCCGGAATTCCCGTTCTAATACCTGTAAGCTCTGTGACACTCAGACACCCCCGATCCTTCTGTGACCCTGTGGGACCTGAGGTCATGCTGTCCCCGCATGGGCTTCACCCTGGTTTAGCCTCTGGAGCGATGTCCCTCAGCGGAACAGACTTTTAAAAGTCCTGATTTTGTGCTCAGTTGTTCCACCGCTTGCCGGGAGCCGGCCCCTCCCCCCGGGGTCTATCTTCCTGTCACTTTGGATTCACTTCTCCGCCAGTCCTACCTTTCAGAAAGCGGTTGTTTTTCTGTTTCTAGAATTGCTGTTCTTCTTCTTTTCAATCTGCCAATGGATTTGTAGGTGTTTGCAATCTTTAGATAAGCTCTCTAGCTGATCTCCTGTTAGCTGAAGTAGTCTCAGCCTGCTACTTCTCCGCTGTCTTGACTCCTCCCCCCAAGTCTTAACTTTTTAAATGACTTCTCTGTAATGATTGAGCTGTACTTAATAGCTGTTTTGAGGAACAAGGAGGATAGAGTGAAGGGAAGACTCTAGGACAGTACCAGTCTGGGAGAACTGCTGTATGTTTTTCTCTTGGACCACCAGGAGACTGAATTTCTCAGTTTCCCTAGCACCTACTCTGGCTATATGGCTGAGCTCTTGTCAAGAAAATGTAGGTAGGATTGATGGAAGCCATTTCCAGACATAGTTCATAAAAACCTCCCACACAGTCTTCCACTCCTTTTCTTCCCCCTTCTGGAGCCTGAATCAGAAAATCCAAGACAAGGTTCCAATGCTATAGGGCAAGGCTCGGAAAATAATCTGTAAAGGTCCTGTTAGGCAATATTTTAGGTTTTATGAGGCATAGAGTCCCTGTTATAAGTACTGCACTCTGTTATTCTAGTGTAAGAGCAGCTATAAAGCACAAGTTATACATGATGAGTAAGTATGGCTGTGTTCCAATAAAACTTTATTTACAAAAAAAAAATGTGCAAAAACTGTAGATCAGATTTGGTCCATGAGCCATCGTTGGCTGACCCTGCTCTAGAATATGTCAAAATCAGAAGGTAGGAGGAATCTAGTCCTTAAATGACTGCACGAGGAAATAAAATTCATACAAGCAAGAAATAAACTTCTGTTATGTCAAGTCATTGAGATTTAAGAGTGTTTCAACATTAACTGAGTACTCCAATATTGTTAGCAGAGGTCATCCAGGGGACATGACCTCAAGTTGACCCATGAGCTGGACCTAGTCAATCAGAGGCTCTCCTCATCCCCTCCGCTGCACTATCATTCCCACAAAAGGAACTCTTTTCAAGGATGCAGCCTTGAAACTTAAGGCTCAGGTGGGTGGGTGCAGAGATTTACTTGTCTTGTTACCTCCCAAGGCATGCTCATGTGTAAGTTCCATTGTTTATGAAAACTTCCACCTCGTAATCCAAGAGCGTCACCTACCAAGAGCAGTCTGACTTTTCCTTTGGCTTCTCCTCGCCCTCCATGTGTGGGAGCCAGCGCTAGATTTCACTCAGAACACTCCTGAGGTTTCAAACCAACCAATATAGTACCTGATCACATAGACGGCTTTCTAAAAATACTAGATTTATAGACATTCCTTTCTTCCCCACATCCCTCTGAAGACAGGCTTATTCATTTGTCATAGAACCTTCCCAATACCTATTAATGAAATAAATAAAACACCTCCGGATCAATAATCGTCTGTGTGAAGCATGCATATCATGCAATGTCTATGATATCCCCGTTGTCACTGTCATTGCTCTCCATCCCGCCACCTAAATGCACCTGGAGGCATATCTGAATTGTGTTGTGTCCCCTTCCAAATAACCACAGACTCACATTTGGGGACAGTTTGCGCTGGGTTCGTTGGTTCACTTTACGTGAATATTCAGTCTCTGGGACACATTGCAGCATGAGCGTTGGGTGGTTGCTCTGCTGCTGTGAGGTAGCCCTCGATGCCCGTCACCTGCAACACTGCTAATACACCACCACTGCAGTGCAGCATTTTTACTCCTAATTTATAATCAGGGAGCCTGAGACTCAGAGGGGTGAAAGAACTTTCCCAAAATCGTATGTTGGCAAGATCAGAAACCTAGGCCTGCCTGAGTCCCCAACATCATGCTATCAGTGGTTGAATTCTGCAGCCTCTGGAATCTCATCCACCTTCCCTACTAGAAATGTATTTGTTGGGTAACAATTAACCTCAAGATGAGTCATTTGTCACCATTCTGTGTGCATTTCAAAATTTCCCATTACACAAGGAAAAATGAGAAAAATATGTCCTAGATAACGCAGAGAAAAATGCTGCATTGTCTTAATTGCCTTTCTATTTCAATCAAGGAAGGCATTTAATTATTTCTGAACTACATTCAAAACTCTCTCTCTCTCAAGAATATTACTCTCCCCAGGTGAGTTAAGCAAACCTGTGCAAAATATTTCTCAAGTCTGAATACTAGTATCAAACATTTATTGAGTATTTTTACATGCCAGTGTCTATTTAAATTCTCTCCATTTATCATCTCATATATTCCTCACAGAGAATCTATGAGGTAGAAATAGTCATTATTCTCCTGGAACAAGTGAGGAAACTGAGATACAGAGAAGTTAGAGAGCTTGTCCAACTTCCAAAGGCAGTAAGTGGTGAAGTCAACATTCCATCCCAACCCCTATCCCACCCCTGGAAGCCCATATTGCTGCCTTCACCCCTCTGCTGTGCTGACTTTGAAGAGAGAGATCCTTCCTGCTTTGAGTATATGGCAAAGCCAATGGGGAAGACTCATGCAAGATGACTTGAATCAGCTACTCAATGTCCATTCAGAACCTCAAGCCTCTAGAATTTGAGGTGGGTCATCTCAAGGCTATGGAGTCAAGAGGGGCAGAATCAGTCCAGCTTCTTGCCCAACCTGAGGCAAGAAGTTCTTGTTGTTCCTGAACACCACTGCCTTAGGCCCTGAATCTTAGTGTATGAAGCTGATTTTTTTTAAAGATTTTATTTATTTATTTGACAGAGAGAGAAACGGTGAGAGAGGGAACACAAGCAGGGGGAGTAGGAGAAGGAGAAACAGGCTCCCTGCTGAGCAGAGAGCCCAATGCGGGGCTCCATCCCAGGACCCTGAGATCATGACCTGAGCCGAAGGCAGTTGCTCAACCGACTGAACCACCCAGGTGCTCCTGTTTTTACCATTTTAATGAAAATATTCTATTTCATTAACTTTGTGTAAGGGCATGTTTGAGAAAACATTCATGTTTTTCAAATATGAAATATAGCTTCCACTCCGAATCAACAAGGGCAATTGTGGATTCCTGTTGTATCTTTGAAGGCTTCTATTCAAGTCTAATCACCTGTTCAATTGAACCTATTTTATCTCCAGGAAATATGTTGACACTTAAAAAAACTGTGTAAGATCAGCTTCTTGGGGCACCTGGGTGGCTCAGTCGGTTGAGCATCTACCTTCGGCTCAGGTCATGATCCCGGGGTCATGGGATTGAGCCCCACATTGCACTGGGCTCCCTGCTCGGTGGGAAGCCTTCTTCTCCCTCTCCCCCTCCCCCTGCTTGTGTTCCCTATCTCTCTGTCTCTGTCTCTCTCTCTATCAAATAAATAAATAAGATCTTTTTAAAAAAGATCATCTTCTTACATTAAGATTTGTGAAAATCATTCATCCTTGAGATATGCAAGCAGATGCTTAGTAAAGACTTGAACCATACTCTTAAAGTCCTGGAATTAGGTAAAAAATCTAAGCAAAGTTCATTTTGTCTTCATTTTCCTTTGTCCATGCTAGTCCATGGCCATGTGTATAGTGTATAGTCTTTCACAAACATTTACAATTCCAATTTCATTTTGTTCTGGAAAGACCATAGGCATGTTTGAGGGTATGAAAGACTAAAAATAGTATCATTGGGTTTCCATTTTCCGATCATGGCTAGCCGTCATTTAGATCAACACCTCCCTCCTTTGCCCCAACCCCCTCCCCACCTGTTCAAATATTTTTTAGATCTCCACCACCACCACCACCACCCCAACAACAACAACAACAACAAAAGTGCCAAAACAATAGTGGGGAGTTTCTAGGCTGATTTTTGAACAAATACCTGTAATCAGAGAGAGTAGTGGACCATTGGATGCTATAACACTTATGCCCCCAAAGCATTTCTGGTTCCTGTTCACTTGGGCTTCTGCAGACGGGCTGCATGGAGGGGAGCAGCAACAATGGTGGAGGCTCAGAGCCCATCCAAGGGGGGAAATTTTCAGGAGGCCTCTTCACAGAAAGCTTGGGTTTCAAAGAGATACATTATCAATGTCAGAGCAAAGTTTGTCTAAACCTATTCTGCTTCCTACAAAGCCAGGAGACTTTTGGCCCCAGACTGGCCACCAGGAGGGTTTATACTCAGATACTCACAGCCTGAGCTGATTATGGAATCTTAAATTGTGAGAGTTTAAGGTGGGAGCCAACTGCTAACACATCCAGGAAGTCAACAGAGCAACCCCGAAGCATCCTGGGGACGCGTAGACTTGGGCCAGGCCTTGGTTATCCCTACAAATAACTTTGCAAGGGAAATAAGGCAAGAAATCCCAGATTACCAGAAACACAAGGAAATAGTATATAATGAAATCCAGCAGAACCCACAGAAAACAGAAACATACCAGCACTCTGTTCAGACTTGGAAAGTATCGGACAGACTAAAATATCACCAAAATTGCCGTGCTTAAAGAAACAAATGACAAACTGATAACATCTGCAGGAAACAGATACATTATTGAAAACATTATATTGTAGCAAACTATAAAATTTGTCATAGCAAATTGGAAAAAGAAACAGAACTTCTATAAATAAATACTAAAATAACAAATGTTAGTGAAGGGGTTTAAGAGCAGAATGGATAAAACAGAGGGAGAAGCAATAAACAGATAAACTAGGAAGGTTTTAGATACAAAATTATATCTAATTGTACATACAGATTATATACAACATAATATATAATATATTAGATGTAAATTAGAATAAACTACCCAGTGTGAAATAAGGAGTAGTAGATAAAGAGAGAGTAAGGCACAAGGGGGATATAACAAGAAATCTAGCATACATTTGATTAAGGCCTTGGAAGGAAAGGAAAGAGAGGATGAGACAGAGGAAACTTTTGAGGAGAACATCACCAAGAATTTTCCAAAACTGAAAAAACACATTAATTGATAGATCAAAAAGACCTAGGGAACCCCAAGATAATAATTTTAAAAATCTGCTCAGAGGGCAAGTTCTAGACTTTTCATCACAAAGAAAAAATTTTGCAACTATGTGAGAGGATAGATGTTAGGTAAACTTACTATGGAAACCATTTCACAATATACAGGAATGCCAAGTTGTTATGCTGTAAACTTAAGTATATGCAATGTTATATATCAATAATATCTCAATAAAATAAAGAAAGGGAGGGAGGGAGGGAGGGGGAAAAAATCTACAACTAGATGCATGATAGTGAAATTATAGAGGAACAAAGGTAAAGAGAAAAACCTCAAGCAGCCAGAGGAAAAAAGACAAGTTACCTTTAAAAGCAGTTAGACTGACTTCGAAGAGACAGTTTTCCTTCACAGCAAGAACGGAAGGCAGAAGACAGTGGACTAGTATTTTCAACATATCGAACGAGTGCAATGGCCACCATAGTTGGAATTCTGCACCCAGTGAAAACCCAACTAAACCTGTGAGAAGTTGTCAACAGCAGGTTCTCACTCAAAGACCCCCATGGATGTGCCTGTATTTCAGGCAGAAAGACGATGGTCCTGGAAAAAAAGATCTGAGACGCAAGAAAGTTAGTGGAACAAAGAAAGTGGAGAGTGAGGTTAAATAAGATAAGCATAGACTGTATAAAATAGTGTTGAAAATTTCTAGTGGGGAAAAAAGGGATTAACTTAACAAAAGCATATGGGTTGGAATAAAGGGGGTAGGATAAAGGAGAAGGAATGAAAGGTTCTGGCTTGCAGTTTCCTTGTGCTCCTTGTTTGTCCTGGAGAGGGTGAAGGTTCTTGGAACTTCTAGACTCAGGTTCATTAATTATGCAGGTTGTGACTTCTACGATGTATTAGATTGGAAGGACCGCCATAACAAACTACCACATACCGACTAGCGTGAAACAACAGAAATTTATTTTCTCAGTTCTGAAGGCTGGAAATCCAAAATCAAGGTGTTGGCAGAGCCATGTGCCCTCTGAAGTCTCTTCAGAGTCTTTCCTTGGGTAGCCCCAGGCTAGTGGCATCCTACCTCTGAGCTCCATCTCTGCCTTCACACGGCCATCTCCCTCCTGTGAGTTTCTGCCCCCACTTCTTGTAAGGACACCAGCTGTACTGGATTAGCACCCACTCAAATGACCTCATTTAGCTTGATGATATCTTCAAGATCCTATTCACAAATCAGGTCACAGTCACAGGTCCCGGGGGTTAAGACTTCAATATAATTGGGGGGTGAGGGAACACAATCCAACCCATAAAAAAATATAATAATGAAAACTGTAGAAATAGAGTATGTTACCTCTAAACTAGTAGAAGAAAATGAGTTCAAGATTAAAAATAATATTGATATCAAAACCTAACAAGAACATCGTGAGAAAGGAATATTATAGGTTAATCTTATTTAGGAATATAGATTTTTTAAAAAGATTTATTTATTTATTTATTTATTTATTTATTTATTTTAGAGAGGGCATGAGTTGGGGGAGATGCAGAGGAAGAGGGAGAGAAGCGGACTTGCCCTTGAGCAGGAAGCCCACCTAAGGGTTCAATTCCAAGACCCTGAGATCATGACCTAAGCCAAAACCAGCAGTCTGAGATTCAACCGAATGAGTCATGCAGGTGCCCCTTTGAATACAGATTTAAAAAAAAAAAAAGTTAACAAAACATTAACAAATCGAATACACACTACATAGAAAGGATATCTCATCAATGAGTAGAGTTTAGCCTTTGATTTTGAGGTCAATGCAACATAATGAAAATCAAGTAATACAATTTACCACATTAATAGATTAAAAGAGAAAAGTCATGTTATCATCCTTGCAAAAGAGTAAATAGACACTGATACAGATAATAATAGTACCTACCTTCTAGAGCTCTTGTGATGATAAAGTGACCCTGTATCACTTAGAACTGGGCCTGGCACACAACAAACACTCAATAGCACGTTATCTGTTGTGATTCATCAACTCCAGCAGGCATTTCACACACACACACACGCACACACACACACAAACACGCGCGCGCATGCTCAAGACATTAGAATGAGATAAGAAAGTGCACCCTCATTATGATTCAGGCAAACACAAAATAAAACCAGGATAAGATACTATTATACCCATCAAGTAAGTGAAAGTTAAGAAGTCTGATGATACCAAGCAATACCTCATACCTGTAGGAACCAAAGCAGTCTAGCATGATCTATAAAGCCTTTTACACTCTAATCCAGAAATTCCACTTCCAGGAATATGCTCTATAGAAATGAATGTTAAATCAGTCTACCATTCCAGGGATAAACCCTACTTGGTCATAATATAGAATCCTTTTCATATATTGCTAAATTTAACTTGCTAATATTTTGTTGAGAACTTTTGTATCTATGCTCATGAGGAAAAATGGTCTGCAGTTTCTTTTTCTGTGAGGTCTTTGTCTGATTTTGGTAACAGGGTAACAGTGGCCCCATAGAATGAATTGAGAAGTGTTCCCTCCCCCTTTATTTTTGGAACAAGGTTGTGAAGTATTGGTATTATATCTTCTTTAAATATTTGATATAACTTAGCAGTAAAAGTCATCCGATTCTGGACTTTTCTCTGTGGGATATCCTTACCTGCTAATTCAATTTCTTTACTTCTCTCTGAAAAATTTGGGGGGCACACGTATAAAGTGGCAAGTGTTGAAGTCTTGTGCTCTTCAAGCAGGTTTCTTTTTTCTTTCTTTCTTTATTTTTAATTGTACTAAAACATACCTAACATAAAACTTACCATCTTAACCATTTTTAAGTGTACAATTCAGTAGCGTTAAGTACATTCACATTGTTATGCATCCAAACTCCAGAACATTGTCTTTTAAAATTGAAACCCTTTAAACAACACCCATTCTTCTCTCTCCCAGCCTCTGGAAACTACCATTCCACTTTCCATCCCTATGACTCTGACTATTCCACCTCATAGAAATGTCTTTTTATGACTGACTTATTTCACTTAACATACCATCGTCAAGTTGCACCCACAATGTATCATGTATTCGAACTTCTCTATTTTCAGGCTGAACAATGCTCAGTTGCGTGTATATGCTATATTTGGCTTATCCATTCATTTTGTTGATGAATGCTGGAGTTAATTCCACTTTATGACAACTATGAATAAAGCTGTTATGAACATGGCTGTTCAATTTCTTTGTTTCTAACAAGTCTATCCACAGTCTTTATTTTTTTTTTTTCAGTTTGGCAATTCATGTCTGTCTAGGAATGTGTCTGTTTCATCTACATTGTCCGACTGGTTGATGTAAGTTATTTATAGTATGACCATGTCATCCTCATAGTGTTTTTTAGGAATGGTAGTGATGTCTTTTTTTCATTCCTCATTTTTGGTAGTTTGTGTCTTCTCTTTTATATGTCAGACTTGCAAAGGATTTGCCAATTTTGCTAATATCAAAAATTGAACTTTTTTGGTTTCATTGACTTTTCTCTACTGGGAAGGGGGGGTTCAACTGCATTGATTTCTGCTCTATTCTTTACTAGTTATCTCCTTCTGCTTATAATTTCTTAAGAAAGAAGTTTAGGTTGTTGATTGGAGGCATATATTCTTTTCTGATATAGACATTCAAATCTAAAATTTTCCCCATAGTTCTTTTTTAATATATCCCCTAAGTCCCATACATTCCTTTATTATATTGTGTTTTCATTCTCATTCAGTTAAAAAAAAAATATTTTGACTTCCCTTGTGCTTTCTTCTTTGACCCAGGGGCTACTTGGAAGTGTGTTGCTTGATTTCCCAATATTTGAGGTTTACCCAGAATTCTCTCTGTTGTGGATCCCTAATTCAATTCTCTTCTGGTCAGAGAACAAACTTTGTATGATTTCAATCTTTTAAAATGTATTGAACCCACAGCTAGCATCAATCATTTTGAATGGGGAAAAACTGAAAGCTTTCCCGCTAAGGTCAGGAACAAGACAATAATGTCCACTCTCACCACTTGTATCCAACATATTACTGGAAGTCCTGGCCACAGCACTCAAGCAAGAAAAAGGGAATAAAAGGCATCCAAATTAGTAAGGAAAAAGTAAACCTTTCATTATTTGCAGATGACATGATATTCTCCAAAGAAAACCCTAAAGACTCCACCAAAAAACTATTAGATCTAATAAATGAATTCAGTAAGGTCACAGGATATAAATCAATGTACAGAAATTCACTGCATTCCTATACACTAATAATGAAGCAACAGAAGGAGAAATTAAGAAAAGAATCCCACTTACAATCACATAAAAATTATAAAATAGGAATATTTTATTCCTACAATAAATTAGAAATATTTGTATTTTCCTATATATTTATATTTATATATAAATATTTATATTTATTATTCCTATAATAAATTAGGAATAGGAAAATTAGGAATAAACTTAACCACGGATGTGAAAGACCTGTACTCTGAAAACTACAAAACACTGATGAAAGAGAGTCAATACGACACAAACAAATGGAAAGATGTTCCATGCTCATGGACTGGAAGAAAAATACTGTTAAAATGTCCACACTACCCAAAGCAATGTACAGATTTAATGCAATTGCTATCAAAATACCAACAACATTTTTCATAGAAATAAAAAAAATAATCCTAAAATTTGCATGGAAACCCAAAAAGCCCAGAATAGCCAAAACAATATTGAAAAAGAAAAACAAATCTAGAGATATCACAACTCCAGATTTCAAGTTATATTACAAAGCTGCAGTAATCAAAAGAGAATGATACTGGCACAAAAACAGACACATAGATCAACAGAACAGGGTAGGAAGCCCAGAAACAAGCCCACAATTATATGGTCAATTGATCTTCAACAAAGCAGGAAGGAATATCCAATGGGAAAAAGACAGTCACTTCAACAAATGGTGTTGGGAAAACTAGACAACCAAATGCAGAAGAATGAAACTGGACCATCTTCTTACACCATACTCAAAAACAAACTCAAAATGGATTAAAGTGAGACGTGAAACCATAAAAATCCTAGAGGAGAGTACAGGCAATAATTTCTCTGACATCAGCTGTAGCAACATTTTCTAGATATGTCTCTTGAGGCCAGGGAAATACAAGCAAAAATAAGCTATTGGAACTATATCAAAGTAAAAATCTTCTGCACAGTGAAGGAAACAATTAACCAAACTAAAAGATGAATGAATGGGAGAAGCTATTTGCAATGACATAGCTGATAAAGAATTAGTACCCAAAATATATAAAGAACTTACACATTTCAGCACCCAAAAACCCCATAATAATCCATTTTAAAAAATGGTCAGAAGACATGAACAAACACTTCTCCAAAGAAGACATCCAGATGACCAACAGACACATGAAAAGATGCTCAGCATCACTCATTGGGAGGGAAATGCAAATCAAAACAATAATGAGATATCATCTCACACCTGTGAGAACAACTAAAATCAAAAATGCTCGAGACAACAGGCATTGGTGAGGATGTGGAGCAAAAAGAATGCTCATGTACTGTTGCTGGGAATGCAGACTGGTGCAACCACTGAGGAGGACAGTATGAAGATTAAGAATAGAACTACCCTAAGATCCAGTAATCCCATTACAGGGCATTTACAGTAGAATACAAAGACACTAATTCAAAAGGATATATGCATCCCTACGTTTACTGCAGCATTATTTACAATAGCCAAATTATGGAAGCAGCCCAAGTGTCCACTGATAGATGCATGGATAAAGAAGATGTGAGATATACACATACTGCTGAATCACTATATTGTACACCTGAAACTCATATAACACTGTATGTTAACTATACTGAAATTAAAATTTAAAAAGTTAATAAAAATCAAAAAATAAAAATAAAATGCACTGAGATTTATTTTGTGACTCACTACAGGGTCTAGACGGGAGAACATTACATGTACATTTGAACAAAACACGCATTCTGCCCCTTTGACTGTGTCACCAGGAGACATTCCTGTTAAGTCGTGGGCAGCTTGCTAGACCATTGCTTGCCCCAGATAGGGCCATAAGCTCAGGCTAGGGGCCCGCTGCTGGCTCTCCCTGTCTGCTTGTCACCAAGATTGCTGCTCGCAAAGACAATGCTCCAAAGCCAGAAGTCCATTCTGGTGGCGGCAGCAGTGCCCCTGGCTCTCCCCGCCCTCCACCCCGGGATGCACAACCGCCACAGACCTGGGGCTTAGGGAAAGGGTGAGAGCAACTCCTACAACAATGTCACAGATTCATAAATCTCACCCAGAGTTCAAGGGAGCTCATCAGTGTGTGGTATGTCTCTGATCCATTGCCAGAGTGCCGCAGTGGCTGTGTTTGAACTTTTAACCACCCAAATAGTTGTTTTCGAGGGCAAGATCTGTCAGCCTTCTCACTCTATCATGCCAGAAATTGGAGGTCTTCAAACATACTCTTGAATGAAATAACGAAAGTGCGGAAGAGTTTGTGCCGTATCATTCTACACATGCGGCTTTCTAAATGCTGGCCAAACTGAACTACGTGGATTAGGAATGAGCGTGTAAGTGGTAATCCTATGAAGGAAAGTAGGTAAACGACTCTCCCAGAAGGGAGGATATAGTGACTTCTAAGGGGAAAGGGTCGTGGGTAGAAACGGAGAGATGGAGCGCACGGATTGTTTCTGGGAAGCCAAGACCATTCTATTTCTTGACTTGGATGGTGGTTAACAAAGTTCACTCTACAACGGTTTCCTAAAGAATATGTATAGTTTTATGCGTGTTTCTTTATGTATGTTACACTTTACAGTACAACTTGTATAAAACATGCTACTAAGTTGTTAATTATTTGTAATTATTCCGTAAGTATTTATTGAGCAACTTTGGTATGAAAGACACTGTTCTGGACAGTAAGTATACAGTAATAAGAAGATAATTTCTCTATTCTCATTACGGGGCTTACAGTTCAGTGGGAAGAGAGATAGCAAAAAGTAAGCCCCCCAAAAAGGTATTTTCGGATTACACTGAAGAGTCTGAAAAGCGAGATGGTGGGTAGAGGGGGGCATCGAGGATGAGGGCCTTGAGCCAGATTATCAGAGCAGGTCTCTCTGAGGAGATGACATCTGAACCAGGATCTGAAGACCAAGAAAGGGCAGGCCCTAGGAAGACTGGTAGCAAGGGGCTCCCACAGAGAGAAGGCAAGTTCAAAACTCAGAAGCATCTGGAGAAGGAGAGAGTGACAGAGGAACTTGCAGGCTGACATCCTCCTCTGAAGGATTGGCTCTGGAGGAACTCAAGGAAGTCGAGGGAGGGACAGTGAGCGAACATCGAGGAAGGCCAAATCCTGCTCAAGGAAGAGGGCAGGACCTGTGACCATCGAACCCTCGGAACTCAGGTAGGCCCCTCATACTTTGAGGTGAGGTTGCCAGGGGCGCCAAGTGTTTTTATAGTCATCGTCTTAACTGTGTACCATGTGAAAGCAATTCTGCACCTCTTCGTTTTTGGAATGGCTCTTTGAAAAGCATGTTAACACCAGGAGCCTTGGCCATAATACGTCACCTCTCTCGGGAGAATGGTTCTTCGCATTCGGCTGTACAGTGCACCAGGTTGCAGTGCTAGAATCCCCGAAGAGGGACGTCTGGGCGGCTCAGTGGGTTAAAGCCTCTGCCTTTGGCTCAGGTCATGATCTCAAGGTCCTGGGCTCTCTGCTCAGCGGGAAGCCTGCTTCCTCCTCTGTCTGCCTGTCTCTGCCTACTTGTGATCTCTCTCTCTCTCTGTCAAATAAAACAAATAAAATCTTAAAAAGAGAGAGAGAGAGAGAGAGAGAGGGAGGGAGAGAGAAACACTGAAGAAACCAAGCCTTTAGGAATGAGTTTGGATGGGTATTCTGTTTCTGACCCGAAACCACAGTTTTCTTCTGTAGAAAGGAAGATGCTGATTAAACCTTAGAGTATTTTAAATGTCTTTTTCACACTCATGTACCAGGTAACCACTTTCAGACTAAACTGATTAAATGAGGCATGCACGATCTAGAACTGTTTGCACTTACAGCTTTTTGTAAATATAAACTCTAATTTGTTGTCTGTCTTACATCTGTTTTGTGTAACATTTAAGGAAAGACCAACCAGACTTGTTGTTGTTGTTGTTGTTTAAGTTCATTTAGAAAGCGTCATAATATGGGGACACATGGCTGGCCCTGTCGGTGGGACATGTGACTCTTGATCTCAGGGTCATGAGTTTAAGTCCCACGTTGGGGGTAGAGATTACTAAAAATAAATAAATAAACTTTAGAAAAAGAAAGGAGGTATCATAGTAATAAACAAATTATACCACTGTAATTTTCTTTTAATACAAGACTCACGATGCATAGCTGAAGCCATCCTTGAAGATTGTGCTTTCCTAGAAAGCTGGGGGTTTTGTTGTTTGTTTTTAGGATTTTTTTTTTTTTTGAGGGAGAGAGAGTGCACGAACACGTGTGATGGGGGGGTGGTTGCAGAAGGAGAGAGAGAGAGAAGTGGACTCCCCACTGAGTGCAGAGCCCCAGGAGATTTACTGGATCTCACAACCCTCAGAACAGGACCAGAGCTGAAATCAAGAGTCAGACACTTAAGTGACTGAATCACACAGGTGCCCCTAGAAAGCTAGGTTTTTGTAAAGAGAATATGTGTGGGGGCGCCTGAGTAGCTCACTTGTTACGCTCTTCCTTGGCTCAGGTCATGATCCCAAGGTCCTGGGAGCAAGCTGCCTCGGGCTCTCTGCTCAGCAGGAAGCCTGCTTCTCCCTCTCCTACTCCCCCTGCTTATGCTCCCTCTCTCACTGTGTCTCTCTCTGTCAAATAAATAAATAAAATCTTTAAATAAATAAATAGAACATGTGTGAACCATACATGATTAATAAAGATTTGCTTTGAGGCAGAAAAAAAAGCCTTTTCCCCCAGCTTAATAATTACACACAGATATTGTATATGTGTTATTTTCAGTAGTCAAAAATGTCCCTAAACAGGTGAAGGAATAATGGTATATCATAGAGGTATATCCAGAGAATATCACTAAATAAAACAAAGAATGAGCTCACTCAGAGAATATCATAGATAAATCTCAAAGTAACTATGAAACATCAAAGAAACCACAAAAACAAAAAACAGTAAACATTTTAGGATTCCAGTCACACAAATTTTGGAAAATGCAAATGTTTATCTATTGTAAGTGGCAGCCTTAACATTTCTGTGTAGAAAGGATGGGGGTGCCCCTCTGGGGGAGGGCAAGTTTGGGGGGAAATTTTTAAACTACTTTTACATAGCTTTTTGAATAAATGTAAGAAATCTCAACAACCCAGACTAAGAACTGGCATGGGGAAGTTAAAGCTCCCTGTAAAATACCCTTGGAGTCACCAGTAGATAATTCCTAAAGACATTGCCAGTTAGTTCCTGGTACCTAGATCCCCAGAGTCCACACCAGCCCTGATCTTTCTGAGCTGGTTCTTCAAAATTTGTTTTTTTTTTTAAATTCTAGGAGCCACCCTATATTCATAAAATAAATACCCTTTTGGTTTAACTGACCCAGAGTTGGTTTCGTTTTTCTTTCTTTCTTTTTTTTTTTTTAAAGATTTTATTTATTTCTTTGACAGAGAGAGATCACAAGTAGACAGAAAGGCAGGCAGAGATAAATGGGGGGAGGGGAAGCAGGCTCCCCACTGAGCAGAGAGCCCCACGCAGGGCTCAAACCCAGGACCCCAGGATCATGACCAGGCCGAAGGCAGAGCTTAATCCACTCTGCCACCCAGGCGCCCCCCAGAGTTGGTTTTTATTACTTGCACCACAGAAGGCTGGGCACCAGATGGGATGAAAGGATCTTTAAAGCCTCTTTGGGGGCTGTGTCTGATGAAAAGCACAAATATAATGGGACCTCTCTCATAGGAATCAATAGTTCTAGATGTGCTGGGAAGACAGTACTTGACTCAGTATCTCAAACACACATGTCAACTCTACACACTTTAAAACAATGAAATAAAGTATAATTTGCAGCCCTGGGGATATAGTTCAAGAAACTGGTTCAAAGTACACTGACTAGTGATACTCAGCAAAACTTGGAAGGAGGGCGCCTGGGTGGCTCAGTGGGTTAAGCCGCTGCCTTCGGCTCAGGTCATGATCTCAGGGTCCTGGGATCGAGTTCCGCATCGGACTCTCTGCTCATCAGGGAGCCTGCTTCCCTCTCTCTCTCTCTGCCTGCCTCTCCATCTACTCGTGATTTCTCTCTGTCAAATAAATAAATAAAATCTTTAAAAAAAAAAAAAAAAAACTTGGAAGGAGACTCTGCCAGGACACCACCATCCATTCCGTTGAGAATGACGTCAACACATAATAAAATAATTGAGTGACTATTGTAGGGGAATGGGACAGGAATCTGTAAATATAAATCTGTAAACATAAACCTGAATCAGCATTAGGAACAAACAGGGTAAAGGAAACCTGAAGAATTCCTTAACGAAGCTCTCCAGAAAATTACCATGCTTCATATCTGATCATCATTAGCATAGACAGTATCTCTTATATGCATTGGAAAATCTTATATGCGCTCACTGTAATTTGGATTTCCACTTAGGTACAGTAATGAACAGAGGGGGGAAAGTGGGATTTTATGCTGAATTGGGGTGAATGGGTGGTAAGAGTATAGTTCCACCAAATCTGACATCGAAAAAAAAATTTTCTGGGGCACCTGGGTGGCTCAGTCAGTGAAGCATCTTCCTTTGGCTCAGGTCATGATCCTGGAGTTCTGGCATGGAGCCAGCCTTGGACTTCTGCTCAGCGGGGAGCCTGCTTCTCCCTCTCCCTCTGTGTATGTGCTCTCTCTCTCTATCTCAAATAAATAAATAATTTTTTTTAAGTTTCTGTTGATTCAATCTTTAAATGAAAATTTCTTCTGAATAGAAATCCCTCTAGGTTTTTTTGCAGATAGGAACAGGGTTTCATGTGAGACAAAAAGCATTCTGTCCCATTAAACAGTGAAACTGACCTCTCAGCTTTTGGGTTTCTAGTGGTAAATTAAACTCACCTCACCAAGGAAATTAAATTATAAAAAAATAACTTTTACAATGCAGGAAATATTTGGTGTCTTGATCTTTATCAATTTCCTGATTTTTATTTTTTGCCTTTTGAGTTTTCCTTAATGGCAACACCGGCATTCAGAAAACAAAACACATTTGATAGAAATCCTTTGTCTTCCCCTTTTAAATTATTTAGTAACATTGGGTAGCTAAGAAATTGTCTCTGCTCCTCTAAAACTCCCTATGCTAATTGTGGACAGCAAATTAGTAATTATAACTGATTATACAAAGCAGGGAAGGACTCAACGAATGCCAGGGAGCAAAGCGTGCAATTAGATGGCCCAGCTTTAGACATCTTCACTCGGGATCTCTGTGAAGAATGAAGAAGAAAGCGCTCTACCAAAATTGAAGGGGACCAGTTTTCTGATGGCGTCCTAGGGGATTTGGATAAAGCTCAAGCAATTTGAAGCGTACCCTCAGGTTGTACTCAGCAGAATTCCTGACCTCTGCCACATCCTATCTATCATAAGCCTTTATCAGCAGAAGATGCCGAATCACAAGCCATTTGGTGGCTTATAATTGCCTTGACATTGACAGCAGACGGACATACATCATCCCGTCTGCTAAAAAGGGAGTGAGTGTTTCAAATGGAAGAAGATTGACTCTAAAAGCAAATTTAAAGAAACACGAAAAGGAAACTAAACCAATACTAAACGGAAAGGAGTATCAAAGTAAAATGAAAGCTTAAATACAGATCAAAAGAAACAATAACGTGTGATTTCTAAGCATACTCTTTAGAGCCTACTGGAAATATTGAAGACTCAAGAGTTGAAAGAAAAGAAAAGATGAACAAACTTAGAACAGCTTATGGGAATGAAGAACTGGTTTTAGGTGGTATATGAAATATTGTGGTTGGTTACAGATACAAAATTAAGTAATACCAAACCACAAAGACAGAAAGATCTTCTCAGCCTCGATTCTTTTGCTTACATCAAGAGGGAATTCTCAGGGCTAATCTGTCTTCAGCTTCTCTTTAACACCTCCAAACCGCACTTTAAAAAGGACAAGCAGAGCAGGCCAAAGGCTCTGAGCCTTTGGCAGACAATAACATCTACTCAAATTTAATTATGCTGTTTTTATTATATTTATTTTTGTGGTTACCCTCTATTTACGGCAAGTGAACTAGTTTCCATGTGTAATCGACCCATACATTATTTTTTATTTGCATTTTTAAAAACCAAGTCAACTTGAAGACAAGCATTAGATAAATTAGAGTATTGAGTGGAAAACGAAAACAAACAAACAAAAAAACAGAGAAATCAGTAGTGGGTCCAATATGGTTGAGCAAAAATCTTTCAAGGGGTCCTGAAATGACTTTAGTTGAGAAAACATTAGCTTAAAATCATAAACTGTTCACGCTAGAGGTGACTAGGAGCCAGCAATCCTAATCCCCTCAAGCAGAGACCTCAGGCAGAGACCAAGACTCAGGGAGGGCAGGGTTTGTGAAGAACTGCCCTGGGATTTTGTAATGGCAGAGACAAGCTTTCATCTAAGCCTGTTGCCTCCTCCTCCACTGCTTTGCCATTATTTAACTTGTAGCCTTCTCAAAATCTCTCTGCGCTGGAATTGGCGACGTGTGTCCGGTCCACAATAGTGTCAAAGTTTAAGGAGGCAGGCCACAAAGGAAATTTATATTTACTACAACAGCGAAGACGAGAGCAAACTGCGAAACTACAGTGACATCTAGTGGTTTTTCTTGATAGTGCAACTCTGGATGCAACCCTTGGTTTAAGCAAGTTTCTCATTAAAAAAACATTTTATAGAACATCCCTGTTTGGGTTTCTGTCCTCATGAACAGATTTATTTTTAACGGGAATACAACATAGGTGAAGTCGTGCCTCTTAGGCATCATATCAAGAGGCACGAGTTGCTCATCGTCCATCACTGATGATGTTCATTTTGACTGCTTGGCTAAGAGGCTCTCTCCTAGTTATTGCCCTTTCCTTTCTAACTAATAAGTGATTTGTGGGGCAATATTTAATATTTAATATTTATGTTTATATTTAAATATTTAAATTTAAATTTAAAATATATAAATATCTTTTTCTTCTTCAAATTTTCTGCCACCAGTTTTTGTATCCTTTGACATTTCTCGCCTGAATTTTTTATTATGGTAATGGTTGCAAATTGGGACTTCTCCAGTTCCATCACACTGTTCTATGTTTTATTAGTTATCATTTTACTGAAAGAAAAGCTTTTCCTATCTCTTATTTATGTTTGTAGGTATTTATTCATATAGACTCATGAATTCCTACATATTATTATACTCTACTTAATAGATTACACATACAGATATCCTTTGTGGCTACCATAATTTCATAATTTCTTCAGATTCCCAACCAACCATGTCCTCTCTTGCCTCTGCTTCTCTGCTCTTTTTCTTCTCATTTGAAGATCTCTTCCCAATAGATGATAGTGTGTAAGAATTCATGAGCATATTCATGTATGTATCTTATACTAGACATGATATGTAAAATATTATGTGGAGTATGGATTATGTATTCATGCATAGGTTATAGACTATAATCTATATAAGTCTGTATATAGGGCTATATAATCAATAGATTATAGATTATGTACAAGGTGTATACTATAAATTTTTTATCCCTATTGCTATTTATTCTATTCAAAAATATAGACATCACAAAATTCAAAAAGTATGAGGAATTGTTCCATTTTAAGAGATGTGACTATTCAGTCTAATGCATAATCCTGGATTAGATTCTGCACAAGGTGTGGGGAAAGGAGCTGTAAACAGCTATAAAGGACATTAATGGGGGGCCCCTGGGTGGCACAGTGGGTTGAACATCAGAGTCTTGGTTTCTGCTCAGGTTGTGATCTCAGGGTCATTAGAGGCCCCCCCCGGGGGCTTGGCACTCAACACGGAGTCTGCCGAAGTTTCTCTCTCTACCTCTCCCAGTGCTTATTCTCAATCTCTCTCTCTCTCTCTCTCTCTCAAATGAATCAACATGCATGCCTGGGTGGCTCAGTGGGTTAAAGCCTCTGCCTTCGGCTCAGGTCATGATCCCGGGTCCTGGGATTGAGCCCCACATCGGGCACTCTGCTCAGGGAGCCTGCCTCCCCCCCTCTCTCTGCCTGCCGATCTGCCTACTTGTGATTTCTGTCTGTCAAATAAATAAATCAAATCTTTTTAAAAAAATAAAAATAAAATAAAATGAATCAACAGATATTTTTTAAAAAGACATTAATGGGATAATTGATGAAGCTTGAGTCAACCTGCGAATTGGATACTGTTGACTAAATACTACTACTATGCTGGTGTTAGATTTCCTCTTTTGATCATTTTACTCTGGTTTCATAAGAAAATGTTCTTGTCTTAGAAAATGCACACTAAAATATTCAGGTATAAGCATGATTATGTCTGCAGCTTATTCTTAAGTGGTTCAAAAATAATGAGTGTGTGTTGAAAGAGAAAACGATAAGCCCACGTGGCAAAATGGTAACAATGATGAATCCCAGTGAAGGGTGCCTAGAGGTTCTTTGAACTCTTCCAGCAACTTTCCTGTTAAGTTTGAAATTACATCCAAAAAAGGGGGAAATAAAGTTTTATGAGATTTTAAATGTTTTATTTATTGAAAAATAAATGGAACAGGGGCAAAGCAAATCAGTAAATCCTCACCTAGAGGCTTGAGAATTTCAAAGTCTCAGCTACAAAGTTTCTTCCCACCGCTGCATACAGTTAGAGGTAAAATACCACTTTTTTCATTAAGGAATTATCACGCTAGTCAAGGAAATCTATTCTAAATTACTCGTTTAAATTCCCCAGATGTCTGAAGAGTTCCTCAAAGGCTCAGATACATTTATAAAACCTCACACATTTAATACCATCACGTACGAAGGCCTCTTACCCAGGTTGGGTTCTGGCATTGAACCAACCAGCTGTGATTACCCTTAATTTGGAATAGTAGAAGCTATGAAAGAAAAATTGCCCTGACATATCATTCTCCTCTTAAAAGGAACAGAAAAGGGCAAGGATCCAATTGGAGAAAGCGACTCACTGGATGTGTTGGGAAGTTGTGGCAAAAATCGTATAGAGAGAAAAATAGAAAATAATCTGAGGATTTGGAACTAAAGAGCCATGGGTTGGAATCGACGGTTGTGGAACTTCCTAGCTGTGTGGTCTATGGGATTGATTGATTTAACTACTATGAACCCCGGCGTCTCGGCTGCAGAATGAGAGCTGTTTCGGGTGTGTGTTCTATACCTGGCACTGTAGGTAATGACTGCCCTCTAGGTCCGGGGCCCAGCACGATGTGGTGGGAGATGAATGGATAATGTCTGAGATAAGATCCCAGCCTCATCTCCTCCCCGCACTGCCCCAGCCTCTTAACGGGGGCTCTTCCATTCACTGTTGTGAATTCTTCCAATCCATTTTCCACATGACAGCAGCATGACCTTCCTAAAAGAAAATCTTCATTCCAAGTCCACACTTCCTACTGTGGGGCGCTGGCTCTCTTGGGACCTCATGGCCTTGTCCTCAAGTATCTCTCTGGCCTATCTCCGGATCTAAGTTCTACTACTGTCTGGGGACCTTCATGCAATGAGAGACATGTTCTCTATCTCAAAAGTCCAAGATGGTAGCCACTAGCTGTACATGGCTATCGAGCACTTGAAAGGTGACTAATATGACTGAAAACCTGCATTTTTAATTTTTGAAATTTCACTTAAATTTATGTGTAGATAGTCACATGTGGCTAGTGGCTACCATACTGAACAAAGCAGATACTTGAAACTTCTTAAGGTTGCCAACGAACTATGTCCTCTCCTGCCCCTGGGCCTTTGCCCTTGCTGTTCCCTCCTATTCAAAGACCTTCTCTTTGTCCTTTGTCTCAGCCTGCACTTAATTAAGCGCTTTTATAGGATGGGATGCATGTAATCTCTGCCACTGACACAATTTCAACCAACCTCAATTTGTGGAAGTAAGGCTCTATTTTGGAGCAATAATAATGCTTTAACTATGCCTTTTGATTTCCATGGGCAGATGTACAAGTTGTTTTTCTCTCTGCCCTTGGCTGCTCATTAATTCAATGGATAGAGGGCATTGATGGGTGGTCCCAGGCCACAATTTGTGCCATCAATGTGTTTCGTTTGGCTTTCACATTTTTAAAATGGAGCCAAATTTTTAAATGGAAGATAATTCATTAAAAACCTGAATTTCTGGATGCTCTGGGAAAAAAAGAACGTCTGTTCACAGTGGCCCCACATTCACTTCTGCTCAGCAATAATCAGCTAGACTCATTCCAATATGGTCATCACTAGCCACATATGGCTATTTAAATTTAAATTGACAAAAATTAAGTAAAATTTAAAATTCAACTCTTCAGTCCCAGTAGCCACAGTTCAAGTGCTCAAGCCACACTTGGTAAAGGCTGCTAACCCCATTAGAGAGGGGCAGTTACAGAACATTTCTGTCATCATAGAATGTTCTATTGAGCTGCATTACCAAGAGGGTAGTTAGGGGGAAGGGAGTAGATGTCAGTTTAAGGGGCAGGAACTCCTAAGCTTCTATTGAATATTACCATGGGAATGGACTTCGATTTTCTGATTTTTCCAGAGAACTCAAGAACCCAGACTTTTTAATGTGAAAGCTTGCAATTTTTAAATGTTAGCTCTATTTTTTTAGAAACATTGTCTAAGCAAAACAAAGTACGTTTCCAGTGAGACTCATCTCCCCCAGGCGACATCTGACCAGTTCTGAGCCGGAACGTTGGCAGAGGCCTCAGTGATCAGCTTGCCCGAGACTGAGAAGATTGGGCATTGAGAATACAAAGGCTCAGGGTCGGGTGGGGGAGAAACACACACGACCCTTCAGAAACCAGTCCTCTACCGGCCGCAACACGCAAACACAGAGGCTCCCGTCTTCCGAGTTCCCTTCTTTGCAAGTTGCGCAATATAGCTCATAATAACAAAAAGTGTCCCTTAAATTTTCAGCAGTGCTTCATCTTTTCTAAGGGAGAGGGAAGAGTTTCAGAGTAATTTAGGGAAGACGAGTGGGTTTTGGAAAAGACTTATTGAACAACTAGAAAGAAAACGGAAATTTATAATGTTATCTATCCCTCACGTGTTGCCTCTCAGTGATGTAATACCTCTCTTGGGAAAGAAGTAGTTTTATATTTTAAAATTCTCTAAACCATGACTTACTTGACTCCCCAGTCCCAAACACTGCCCCATCTCTTCCCGCAAACAGTGCGATTGCATGGTCTGTGCCTTTTGGTGGCTTCTAACTACACCGAGAGCATTTTCCTGTTAAGTGGTGCAAGGACATTTGATAGCCAAGTTTCCAACTTCCATGTCCTGATGGGCTGTGGCTTGCCATACAGATCAAGATTCATTCCGCAGCCTAAATTTTATTAACTCCTTTTCTCTTTTCAAATAATTTATTTAAAAATAGTGTCAGATTGATAGTTTTAAATAATATACTACCTCAGAAACTTTTGCAGTTTCGTCTTTTCACCAAAGCTCAAGTATAATCCCTTTATATTTAACAAAGCAGCTCTCTTGAATACAACTGAACACACATGGATATTTCAATATTTTTTTGAGGTGAGCAGGAGAAACAGGAAGAACCCTAGGTGGGGATTCAGAGATCTAAGAATTATCCCCAGCTCAGCCGTCAGCAGCATGTGGCTTTGGACAAGCTGAAAAGTGGGCTCTCTTTAAAATAAAGCAAGGGCTCTAGATCTCTTGAAGGCTGGTTTATTTCCAAAATTCTACGGTTCTTTAATTCTGTGTTTGGGGGCAGGGGGAGGAAACCCTGAAAACGTGAAACTGAAAATATAAATAGTTTCAGACATTTCTGGGTGGCTAATCAACCACAGTGGTTGGTAGACGAGGTCAGGTCTCATGTGCACCTGTGCTGACGTGCCCGCCAGGCTTTGCCGCTTGGCTGTGGGAACCCTGTGTGCTGCTGGAGTCCTCACCCATAAATGTTCCCTGGAGGCACACATCTTGATGAGTATTTCTTCTTTCAGAAACTTCTTCCATAAAAGCAGTGATTCTGAAAACAAGAAACTGCCCCCCTCACCACCAAAATAGCAGGACTATTTGCCCTAGATCAAAGGCCCTCACATCTTGATGGACCAGAATGTGCAAAATTTCTTTAAAGAACAAGTACTCGGGCTCCATCCCAAACGTACCCAGTCAGAATCTATGGGGTTGGGCCGAGGCATCTGTAGTTTTCACAAGCTTCCCGCCAGATTCCAGTGCCCGGCAATGAGGGAGGAACATGGGCCCAGGTCTATGCAATCATGTGGTGGAAACACAAACGTCAAGTGTAGACCCAAACTGCAAATACATTCAAATGAGACACTTGGTCACTGATTTTTTTTTTTTTTAATGATGACGATCATTAAAGAAAAATGAAAATACAGATTCTACACTTTCACAAGTGAACGTCAAATATATCCGCAGTGTTCCAGGTTCTCTTTTATTTTTTTGCTCTGATTCATACAGAATATTTGTACTCTAGAATGTCATTAAATGAGAAGCCACACTTGCCAATAATCTGAGCTGTCATCTCCTACTTGGACAGAAGTCTGATGATAAGAATCTAATTTCTAGGGGCAGGTAGTGGTGGGGAGGGGAACTGGGGTGAATGGGAGAGCCCACGTGACCCACTTCTACTCCTGCCGACTGTTGTCAGTCAGGAATGGGTAACCTTGTGCAGCCAGCTCTTCCGATTTTCCAAGAAAAGCCAGAAACTGGATCTGTATGTATAGGCTTGCAATTTTTAAATGGTTGGCAACTACTTTAAATGTTTTTGTTTTTTTTAAAGTCACTTAAAAGTGCACCTTTGAGGCCAAACAATAAAACCAAGAAAGAAGGGGCGCCTGGGTGGCTCAGTGGGTTAAGCCTCTGCCTTCAGCTCAGGTCATGATCCCAGGGTCCTGGGATGGAACCCCGCATCGGGCTCTCTGCTCAACGGGGAGCCTGCTTCCCTTCCTCTCTCTCTGCCTGCCTCTCTGCCTGTCAAATAAATAAATAAAATCTTTAAAAAAACAAAAAACAAGAAAAGAATTCATCAGCCCAGATTGCACCTGAATGCCCCAGATTTGTAATCTCTATTCTAGAAAGCTCTGAGTTCTGTATCTGAATTCAGTCGGGTAATCAAAAACCAGTCACAGAAATGACCTCATCTCACTGGCATGTAGGGTTACGCGCTCTGCCCCTAGAAGTAACAGAGTTCTCTGCCATTTTTAAACTCTGGGGTTTATACAAAGAGTCACATATAAAGTTCATTTCTTCACTCAGATATTTAGGAAGCTGCTGCTCTGTCCCAGGCACTGGAAACATCGTAGTAACCCAAAACTTTGCTACGTTTAATATCTGACACAGCACATCAAAAACAAAACAAAACAAAACATGAAGCTTATCACTCAGTCCATGGTAAAGATTAAAAATACAGATAAGCAAAATCTTAAGAGCAGAATGATACCTCAGAGATCATTTTGCCAGATGAAGTTGAAGCCCAGAAAAAAAAGTCTGGCCAAGGATCACACAGCTCACACAGGAATAAAAATTAAAGCCTAGATCTCTAGCTTTTAGTCAAGCCTCATCTCATCTCTTCTGTGCAGATCTTCCTAGATCCAAGGGGCCCAGTAAATGACTGTCAGAGGAAACTAGCAGGCTCAGTGCCACTCAGAGAGATGACTTCAGTTTGGCAAATTCTTAGTCGGAGAGTAATAGAATATTCCACCTAGAGTTGACAGAGAAGTTCTTCTAGATTCATCTGGGTTATTATTTCCTGCTGGTCAGAAGCCATTTTCTTTTTACCTTAGAACATATAAAACAACAGAAAAGCAAGGTGTTACTTATATCTATTAAGAATAGAAAGAAAAACTAAGGGTCAAACAGTCAACATTCATAAAAAATAGATTAGGAGAAGAACACCAACATCAGTTTTAGTAAAAGCAAGGAAAATGGATAGGACTCTGGAAGTGTGGTTAATAGCAGTATTTACTCAGTCTTTACTAGGAAAGCCCGATTTTGCTCTGAACCACACTGCAACCGAATGTCAAATCTGCTGGAGAAAGAAGTCTTTTGCTGAGTGGCCACAAGAAAAATTAGTTCTGTAATCTGCTCCTGGTATTTTTTATTGTTTTCCAAGCAAGCATTATCTAGTAAATGCAACTTTTAGGCATAGCATTCTATACATTCAAAGTTGGGAGAAACAGGTGTACTTTAATGGACGAATTACAGAATTGTTTGGAATGTGCTTGAACTTCAGAACTGGAACAACAGGCAGCAGACTTTAAAAATAGAAGCAAAAATGACTCCTAAGTGAGAGGGCGTGTACTTGTCAACAAAAGGGAGTTCTGTTTGAAAAACTAATTCCAAAAGTGAAATTATGGGTGATTTTTACTCTTTTTAAATATTTTGATTTCCTTGGGGCGTCAGATGGCTCAGTCAGTTAAGCGCCTGCCTTCGGCTCAGGTCATGATCCCAGGGTCCTGAGATCAAGCCCTGCGTTGGGCTTCCTGCTCAGTGGGGAGCCCACTTCTCCCCCTGCCTCTCCTCCTGCTCATGCTCTCTCTCTCAAATAAATAAAATCTTAAAAACAAAAAAAACCAACTTTGTTTCCAAATCATAAATAGTGTTAAAAATGAGGAAAACGTATTTTTAAAAAATAGGATTTAAAAAAATAATTGAAACCCAGTAATTCTTACCTTCAACCTGCCATGATTCTAAAATTAGACATTTTTTTTTAAATGAAAGCCAGAGTAGAAACAACTAGAGTATAAAACTGATTTTCTTAAAGGTGTTTTTCCCAAAACTTCTAATATTCAAGTTATTAATCTTTCAGTCTCTGTAAGCCTCTTGTCCCATTACTGGAGCCGTAGGAAAAAAGGCTTTCCTTTTAAACTTGAAAACTACAAAATTTTCCTTCTCCACTAATTAATTAAATACACAATTTGACATAACTTCAAAACCTCTAGGGAAAGCAGAATGTCTCTGATGTCAAGTGTTCATGAAAACATGGCATACTTCAGAGACAAACATGGGAACCTTAATGAGGGGATCTCAGAGCCTCGTGTTTGGGCCAGTGTTTGAAAATCAGACTTCTCAAGACACACTGTGCCAATAGTACGTACGGTTTAGATCCCTGGAACAAGTTTTTTTTGTTTTTGTTTTTTTGTTTGTTTGTTTTATTTTTAAAGATTTTATTTATTTATTTGACAGAGAGAGAGATTACAAGCAGGCAGAGAGGCAGGCAGAGAGAGGGGGAAGCAGGCTCCCCGCTGAACAGAGAGCCAGATGCGGGACTCGATCCCAGGACCCTGAGATCATGACCTGAGTCAAAGGCAGAGGCTTTAACCCACTGAGCCACCTAGATGCCCCTGGAACAAGTTTTACAGCATGAAAACACCACAAAGTGGAAATGCATGTTAATAACTGGTATGACTCTTCAGACTGTTGAGTACTAACATTGAGGTCAAAGTTTTTAAGGTGATAAAAAGCCTTTTAAGAGAAAACTGGTTATGAGGGAATATATGTACCCATGGTCTGAAAAACAGTGGAAATCAGTAGGTGGACACAGAAAGGGTGCCCCCCCCAAAAGGATGTAATATTTTCTCACTTAAATTGGATCAAGTGGAATGGAAGAGAAATTAAATCTAACTTTTTTTCTCTTCAGTAGTAGAGATGGTTAAACTTTTGTGTTAAGTCAAAAGTCTGTGAGTTGTAAACTACTCCAATAATGATCAAAGGACAAATCTGAGGGTGCCTGGGTGGCTCAGTGGTTAAAGCCTCTGCCTTCGGCTCAGGTCATGATCTCAGGGTCCTGGGATCGAGCCCCACATCGGGCTCTCTGCTCAGCAGGAAGCCTGCTTCCCCCACCCTCTCTCTGCCTACTTGAGATCTCTGTCCGTCAAATAAGTAAATAAAAATCTTAAAAAAAAAAAAATCTGAAATACAGATGGCATTACACAGTGGCACAATCCCAGCTTACCAAAGCAAGGAGTAAATGAAGTCAGAGGTTCCCAGTGTACTTCGAACAGGTGTGCTCCCAAAGTTTGAATACCATGCAAGGACGATTAGGCGTTGCTTCAGCCATGGTGTGGTGGGCCTCAGCACTGCTCACGTGCTCTCTGTCCAAGCCCCAGCGGGGAGACCCAACTTCTAAAGCCTCCTGTGCTGGTGAGTCCACCGTTCAGGCTGTGGGGGGGATGAGCAGAAGGGGCAGACGTCCAGTGAATTGCCAGCCCTTCGTCTTAGCCATGACCATGAGGAAGGTCCAACAGTGGCTGTTCCGGCAGCTTCCATCCAAGTGTCTGCCCTGCATAGGGCACCCCACCAACTCCGGAGTCACATAGGCAGGGTGCGCGAGACAGAAACTTTGGATGCTTTAAAGCCACTTGAGATTTGGAGGGGCATTGTTACTACATAATATAGCTTTCCTGAATGAAACAAAAGGATACCTACACTGAACAGAATGCTCTTTGTCCACCAGGACTGCTGAATGGAGAGGCCATATGGTTTGGTAAGTAGAGCTGGCGTCTCCATGCTAGGAGGAGGTAAAAATCGTATTAAATGTCAAACTGATGCCAAAGAAGTCTCTACTTACAGGTGAATACTTTCCCTATGGTCTGTAGGAACAGAATCCTTTGGTTGGAAGTGTAAACAATTTTTAAAAATGACCAAGTTCAGGGGCATCTCGGTGGTGCAGTGGGTTAAAGCCTCTGCCAGGGTCCTGGGATCGAGCCCCCCATCTCTACTCATCTCTGCTGAGCAGAGAGCCTGCTTCCTCCTCTCGCTGCCTGCCTCTCTGCCTACTTGTGATCTCTGTCAAATAAATAAAATAATAAAATATTAAAAAGAAAATGGCCTGGAATGGAACCAAATTGTTTCTGAATTTGCTTTACCACTTTTTTTTTTTTTTCTTTTTTGGTCCTTTCACCTTTCTGATTGCACTGTCAAAGTGTTGAGTATAAATATTCTTTGAAAAACAATATAGAATTTTGAAATTATGTTCTCCATACTAAGAATAAAGACTTTTAATATGATGTCTTTGGGTTTTTTGTTACCATTATATCCCTTTAGAAAATGGACAATAAATCTTTTAAAAATGTAAAAAAGAAAATGGCCAAGTTCGCTATGCCATAAGTGATTTCAACTTTAACTGTATTTTTTCCCTTCAGACAAAGAACCAAAAAGTTTCACTTTTGAACATGCACCTTTTGCTCAAAGGATAAAGACAGTTTTAAATCAGAGATCACTGCCAGCCTACCACTAGAGGGGGCCATCTGCCAATGACGGTGAGCCACTTCAGCGAGGCGGAGGGAGAAATGCATTCTACTCTAGACTCTTCTTTTCCAAACATCAAACTGCTGGTATAACCCAGGAAGCTTTGAAAAGCACATTCGCAGAAACCCCCAAAGCCCGAGTCAGTAGGTCTGAAGTCAGGTTCATATATGTGTAATTCTTTGTGGAGTATAGTTGACACACAATGTTGTTAGTTTCCGGTGTACACCAATGATTCCACATCTCCGTATGTTCTGCGGTGCACACCACACAACGCTACAACAGTACTCTCTACTGTATTCCCTGTGTTGTACCTTTTGTCCCTGTGACTTATTCATTCCCTAACCAGAAGCCTGTACCTCCAACTCCCCTTCCCCCATTTGGCCCTTCTCCCTATCTCCCCCTGGTCTGGCAACCATGAGTTCTCTCAATTTTTAAGTTTGATTCTGCTTTTGTTTGCTTATTCATATTTTGTTTTTTAGATTCCACAGGAGTGAAATCATATGGCATCTGTCTTTCTCAGTCTGACTGATTTCACTTAGCATAACACCCTCTAGGTCCATCCATGAAATGTGTACTTTAAAAAAACAAAAACAAAAACAAAAACAAAAAAACTCCCCAAAGGCATCTAATGCAAAGCTAGGTTTGCTTCCACTGGTGTAGATTTCAAAGAGCTGGTCATTTCCAATCAAAATGTTTTGCCATCTGCAGGGCATTTTGACAGGGAAATAGATATAAGAAACCTGGTTGGATAAAAACAAAACCTCCTAAGAACAGAATTTTGAGATTCCTAAGAACAGAATTATTCAAACACTTTCCAATAATGATCATCACGGGAACAAAACACAGTTATCTTCAAATTTAAATTTATTAAGACATTCAGCTATGTCTGTCAGTCTACATCCAAATTTGCTACTAAAAATAAAATAAAGTCACATCCCACATTAGGAATATCGAGTCTGAAAAACACTTTTTGAGCCAAGCCTATTGTATAAATAAATGACTAGTTTCTTTTCATATCAAAATCCCATAAAAAATTACAGTCCCCCCTCCCCAGTTCTACCTGTAGCCATGATGAATGTAAAAATTTAAATATGACACAAACTTGTCAAAGAAAAGGTGCGAAGTCTATTAACAGCTTTAAAAGTGGCATTTGCAGAGTGTGATCATACAGTTATGTACTCATTCCCCAAGTGCAAATATTGCCATAATTTAACACTGTTTTGATTCAGTTGCAAGAATTAAACATTACACAGGATTGAAAAGTACACTTTGGGCCTTTATCAGTGCCCTAAAACCCCTCCCACTTTGGTCTCCTACACTAACGTGGACCCCAAAGTGTTCATTAGAGTTTTAGTTTACGTCACACAGCCAACACAGTATACAATATATTAACAAAAGTTCCATATACATCAAAATATTGAAGACTCCATCATAAAGTTCAAGAGTCTCAGATTACATGAATGCACCCGCAAGGCCCAGTGCCCACCCACCCCCTCCCCTAAAGCACATACGAAGTATGAGCGTGCTTCAATCTTGGAATACAATCAATGCTCTTACATCTTTGATTTCATTTCAGTGCTGTACAAAACTCAACTATCACCTGACTGAGTTCCAATTAACTGAGGGAAAGGGGGGTGGTGAAAAGGGCTGGTCACTACTCATACTTTGTAGTAAGAATGATTCTGTCCCATAGAAAGTTAAATGTCAGTTCCGCTTCTGCCTGCTTCTTCCCATGCTGTCTTCATGCTCTTTATCCTTTCTTTAGCCCCTTGCAAGCACTCAAATCTGATTTTATGTATCCCTTACAAATCAGGGGCAGTTTCTGAAGTTGTTGAGGTTGAGTTTTCTTGGCAGACCTCTACAAAATATCAGCATGGGCTATATCAATACATTTTGATTAGCATACATTGCAATTTTCTCCCACAATGTCAAGGGGATGAAAGCAAGCAGTCTCCACTGAGAGTACCTCCTGGATCAGACCCTTGGAATGTCAAGTTTCCTGCCTCATCATCTCATACATTCATTCCTCAAATCTGAGCTCAAATTTCATAGTGAGTTAACTTCTCCAGAGTATCAAAGCATTATTTCTGCTTCTTTTCTTCTAGGCTGACCTCAACAGGACATGCTTCATCTTTCGCACTAGAAGGATATTCCTTAGGATCACAAGTCCCTTCCTGGCTATCTGACCTAGTGGCAATGCACTCATTATTGTCCCTGGAACCTTCTTGCAGCCCAGTCCCTGGAGGATGCTCTTGATCTGTAGGTTCAGTTCCTTCCTGAAGCGTATTTTGCTCAACTCCAGCCTGAGGTTGCGGAACCAGCTCAGCTCCTAACCCTGGAAGCTGGGAGGAGTTTTTGAGGTGGCAGTGGCACAGAGGGCAGGTCTCCTGGACATATAGCCACTTCTTGAGGCAGCCTGCATGGAAGAAATGACTGCAAGGTGTGATCACAGCAGATTTCATGTCCTAGAAGGGAGGGAAAGATACCTCAATAAATGCCCATTATCTAAAATCTTTGCTGCTAATCCCAAAAGTTCTAGTTCCAACATTTCTTTCCCACAATTCCCCATAGAAAAGGTATAACACAGATTTTAGAATAAAAATCATTTTAGATTACAGCGATAATCCTCCTGCCTTCAGAGACACTTTTACACCAACAATGCAAGAACCACTGGCTAAGCAGTTTTAAAAAAAGAAGTAAAAATAAAAAATGAGAAAGCAACAAACTTCTTAACTGGCTTCTGCCTTCAAATGGAACATGAGCATCACATGACTATTGCAGTGTGATCGCTGGGTTTCCCCCCGCATGGCACGCATGTAATTAGAACCTAAGAAAATCTGATGAAGACAGGACTTCCCACAGTTATGCTTCAACACAGCTAAGTAGATTATTCCATGATGAAATCACTGGCAAGGAGACAAAATCAGCCACATAACACCAGGGTATTGGCAAGGAAGTGGCAATTTCATTAGGGAGAATGTATGTAATGCAGTCTTCAAGATAGGGTCTGTATAAGCCACAGCTTCTCGATCTGCATCACAATCACCCAGAGTGCTTGCTAATAACCAGGCATATTATTGGGCCCCCCAAGACCTACAGAATTGGAATAGCTAAAGACAGTATTCACAAATCTACAGTTACAGCAAGCCACCCATGTAAGTTTTAGGCACACTCAAGTTTGATAACCACCGGATTAAGAAGTGGTTTACTTTGCATTAATGTTCCTTGCAGAATATATATTCAGGGAGGGAAGGCTGAGGACATGATTTAATTGTTAAGAATATACATTTAGTGACTCAACCATTAATTTTGTTTAAAGTCCCAAAACAAGGAGTTGTAGTTGTCACAGAAATTCCTTGCCAAGAACTGGTAACACCTGGAAGTCAACTTTTAAGCAGAAAGCCATTCAAGGAAAAGCAGCCAGCTGGGAAGTTAAGCAATTTGACTTTCATTTTCTGTGTGATATCAGCAGGTAGTTCTAGCACCTCAAAAAAAGTGATGTGGCAACAGGAAATACAAAAAGGAGACTCTTAAATCCCGGAGTTGGAATATTTAGACATTGGCTTCTGAAGCTGATGTGCCATGTCTTTGACGTGCTCTTTCCCACATACAACGATGCTACCAAGCACAAAGGAGCAGAACTAAGACAATGGCCACTTCACTTGGGGGGAACCTACAATAGTCCTTAGTCCCCCAAATACAAAAACAACTTGGAAGACATTATTTTGTGAGTACCCAAAGGTATGTTCTAACAAGAATAAAAAAGTGGTAGTTGCATCTTATTCTTAGACTAAATTCTTGAGCTAGGCAGTCTTAAACACACACCAATACATACACACTCCCATCTGAACTGTAAAGCACCTTGGCTAGAGACCATTCCCTCATACTCACTGACACTATTATCTCGTTTTATTCCACCAGCCTACACTCTTTAAGAGTGATTTTAAACAATTTCTGTTGTTGCCCTTATTTTATCCATACTTCCAATAGCACAATTTAGCTATAAAAAGCTGCTCCTCAACCACCCCCCTGCCCAAGTTAGTGGTGACGATAAACTGTAGGCCTATTTTTTGCGGTGATATTTCCAAACTCATTTCAATACTACGTTTCAATTTTAAAAGAAGGCAGACATCAGCTCTTCATAACACACATGCCAAAGATGCCAGGAAGGCCAACTACAGTGGCATACGGGTTAGGTGACTCTATCATACCCTTTAGTTCCCACTTCCAGACACAAAGGCCTGTATCCATCTCAGGTAGCCATCAACCTACAGGTAAACATATACTCTCTCTACCTATGTTAAGTAAATGAATACTTCTTCCCCATCCTGGAAATACCAGAAGGAAAAGTGTCAGAATCTTGGCACACCACTTTTCAGAAGTTGCTGACTCCTGAACGATCGTATATATTTGACAGGATGTGTGTGTGTGTGTGTGTGTGTGTGTGGTGTGTGTGTGTGGTGTGTGTGTGTATATTTGGGAGTAAATATAAAATACACCTGACCTGTTTTTCCTTTATTTATTGGTGAGCAATGTTGAAAATAACAATAAATTAGAACTTGAGGGACTAAATTAAAAACTTAACTCAGAAATAAAATGGAAATATTCTATCAGGTCTTTAATAATTTCTGAGACCTATTTTTTTTAACCAAGGAAATAATTCTGCCTACAAATTTAACTTAAATTTGGTTAATGTGGTTAAAGTCCCAAGCGATACACCAACCCACCCAAATGGATTCCTATTGTATGAGTTACCTGATAACAGATGGCACATATATCATTGTGCTTCTCCAGCTGCTCTTTTGTAGCAATGGGTAATGATTTAATCTTATTCACAGCATCCCTTCGGAGTAGGAAGCTCTTCCACCCCAGCTGTGCCCGAAGCCACACATTATAATAGGAATGGATAAAGATGATCATTGAGCCCATTACGGTCCATTCTCCAAAGATGGTCTCTGAGACACCATAGGCCACTACACAGAGGGCCACAAGAAACTCCAGAAGGCGGTAAGTGCCATTCACATAGTAGATGACATCATCCATGTTTTCCACTGGCTCTTTTCGGAATTCCTCAACCATAAATAAGACATAAATAAAAAGTGTTCCCAAAACCTGTAAAACACATGTATTTTAAAACAGAGTATGACCACTAAGAAAGGCTTTTCATACACTTTAAGCAATAACATTCCTAACAGTTTTAGGATGCCATATTTAATATCAGAGAAACCACGGTATAATTAAAATGCGGGTAATCTCAGTGATCCAAGCATTTGATACCAAAAAGCCATATCTTGAGATGTAACTTTCTTAAAATAATTCTGACTAGTTATCACTTTTCTGACTCACCCTTTCCCTTTCATTCCCCAGAGATCACCAAAACCCATTAAAGCTCTCTCTAAATTTTCCTAATCCTGTAGTCAACTTTCAAAGAACCTTTATCTCTAAAGTAACAATGAATAAATCTTTGTTGCCAGTGTTATGTTCTCTTTTACTTCTTACTGATCAGGCAGCAAAGATCCACTTTCAAGTTACAATAAGCTTATTATTTCCAGGGCAATATTATCTGTTGTATGTATCTATGTGTATATTACACATGTCACATATTCACATAAATTATGAAACTAAGAATATTCTTGAGTGGGTATTTACTAAAAAAATGTGCTCCAGACAAGCTATAAAATCTTTTAATATTTTATAGTTACTTATCAATTTAAGCTTTACATGATAGCTCTCTATCATTTTAAACATTTGCAAAGTTTAATTACCTGATTAAAAAAAAACCACAGTGACACAGATAGGAGTGTTATTTTAATAACCTACTATCTAAGTTCTATGTTCATATCAGTGTGATGTTATTCTGATAAGGTAGGAAGTAATCACCTAAACAGGTCACTTATAATCATTCATCTTGAAAAAGTTTAATTCTTTTTCTGGAAGGAAAAAATAAGTAAATTCAATTATTATGTAAAGTCAATTATTCCTAGGCTTACCTGAAGAGAGGTGAGAATGCTGCTAGAAATAATGATAAGCAGCCAAAAATCCATGTGGAAAAACTGGCAAATCATGTAAGCCATGTAAGCAGGGAACACTAGCAAAAATAAACAAAGGCTCACAGCACGGAAGTGTTTCCATAAACTCCTAGAGAAACAAAAACAGTCCTTTAAAGCACCTGTCACCCAGGACCACAACAATCGTGTTAGCAACGGATAGGTCTTAGGCCATGCTAACATTTCCCAAATGCTTTACTAAGCATCCTTCTCCTTGCCAGTCACTATAGACTAGGCTTCAGGACAAGGGTTATAGGCCTGGTATTTCAAAGCCACCTGAGTCACCTTTTCTCTCCACTCAGTCAAAATTCCCAAGCACCATCAGTTTTAATAGTTAACTTTCAGTTCCATTTTCATTCCTACAAATTTCAAAGTGATTTCAGGCTTTTGGAGCATTAACCCTTCACAATAATGTATGATCTTAAGTCATAAGACATCTTCCTCCCACCTGTTGCACTGTGCTGGAAATCTCTGCTACCGTAAGCACAGTATTTCTAAGAGGAATGGTTCTCCAACAGCTATATTAATCCTCACATCTGTCAGGGCTAGGGGCGGAAAAACTATGAACCACTGTGTTTTAGGACCTACTAGTTGGTCTTCCTCCCCTAGTTCCAATCTATCCTGGATACTGCCTGCCTGATTAATCTTCCTAAAGCTTGACTAGCATTAATCTTGTCAATGCCTTCTCTAAACTTCCTAGCCTCGCATCTGAACTCCTCAACTCCCATTTTTTTGGCCCAAACTCATCAATCCCTATTCGTCACTATAAACAAAGATGGTAAATTAACTGTACTCCCAGAAAAACACAAGCACTCTTACATCCCACTAGAAATGCCTCTGTCCCACTCTCTTGTTCTAAGCCCCTTAAGCTAGCTCAAGCTGAACAAATCAGGTAGCATGAATCCCTTCTCCAGGAATCACTGATCCTCTCAGAATATGGGTACCAGCAATCATACACCAAAATTATAGTCTTGTTTCAATGATAGAGATATTTATATGTTTTATGCCTAAATATTTTTATTTATACTTTATTTTTTATCTAAAGTTATTATCTATCTAAATAGCTATTATCTAAATAATACATATGTACATATACATAAAAATGTCTTATCACCCAAATTTACACTCCTTTAAAAAAAGAACAATAACTCCTTCCTCACATAACTCAGCTTTTAAGCTCAACTTGTTTGAAGGGGCAAATAAAAGTTGAAAATTTATTTCTCTGCTTGATATTTTTCAAATTATTTTCCATCTACTGCCATCTATTACTACTTTTTTTTTTTAAACCTATCTATCTATCCACCCAAATGCAAAGCCCTATGATATAAGCAGGACAAAAGTGATCATGATTTTATCAAGGGGAGTACTATATATGTAAGTAAAATATAACTTCATATACATAGCTTAATGTATACATATACTTTATATACAACTTAGTGTGTGTCTTAATATATTATATGTATTCTTTTTACATACAATAAGACTTTATGCTTTTAAGACACCCAACAAATCAAGAGACTTCTCAGACTTAGATTTCAGTTTCTGATTCCACTTGAACCCCACTTGTCAATGGTGGAATACATATACAGAAGAAGCCCCAGTTATGGCAAAAGAAGGAGGAACATAATTTTTTGTGTACCTCTTCACATATCAAAATATTCTACTAAATCATTCCTTAAATACACCGCAATTTAAGACAGATTGTATACCAAGTTTTAAAAGATACACAAACCTAACAAGTTAGGTTGTTCCCTAACAAGTGCCTTAAGCAGAAATTTGAAAAAGCTTTCCATACAACAGAGAAAAGGTGAATTCCACCCCCTTTAAGTTTACTTATAGTTACTTTATGAAGATAGAGGGCTGCCACAAAGTATTTTTTAAAAAGGTAATAGATTTTTCCATTTCGTGGGTAAATAAAAGCCAAAGGTAGGGTAATTTTTTAACACAGTGATCACAAATCTAGAAAGAAATCACTGTGGGGTTCACAAAAACAAATTTCCTCTCTCATTTCCAAAACAGATTTCCTCCTCTCAAAACACAAAACGCAATTACAATCTATGTAAACTGAGTAACAAAGACTTAAAATTATTACTGACTTCCTATAAAACATGAACATTTATTCATTTAATCATTGAGGAAATGTAGATTTCAACCAAATTGTTTAAGAGCTCATGGCTGCAAAAAAATTAAGTTTTAATTAAATATCATTATATGTGATCTCAAATCTATGCAGTCTGAAGGAGATTTTTTTTTAAAATGGCATAAGGAAAAAAACCACACACAAAGTTAAATGCTAGACTGTATGGGACTTTCTATAATTAGTAATTCAGAGAAGAATTATTATTATGGTAAAAATTAAAGCTAGGTACTTTTTAACTGTTTTACACCTTTTCTTGCAAACATTTTCTCCCTTCCAAAGTTATGGGACAAACATAAACTTGCGGGTAGTTCTGCTCTGAGATCCAAAACATAAAAAGTTCTATTTTACTATTTTTTTTTTTAAAGTGTTTTGTTTTTTTAAAGATTTTATTTATTTATTTGGCAGAGAGAGATCACAAGTAGGCAGAGAGGCAGGCAGAGAGAGAGAGGAGGAAGCAGGCTCCCTGCTGAGCAGAGAGCCCCGATGCGGGACTCGATCCCAGGACCCTGAGATCATGACCTGAGCCGAAGGCAGCGGCTTAACCCACTGAGCCACCCAGGCGCCCCTCTATTTTACTTTTTTAAAGAAAGGCAGGCAGGCAGGACTTACTATAACAGTAGTTATACTTCATTAGATGTTAAATTATAAATCATTTTCTTTAACAGGCTAATTTGCCTTAAAGCTTTAAATATATTTTTCAAAATTAAGCTTTGATCCATTTATATAAAATAGGAATATATTTACATATAGACACAATGTGTATTTTTAATTACACAGAAAAGCATGAACACCTATTATCCCAAGAGTTATAATTTATGTCTAATTTTGGCATAAGTATGAATATACATAAGCACACACACAGACACAGTGTGTATATTATACACACAGATATATTTATATCCTTATTTAAGCAGTTAAAATTCTATTAAAATATAATATTAAAATCTAATTTAAAATTAAATATAAAATGAATAGCAGAAAACATTGAAATCTTATCCCATTAATAAGCACTATAAAATAAAAAAATTTTTACATTCACCCAATCCATTTTTTTAAAAACGTTTGTCATTTGAAAATCTACTACATAATTTGAGTAAGTAGACCATTATCCTAAAATTCCTTGTTAAAAACTGGATAAAATTTACAGATAAAGGCAACAATTATCTCTATGGCTAAAACTGAGACACCTTTTTAGGTTAAACACTGGAAATTACATCTAGTCCAAGCTATTCCAAAGACATGTGAAGCATTTTTCCCTCTAATAATTATTTCTTAAATGATAGAAGCAGTGTTATTATGAACTATCAATATTATCTCTTAGTTATTTCTCTAATTTGAGAATTAAGATACTTTTCATTTCCTTTCTCAATCCCTAGTACTCTGAATTGGTCAAAATCCTTGATTCAGGACGCATTGTCACCATTGGTCTGTGGGTGTCCCTCTTTCTACTGAGCTAGTAATCTAATTAGCTATCTTAAATATTGTAACAAGCCTTCACGAACCCGTCTCTCCATACAAAAGTGAGGGCCTGGACAATTAACCACGATTAACCATACAGCAGGCCTGCCTATTCCGCATCCTGCCTCCCTGTACCCATTGAAAGCATTAACTTGAATCTGTGTTCTTTACTCTCGCTTGCTTTCCTTTTTATAGTTTTATTAATTTGTACGTATTCCTAAAGGGTATATTTTAAATTTTTAACATAAAAATAACATGCTACACTGTCATCTCTTGGGATTTATTTTCTAACTTTATAATGCTATGACTTATGCATATTGTTTTCTGTGTCACTGTATTTCTAACATTCCACAGTAAGTATTATCACATTTACTCACCCACTTTCCTGTCTATTGTCATTTGGCTTGTTCCTGGATTTTTGCTACTGTGAATTGTGCTCTGAACATTCTTCTGTATGTCCTTACTAAACATGTGCAAGAATGTCTTGAGTATATATGTAGGAGGAGAGATGGCCATACTATTTCCAAAGTGATTACGCCACTTGATACTCCCACCAGAAACCAGGGATACTGTGTCATCTAGACCTTCTTCCACTCTAGATAATCAGTTGACTTTCCTTTCTCTCTCCCTTCTTCCTTCCTTTATTCTTTGCCAATCCCACAGGTTTAAAACAGCACCTCAGAGTGGTCTTGATTTACATGATACTGAACCTTTCTTCATTTCCAGGTGTCTCTTTCACTAAAAATCTAAAGATAAATATGTTTTTCATCCATTTCTCTTGCTCATTTGAGCTGTTTGTATTTTGATACCGATTCCTGGGCAAGTGCAAATACTATGAATATCTTCTCCCAGTTTGTGAAGTTAACTTTAGGTCTAAAAAGTTATTAATTGTAATCATTAGGTTTACCACTCTTCCCTTTCATAACCATGGCCCATCTTCATACTTACTCTCACTCTTCCACAGCAGTCAGTTTAAGAAACTATTTCCTACTTGAAAGTCTGTAATATATTAGCCTATGTGAGATTTAATTTTTTGTTTTTGACATTTTAGGTTTCTAACATTCCAGGGCTGATTCTTTGTTTAATAGTGTGAGAGAGGAACCCATTCCATCTGTTTCCAAATAGAAACCATTTTTTCCAGCAACATTATGGAAGAGTGCCACCTGTCCTACTCATTGGACATGCCTCCCCTGTCATATATCAAAGTCCAACATATATGGGTCTGTTTGGGGGGCTCTCTGCTCCCGTGCTCAAGCCGTCTATACTCTAGCTAATACTAAAAATTTGCATAGTACCTCCTACTACGAGTGAAATAAAACTTTATCTTTCTCGTCTGTCTGATTTCAAAACAGGGATTATACTAGCCTCAAAGAATGAGTTAAGTAGTATTCTTTTTATTGTCTGGAAGGGTGTATTTCAAATAGGGATTATCTGTTCCTTCAAAGTTTGGAACTTGCTTGCAATACCATCTGGGTTGAGAGGTTTGCCATTTACTTCCACTTCTTTAACAGCTACAGAACTATCTAAGTTTTTAAATTCTTTAGTCAGTTCTAATAAGTTCTCATACTCTTCCATTTCACTTGTTTTAAAAAAAGTACTGGCATATAGCTGTTGATAGGACTCTCTTATTTACTGCAGGCAATGGTAGAGAGAAGAACCTAACCCTAACATTTCAACCCTTTTTCATGCTTTCATAGCCAAGAGCCACTCTGGCTTATTAGGCTAACACTGCAGCGGACACCAACACCACTGACATCAATGCAAAATAACCACCGCCCACCCACACACAGGGCTTCTCCCTTCCTTTCTAAATTTCCTCTCCATTTGACCTTGAAGAAAAAAGCCAGTAATGCAGCTACTTCGACATCCTGGTGGAAATCAGAACTCGATTTACTGGTTCTTATGGTAGTGGAACTATGTATGTCTTTCTCTTTTCTAATATTTTCTATAGTATTATTTCAGTCTTATCAGTATATGCTAAATTAATTTGTATAAGTAATACTACTAAGTGATACTGTCAGAAATGACAAAATAGTGTACTTAGGTCAAAACAACCCATTTAAATGGCTACTTAACCGAGCTCACAGCTGAGTTCAACAACTGAAATGCTCTTATTGAGATGCCTTACACCTCAAAACCAAACCTCAAATAACTATAATTAAAATGATTATCTGAAACAAATCAAAAAGCTCTGAGCTTATTGAAATTAAATTGATTCTTGCAGCCAACATTTGAGAAAAATTTCAGAATGTTCAGCAATGTAGGATATGGGGATAAAAAGACAAATCTGAAAACCTCTAATTAAAATGTTAATTTGAAATGTTTTGAAAAATCTGCTGTCAAAAATTTATCTCCCAAAAGATCGCCTGTTCCCTTACTCATAAAACATTACTGAAGAAGCAATAAATTCAGGTATTTCAAAACTCAGCAGAATGGAATACCAACAGATGCTGGAAAGAAACAGCGGTGCTGAATTTTTAGTAATTCATTTTAGAATGCCCTTGTAGAAGCTACAGTAAGCCTAATTCTATCTTAGAGAGCTAAATAATAACTTTTTTTTTAAAAGATTTATTTACTTGACACAGAGAGAAAGAGATCACAAGTAGGCAGAGAGGCAGGCAGAGAGAGAAGGGGAAGCAGGCTCCCTGCCAGAAAGCCGGATGCCGTACTCGATCCCAGGACCCTGAGATCATGACCTGAGCCGAAGGCAGAGGCATAACCCACTGAGCCACCCAGATGCACCTAAATAATGACTTTTATTCCTTAAGAAAACTTCTGTAATATGGCATGAACATAAATGCAGCTATTAATTTTGCCTGGTCCCATAAGGTGTCAAGAATCCCCATTAAAACCTCAGTAAGTTAAAACTGTCTAAAGGTCATCCCATGAGACCGTTATTCCATAAATGCCTATCTTTATGACTGCCCAAGAGCCTTTATTTCTCTCTCCTTCAAATGATTTTCTCTGTTCTCTCAGTGCTTTCTCTGCTTCCACATTACACAGACAATCTATTATTTACTATATTTCCTGGAATAAATTTGATCCTCTCCATTCTTCATTTTAAAACTGAACAAACATAAAAAGCATTAAATTTCTCTGAAGAAAAAGGTTCCTTGTAATGGGCCTTTGATGTGATTTTTAACTATAAGACTCTTGAGAGAAAAAAACAGAAAAGTCAAAATACATAGAGAAAATAAAAAGGTAAACTTGTCACCTTAAGCTAATACCAATTATTCATTCATTTTCTGTCTCTAAACATTATCTAAATCTTCAGACAACAAACTCATATAAAGAATATTATAAAAATTTCTTTTAGGAAGTTTCTTACTTGTCTCTAGATGCTCCCAGCGCCAAAACAATAGGATCTGCAATCTCTAACATAGACTGCAGAATAGAAGCTACGACAATGAAAAGGATAATACTGAGCAGGAACGCTCGGTGAACAACCTGTAGTTCTATCAGACCAGTCTGCACTGCCAGGATTAACAGCGTAACTCCTTCTGTCATGCCCCTAGAAAAAGCATATGTTTTCAGAAAAGCAATCAGTCAGAACCTCATTTCATTCCAAGAAAAAATAATTCAAAGACTTACACTGTTGTTACATATTTGTGATTTGGTCTGACTTAGACAACAAACCTCATCAGAATATTAACTTTTATAGAATACCGATATAATAGTAATATATAGTCATAATACACCATTTTATGCATGCAAAATGTTAACAGCTATTACTTGAGCATACAATGAGGAGATAAAAAGCAACTTCTTTTTTTTTTTTTTAAAAGATTTTATTTATTTATTTGACAGACAGAGATCAGAGGTAGGCAGGGAGACAGGCACAGAGAGAGGAAGGGAAGCAAGCTCCCTGCTGAGCAGAGAGCCCGGATGTGGGGCTCCATCCCAGGACCCTGAGATCATGACCCGAGCGGAAGGCAGAGGCTTTAACCCACTGAGCCACCCAGGTGCCCCTAAAAAGCAACTTCTAAGATAAATAAAAGTGTTCTAACCAGGCTTTGCTAATGAGCCAGATACTCTCCCATTCTTAGATATTCACTGAATTATACATATTTGTTATGAGCTATATCTTGATTATAAAAAAAAAAAATCACAGGTGAACGTCTTCATAGTCTTGGAGTAGAAAGGTCTCTTTAAGCAGACTATAAACTTTTTTGAAATTCAGTTTCCATATGGAAAATATGTACAAAATCCTGAGATCTTTTTTATCTTAATGACTTGATTTACAAAGAACTCTCACAAATAAATGAACAAGGCTAAATCCAGTTTTTCAAAACCACAAATGAGCAAATATATCAAAGTTTGATGACCCAACCACCAACAAGGAATTATGAGAAAAAAATGGGGAGACTAATATTGAGATAAAACAGATAAAACCTTTTTAGAGAAAAGCTCACTAATAAATTTAAAAATGTATATACCCTTCAATTCAATAATCTTACTGGTAATAATTTACCCTATGGATGTACTACAAAAAACTTAAATGTCAGAGAAAATATAGTGAATAACAGAACATGTTATGTGGTATCACAAGAATACAACTGGCAAAATCCAAACTCTGAAAAACTAAACAGGACAATCTGGTGTCTTCAACAAATAAAATGAAAGGGAAAAAATACAGACACAACAGGGACCTAAATATTAAAAGAGGCTTAAAAAATATTAACCAACTGCAATATGGCCCTTATTTAGATCTGAAGTTGACCAAACAAATTTTTTTTTAAAAGGGGGGGGAATATGAACACAACTGGGAATCCGATATCGAGGAATTCTTCTCTTACTGGGAATGAATGTGCTATTATAGTTTTGCTTTTTCAAATGAGACTGAAATATTTATGGGTAAAATGATATTATATCTGGGATCTGCACCAAGGGCAGCTGGGGATTATGGAGGAGACAAAGTAACTGGAGTAGATAGGGGCATGTTATTACTGGAGATGGGTCACAGGTATATGGAAGTTCACTTTACTCTTCTCTCAACTTTGTTAATTTGAAAGTTTCCTAATTAAGGGTTAAAAAAAAAAAGAAATACATTCGTATTTTGAAATACTAAGACTTTATCAGAAAGAATGAGGATGTCTTTGTGTTGATATTAAAAAAATCCAAAACATATTTAAGTGAAAAACTAAGGGGCCAAACTGTGTATACTATGTGGAAATGAAACAAAAACAACAAGAGTAGCAAAAATATATATGTGTACTTTTCCCTGTAAGAAATTTAAAAATAACCATTATAAGCTGTTACCTTTAGGGAGAGGAAATGGCAAGCAGGGGGAAAAAGAGTTGTCACTTCCCATTTCATATTTTCTGAATGGTGGGAATTTTATGAGCTTATACATGAATTATTTTTCTTTCCTGCCCTTCTCCCTCTTTTGTCATTATAAAGGCGTTAGCTGGAACTATCAGGAAGATTATAAAGCTTGGGTTTTTTTTCTCTTCTGTCATAAAAAAAATAATGTACACTAAAAGAAAAAAATGTTTCCTCCAATTTACAAGGTACTTCACCATCTACTAATTTTTTTTTTTTAAGATTTTATTTATTTATTTGACAGAGAGAGATCACAGTAGGCAGAGAGGCAGGCAGAGAGAGAGGAGGAAGCAGGCTCCCTGCCAAGCAGAGAGCCGATGCGGAACTCGATCCCAGGACCCTGAGATCATGACCGAGCCAAAGGCAAAGGCTTAACCTACTGAGCCACCCAGGTACCCCCGTCTACTAATTCTTAAACATTCCATAAAGACTTAAAATTTTAAGAGTTTATATACAGTTATATAAATGAAACCATTAAAAATTCCTATATTAACAGAAATTGTGATAAGTTCTAGAAATAGTGTTTCCCAATATCTGATCTTGGTGATTTAATAACTAGATTAACCATTCTACATTCTCATTAATGTATCCCTTGAAACTTCAATCAGTATCAAAATTATGTCCACATACAAAAAGTTTTTTCAAGTATCAAATATAGAAAATTTGATTTTAACAGGGCTACACTTAAACTTCAATGGGAAAAAGCAGGTTATCAAAAATCTTTCAAGGTACCTGGGTGGCTCAGTAAGTTAAGTCAGTTGATTTCAGCTCATGACTCATGATCTTAGGTTGTGAGATTGAGCCTCTCATGTCAGGCTCTGCGCTGAGTGTGGAGCCTGCTTAAGATTCTCTCTCTCCCTCTGCCCCTTACTCCCCACCCACCCCCCAAATCTCTTAAATCTAGGAATGTGTCCAAGATATACTGTTATGTACATACAGTAAAAATCCATCTTTTAAAAATGGAAATTCAGTTATATTTTCAAAGTATTTTAAATCCAAACAGTTGCAACCATTCAAGAAAAAAAAAATCTCAAAATTCTGTTTCCTCTGAAATTCACCACTATTTCTTCAAGTTCTATACAATATTTAATGTCTAGAGATATCCATAGTCAAGAACTTACCGATTCATGGCAGGATCATTCATGAAAGCTCGATAACCCTGCAAGTAAAACTTGCAGAGCGTCAGGACACCCAAGGCAACGAAGGAAACCGTGAAGACCAAACCCAAAAGCGAGTAGGGAGTGCTGCAGCATTCAGCAATACTAGAAAAAGGGGTGTGGGGAAATATTGACAGATAAAAATTTTCCACTTGAAATAACACCATCTTAAGCCTTCAAAACCACCAACCTTGATCTGATCCTCTTCAATTAAAACACCCCACACCAAAATTTGAGGTAAAAATCACCCAACCATTCCATTAATAATTTAAATTAATTCTTTTATTATCCTAAGCTACTTTTTAAAAAAAATCTCTGGCAAATATTCCATACATAGCACCATATCTGAAACAAAGTCTTATCTATTTTTATTTATCTATCATCTCTTTCAAAAGCAGTAATGGCTTAAATTTTCTTCAAACCCTAAGAAACATAGAATTAACATGCTGATAATATTCAAAAAAGACTCGTATAGTTGCCCATAGTTCCTTCTGAAAAATGCTAGCTGTTCAAATTATTCAGACTGTAAACAATTTGTGCTAACAGTCAAAACTCCTTATTTGAACCAAACTGCTATCAGGGAAGGCCCATACTGACTTTGCAGCTCCCAACTCCTCTCGGTATAACTGTATTTTCCATATTATTGATACTTTAAATTTTAATTTAATTTAGGTTTACATAATTGCATTCTTTTCTGGGTTATTTCAAAAGCATATCCAAGAATATAGCCTAAGACCACTTAAAAATAATTTTAATATCGTTTTTTAACATGAAAGTTTGCTATGAATACCACTACCTAAAGCCTGTAAATACTTTCACACTTTATGGCAATGCATTCAATATTTTCACTGAACATTTTAGATACTAACTTATTAAGTATTTTACAAACATATGTAGTATTATGTACTAATAATTTGGATTTAGCATTTATACAGCATTTAACAAATGTTCAAATAAGTTTTAGAATTTCAGTTAAGAACTTCATTCAGGAGATGAGGAATTCATTCAGGCAAATCAATACCTATCTTTTACTATGTAGCTCTGTGCTTCTGCTACATAATTATCCTTCCTACACAATTAACTGACTTATAAGTTCTTAAATGAAAATATCTACTTTTCCAAAGACCGATGTACATTACAATGAGAAAAAAATTTCGGGCGCCAGGGTGGCTCAGTGGGTTAAGCCACTGCCTTCGGCTCAGGTCATGATCTCAGGGTCCTGGGATCAAGTCCCACATCGGGCTCTCTGCTCAGCAGGGAGCCTGCTTCCTCCTCTCTCTCTCTGCCTGCCTCTCTGCCTACTTGTGATCTCTCTCTGTCAAATAAATAAATAAATAAAATCTTTAAAAAAAAAAAAAAGTCCTATTTTCTTTTAGGAGTCAAAGTATCTATAAATTATGGTGGTTGATAGCTAAAAGAATGACTGTATGGCATTCTTACAAATCTAATTTCCCAAGATGTGACCTCTTCTCAGAGAAATCCCTATACAGGATGTTTAAACAAATTGTCTAGTAACTAAAAAGTGATAATCATAAATAAAAATACACTAAAAATTTTACTTCATTCTCACTGGAAGTCTGAAAATTTTACTGATGTTCCATACAATTTCTCTATTCTTGTCTCCATATTTGGAGAAATCTTTTACATCCAAACCGTATGATTTAATTATATTTTCAAGAGGATATTTTTCAAAAGAGAACATACTTAAGAAAGTAAAAGGTTTCAATCTAATTTGGGGGAAGTAAAAGAATTGGGAAAACTTGATAAAACTTTTCTTCTTCTCTCTCTTTAGTGAGATGTTTTATTGATTTTAGTTTCTATTTTCTGGCTGCAAAAACAAGCCCTTTGTTTACATGTGCTTTTTAGTCAGTTTGTTTAGTCAGGGTATGCTGATAAACTTGCAATCTTCCTTTGGTAAATAAGTTGTTCTTTGGCAAGGCAACACACCAATGCAACTTGGAAGGAGCATCAAGGACAATGAACAACGCTTGCAGGAATGGAAATTAACAGAAGAACCATAAGGAAACTTCTCTATTAAAAACCAAATTTAAACTTCATATTTTGAGAAGGGGTAATCTAGCCTATGTATAAAAAGGAATAGAGAGAAAAATCATTTTGAAAAGACACCTAAACCTCATCTAAAAATCTCAGTATTACATTCAAACTTTGTAAATAAGTCTAAATTCATTCACAGGCTTACTGATTTGTGAAGCCTATTGCACTATGCTACACTTGATCTGACTGTGCTTTTTAATGGCTAATAATCTGGTTTAAAACATGACCAATCCCAATCTCACACTTGGGTTATTATCCTAACCAAAGGATTATATTTCTCTCTCTAAACTGAATTACTTTTTGGATCATTTAAAAAGTCTTCAAAAAACTTCCATATTATTTACATTAAAAAACAATAGCAGTAACACTTCATGAATAATGAACTGGGTATTAAAATGTATTGGGTATCAATTTATTGCATCCTTACAGAAGCTACTTATCAACTAAAAGTGTTATTTTTAGAAAGTGCAAAATCTGCCTCAGCGCCAATAAGTTTATTCTGCTTATTTACTGAAATAGGTACTGCCCTATGACATTTTTATTGATATCTAACACTGTGTAACATTCTTCCTACGCCCCTTACTGCACAGTGCTCCACCATTTGGTTGGCTGAGAAACAATGGCTCTATTAACTAAAACTCAACACTTTTGTCTGCTTTTGTACCTTTGTACTCTCCTGAAGGACAGAGTTTTATTCTTGTCTGTATGTGCCAGGGAATGAAGATAGACAGCCATGTGCTAGAGTCTGAGGGCTTGAGATTCAAACTCAAAGAGTGGAAAAATGACAAATGTGGATATAGTTCCCAACTAAGATACTTCAGTAAAAAAAAGGACTCTGATGACTTAAGGCTATTTTTTTTTTTAAACTAAATCTTAAAAACCAAGTCTTGGAATTCCTTTGGGGCAAACAGCAAAGCATTATGATATACTCACTTCTCCAATTATTTGACTATATCGAATGAAGCAAAACATTAAACAGAGCGTTAGCTGCAAGATTAAGTCATAGGGTATGAACTCAGAAGGGCTCTGACACCTGGGGCAAAGCACTCTCAGGACAGTCTCTTCAGCTATGAAAATGGTAAATGATAATAAAGGCACTTATCTCTCAGGATTGTGGTCAGGATTATGTGTGAAGGAAAGTGTTTACGAGTGTGGCTGGCACATATCAAATACTCCATAACTGACAATTATTTTTAGCAACATATGCTTTATTTACCCACCCAATAATTTAACTTGAAATTAGAAAAATATTTTTTAAAAATTTGCTACGTACCTTTCCACAAATCATTTGCTAAAGCCACCTATACCACCATTATCTTAGCACCTGCCTGCACTGCCAGACCCAGGCATCCACCAAGTGAAAATCCCGTCTTAATATAAGGTACACTCTAATGTAACTAGAAATTTGCAAAACTAGCTATTCCTAGATCAAAGTCTTCTCTTCCTAAGGTTATGTATAATATCACACGTTCCCATTAATTACCTTGTCAGGAAAAGGAAAAGAAGCCTCTCCCGTGATGCAGGTTGATCTCGAGTACTGAAATAGGAGTAAATCTGAAGAGCAAATAAGACGAGCCAGAAAACCATGAAAAGTACAGGAACTACGAGCTGATTCCACAGGGACATTCCCAAAGCTAGAAGGCCATATACCTCTACTACCTGAATAAGAAAATGAGATAGGAAAACATCTTCTATCATTTCAATAAACACTTTTAAACACAAAAGAGTTTAAAGTACTTAAAGAGAGAAGTTAAATTGCTTTTCTTTCACTGTAAGATTGTTTCAATTAAATTCCTTTAAAGTTAGCTCTGTACATACAGTTAGTACATTCTCTAAAATTCACTGATTTTGCGTTCTTATTAACACTTGCACACACTCATCAAATGACAACCATAAACTGCCCTTACAGTTCAGAGTAAAGTTACTTTCAAAGTAAAACTACATCAAAGGTAGGTTGAGTAGACTTTGTAAACTTACTCATCTCTAAATCAAAATGATCCAGACTACCATAAATGAAGCAATAGTGTGTGAATGGCTAGAAAAAGGGGCAATGTAAAAGTAAGAATTTTTCCGGGTGTATTCAAGAAATGTCACAGGGGAGAAACAGATCAACAGAAGACAGAATAAACACTGGAGTTTACTCCACTGGAGATAGTTAGCAAGTCTTTTCCCCCAGACAGATCAATTCCCCTTGCTACTCCTGTGTATTTATCAAACAACTTCTCAATTTATTTGATTTGCTTAGTGCATTAACACCAGGAAAAAAGGTACAACTAAAAAAAGGTTTATTAATCTACTAATCAGTAAATTAGCTTTCCAGTTTGTAAAACAATCTCTTATGTGATTAATTAGGAGAAATTAGTTTTCATAATCTGATTAAACCTATGAGCATACATGTAACCAAGTTTCTAGAGTTACTATGCCAGGGACTAGACCCTGGTAACACAACAGGGTTCTGCAAGGCAAGCTACACTCTAACCTACATAGCCAAATCATCTTGCCAGAACTCTCAACAGGATACCACAATGTTTCAATAAAATACAACTATCTTAAATTAAAATACATGGACTTCAGGTTTTTCTGATTTCTAATTAACACCTATTTCTAGGTAGATCTAGATCTTTTTATTAAGTTAAAATGCAATGACCTAGGTTAATCCAAACTTAAATTTTTGATCTATAAACCAAATGCTTTCTCTAAAATCCAGTCAAGATTAACTTCTATTTTTTCCCTACTAGAAAATATTGAAAGAAAAAGCAAGTTATCCAACTAGTTGCAAAATTATTATTAGCAGCAAATTGATCATTGAGAGGTAGAGGGCACCTTTTCTCCTTTCCATTCAAGGAAAAGATGACTAAAAAGCCTGATAGTTTCCATTCCTTACCTATCCAATCCTTTCCAAGTTGTGGATTTCATAACCTAGAATTTATTTTCAACTATGACATCTACTGATGCATGAATCTTAAAGCAACAAAAAGGTAAACAGGACATTGAGAAATGAGGGCTCTGTCCTTATAATGATTAAATAAACAGTATACAATTAATGATTACTGATTGTCTTCTGTTTCCCACAAACTAGGGTAGATTGATTTCAAAGAAAAAAATACATATTTTAGTCATTCTTACTCTGAATACAACTATAACCATTCCTCAAGAAAAAGCTCTTCATTGAGTATGAAAACAACTTCCTCTTCTCTGAAAGACCTACCTTCAAGAAAATTGCTCAAGATAATCATTACATAAGATGAACAAAGAAGGCGAATCAGCCTAAAGCCAAGAGTTCAGGGAAATTTTTCTGGGAAATCTGCCCTGGAGCACAACAACAAAAAAACCCACTTCTCTCAGTAGTTTCAGTTTATCAATCTGAGAGCCTCCTGTACTTTAAGGTCATATACACACAGTCAAAATGTAGAAAAGAATGTCCATTTTAGCACTCTTTATATATCAATGTCAGCTTTAATATCTATTTTACATACTTATACTTATCATTAAGTCAAACAGAAATACTTATCTATTGTTTCTATCTGGGGATAATCTGTTTTAGAGCAAAGGCTAAAAAAGTAGGAAAAGTAGATGCATATCCTGTTGGCAAAATCAGTATATCTAAACAAAATCCATCACATGATAGCCCAGAACTACTTAACTTCTCAGTTTACATAAACTGGCAAATACAAGGAAAAAAACCTGTAATCACAGTAGGACTTTAAACAGAAGAAAATACAAATTTTTACCTCTAGGTTTTCAATTCTGTATTATTTTCATCTTCACTGTAATGGTTAACACAGACTAAATATTGTCTGCTGCACTGAACTCATTTAAATCTACAGCAGCCCTACAAGTTAAGTAGGACTCTTCCTATTAGTTCCATTTTACTGAATAAGCCAACTTAAGTGATTACCCATCATCCCCAGGCTACACAGCTAGTAAACAGTAGAGCCAGAGTAAAAACCCAGACACTCTGCTTCCACAAATTCACTTTACTTCACTGCCTCTCTGCAGAACACTTCTTCATAATCGCAGATGCTCCTAATTAGGTTGAAAACAGTTGCTACTTAGAAACTGTCTAACAGAACGTTACCATGACCACCACTGTGAAATGAACTAAATCTTTAATAGAACTAATTTTTATGTAGAATTTTATCTAGCTGTCTGTGGTTGTCAGTCTTACCTGAACCAATTCTCTGTATGCAGACTTAGCAAGGTTATAAGGTACTAAAAGATTAGACCCAAGAAAGTAGAGAACTTCCAATCCAGTAAAAATCATAGCAAATTTGTTGATGATAACAATTGTTTCCAGAGGGACAAGGCAGAGTCGTGCTAGCAGGGGAAGCATGTGAGCTGAAAAGAGCCAAATCTGCTTCGTTTTCATGACGCAGGAGCATAAAGTACACACCACCAACTGACCTAAAATGGGGAGAACATATTTAAGATTTGGTATCCGCAAAATAAAAACAAAAGACACTGCTAAGAAAATGATGACACAGCTGTTGAAGAAGTCTAATTAAGATCTCTTAGTTAATAACTTAAATCAAATTTTTACCTCACCTGACCAAAATTACATGTTCACATGTTCTGTCACTTTTGAGCATCAACTCCCTAGCTAGGTACTGATATGAAAAAAGCAGCATAAATATCCACTGGTCTTCACCACATTTTGGATGACATATATAATACAGAAAAAGGCTTTTTTAACATCTAACTAAATATTATAATTATTCAGTTACTACTGTTTATATACAGCTCTTTTTACAAGGGTCCTCAATATTTAACTGTCCTGGTCTATAGGTGATAGCATAAAATTCCAGAGATACAGTTACTTCTCTAAGATCACCCTCCAACAAAACTCATTCTGAGATTTTCAAGCTTTAACTGCTTTTACAGGACTATGCAAGCCCTCTTTCTAAATGACTCAATAATGAAAGTCAACACTAAAAAATTCAAGCAACAAATTCTTCCCAGAGGATTATGTATGATCATTATGGAAGAGTTAGAAAATACAGAGAAATAAAAACAGGAAAAATATTCAATGTCTTATAATCCTATCACACAAAAATAGCTTGTTAATACCTTTGGTCCATTAAACGAAGCACTGCATAGAGAGCCTTAGCATTGTATCTGAAACCTAGGTATGCTCAATAAAAATTAGTATTTGGGGGCACCTGGGTGGCAGAGGTGGTTGAGTGTCTGACTCTTGGTTTCAGATCAGGTCACGATCTCAGGGTTGTGAGATCAAGCTCCGGCACCTGGCTCCACGCTCAGTGCGGAGCTGGCTTGAAATTGGCTCTCCCTCTCCATCTGCCCCTCCTGCTCATGTAAGTTTGCTCGCTTACTCTCTCAAATAAATAAATATTTTTTAAAAATCAGTTATTCATACTGTTACCCTTTTCAGATTTATTCTATGCATGTGAACATACAAAAATGTTTTCTAAGAGATTACAGTGTATGTACGATTTTACAATCAGTTTTTTTCAGGTAATACATATAATGCATGTATGTCTTTCTCTATACCAGGAAGTATACATACATGGTTGTTTTTAGTTGTATGGTTTATTATACTAAATCCATATGACACAGTACTAACATATGGCTGTTGATTCCCCCTTGTTATTCTTTTCAATGATCTACTCTGATGACAGTACCGTACTGTTTGTTCCATTTCACTCACTAGACAAACCTCCATAGATCCCTTTAGAATTTCGTGAAAATTCCTGAACCTGTTATCTGCCAGATTAACTTGAGAATCATTGAGTCAATTTCTCTTCCTTCTTGCCAATGAAAAGCAAAACAATGCTCTGAGATTTTAGTTTTGTGTTCAGTCTATATTACTACTAAAAGGATATAAAAATGGGGGCGCCTGGGTGGCTCAGTGGGTTAAAGCCTCTGCCTTCGGCTCAGGTCATGATCCTGGGGTCCTGGGATTGAGCCTCACATCAGGCTCTCTGCTCAGCAGCGAGCCTGCCTACCCACCCTCACTCTGCCTGCCTCTCTGCCTACCTGTAATCTCTGTCAAATAAATAAATAAAATCTTAAAAAAAAAAAAAAAGAATACAAAAATGGCATCCATTTTTACACAAAGCTGAACATTTATTAAAAATCTACCATGTTGTAAAAAAAAAAAAAATCTACCATGTTGTAACATGTGGTATTTTCTTCCACAAAGTATTAATCTTAGCCTTTAAAGAGCTGATATTTAAATAATGTGAAAAATAGCCATAAAGGCATAAAAGGAGGAAAACCCATATTACTAAAAACAAACAAAAACAAAAAGCAGAGGAGAGGCCATCAACTGAATTAGGAGAACATTTTAAAGAACAGAGAATGAAGAGATGGCAGGCAATTAACTTTACCAGCCACTACTCTTTCCCACACCCTAGAAGGAAGACAAAAGCCTACACCTTGAAGAGAACAAGAACAGGTTCCTGGACACCAAAGCAAAAGTAAGATGCCCATATGAAAAGAGGGGATTAACACAAAAGCCTGCACCCTGAAAATAAGATCTCTCTAGATATCCAAGCACTGCTGCCATGTTTATTGTCACACATTCCAGTCACTAACAACAGCCTCCCCTACAAGGGACAGACAGAAAGATTCCTTTTCCGGGAAGATGATCAAGTCCAAGTAAAAACACATACAAATACTCAAAACCAGCCAATTCCACTTGAACATCAACTGTGAAACATGCCAGTTGGTAAATCTAAAGATTCCAATCAACAACTTAACTTGCTTTAATACAAATGATCAGTCAAGGACTCCTAGGTATTTAAGTAAAACTTATGCTTTAATCAGCCTCAGTGAGGCCTAGGCATCAGGATTTATAAATCCTTGTTTAATATAACCAGGTGTTTCAAATCCAAGTTTGAGAACCACTATTATCCCATGACACACAAAGACCAAAACAAACAGAAGAAAGATCTCAGGGGAAATGGATAATTCAAGGAATCAAAGAAAGCTTCAAATAGATAAATGATATATCTAAGAAATAAAAAGGCTGTCATAGTAAAAAGAAGCATTCAACAAAAACAAGTTCCTGGATATTAAAAATATAAAACAAAAAAGGTACAACAAAAGGGATGGAAGATAAAGTTGGGAAACCTCAGAAAGTAAAACAAAAGACAGAGAGAGAGGAAGGAAAACAGAATAGTAAGGAAATTAGGGAGTCAATGTAGGAGGAACATTATCCAGTTGACAGAATTTCCAGAGAAGAACAAAAGAGGTAATAGCAGGGAAGATATGATTGTGACTTAGAAAGGAGAAAGGCCTCTGGAGAATTGATACAGGACTGTGGAGAGGAGTGGTGCAGGAGAGAGCCAATTTTCATCACAAAATTGTGGTAGGTCTTGGCTTTTAAAAATAAGTGTATTTCTTTGATTAAAAAATTAGCAAAAACTCGAGGCGCCTAAGTGGCTCAATGGGTTAAGCCTCTGCCTTCGGCTCAGGTCATGATCTCAGGGTACTGGAATCAAGCCCCACACTGGAGTCTCTGCTGAGGAGGGAGCCTGTCGTACCCCCCACCCCACCCCACCACCTGCCTCTCCGCCTACTTGTGATCTCTGTCAAATAAATAAATAAAATCTTTAAAAAAAAAATTAGCAAAAACTCGAAAAGAAAGTACTTGGAGGAAATGCTTTTAACATTAGGAATGATTAGGAATTTTTACGCTGGCGTATCTTATTTCTCTCACTGTACTCATAGCTAATATTTAAATTTCCTTGTTCAGCATGATGTAAACTTCCTCTATACTCCGAAAATTCCCCTAAGTCTATGCCAGCACATTCAGTACTCAACTCTGGGGTTACATACAGCCTTCATTTATCTTCTTTCATAGAAGAATATGACTCATAGGCTAGGATCCTCTATAAGAGAAGACCACTCCTCCTCCTATTTAGGTGAAAAAAAAAGGAGTGGAAATCTTTCCTGCAGCAACAGAAGAACTGGAAGCTGTTTAAGTTGATGAGCCTATTCCAATCAGCAATTCTGAATAAATCAAAATCACAAAGTAAGCTCTTAATGTCAGGATTCCACTATTAGAAATAGCTCCAAGAAGTCTACAACTCTAAGAAATGATGGCGTATCAATATTACTCAGTTTTTCATTAAAAGTTCATTAATGAAATGGAAAAAATGAGTAGAAAGTACTTACTTATGGATTTTATTTCCAATTAACTGAATCTTAATTGAGTAAACAGAGGATCATAGCCACTGATAGGAAAATTTAAGGAGATGTTTCAAATTTATACTATATTGAATCCATCACAGAATAAAAAATAATACTTGACAAACTTTCTGACCTAGCAAATATAGCTGACATCTAAACAATTCAAGGGTTGGGGGGCCAACAAGCTGCACAGTTGAAGAAAACACCTGCATAACTTTTGGCTCCCCCAAAACTTAACTGCTAACATAGCCTATTGTTGACTGGAATTCTTACCAGTAACATAACAGTCAATTAATACACATTTTGTATTTTATATGTAATACATACTGTACTTTTACAATAATGCAGGCTAAGGAAAAGAAAATATTATTTTAAAAAAATCATAAGGAAAAGCAAATACATTAACAGGACTGGATTTTAAGTGAATGACCCACGTGTTCAAACCTGTGTTGTTAAAAAGGGTCAGCTGTATTTTCACACTTGAATGTTACCACTATTGAATATACCAACTCCTAGGATACAGTCATAAAGCAGCATTTTTTTTCTCTTATTGTCTTTTAAAATCCACTCTGTGAAGACTAGTGTTCCCCTGTCCCTAAGGCAAGTCCTGTAATTTTTCTCATCTAGCTGAGGTTACAGTCTCAACTGAACAATAGCCAATACTCTGAAACTGATTTAAAGTTGAGGCTTTTCCCTTAATCCACAGCTCAGGCCTCCTACAGGGCTAAAGACTGAAAACCCACAATTGTGAGAGAGGTGGGAAGGTTATGACAGGCTTTGTCTTCTTTCTCTAACAGCACCATTGCCCACTCTTCCTGACTTATCCAGGGTTGAAGCATGTAGGGAAGAGAAGAGAGAAGTAGGAAATTCTTACTTGCCTATGCTCTTACAATGATAGGGTGTGGGTGCACATGAAGCTGGAGCATAAAAAAATCGCCTTGGGGCACCTGTGTGGCTCAGTCAGTTAAGCTCTGACTCCTGATTTCTACTCAGGTCATGATCTCAGGGTCATGAGATCAAGAGCCCTGCGCTGGGCTCTGCACCCGTCATGGAACCTGCTTAGATTAAGATTCTCTCTCCCTCTGCCCCTCCACTCACTCCCCATACGTACTGCCCCCCCGACTTAAAAAATTTTTTTTAACTCCTTGCCTTTTCTCCTGTGCATTTGTGTGGGTTCTTCTGAGATTGTTCCCACCACTGTGGCTCTCCTAACCTTACTGCTTGTTATATACCCTCCGTTTTCAGTTCTTGTCTTAACTCCTGAAAATTCAATCCCCATTGAAGTCTTCTTATTCTTCTGAAGGCTCTCTTAGAAGGACCTAAAAAAATCCCATGGACTCTTGGGGGCCCTTTTCTAGTTCACAGGAAACTAATACCGTTTGCCCACATACATTAGAACAAGAGAACTCCACAAGACATTTTCACTACATCCACAGTCAGAAAATTCAAGAGCCAGACAGCCCAATGCTGGCATTGATATCTTATTAGAATTATATTATGAGCCACATTTTTAATTTTTAACCTTCTGGTAGCCTCATTTTATAAAAAAATAAAACAACAACAACAAAAAACCAGGTGGAATTAACAATATATTTTATTAAACCTAATATACCCCAAATATTACCATATAAACATTTAACATACATTAAAAACTTAACAAGACATTTTGCAACCTTTTTTATACGAAGTCTTAGAAATTGGGTGTATTAGACTTACAGCGTATCTTAATTTGGATTAGCCACATTTCAATAGCTACATGTAGCTAATTTTAGATGGCGCAGCTTGAGATTTTACAGGCTGGGTCAGACACCAGTTCACAGTATCCCCCCTAAGCCACAGAAGACATGTGACTCTCCAAATAGTCTACTGCTGAATTCTTGACATGTGAATGGTTGGGGAGCTATTTCAGAGAAAAGAGCTCTCTACAGAAATCTTCCTTTTCTAATATTCAACCTTTTATCATCCTCTAGATGGATGAGTTTAAGAGTCACAAAATAGGTTTTCTCTCACTTCCTTTTTTGCAATTGTCACATAGGTAGGGTCACTTTGGACTGTATCTACATTGTTTGGGGTTATTAGCCAACATGCCTATTTTTAACATTGTGCTACCTAAGTACTTCAATCATGTCTCAAGTTCTTGATGTTTCTGGCAATTTATTTTTGACCACAGTGATGGCTTTCAATAACAATAACTTTAAAACATTATATATTTAATTTTAATCTCACAAAGTAATAACCAGCTTTATTAACCTTCCAAATAGTTAAAATATCATTAAAAAACACAAACACCTATAGATTATGTATGATTTTAAGCATGTAAAGACAGTAAAACTAGCTGATCCCCACCTATACTTTTAATTCTTTTATAATACTTACCGATTAAGGCTGTGGTAAACCGATTCATGGAGAGAGGTTCTAAATACATTGGTCCTTCATAGGCAGACTCCAGTTCACTCCTGACATAGTCCCTAAATAAGTAAAATGGTAAAAATGTTTTAGATACACTCCAAGCACATACGGAAAAGAAAAGCTAAAGTACAGTATTCTTATAAAAAGCATAGTATTATGTTAATGACATCTCTCTCCGTATGTATACTGAGAAAAAAATTAGGTATAAAGAATTATGTAAGGATGGACTTCATTTCGTTCTTCTATGCACTGGATCGGAATTTACCAAAAGTGAATTTTATGATGCAGAAAAGACAGCCAAAGCACTACATTATGGGATTTTCTTTCTTCCCAAGGCCTTATTAAATAACTATTCCCAGTAAAAAAAAAAACAAAACAAAACACTGAGACACCATCCCTCAACCCTACTGCTTAACTGATAATACTACATCAATATTATTACATCAAATTTCCCCTCTTTTGGCTCCCTTCCACCATCCTGCCCATCTTATTTTCCCCAAAGTTTTATTCCCACTTGTACTTAGTTACAAGTAAATCACAAACTAGTTAGAAAACTGGCTCACAGCAGAACAATCCTTAAAAACTGTCACTTTTGACTCTTTGAAGAATCTATAATTAGGTTTATAACATGTAAGAAAGCTAAGATTTATTTTGAAACAAATTTTTTTAAAAGATTTTTAAAAATTTATTTATTTGACAGAGAGAGAGAGATCACAAGTAGGCAGGCAGGCACAGAGAGTGGGAAAGCAGGCCTCCTGCTGAGCAAGGAGCCCAATGCCGAGCTCGATCCCAAGACCCTGAGATCATGACCGGGCTGAAGGCAGATGCCCAACCATCTGAGCCACCCAGGCGCCGCATTTTGTAATAAATTTTAAATCACATCTACTATTTCTTTTAAAATTGAATTCATTTAACATGTGAGTACTGAGAAATAAGATATAAGTAGGAAAGAGCCTTTACAAACAGAAAACAGAACTTCCAGTCCACATCCAGGAAGCACAGGAAAGAAAAACTTAATTTACTGTCAGTAAGCTAAGTAGTAACACAAGAAGATTATGGTCTTAAGTTCCTGACAACAGATAAGGAAATTTGTGTAAAAAAATTCTCTTCTTCAATTACTGAATGTTTTGTTCATTGTACTTAAAACAGTTTGAATGTTTCCAGTATATCTGAACAAACCCATGGCTGTATTTACTTTTTTCATGAAATTACTTCCTATTAGGCAATCAAGTTGAAATCCTTTAGGGTAGCACAGCCAAATAAGACATGACCCTTACATAATCTGCAAGGAGAGTACTGCCAAAAAAAAAAATCAAAATTAAAAACTAAAATATATTTTATGAATGGAAGTAGTTTGGGAGACAATTATAAAAAATCAATAATGGACCTAGATTCATGGGTGATTTGGCAATTCTCTATCATTCTTTGATGACTATTTATAGCAAATAATAAATCAATAGTCTCTTTTTACTGAAATTCTCAAGAACAATGATTTTAATGCAGTGGTACATTATTACCATTTTACAAATATAATATTTGTAATGCAGTGGTTGTCAATCAGGGGTGATTTTGACCCTGACGCAATGTCTGGAGACATTTTTAGTTGTCACAATTTAGAAGGGCTGGGGGCTGCTGTGAGCGCCCAGATTAAGAGTGCTGCCACACCATTCTACAGTGCATAAGACAGCCCCACAACAAAGGACTACCCAGTCCAGACGTCAGTGGTTGAAACTCTGTGAGAGGCATAAATGCTATATATGCAAATTACATATGCATATCTGATTACTACATTACTAGGTAACTATCAATGAGAATTTATCATATTTTACAAAGTTTGGGGACAGAAAACTGAAGAATTGAGAGAATTATAAAATATAAATTAAAATACACATAAAAATAGCACTTAACATTCATGAAGTCTTTGAAAATACTATTAAAGAAAGGAATCTATATTTGAAAGAGCTCTAACCTGAGTCCTAGGCCTCTAAAGCCAAATAATTTCTTTGTGGCCACAGCAGATCCCTCTCCAATAGGTCCAATTACAAAGAGGGAAAACCCACAAAGACAAAAAGCAGATTGATGCTTGCCAGGGGCTGGGGGATAGGAAAATGGAAAGGACAAATAACAGGTACTGAGTTTTACCATGGGGTGATGAAAATAATCCAGAATTAGATAATGGTGATGGTTGCATGACATTACGAATTTAATATATACCAATGAATTGTTCACTTGAATTTTATGTCAATTCAATAAAAGGGCAATAGGAGTACCTACAAAAGCTCTACTTCTCTCTCTCAGGAAGAGCCGAAAGTTGCTCCCAAAGGGCTCAGTCCCCAGGAGATCTCTCAAGTGGGGTGGGGGAGGGAAGAGAAATCGCAGAGTTGGGTTCCTTGACATATCTTCTCTCCCTTGTTTTGCTTTTGTCATCATATTAGTGATGTTTTATATATAACACAGCAAACACTATTCACAATTTCTTATTGCTGAAACATTTAACTGTTTTGTATTGTTTCCTACTATAGTTTACCTTTTTTTACAGCTTCTTTGCCTTTTAAGAATTCTAACTTCACATAATGAAATTTGTAAGGAAAATTAACATTCTCTATACTTGTTCTTTTAACCTCAAAAAGAATTTACTGTATACATAATATGTTGCTAGCACACTGCTACTCTCTGGGAACACTACGAAAGACAAGAGAGACACAATCCTGTCAGCCATGGACTTTAACAAACCAGAAGGAAAAACAAACATCAAACATACTATTTAATCTAATAATTAATTACAGTTGTGATAAATGCTATAAAAAGAGAATGATTTTCTTTTTAATTCTTTTTCGGTATCCATACTTCATGACTTTGTGATTTGACATGATTATAGGGACACTAAGGGGGATGTGCCTTCCAGAAAAATAACCAACCTTCAGGACCTAATGACAACACCATGGTATTAAGCAGCTTCCTCCCACTAGCTCTCTGTGGTGCAATCCTCTAGAACCCTAAGAATAGCTCTCCTCAATGCTGCAACCTCCCCTATTAATGTGCGACCTGAGCCACTGAACCAATAGAAATTAACAACTTCTCTAGACAACTTAGACCCTTTCTTCTTTGTTCAACTCCTCTCTATCAAGACGGTCCTTCAAAATCCTCCCTGTTTGGCTGACTCACCAGTAAGCCCCACCTCAGCAAAGAGGGCCAGGCCCAGAAAGCCTGTAATCTCTCTTTGGGCCAGCTGAGCTAGGCTTGCCAGAGCCAGGGCAGTGGCTTCAGTGAGGGCTGAACACTGGTCTCAGAAGGAACAATGAGCTGTCCCTTCTGAAAGAAGAATCTGGACTGCATCACAAACTGTATGGAAGAACTAAAACACGGATCAATGTTTGAACAAAGATCTCTATATCTAAGTTATGAACGACTTCACAGCTCCCCACACTGAGAACGAAAACTTGATTACTCAAGTGTCTCAACAGAGTGGGTCACTCACAATGTAAATAAGACAGTAAGCCAAATAAGAAGGATCCAGAGAAGGTATTATGCAAAATTCCGTGAGTCATTTTAGGCCAAAAATTAATCTGATGCAATAGCCATGAAATTCTAATTTTTAAAAAAATTTAACAATTCTTTTAAGACTGAATCAGATGAGGGCGGCTGGGTGGCTCAATGGGTTGAGCCTCTGCCTTCGGCTCAGGTCGTGATCCCAGGGTCCGGGAATCAAGCCCCACAACGGGCTCTCTGCTCAGCAGGGAGCCGGCTTCCTCCTCTCTATCTGCCTGCCTCTCTGCCTACTTGTAGTCTCTGTCTGTCAATTAAAAAAAAAATACTGAATCAGATGAAATGTTCAAAAGCAGTATTTGATTTTTCAATTTAGATTTTTTTAAAGCTGTTTAAAAGGTTTTTTTTGTTGTTGTTGTTGTTTTTTAAATCTAGAACATTTAAATAGTAAAATATATTAGACTGGTCAGAATCAAGAATCCCTGCCATCTACTTATAACTGAAAAAAAATCCTTCCTTTCTTAGAACTTTTTTCATTTGTGCTATTTGTGCAATACGACAATCAACCCCAAGCACTAATAAACTAAACACTGAAAATCTACTTCTCTGATCCCCTGTGCTAGCCTATTCTCCAGTGACTAAAACTGTTTGGGGGCATAAGAATGTTTGAGATACATGAAAAGGGCCTCAAGGATAGCTTGCAATTAGAAAAATTCTTGCTATAAGGAGAAGCATACAAATTACAAAAAAAAAAAAAAAAAAGTAACAACAACAAAATCTAGAAGCTTACCAAAACTCACCAACTGACCCTATAACAATCTCTTAAGGAACCTAACAACCTAGAACAATTTGTACATTCTGGCCACTTAATGCTTTCACACTGTTAATTCCAGAGAAACCTAATCTACTTTTAAATTAAGCCGTGAGCTCTCAAAGCTTTCTTATGCAATATGTGCAAACAAAAGGCACTGCAATTTAAGGGATTCCAGATACTGAGATGTTCTAACACTGGGTTTGAGTATCTACTATACCATAAACAATGTGCTAGTAATTGTTCATTTACTTATACTGTTCTTTCTTAGCTTTTTTGTGCCCCCCTACAGAAATATTTAGTGTCTGGAGCAGATAATGTTCAAAAGAAGAAAATATATAAAACACTGAAATGGGTCAATTTTATTCCTGTCAAAATTAAAAGCTGGGTATAGAATGATAAAATTCATTTATATCATTTATTAACAGCAGTGGTTCTCAAAAGAGGAAAATCTTGTTCCTCAGGTAAGCATATTTGACAATTAGGGATACTCTGTGGTTTTACAACTGCTGGAGAGGGTGTGCGCTGTGATCTAGGGAGCAGAGGCACCAACATACTATAATACACAAGACTGTCCCCAGAGCAAAGCATGACTTGGCCCGAAATGCTAATAGTCCTGTAACAGAGAAACCTTCAATGAGACAAACTTTCATGAAATGGGGAGCTTATTATCTCTATTTTACATACAAATAACTTTTGGGGAAGTTTTACATTTGAAATCCTACTTACATACCAGAGACCAGGATGAAAAGGAGTTTACTTTCAATCTTAATGAAACCCAGGGTCTCCTAATTCAACTTACACACATACAAAACAGACATATTAGTTCATAAATCTAACAATAAAACAAGGAATTTAAGAATATTGGAGCTTAGGGGCGCCTGGGTGACTCAGTTGGTTAAGCGCCTGCCTTTGGCTCAGGTCATGATCCTTGAGTCGAGGCCCGCATCGTCCTCCATAGGGACTTCCTGCCTGGCAGGGAGTCTGCTTCTCCCTCTGACCCTCCCCCTTCTCATGCTCTCTCTCTCTCTCATTCTCTCTCTCAAATAAACAAAATCTTTAAAAAATAATTTTAAAAAAGAATACTAGAGCTTAAAAATTTTAGAGAAAAACACACAACTGTGATATAAATCAAGACCATACCCCCATAGGAAAGGTCATGTCAGTTGTCAAGTTTTTCTTTTTTCTCCTATAGTTCTGGATAGTCTCAATTTTAAAGTAGGATTGATCCTGGAAAATATATTCCTTACATTACTCAAAATGAAAAACACGTTTAGTAATTTTAAGAGTTAAGAAACCTGAAACATAGAAAATAAAATATTAAATGTTCATACTACATCAACTGAGGTCACAGATTTTCTAAAGTTTAATTCCTCTGAACTATAAGCAATATCCATTCTAGACATATTCTAAACAAGTTTTTATTCACTTAAGGGTAACCAGCTTCATTATCTGAGTACGTGACTTTTTTTTTTTTTTTTTTAAGATCTATTTATTTGAGTGGAGGAAGGAGCAGAAGGAGAGGGAGAAGCAGACTCAGTGCACTAAGGAGGGAGCCCGATGTGGGGCTGGATCCCAGAACCCTGGGATAACGGCCTGAGCCAAAGGCAGATGTTTAACCAACTGAGCCACCCAGGTGCCCCTATTTGAGTACATGCTTTAAGGGAAAAGAGAAACCCAGCTTTTCAAGAGCTTATGAAATTTTCAATTTGCAATAACTTTTTATATAGCCAGTTTCTGAAGTACCAAATAAATTACTTAAATAATTAATTACTTAATTAGCCAAATACTGATTTTCCTTCTTAGTACCATACTACACTCTGCCTTGATTTAACTAGACTGAATGGTGAAAAATATCTGTAAATCATATAACTGATAAAGGACTTCTATCTAGAATTGAGATGTATTACAACCCAATAATAAAAAAAGACAATCCAATTAAACAATTGGCAAAGGATCTGAATAAACATTTCTCTAAAAAGATTTATAATGAACACATGAAAAAATGCTTAGTATCATTAGCCAACAGTGAAGTGCAAATCAAAACCAGATGAAATACCATGTCACACTTACTATGATGGCTATACTAACAAAGACAGATTTTAACAAGTGTTGGCACGGATATGGAGAAACTGAACCTTCATACATTGTTGGTAAAAATAGTACGACTTTGGAAAATAGAATGGCAGGGGCACCTGGCTGGCTTAGCAGGTAGAGCATGCAACTCTTGATCTTGAGGTTGTAGGTTGGAGCTGGTATAGAGATTAAAAACAAAATCTTAAAAAAAAAAAAAAAGAGGAAGATAAAATAGTACCGCAGTTCCTCAAAAGGTTAAACACAGATACCATATGATCCAGCAATTTCACCTTAAAGTATATGCCTAAGAAAAAACAGTATACAAAACCTACCCATAATGTTCACAGCACTACTCAAATTAGCCAAAAAGTGTAAAGAACCTATGTCCATCAATAAATAGATGAACAAAATGTGGTATATTCATATAACAGAATATGATTTGGACAGAAAAAGTACTGATACATTCTACAACATGGATGAACCTTAAAAACATGTTAAGTGATAGAAGCCAAGGCATAAGACCACATACTGTGTCTATGTGAAATGTCCCCAATAGGCCAATCCATAGAGTCAGAAAATAGACTAACCATTGTCTAGGCTTGAGGGGAAGAAGATTAATGGAAAATGGGGAGTGACCACGGATGGGTGCAGGGTTTCTTTTTGGAGTGATGAAAATGTTCTAAAATCAATCATAGTGATGGTTTCCATCGTTCTGTGAACATACTAAAACCATTGAGCTGTAGAGCTGTATCCTTTAAATAGGTATGTAAATTTTATCTCATTAAAACTTATTTAAAAAAAAAAGCTGTTATAACTTTATAGTTATAAAGTTGCCACATGAAATCTGAACCATTACATTTTTAAAAACTAAAAACTTCAGCCTTAGAATTTCATAATTAGTATTTCCTTAGTACTTCATAAATGTAATACATTCAAGCCTCAATATTTATAAATGTGACATATTATGAATAATTTAAGAATACATCCTTGTTTATCAAGACTAATCTAGCACAGGGCTCAGCAAACGATGGCCTGCTGCTTGCTTTGTATTGCCCAAGTGCTAAGTATGGTTTTAACATTTTTAAGTGGTTTAAAAAAAGCCAAAGAATAATAATATTTTATGATGTGGAAATTTTATGAAATTCAAACTTCAGTGTCCGTAAATAAATAAAGTTTTGTTAGAACACACACACACACACACAAAAAAGAATACATCCTTGCTAAACTTGAGACAGCACCATATACTATACAGCATAATAAAATTCTAAAACATGCTTAGAATTTAGAAAATTCTAAAACATCTTGAAATTTGTTAGTTTAATAACAAAACTAACTCCATAAAATGGGCATTGTCTTTCTTTACATTTTCAAAAAAGCAACTTACCAAAGTAACATACTGACTAAGTAGTGAAACTAGTTCATACCCAGTCTGAATCTAAAACTCATTTTCTTTCCCTTAACAATGTGCCTCCCTATGAAGAATACGCTAACAATCAGAAAACTTACATTCAGGTTCAAGTCTGAGATTGTTCCTTCCCAGCTATTTGCCCACTTTGGTTTTTTCTTCTATAAACCCAAAAGGATTATTAATATGGATCAAAATGAGATTAAAAACGGGAAGTATTTTTGTATACTGTAAAATTTTATTATAATTCTTTTTACTTAAAAAAAATTGATTTTCTAATAAAAATAAACTTTAAACATTAGAAGAAACATTCCTATAAAATTAAAAATCAAAAGTTAAAACTTCCACCAGAATTTTTTTGTCCCATGAAGATTACAGGTCTTCATTTGTGACATAGTCAGGGTTCTCTTTTTCCTTACATAACACAAGTTTGACCTCTAAAAAAGTCTGGATGGTAATACTATATATAAAAACAGAGCTACATGTTTTTCAGTCATCACTACACCATTAAACCACATGGAAACCAAAAAAGCATGAGGGAGAGGGCAGGATCATTGTTTTCTCACCCAGAATTATAATAAAAGCAACAATTTTCATACCTCTATCTTCAAGTTTAGGATTTTGAAGATTAATCAAAGAAACCACATCAACTCTAAAGGGCTATCATTATATAGTGGTACCATGAAATACTCTGATTTAAAGTCATTTTTAAAAGAATGCTCATAAAACACTGCTGCTCAATAAAAACAAAACATAAGAATGTCGGGCGCCTGGGTGGCTCAGTGGGTTAAGCCACTGCCTTCGGCTCAGGTCATGATCTCAGGGTCCTGGGATCGAGTCCCGCATCGGGCTCTCTGCTCAGCAGGGAGCCTGCTTCCCTCTCTCTCTCTCTCTCTCTCTGCCTGCCTCTCCATCTACTTGTGATTTCTCTCTGTCAAATAAATAAATAAAATCTTTAAAAAAAAAAAAAAAAAACATAAGAATGTCAGTTAAAATTCACTGAGCACAGAGGGAGCACTCTTGATTTTCTCAAGAGGCCGCAGGATCAAGCCCCATGGCAGGCTCCGTGCTCTGCGTGCAGTCGGCTTGTCCCTTTCCTTCCCCCTCTGCTCCTCCACCTGTTTGCTCACTCGAGCTCTTGCTCTCTAAAAAAAAAAAAAATGACTGAGCACTACACCCCCAAAAACAAGTAGTCCAACTAAAAAAATGGGCAAAAGACACAAACAGTCATTTCTCAAAGATGACATACAGATAGCCAATAGACACATGAAAAAATGCTCAGCTTCACTCATCAGCAGGGGAAAAAAAATCAAAACTACTAGATATCCAATCACACCTGTCAGAATGGCTGAAATCAAAAACACAAGAAACAACAAGGGTTGTCAAGAATGTGGAGAAAAAGGAACCCTCTTGCACTGCTGGTGGGAATGCAAACTGGTGCAGCCAATGCGGAAGACGGTATAGAGGTTCCTCAAAAATTTAAAAATAGGGAAGCCAGGGTGGCTCAGTCATTAGACGTGTGCCTCCAGCTCAGGTCATGATCCCAGGGTCCTGGGATCAAGCACGGCATCAGGCTCCCTCCTTGGCGGGAAGCCTGCTTCTCCCTCTCCCACTCTCCCTGCTTGTGTTCCCTCTCTCGCTGTGTATCTCTGTCAAATAAATAAAATCTTTAAAAAAATAAAATTTAAAAATAGAACTACCCTACAATCCAGTAATCACACTACTGGGTATTCACAGTAGGCTACAAAGACACTAATTCAAAAGGATATATGCACCCCTATGTTTACTGCAGCATTATTTACAAAAGCCAAATTGCAGAAGCAGCCCAAGTGTCTACTGATGGATGAATGGATAAAGGAGATGTGGTGCGTGCGCGCGCGCACACACACACACACACACACACACACAGGAATATTATCCAGCCATAAAAAAAGAATGAAATCTTGCCGTCTGCAATATGGATAGAGCTAGAGAGTATGATGCTAAGCAAAACAGAGAAAGACAGATACCATATGGTTTCACTCATATGTGGCATTTAAGAAACAAAACAAAAGGGAAAAAAGAGAGCGAGAAGACAAACCAAGAAAGAGACTATAGAAAACAAACTGAAAGTTACCAGAGGGGATGTGGGCAGAGGGAGGGAGAACAGGTGAAACAGGTGATGGGGATTACAGAGTACATTTATCATGAGCACTGAGTACTGTATAGAATTGTTGAATCACTGTACTATACACTTAAACTAATATAACACCGTATATTAAAATTGTATTGGAATTAAAAAACTTCTTTAAAAAAGGAAAAAGATTCACTGAGTACTTACATGTCAAAAATTATGCTAAGAGCTTTATATGCTTTATCTTACTGAATCTTTATAATAGCCCCTTAAGATATTACCACTATTTTACAGGTAAGGAAATTGAGAACTATCTTTCTAGTAAGTGACACTGAGGTTATAAAGTAATAAATAAGGAACATGGTATTTGAAACTCTCCAGTCACCCATCCACTTATCCAAAAGATATGGCACTTATAAGTGGCCAGGCACTCATCTACACACAAAAATGATGAATCAGAAGCATATATACTCTACTGTATTATACTCTACAGACACAATTTTTGCTTAAAAATGAATAAAGATAGAGAAGTATCTCTACCTCTAGAGCTTGAGCTCAGATTCAGAGGTGTTCTGGGAAAGGCCACAGGAAGAGACTATGTAGGGTTTGGGGCTGGTGGTGCTGCAATGGGAAGGACATCATGTTGTCTGTGTTAGTACTAGCCCCTGGACTCCTACTCTAAGCTATGTGGAAAAAGATGCTACAAATCTACTTCATGTTCCCATGAAGGAGTCCAAGACACAAAGACATACTCATGGGACACAAAATTAGAAAACTCCTGTCTTCACTTTAGGGTAAAACGCAGCTCAGTTGAAGCACTGTTAGGATTGTAAGAAATGTAGCACTACCCTGGTAGCTCCAGATTTTGCAACTTTGACACCTGAGGACATACCCTGGGCAAAACAGCAGATGTCAGTGAGCAAAACACCACCTTCCAGTACCATTTTGAGTAGAGGAAATTGACCAGACAGGAAGAGAGGAATGGAATGTGAGACGACTGAGTTTCTACAGAGCACTTTGGCGCTTCTGAGAAATAACTGGGTAAGTATTAAGGAGGATGAAGGTCCTACTTGAACAACAAGAGACGAGAGTCAGTGACTTTTATTATTTTCACTCTTTCATATCCATGAAAGTGGTAAAACCTGGAAGATATTAAAAATAATTGGAAGGAAATGCCAAAATTTTAACAGGTCTGTCTCTGGGTGGTGTAATTTCAATTGACTATAACTGCCTTTAAATTTCTGTATTTCCCAAGTCACCTATAGTGAACAGTGTTATTTTATAATCGGAGAGTAAATACAGTTTCTACATCAACCATTCAATTCTAGTAATATAAAAATGCTATTTTAAGATTTTCAAGTCCATCTGAAAATAAATAAATGGAAAAAAAAAAAAAAGATTTTCAAGTCCACACCAAAATCTGTTTTTCAGACCTCCAGACAGCTACATCTTGTTAAATATGCAAAATAACCATCATTCTTTTTAGGACTGGGAGTATATTTCATTATGGTTATACATTTCAAACAAGATAAAAAAATTAGAAGTGTCTGGATGGCTCAGTCAGTTGAGTGTCTGACTCTTGATTTTGACTAAGGTTATGATCTCAGGGTTGTGAGATCAAGTTCTGCATGGGACACTGCACTGGCTGTGGAGTCTGCTTAAGATTTTCTCCCTCTCCCCTCCCCCCACATTTTACACGTGCACTCTCTTTAAAAAAAAGAAAAGAAAAGAAAAGAAATTATACCCAGCAAATTTATTTCTGCCCATTATATTTACTGTATGGCTTTTAGTTTCCCTGTATTTTAACACTCTGTTCCAAATGAGGAAGCTCATTTTCCCTAGCAGACCACAGTCTTAAAAATTAGGACTAGCAGACCTAAGCTAACACAGTATTAAAAGTTGCAGAACATCTGGGCTATACCATGAACCTCACCAAATAATTTATATAAATCCACTATATACATGGTTGCAACGATTCTCAAGCAGCATAAACTGCCTTCCTAAAATGGTGAAAGTAATCAAGTCCATAATTGCTCAAATGTTCTACAGCTTGTCTTTATAAATTCTTTTCTTAGGGAATTTAGAAAAGCTCATAAGTATCTCTGTAAACATAATCTCAAAGCTTACTTCATGTTAAGATCGTTTTTTAAAAGCAGAAATAAAATTTGAAGCATAACCCCAGGTATTAATTCAATACAAAAATATTTATTTAGGAAACAAATACTAAAAAAACAGTTTGGGATACTTAGCAAAGCTGTAGCTTCTTAACAGTGTTCATGGAACCTATGTTTTCAGTAATGAAAAACTTTAAATTCAGTCATACATTTCAAAAATGAGATCACGTTCTTACCTGGAGATTTGATGCCCAGCATAGAGGAGCAGGGCAGTCAAAAAATATAGGTAAAGCTGAACCAGATGCTGCCTGGGCAAGGTTAATAGCACAACACTTAAAATATATCCTGGAACAGAAATAAAAAGAGATTATAAATAAAATATGATTCTAATTTAGTCTCCCAATTAATCACACTAAAAAAAGAGCTTGAAGTAAATTATTTTACAATTAGGTTTCAACAACTTTGAGTTTTTTACTTCACTACCAAAATAAGTTTAATACAGTAAAAACCGCTATGGATTATCTGTTGAAAATAAAACATTTTTGGGCGCCTGGGTGGCTCAGTGGGTTAAGCTGCTGCCTTCGGCTCAGGTCATGATCTCAGGGTCCTGGGATCGAGTCCCACATCAGGCTCTCTGCTCAGCAGGGAGCCTGCTTCCCCCCCCCTCTCTGCTTGCCTCTCTGCCTACTTGTGATCTCTCTCTGTCAAATAAATAAATAAATAAAATTTTAAAAAATAAAAAAATAATAAAGCATTTTTCATTTTTTGTAGATTATTCTACTTTATAATCAAAACAACACAAAAGGTACAAAAGGACTTCTCTCATGATCTACCCTTCCTATTTGTTCTGTATCAATTCTCTTATTCTCTAGTCCAGAGGAAGAACTGTCCTTAATGTCCCTAATGCTGCTCTTCCACCTGACTCAAGGTCTTACTTTTCCAACTCCTAAACACCCCCTATCTCCTACATCTTCCTTCTCCCTGACACCAATGCTCACCTCTCTTTTCAATGGATGTATAATGCTCTTCCTCCAATCTTGAAGAAAAAGTTCTCTTCGTGCTGATTTTTCCTTTTTCTTTTACCTATTCTCATTCCACAGACAATGTTATAAACTATCTTTACTAGTGCTTCCATTTCCTAGCCATCCACTATTCCCTCTTTATTCTCTACAACCTACAAACTCTACAGAGCCCTGCTTACTAACGTCCACTCTAAAAAACCTCAGCAGTCAACTGCTTACTTGTCAAATCTAAAACATCCTGCTTATCCTTGTCCCAGCACCTCAAGCAGCCACCCTCAAAACTGGCTCCTTGGATTTTCTTTAAACCTCCAAATTCTCCCCTCCACTTTCTTTTTACTCCCCCAAATGAACACAGGAGATTTATTCCCTGAACAACAGCTTTTCTCTCCAAAAAGTATCTAACTCAAAGAATTTATGTTGTTGCTTCAAATATACTGTTCCAAATGTATGTTATCAACAGTTACTGAGAACCTACCTAGTACACACACACAAAAAGGCATCATTTCTTATTCTAAGACATCTCATATCTCATGATGCCAGACATATACCACTTAAATGTTCTCACATACATGTACAAACTGAGCTCCCCCCTCCTCCCTCAACAGGCTAGCTCAGCCTCTTTTTCTCCTAAATCCCATTCACGCAGACTCAAACCCAAGTTATCTTTTCCGTCACCACCAAGTCTTCCCCATAAGTCTCTCGTGTCACCCATCCTTTCCAGTCCCTATGCCCTACCCAGTGCTCTCTGTAATAGGCAGTGTACCAACTGCCATTCTTCTTGAAATTTCTTTCCATCCTCATTCATCCTGCATTTAAGTACAAAACCAACCCTTTTGTCTAGACAACTCTCTTGTTCTAAAAACCTTCAAAAATTCTTAACTTTTCAGTCTGACACTTTAGGTCTTAGGACATCTGGTTCCAGTCTAATCTTCTCTAACTGTTTTCTACTTATTAATGAGTCTTTATTAGGGCATGGTTATCTCTTCTCAGTACCCAGTGCTCCTCTCATACTTAAAGCTAAGAAATCAATCATGCTTAAAGCTACGGAAACAGGAGCAATATGCTGGAGACTAAAGAGGTAGAATTCAGATTTCTTGCACATCCAAACTTTAAGAACAATCCAACAGAAATTAGAGATAGGTATTTCTATTTGCTTTTAATTTCCTAAAATAATTTTTCCAATTTATTTTGTTAATCCCTATCTCAAAGGACTTCAGAGGTATTTAAAAGGATGTTTCTTACATTAAGCAAGCATGTTCAGTGGTTGTAGCTGAAGGATTCAATCTACTACATGAATCTCTCCTTAAATTTTCTTTTAATGAACTATCATTTTCCTTTCCAGATATTCTTATCTTTCCCTTCTCACGCACATCTCATAAAAAATCCTCTGGACATGGGACGCTTGGGGGGCTCAGTGGGTTAAAGCCTCTGCCTCCTGCTCATGTCATAATCCCAGGGTCCTGGGATCAAGCCCTGCATCAGGCTCTCTGCTGAACAGGGAGCCTGCTTCCCCCTCTCTCTCTGACTGCCCCTCTGCCTACTTGTCATCTCTGTCAAATAAATAAATAAAATCTTAAGAGAAAAAAAAAGATCCTCTAGACCGAACATATTGATTTATTCAATCTTTCAATTATCCAGTCACTCAACCAATTATTACATGTAAAGTATGACCCATATACATTCCTAGACATGGAAGATCAAAGAATAAAGTAATCATAGTCTAGTGCAAAAATAAACATGAACAGAAGTGTGTTACAATAAACAAATATTAGAAGGGCTGTGGTTGATTAAATGATTAAGTATGACCTGGACCTAGAAGGGTGAATGGATCTTTACCAGGCTAAGAAAAAGCAGCAGCATTCTTGGAAAAGAGAATAGCAGGCATGAAAACCATTAAAAAAATAAAGGATATTTTCAGAAAACAATTAACTCTGTAGGTTACACTAGAGTTTCATGTAAATAAAATAAAAAAGTACTGGCAGATGATCTAACAGAACTGGTGACTAACACTTCAGTAACGTACACAATAATAAAGGAGTGCAGACTAGGCCATCAGTTCTCAGATCCTTTGGATACACTATAGGTGAGGTAAGAATACAAAAAACAGGGCACCTGGGTGGCTCAATTGGTTAAGCCACTGCCTTAGGCTCAGATCAGGATCCAGGAATCCCAGGATTCAGTCCCACATCTGACTCCCTGATCAGCAGGGGGTCTGCTTTTCCCTCTGACCCACCCCCCTCTCATGATCTCTCATTCACTCTCTTTCAAATAAATAAATAAATAAAATCTTAAAAAAAAAAAAAGACAAAAACCAAAACAACAAAAATGCTATGCCTCACCTATACCCCCATTTCGTATTCCAGTGGAAAAATAACTGTGATAACAACAAAATATATCACACGAGGAGTTTCTTAAGCAATGATGAATTCTGCTAAACCAAGAATATGAATTAGTTATATGAACTACAACATGTATGTAATCTAGCTACTTGAAAAATAAATGCCAAAACTACAGCTGACACAAATATGCATCACTAGTCACTCTTCAACAAACTCTACTGATAATGATGAAGCTAATGCAACAGTAATTTACAATTAAAACCCAAGACCAGCAGCACTTAAAAATGATGACCTACCTAAAGTAACATTAATTAATGTTTCTAACACCATGTATGAATTTCTGCTATTTATGGATGATTTTAGTAGTGAGGAAAAAAACTGAGGACCTGAAATAAATCAGCAACTTTGGTATGGAGTTGGTAGGGTCAGCTATAAGATATTTAAATAAGTCTTAGTGGAGATCTGTGGGTGAGTGGTCGAAAACAAGGAAGTGAAGATGATTCTGATGTTTTAGCTTGGGTAGTAATCAAGAGGGCAGCTTTGCTATTAAGACAGGAGACACAGGGGCGCCTGGGTGGCTCAGTGGGTTAAAGCCTCTGCCTTCGGCTCAGGTCATGATCCCAGGGTCCTGGGATCTAGCCCCGCATCTGACTCTCTGCTCAGCAGGGAGCCTGCTTCCTCCTCTCTCTCTGCCTGCCTCTCTGCCTACTTGTAATCTCTGTCAAATAAAATAAATAAAATCTTTAAAAAAAAAAAAAAAGACAGGAGACACAGAAGGAGGAGGAGGTTTGAAGTAAAGATGATGAGTTCAGTGACCATAAACTCAAGCATCTACAGAATATTTAGGTGAAGATGACTAACAGTAGTTAGAAATCCATTCAGTACCAGGCACTAGCTAGGTGCTAGGAATACTGAGATAACAAACCACCCCATTCCTACCTTAAAGGAGCTCACAATCTAGTTAAGAAGGTAAACTAACACAAGGATTTGTAGAATGCAGCATAGTAGAGGTAAAAACTGGGTACCACTGGATAATAGTGGAGGAACACTAACATACTAGGTGGTCAAAAAAGCAATGGAAAGTGGACATAGAGATTTACAGCCCAAACTATGTGAGATCACACACACAACAAAAGATGAAAATTAAACACAAAGTCTGGGCCCTATCAACACTTAAGAAGTCTAAAGAGAAAACCAAGAGAGTCAGAAGGAATGGTCAGAAAGTTAGAAAACAGAAACACTGTTCTGAGGAAGTAGTCAACAACTTCATAAACATGGGAGGGTCTGCAGAATAAGGACACAAATAAAGCTCCAGTTTTACATTTTAGGTTAGTCACTAATCACATCAGTGATTGCAGTTTCAGTGGAATTATTCTCATACCCACGTTTTCCCTTCCAACTTCAACAAGGCTAATTCTGGCTCTCATTACCTCTTGCCTAAAATCTTAACTGTTCTTCTTCTTCTTTTTTTTTTTTTTTTAAGATTTTATTTTTATTTATTTGACAGAGAGAGAAAGATCACAAGTATGGAGAGAAGCAGGCAGAGGGGGAGTGGGAAGCAGGTCCCCCACTGAGCAGAGAGCCCTATGCAGTACTCTTCTGGGATCATGACCCCGAGCAAAGGCAGAGGCCCAACCCACTGAACAACCCAGGCGCCCCTTAACTGGTCTTCTTACCTCTGGTTTCTCCACTTGCCCCCCCATCCCCACCCCCAAACCAGCAGTCTGTACAACACTAATCACTCTTCTTAAAATGCGGTTCACCTGCTTTAAATCCTTCGCTGACCATCACTACCCACCAAATTAAGTGTAATACCTAATACATTTCAACATTATTTCTGTTTCCCTTTTTATATCCTACACTTTGCAATACAATTCAATAATTAACATTCCACCAATTATATTTAAACAATCACTTCTTTTTGCTATTCTCATAACTCACACTGGAAAGCTTCTCAATTTGAAGGTACAATTATATTCCATAAACATGAACTTTTAACCACACCCCATCTTGATTTTTAAGCTCTTAATAACAAAGGATATAAAAAGGGGAAAAGGAAAAGTCACAACTGCAATAAAAAAAAATAAATAAAATATCTAGGAATGAACTTAACAATAAATGCCAAAGACCTCTATTATGAAAACTTTAAAACACTCCAGAAGGCTCAAAAGAAATCTGGAACATAGGGAGGCTCTCTATGTTCATACACAGAGTAGAGTTAGCATCTTTAAGCTATCTCTTCATCCTAACTTCGACTAAGTAATTCTGAAGTTCACATAGCAAAGAGTGTCAGAAAAACTCTGAACAACAAAGGGACTAAGTCCAGACAATAAAATAGTCTAGGTATTCAGTAAGACCACACACTGAAAGAACAAGAAAAAAATATTCAAAAATGAAACCAAATAGATATGACAATTTAATATATAATAATCGGTCAGGAAAAGTTGAACTACTTAATAAATACATGGAGACTACCAGATAGTTATCTGAGGAAAAAAATGTTACCTGTAACACAATATACATGCAGATAAAATCCTAAGTGAAGAGAAGATGTAAATAATGAAACAAAAATAACGGAATATAACATGATAAAGAAGTCTTTTCTAGTAACTGAGTCAAAATTCCAAGTTACAAAAAAAGAAATTAAAAAAAAATTCGACCACATTAAAAAAATATGTATCATAAACCAAAAATCAAGACAACCAACACTGGAAAAAATAATTTCAACCCAAATTGAAATTCAACCCGATAATTTCAATTCAAAGGGCTAATTTCCCTAATGTATACCAAACTCCCACAAATCAGCAAGAAAAAGTTAAAATCCAGAGAAGGCCAGCTTAACTACTCTCTGTTGGTGCCATGTCTCTTTTCAGCTTGAGCTATATAAAGCGCTGCCTGTGTCTTTGAGGAAAAAAGGGGGGATGAGCTAAAATCCCATAGAAAAATGAACAAAGGGCATAAACCGACAACTCTCACACATTTTTCTTAAACATGTGGATAAATATAATCTCTCTCATACTAAGAGAAATACAAATAAAAACTAGTGAGAACACACCCATTTTTCACCTACTGGAGTAACCAAATGTAAGAGTTTGATACCACTGTTTCGATAAGGATATAAAACTACAGGAACTCTCAACCACTGTCTGTTATAGGTACAAAACAGTATAACCCTATGGAGAGCAGTATCAGTCAATATTACAAATGTGTCTACTCTTTCACCCAGAAACTTCACTTCTAGTAATTTATCTCAAGGCTATATTTGCACCTATCAAAATTATAGCTATATAAAATTATTTAGTACAACATTAAATGAAAGAGCAAAAAAGAATAATTAGTTCAATGAATTATGATATAACCATACAAGGATACTATGCCACTAAGAAACAGAACTGGAGGGCTGGGGGGAGAATGAGGCCTTAACATTTAATCAGAACCTTAAATTTGGCATAATAGAAAGAGTCAACATAAAAACAGAGTACAAAGCTTTATTTCATGAATATGAAATATAATATAAGCAGTAGTAATGGTTCTGTGATACATCATTAAGTTAAACAACGGGTCAAGAACAGTGTATATTATCCTGTCATCTATACAAAAAGACATACATACATTTATTGCTACATATTTATATTTACCAATATCTTTATATTGACATATGTACATAAAAAGATCTCTAGAATTTTTCACAAGGAAATAAAAATAGCTACTTGCTTGGGCTCAGAAAACTTAGCGGATGATGACCAGAGATAAGGAGGAACACAATTTTCACTCAACACTTTTTATGTTTTGATTTTTTTCTAACATAAATGTATAAGCACATTACTAATTTTTATGAAAAAGAATTTTAAAAATGTGGGCGCCTGGGTGGCTCAGTGGGTTAAGCCACTGCCTTCGGCTCAGGTCATGATCTCAGGGTCCTGGGATCGAGTCCCGCATCGGGCTCCCTGCTCAGCAGGGAGCCTGCTTCCCTCTCTCTCTCTCTCTGCCTGCCTCTCTGCCTACTTGTGATCTCTCTCTGTCAAATAAATAAATAAAATCTTAAAAAAAAAAAAAGAATTTTAAAAATGTATTTAAGGGTGAAATCTAGTAAACTGGAACATTATGTAACTACCTAAATACTCTGACACAGAAGTTACTCTAACCAAAAAACTGTTCAAGCTGAAAATGTCTACTCATGTAATCACTGAACTTATTCTACCACAGCATGTAATAAGTGTATTTAAGAAGGCTCAGTTGAGTTCCCAAAGTTATAAGCCAGAGTATGAACTTTAATGTACGATAACCCATTCAATTGCTAAAATTAATGTTTCTGGTTATTAGGCAGCTGTTTTTAAAATAAATATTTCAATCTATTCAGAAATAATGAATGTGATAAGCACATTTTTTAAAACCACAGTGTGAATTACTTTGCTGATTAAGCTAAAAATCTAAGCCAAGTAGTACCCAATTGTTCTTCTATAACAGACTGGAATTATTTTCCATAAATTGGCTAACATACAAAGCATTTAATAAAGGGCTGAGAATTATAGTGTTTTGCAGCATAAAAGAACCTTCACATTTCAAAGAATTTCCCAAGGTAGTGCTACCTAAGAGAGAAGAATTTATTGTACCCAGATGTTCTGCTTCTAGTGCACTGCCTTTTCTACTATACCACACTTTTTCCCACAATGGCTTACTTGGAAATCTCTTAGAGGTATAAGGGAGTTTCAGGACTAAGATCTGGAACCCTAAAAGTCCTTCTATACATAAATATAAATCTCACAGAAACAGGACAAACCCTTCACAATTTTATAAAACATATATCTGCGTGGGCAATTCTAATAATAAAAATATTATTAAGCCACTATAGTACATCACACAAACCGCATCATTGGTTCTACAACAGCAATGTCAAAATAAAATATATTATTGCTATCATTACATATAAATGAAAAACTAACCTAAAAATTAAAAATCTGGACTTTCATTCTAGATGAATTTTTATGTTTCCTGCCTGTATTTCTTTTTTCTAAGATTTTTTTTTTTTAAGTAATCTCTGCACCCAAGGGGGAGGAGCTCCAACTCACAACCCTGAGATCAAGAGTCACATGCTCTACTGACTAACCAAGCAGGTGCCCCTCCTGCCTGTACTTTCTTGACTTTAACTTCTTTAACCTCTCAATATTGCTTTTACTACTAACTCCAAATCACATCAATTATATTCCAAGGAATATTTTTTAAAAAATATTATGTTATTTCCAACATTTCGTTTAACTGAAATAAATGCCTTGTGTTCAACTGATGTTAATGTTCTGGGACAATAAAGAAAGTTACATTTAAAAAGCTCTGAAGTACTAACAAAACCCAAAACAGACAAATCAGAACAGGCCAAATGCCTAAAAGGTAGTTCTCATTATTTACATTTCATCATATTAAAATCTAAAATGTTTCTTTTTGCCTTCTAGCTTCATCCAGTAAAATAAATCCAACACTGTCTGTTTTCTTCTACCCTTAATAACTCATATGCAATGGTAAAACAAATTATACTACAAACAAGATTCCTAATCATTCATCAATGACTGTATCACTGTCATCTCAACGTAAACAAATTTCGTTTTACTCTAATTTTAAAACCTATATAGACATAAATCAGAATGCTCACTAAAATATTAGGAAAGGTCATGCAGGGGTGACTGGTGGCTCAGTCGGCTAAGTGTCCGACTCCTGATTTTGGCTCAGGTCACAATCTCAGGGTTGTGAGATGGAGCCCTGTGCTGAGTATGGAGCCTAGTTAAGATTCTCTTTCCTTCTCCTTCTGCTCCCCACAACCCCATGCATGCTCCCTCTTTCTAAAAAAAATAAACAAGCAAACAAATAAAAAAGAAAAGTAAAGGTAATATAGACACTTACCTACATAATGCATATTAAGAGCCAAATACTTATACTGGAAAAGAGGATTATTACTGAGGCTACTTCTTTGGATCTGCTGGAAGAAAGAGCTGACATCCCATCTGTACAGGACATCCAACAGCATGATGCTTGGCACCCTCAGGGCCACATTTAACACTGCTTCCAGTTTTTCCTTTGCAGCCATGTTTTTTCTTGGAGCAGACCTAAATTCAGGAGACATAATATACAAAAATAAGTCACTTCAAATAGCTTTTAGATACCCTCTTACGAATCTAATGGATTGTCACATACTATACAGCGTATAAAACTCTTAATCACATCTACTACTTCCAGGTATCCATAAAATAAGCCTTGTATTGTGTTTTCACATGGACTCTTTTAGGTCTTCCCATCTGTTTAAGTGTTAAGGCCTCAAAATTTATTTTTAAAAAGCTTAACTTTAACTCTGGGCACTAGCAATAAAACACCCTAATAATACTATAGCGTTTGTCCAATTAACTTGAAAGAAAAAATTCACTCCTATAAAACTGAGATTTATGTAGCTCTTTAAAAAACTGAGATTTATGTAGCTATATAAAAAAAAGCAAATTTTAAGTGGTTATTATATGAAAAAGCCCAAGATTCAATAAAAATTTGATGATTACATATTTAGTTTGCAGTTATCTCAGTCTATCCTTTGCTGTATTATAACTAAAACTGAAGTACTGAATTTACATGACATAGGTATAATTCAGAGAACTCATGATACAGGTAAAGACAACATAGTTGGCAATATTGTTTCCTTCAATATTAAAGTTAAAATCTCCATCTGAAATTCCCATAATCTGCCTTCAAAGTGGGGAAACAATGCTCATCAAATTCTTCCTGTGATTCAGAGATATGCTGGCACATGGAATAAGTCAGGCTTTGGAGTCTGTAGCCCTATTTTTGCTCAGCTATTGATGAGTTGTAGGAGTAGAATTTTTAAAAAAATTTAAAAAGTGGGGTGGGGAGGCAGAAAGGTAATGAAAGATATCTAGGACAATCCATTATTTAAAGGACAATTCTGTGCAACATTCCTTTATAAGACAGAGCTTTAAATCAATCCAAGGAATTATGAGACTAAGGCAAACAGAAGTGGGTTAAAGACAATTTTAAGAGTAATGATAATTCTGGATTGTTGGCTCTGAAAGTATCCTTTTAAGTATTTTGCTGACAGAGCTAAAATTTCCGGCTTTGGCAGTAATTTCAGACATTACAGGACAAATGAAAACATTTATTTCTGAAGAAAATTACAGTGACAGATTGCTATGCTATGGTTAAATATTTGTCAGTATTTCCATTTTACCCCCTAATTTTCATAGCTTCCTAGCTCAGTTAAAAAAAAAGTTCAACAAACCATTATAAGTTCTTCATTCACTGAAAAACTAATTGAGTGTACTGATCAGTGAGTGATCATTTATCATTCCCATTACTCAAAAGTGATATATCCAAGAATGCAAAATAAACATTTTCATAAACTAAATTCTGATTACTTTAAATGAACAAGACCACTTTAATAATTTTCCTACATAAGAAAAAAATATTGTGAGAGTCAAAACTGAATGTTGTATCCTAACAGGAAAAAAATCACTGAAAAATAAAAACTCTAATCAACATTTATTGCAAATTACAGCATTTGGGAACCTCAACTTCTCAAAGTTCATGATATTACTAAAAAAAAAAAAAAAAAATTTTTTTTTTTTTAGAAGAAATACACCAAAGTATCACATTAACATCCTTTCAATAGTAGGGCTACGGTGATTTTTATTCCCTTCTTTTTCTGTTTGCCAAATGTTGTAGAATATCCATTACTGGGCTTCAAAAATAGAAATTCCTTTGTAAAAAGTGTTAATATATCTAAGCTATCTAGATGACAAAACACACAGAACATAGCTACTTACTCAGGTGGTCAAACAGATAACTCAGTTAGGTTTATTTCAAAGTACACAAACAACAGATTTTTCTCACAAACCACCAGGCATGTGTGAAAATCATCATAGACTGAGATAGTAACATCACTGAGAGGCTTTATATTATAATGGAAAAGTAACTCTTCCCATATTCTAGAATCCAATATTAATCACTACTGGTTTTGTAGGGACTACTACTGAGTTAATACTTGCAGTCTGTATTTATTTCATCTGACTTGGAGCCTTCTCTCTTTTTTAATGTTTTTCTTTTTTTAAATATACCCACTTTCACCATTTGCTATAGCTCTCAAAAGGGGAAAGGAAAAAAAAAATTAAAAAATAACCACTCCTGTATCACAAATCAAGATCTGAACAAGGCGGGGGAAGCTCCCTAATTCTTATACAAGATCATCTCTATTACAAGAGGGCCATTAGCAGAGGGTAAGTCCCCTCTCAATTATCACCATTCCTGCCTCACAAATAGAATAAAAAGAAAATTTTGAATTCCTAAAGCTCTCATTACCGAAGAATACTGGAGAATAATCCCCAAATTCTACTGTATAGTATATCCAAGACTCAAATGTCTGAATTAAGGAGGACCTTGGATAGAAATATGCCCACTTAATAACAACTCTACTGCTCATTAAACATTTCATTTATTTCTGTATGTAAGTGACATTTTAGCAAGTCATTGGCAAGCTGGCCCTGTATATGGACACGGGAGAAACAAATTCAATATATGGAAAACCAAATCTAAAACACTACCCATAAAGGGCACCTGGGAGGCTCAGTCAGTTAAGCATCCAACAGGATGTCAACTCAGGTCTTGATTCCAGGGTCATGAGTTCAAGCCCAGCACAGATGTTGAGCTTACTTTAAAATAAATAAATAAATAAATAAATAAATAATCTAAAATGCTACCCATAAAAGCTGTGTAAAGACCAAAAAAATTTTAAAAATTAAAAAATTAAAATAAAAAATTCCCCTCTGAACTTTATAATTTTGAGCCTTTCTGAAGTTAAGGGCCACATGATATGTTGATCACCATCACAAATAAATACCACATACTACACTCCAGCACCCCACACTAAATTAACATCTAAACAAAACATGGAAACGTGTATCTTGTTTAAAATTACTGAAATCGGGTGCTTGAGTGGCCGAGTTGGTTATGTATCTGACTCTTAATTTTAGCTCAAGTCATGATGTCAGTGTTCTGAGATCCAGCCCAGCATGGTCCTCCCACTGGGGCTCCCCACTCAGTAGGAAGTCTGCTTGGGATTCTCTCTTCCTCTTCTTCTGCCCCTTTTCCCTCTCTCAATAAATAAATCTTTTTAAAAATAAATAAATAAAATAAAATCACTGAAATCATCCACATTTGCCAAGCCACTCTATTAGAAGCATGAAGGAAAAAATGGAGATTTCCCTCCTGGGGTAAAAAAAGATTGTACTTCTATGATGTTTGGTTCAAGCCTAATTTATTTTTTTCTGAAACTTATTCTCAGAACTAATGAGCATATTCCAAGTCAGAAGGAGCTTAAATTTCTCTTAAAATCAAAACAATACTAGATAACCCTTAAAAATAAGAGAGGAACTGAATGCAAAGAAAATTTAAAGCCCTGATAGTCCTATAGCCAAATATATAAGCTATTTCCTGCCCTGTACAGTCACACAAATTTTCTCCTCCATGAAAGATTTTTATATTTTCTCCTTACATGTTTTAAGAACTGGGAAAGTAATATGCCAAAACAACATCTCAGCAAATAATATAAACTAAATGTGACAAACTTAAAAATGGTTTACACAATGGGACAGCTTTTAAAAAAAAAAAAATCCTTTCCAAAAACAGCAAAAAAAGACTCAACAAATGCTAACCAAAATCAGGACCACAATGATTTCCCTAAATGACTTTCCCAGGCTTGGAAGCAGCAATCACCACTTACACAGTAATGTCCTGTGCAAGTATAACATTGCACAGTTCACCATTCATATCTGTGGGTTAAGAAACACAGGAGTCTCATTCTACACTTCCTAAAAACACTGCGTTTTGGTTTTGAATATGAAGAAATCAAACAAATCATCCTGAACAATTCGGAAAATGTACATTTTTAAAGTCATAGCCTGTCTGTTGAAGAATTATGTTAAGAAAGAGAAACAGAAAATTCGATCTTACCAAAAAGAGGATATTCACATCTCCTAGATAAACTCCTTAAAAAAAAAAAAAAGAAAAAGAAAAAAGCAAATATAAGAAAGCTGTATGATCCAATTTTAAATTCAGTACAATAGAAAATTTAAGATTGGAAGTTTCTACACCTTTTTCTCCCATCAAAAGAAAAAAAAATCATCATTTTTTCTTTATCCATCCAATGAAAAAAAAATTCTACGATCGCTAAAACCCATCTCAAGAAAGGTTTTCTAACTGTCCATATGTTAGGACGATAAGCCCTGAAAATGTTAGAGGGCAAAACTAGAGGCTAAAATCTTAAGTAAACTCAGCCCCAAAGAGATACCCGGGAGGAGAACGCCACGTCTTACATAAGCATTGGCACATGTGTTAAATATAGCTGGTCCTCCCCACTCCCACACTATTGCCAGCTAACTTTGTATGTACCTGATTTCCACATAAACTACTAGCAATTCAGTGGTTTCTCGGTATCTGCAAAGTGGCAAAAATATTAAGTCCACTCTGAATAACCGGACCATCTTTCAATTCTTAAGAGGCCAGACAGGGAATAAAAACTGCTATCTCTGCCATTGGGCGCTCAGCCTGGGTCACGACTGCAGCACCGACAGCTCATCCTTTGGGCACGATTCAAGATTCAGCAGAACGGCACAGTCCGTATTTAAAAAAATAAAGACACACAGTCCTCTCCTTTCCTTTCCAACTAGTTTCCTGTTTACTGCAGACTGCGATGCAAAGCCATCCATTAATCTTTGATGCCTTCTCATTGCAAAGCCCCCTTCCTCTCTCCCCGCACCTCCTCCCCCGTCTCCCCACCCCCCTTCCCGCGCCCTGCCTGCTGATCTCAGCGGCGTTTGAACTATAGTAACCCCAGCCCAGCTCGCTGCAAAGCAGGCAGCGCAGCAGCAGGGCCGCTGCCGCCGCGGGGCTAGGGGATTACGTTCGCAAAAACTCCGCCAGTAGAGAGGCCCGTGCCAGGGAGCTCCCTTCGTCTGGCCAAGGGTGCTGGCTCCGCGGCGCCACGCATCAAAAAGCTTGCAAACACAGACGCGGGCGAAGTTCATCATCGCCGAGTAGCTAGGGGACTCATTCCTAAAGGGAGGACAAGGGTCTTGAGTGGAAAAAGCAGAACAGGAATAAGGTGGAGAAGGAAGGGATGGCAGGCGAGAGAGGAAGCGATGGGGACAAAAAGGAAAGGATAAGGAGCGCTCTCACGGTAAAATAGGGTTGACAGATGGGATGCAAAGCAAATGGGCCCCCATTCGAATGGCTTGGCAGGCCTTTCCGAACTCCCAAACAACCTCAGACCGCATAAAAAGAGAAAGGAGGAGGCTGAATAGACCAAAGAAGGATAAGTCTAAAGAAAAATGGGAGGGAAGCTTGGAAGCAAAGTGGACAAAGACGCCTAAGACGTAAAGTTGGGAGTGGAACTGGAGAAAAGGAACTGGAAAGGCGCAGCTAGGAAATGGGTAGCTCAGGAAGGGGCTTAGAAAAGGCCTCGAAATGGGGTCCTGGGGAGGCGACGGATCAGAGCTCAGAGAGAGAGCATCTTAGGAACGCCGCGGTAGGTGAGGGATGTGTTCAGGAGGGTGGGTAGCTGGGAAGGCGGCGCACAAGGACCGAAAGCTGGGGAGGGGGCTCTAGTGCGGGGCCCCGCGAGGGGAAGGCAAAGTCGGAAAGAGCGGGGGGCGGGGGAGAGGTCCGCGGGAGGACAGACGAGAGGGAGGGGACGCAACGGGTGAAAAGGGGATGGGGACGCCGCCGAAGCTGGGAAGAAGGAGGGAGGTGAACCAAGGAAGGGGCGAAGGGGGAGAAGAGGAAGGAGCCGGCAAAGGGGTGGGGGAGGGGAGAAGGGAGGATGTGCGAAGGGCGGGGGGCGGGGACGCGCCGGGATAAGAAGAGGCCGGCCGGGGCGGACGGCTCGGTCACCTCGGGCTGTGGCCTCCCTCCCCGCAGGGCGGCGCCGCCGGCGGGCAGGCGGGCTCCGCAACTCCCCGGCTCTCTCGCCCGCCCTCCCGTTCTCCTCGGGCGGCGGGGGCCGGGACGGCGCGGCTCACAGCGGCGGTTCTTCCGCGCCGGGCCTTGGTTGCAGCGTCTTGGGAGGCGGCGGCAGCGGCGGCGGCAGCGGCCCGACCCGTGCGGTCACCATCGTCCGCGGCGACAGGCGCTCGCGGGCCGAGCCCCTCAGCAGCCGGTGGCAGCCATGGCCTACTGCGCTCGCTCCTCCCGCCCCCGGCGCTCTGCGGCGGCCGCTGCCCGCTCTCGCGCTCTGCGCCTGCGCGCACCGCCGCGCCCCTCCCCCTGACCCCGCGCGCGCCCGCGCTCACTCACAATCGCCCCGGCCGGGTGGTTCCCGTGCCGCCCCCAGTACGTGGGCGGGAGACACACGCCTCCAGCGGCCCAAGCCGCGGGGCTCAGGCAGCTATGGAGACGCATACCACGCCAACACCTGCACGCGCACTGTGACACGCGCCATTCTGACACACGTGTGCTCTCACACTCCTCAAACACCGGCAGCCACACGCGCTCACACCCACACTCACCTGCCGGGACCACGTGGGAGAATTGGAGGGGCTGATCTTCACTCGGTGCAACCGCAGTACCAATGATACCAGAATTCTTTTTAACTCCCTCACTGACTGGGCTAGACTGTCAACTCCATGGCGTCAGGGACCAAGTCTGTGATGGCTCGGCAATGCCTAGCACAGAATGAGCCTCTGTTGAATTAAGTGAGTGGATGCATGAATAAATGAATTGTAAATGTTCACGATCTTTAATTTTAAATTTCCGCCCCTTGGTTTAAAGAATTTGTTCAAAGAAATTAACTGTAGTATGAAATTAAATAGTATTTCTTTTGTTTCAAGGATCAAAACAGATCCGTGTATACACCCCTTCCCTAGGGCCCCACTGACCAGCATGCCTACCTTAATTTAAATGTCAGCATATCTTTAAGGGCAGAAACTGTTCCCCACTTCCCAAAACAAAGCCCTAAAGCACGTTGTGCATGCACAGAACAAAACAAGGATGTTGCTAGCCTTCTGAGCTTTGCCAGGACTCCTTATTCCCCAATTTTTCTAGGACCTCACCGACTCTCCACAAATTCCTCACCCCCACCTAACCCCCTCTCCCCGGAAAAAAACAAACAAACAAAATAAAACCCTACACTGTTCCTTGCTGAGTCTTCAGTTAGTTCCTGGAGAGCCAGTCGCTACTAGAAACTAGTCTGGCCTTTGATGTTGGCAGAGACTTCTGTACACAGAACATACACACCCAGTAGTAGGTAAAAGGTTGCCACTATATTGGATCATCCTGAAATTGTGAAACCTCAACTTCTGCATGTTACTAGAGACATTAATGTACTTTAATCTAGATTTCTGCATTGGGGTCCCTCCTTGGAAATTCATGTCTCTGTCCTGTGTTTTAAAATGTTAAACTTCCCAATTCTTCACAACCTTTGTATCTTACTAAAATTGTAAAACCAAGCTCTACATTTAGCAAATGTAACTCTGGAAGCATCAATCATATTCAGAGAACTTCCACTAGTCTGATAGCTCTATAGAAATGAAGCTTTAAAATTTCTGGGAAGTGTGTTCATAACTCTCTATAGATACCTTCCATCCTGGTGCCTTAGACTACTTTAGAATAATCAAACCTGCTACTACACCCTAGAGGGGCAGTTTTATGAGTCTCTTTATATGTACCCCAGTAAGTAAGAAATTACAGAGGCCACATGACTAATGACTAGACTAGAAAACTGCCCAAGATAGCAAAGCCTTATTCCTTGGTTTCCTTCCCATTTTAACAACTTTACTATTGCCTCAGGCAAGAAAATGTAAGGCAAGAAACTGATTACAAAGAAGTCAAAGTCTACATAACCTTAAATTCTAATTGAATTTATTTATACTTTTAGGGTAAATTGCAGAATCTTTAAAATATTCCTTTAGTATAGTTACCAGATTTGTATGCTTTGTTTAAATGGAGGAAAAGTTTACCTCAGCTCTCACATTTCCTTTTTTAAGAGGAAAAAAATGGCTTCAAAGTCCTATAACCCTCACTAATAAGTACTCTGGACTTGTAAAAGCAGGAAAAAGTCACATGTTTTTTTCACCTTTGAATTTTATAGCAGCTGCCTATAAATGCTAAAGTTCAAAACAAGTAAAGACAATTACTCTGGTAATGAAAGGGTTACTGCTATTATATTGCTGCTAATCCAGTTTTGGGAAAAGCTCTCCATTGCCAGATGCAGGTAACCAAATCAAACTAAAAAGGAAAAAAGCAGAGAGAAAAACTGGGGGTGGGGCTGTAGAGAAGACTGCTCAAATGAAAAGCAGTCACAGTGTAGAAAGTACTTTCTAGAGGCACCCAAATGCACCCAAAACAGCAAAGGTCAGAAACAAAATGTACCTGGGGCCAGGCTTAAGAAAATGCCCAAATGCCACAACCTAGTCATAAAAGGAATTAGCTTCAGGGCTAGAAGGAAAGAACTGGAATGTTTATGACTGTGGAATGGAAGACCATTCAGGAATCCAAAGGTTATCTTCCTGTTCACTAAATGTATCCAACATTGAGAAGGAAGTCAGCATAAAGTTTGGAAGAGAGCGTATTTGTTACAGCCCTAGCCATTCCGAAAGACTAATTCCTCCATGCCTTTTAAAACCAACTATTGCTAATAATCCCATGGAAATTGCCCTCTGTTGAAAATCTGCAGATAACTGAAAGCCAATTCACTACGCCTTCTAGATCCAGAAATAAGAGCTCATGTAACAGACTTCATATAATGGGGCCCAAATCCAAAAAACTCAGACAGCCAACACTGGAAATATGGGGGAAATGAGACTTATTTATTCATTTATTCCACACTTTATTCCTCTGGGCACTTTGAGGTTTTCTCTATGTAATTCCAAAATTAGTTACCTTTCTGGAACAGAAGAGTCTAAATGATAATATAAAAATTTCATTCAACGTGACTACCCTCATGGTTTGATTTTGAAAGTCAGTTATAAGAGGAAAACTGTATTTTCTTCAGCAGCATGGTTCAGTAAAGGGGAAATTAACTCTTTTTGCCATATAATTAAGATATAATTCACATGCCATACAATACACTTTTAAAGTGTGCATCTTAATGGTTTTTAATAGATTCACAGAGCTGTGCGACCATCACAATCAATTTCAGATTATTTATATCACCCCCCCCTTCCAAAAAAAAAACAAAAACAAAAACAAACCCAAAACCCATGTATCCCTTAACATTAACCTCCTTTCTCTCCAGCCTTAGGCACCTACTAATCCTTCTATTCCAGACATTTCGTATAAATTAAGTCATACAAGATGTGGTCTTTTGTGTCTGCCTTATTTCGCTTAGCAACATGTTTTCAAGGTCCATCCATGTTGTAGCCTGTATAATTATTCAATTTCTTTTTATTGCCAAGTAACATTCCTTTGTATGGCTATATCACATTTAGTCTAGCCATTCATCAGTTGATCGACATTTGGGTGGTTCCACAGTTTGGCTCTTACGAATAATGCTGCTATAAACATTCATGTACTAGTTTCTGTGCAGACACCTATTTTCATTTGTCTTAGATATATACTTAGGAGTAGAACTGCATTACTTGCTCATATGGTAACTCTATGTTTTACTTTTTGAGGAACTGTTTAGTCTCCAAAGCGGCTGCTCCACTTGACATTCCCACCAGCAGTGTATGAGGAGAGATTTACTCTTAGATTCATATACCCCTACCTGTTAGACATGGGACCCAAGTGTTATGCCAAGTGTTCATAATTTACAAACACTTCCATGTGTCATCTGTAAAACAGGGATAATGACTATTTCACAGGATTACAATAAAAAATAAAACAATGTATGCTAATATTCCTAGCACAAAATAAGCCCTCAATATATGTTATTAGTGGCTCCCTCTGTCTTTGGCATCTGGTTGGCGACATTTATTCTGTAATAAAATCAGATAGAGATAAAATAACTCCCTATTAACAGTAAGAAATGCTAACTAACAGTTGATGCTAAATAAATACTTTCCATAGACAACTGGAAAAGCAATAGAACTTACACTATTGTTGGGTTTTTTTTCTTTTTTTTTTTTTTAAAGATTTTATTTATTAATTTGACAGAGAGAAATCACAAGTAGACAGAGAGGCAGGCAGAGAGAGAGAGAGGGAAGCAGGCTCCCTGCCGAGCAGAGAGCCCGATGCGGGACTCGATCCCAGGACCCTGAGATCATGACCTGAGCCGAAGGCAGCGGCTTAACCCACTGAGCCACCCAGGCGCCCCTGTTGTTGGGTTTTTTTCTTAAAGATTTTATTTATTTATTTGACAGACAGAGATCACAAGTAGGCAGACAGACAGGCAGAGAGAGGGGGAAGCAGGCTCCCTGCCGAGCAAAGAGTCCGATGTGGGGCTCCATCCCAGGACCTGGGATCATGCCCTGAGCCGAAGGCAGAAGCTTTAACCCACTGAGCCACCCAGGCGCCCTTATGCTGTTTTAATGACGAAATAAATTTGTCTTTTTCTACCTCCTGTAGACCTAATGCCTGAGACTACGGGAAGAAAAAAATATACAGAAACAGGTCCTATTTTTGTTTGGTTTGGATTTTTCAGATTTTCCCCCAAACTTTTTTTATTGCCGCAACTTGTTATCTTGAAGAGTTTCAAATTGCAAATTTAAAATTGCAATCAACATTCATATACTCACCATCTAGATGCTACAATTGTTAGTTTTGAATATTTGCTTTATCTGTATGTGTGTGTTGTTTGTTAAGCTATTTGAGAGTAAGTTGCAGACATCACACCGTACCCCTTAATACTCCAGCTTGCCTCTTCTAAAAATAACAGCTTTCTCCAATATTAACAAATGACCTTACCACACCTAAAAAAATGAATTAGAATTCCCTAATCTTTTACTAATTTCCTACTACTTTTAACTACTTATCTACCACAGCTCTCCCTGAAATACCTGTTAAAGGTTAACTTTTGTCCTAACCAAGATCCAGTTAAGTTTTGCTCATTTCAAGTTGCTACGCCTTACACAAACCAGCTTTCCTTTTAGTCAACCTGAGTGCTTGTCACTGTTTTGAATCACTAACATCACCAGGGCAGAAAATGTATGTTGTTGTTATTTTCAGATTTGAGCTCTGCTGCTGTACCTCTATCCTAACCCAGACACATTCTTTGTATTGATTCTGATGGAGATTGAGATGGGTAGTAATACAAAATTGTGTGCTGCTTTTCAAGCATGATGATATTCAGTTAAATAAAGTGGATACTGATTGTCATAGACATTTGTTAGTTGCCTCCCCAACATCTTTTATTCTCTTTTAATACCACCTTGAAGATTCTAGCCATATCTCTTGGTGAATTAATCAGTTTATCCCGTCTGGGATTAGTCCAGGGAAAAACCCATGAACTGAGTCATTCAGGGCAAGACTTAACACCAGAACTTGTGACTGAACTATTGAGAGAACAAAGTTTCTCTCTCCTGCTAGATCTAAAAAAGGAATCCTATAATTTCAGGGACTACAGGCAGTCATCTTGGATCCAAAAGGTAAGAATCTGAAAATGTCTCAATGCAGGTAAAAGAACATAAAAAGAAACCAGGACCTGGTCATAGTGTCTTGAGTCCTGTTCTAAGACTCATCTGAAGCCAGCATGTCCCCCTCCTGTTTGTTAACTATAATAGCTGATAAATTCCCTTTTTTTGTTTAGTCAGTTTGGGTTGTGTTTTCTGTTATTTGCAGTTAAAAGAATCCTGAGGCATTCAATCCTCTTAATTTGTTAGAGTAATATGCTCTTACAGACATAGGATTTAACTTTAAAAAATTATGATAAGTAGAAACACAGTTGTACCACTTAACAAATTTATTATAAGACACAACTATTTAACCACCCTCCAGAAATAGAGGCTTGCTAATACTCTGGAAAATCCCCCACATACTCTTTCCCATAACAATATCTCACCACAAAGGTAACCATAAAGTCACCAAGTGACTTTAATAAAGTCACTTCCTTTTCTTTGTTTAACCACCTAAGTGTGAATCTCTCAATGTTGTTTAGTTTTACGTGTACTTGAATTTTATATACATGGACTCACACAGTATGTATGATTGGTGACCAGCTTTTTCTGCTTAACGTTGTGTTTGAGAGTCAATTATAATTTTGTGTGAAACTGTAGTTCAGTCATTTTCATCGCACCATACAATTCTCTCACACACAGAGAACATTATGTATTGATTCATTCTGCTATATATGAACATTTGGGTTCACAAACACCCAAATTCCCGTTTGGGGCTACTGCAAATTACACTGCTATCAACATTTTTGCACATGTCTCCAGTGCACACGGGCACACATTTCCTCAGAAGAGCATGGCTGGGCCATAGTCTGCAGGTATTCAGCTTTCTCACGTGACTCCAAATTGTCTTCTGAGGTGCTTACACCAATTTACACTCCCAACAGCAATCCCTCAGAGTTCCTATTGCTCTATATTCTAACCTACAATTGATATTGTCAGTCTTCCAAATTTTAAACACTCTAGTGGGGTTTTAAACTTGCATTTCCCCAATTGCTGATGAGGTTGAGTACCTTTTCATATGTTTACTGGCCTTTTGGACTTCCTCTTTTGTGAACTGTTCAGGTCTCTTGCTCAATTTTCTCCTAGGTTGTCTTTTGCTTTTTGTTTTATAATCCTTTGTATGCTGAATGCAAGCCCTTTGTCAAATATATACACTGCAGAAATCTCTTGTTCCATAACTTCCTTTTCTTTCCTTATATGGTGTTTTTAATGAACATAAATTCTTAATTTAATGTATTTTTTATGTTGAATGCTTCTTTTGAGTCTGTTTCCCCCCAGCTCCACAGTGCCATCCCAAGTTGGGTGTGTATATTTCAGTAGGTCTGTTTCTGAACTTAATATTCCATCCCACAGGTTTTTCTGTCTTTCTTTGTGTGGATACCAAACTGTTTCTATTACTATAGCTAAACAAGAATTCTTCAGAAGTGGTAAAGCAAGTTCTCTCCCTTGAATTTCTTTGTTTTATTTTGTTTTCTTCAAGAGAAAGAAGGGGTTCTTTTCATTTTCTTGTCACTTTTAGAATCAAATTTAGAATTTTGGCTTGTCAAGTTTGTCAAGTCTCCTGAGATCTAGTTAAGATTTTTAGTTTTCAACCTGGAGGTCTTATATTACCTTTTATCACATTAATTCCTAGGAATTTTATGGTTTTTTTTTAAGATTTTTTTTTTAAGATTTTATTTATTTATTTGACAGAAAGAGATCACAAGTAGACGGAGAGGCAGGCAGAGAGAAAGATAGAGGGAAGCTGGCTCCCTGCTGAGCAGAGAGCCCGATGTGGGACTGGATCCCAGGACCCTGAGATTATGACCTGAGCTGAAGGCAGCAGCTTAACCCACTGAGCCACCCAGGCGCCCGGAATTTTATGTTTTGGGTGCTACTGCTAATGGTAATTTACATTTTATGTTAATCTTCGAATATGTAACAATAAATCTCAAGAGTCCCTGTCCCCAACAACTTCCAATCTCTTGGGCTTGGGGACAGATACATAAATGGTTTTACTATAAAGTGAAATGGATTGGTTATACTAAGGTGGGCAAAAGTGACCATGGAAATACAAAAGGGATGGATTTGCTCACTCTGTGGGGTCCTGGGGTAGAAGGAAGGGAAAGGCATTCTGAGTGTTGAAAAATAGATAGGAATCAGCTGGTGAGTAAGGAGTGAGGCAAGGAAGGGAAGAGCACACATTTCACATCCACATTTCAGGATGTTAGCATGGGACACTTCCTGCCTCGGTGTCAAGTGAGGTGCCAAAACAATACAATCAGATGTCAGCATGGGTGTGAAGCAAATTCTCCTGTGGGCATAATTTATAAAAGTAATGTGAGCAAGCTAGTTTCAAGATTCCTGGACCGATTTAGCCAGACGAGGTTATTAAATGGTGTAAAAGTGTGAGCAGAAAGAGGATTTGGTAAAGGTTTCTTTGGAGAGAGCTACTGCTCTCAGTACTGCCAAGCAAAGGAGACATCATGGGGGACACTGCCTCCTCCTCTGGTCTAATGGTGCTGAGATCTTCAATGGGACCATTCACAGAGTTTGAAAGGTGTCCCCTGCAAAGGGCTGGTGCCTCCTGCACATCTGAGAGAGAGAAAGCCACATGTGGCTGACTTGGGGGAGATGATCATTGTTAGAGTTTGTCAAAGGAAGCAAGAGGTATGTGGGTGTTTCCCATGGGGCAGATGTACACCACATGGGAAACAGGTCTGGCCCCAGTTGTTTGGGATCCTGTACAACAGGACTAAAAAGAAGAGGCCTGACAGTAAGAAGTTGAATAGAGATTTTAAAAAAATTTCAAGGGTCACATGTGACCACCTAGAATTGAGATGCTTCCACCGAGGTCATTGATACTATAATGAGGAATCTTCAAACAACCCATGAAGTGTCACCAGCTTCTTGCCTTAGTTGATCAGTTATAAAACACAAGCTAGCTTCTCCTAGTTGATATATCAGTAGCAGTCACTGATCGTTCCAACTCTACATAATAACTAGTAACCACTCTGGAAGCAGCCCAAGTACACTTATAACCAGGTCCTCCTTCTAAGTTACTGCAAGGGCTAGCATCCTGGAGCCATTAGCAAATCAGAGATATTGTGGGTCCTCTCTCATCAATTATGTCACTTCCTGGTGTATTATCCATATATCCCTCTCAATCAACTTCTAGTGGGGGGAAAAAAAAAAAAGAGGAAGAAGAATGTGTACCAGGCACCAGGAGAGAAAGATTGAAGTTTAGCTACCTGCCAGATTCAGAGAAGTTGAAGGCCACCAACAAGTGTGAACTTCCCCATCCCTGACCTGCCCTGCTTAGGGCAGCTTCCACCCAGGTGGGGTCTGATGGGGCTGCTGGTACAAAGGAAGGAAGGAGGTGGGGACAGAGCAGAAGTCCGCCACTTCACATATGGAGAGAACCCTCAATGTTTGAAGGGAGATTGAAGCATTTAATTAATCTCTTGACTGGACACATTCTAATTACCAAATCAAGACTGCGGTTTGTAACTTAAAGTGAGTAGGACTGCCTATTAATTAAGAAGTCTTGGAATCTGTCCAACTTTGCACTGGAGGGCAGGGAAAATAAAATAAATTTTCTGAATAAAAATGTTAAGGGCAAGCAGGTAACAAAGTCAGATACCCCTCAGAGTGTAAAGTACATGCAAGAAATGAAAAGCAATACAATTATGACCAGATCTAAGATTTTGTATACAGAGGGAATGTAAGGAGAGATGAAGGAAACTGGTGTCTATTTAGAACCTGGGGAAAGACTTTCCATGCCATGCTATGGAGTCTGCCTACAACTGGAAATGAAGCAATACTGAGGAGTTTGTGCCAGAGAGTTTAACAGTTATTGGGGATTTACTTGTGTTCTTGGCTCTGTACTAAGTGGTTCACATGAATTACCACACTGTACCCTGCTTCCTATCAGACTAACCATACCAGAAGAAGTAACTCATTTATTCGCAGAGTCGCATCTGAGTCTATTTTTAAATTTTTAAAAAGATTTTTATTTATTTGAAAGAAAGAAGCGAGGACGAGTAGGTGGAGAAGCAGAAGAAGAGGGGACAAGCAGACTCTGCACTCAGCAGGGAGTTCAATGCAGGAGGCTCAATCCCAGGACCCCTGAGATCATGACCTGAGCCAAAATCAAGAGTCAGATGCTTCTGACTGAGCCACCTAGGTGCCCCCACATCTCGGAGTCTAGAACCCTAACTCCAGTTAAATCTAAGCTTTACTCCTGACTAGTTGTGTGACACTAGGCAAGTGACTTGACTTCTATATTCCTTCATTTTTAGGATGAAGATAATTACCCTATTGACTTCAACATAGATAATCCATATAGGGTTTTTTTGTTTTCCTTCTTTTTTTTTTTTTAAAGGGTTGTGGTTGTGATTGTGGTGAAATTCACCTAACGTCAAATTAGCCATTTTAAAGTGAACAACTAAGTGGATTTAATATATCCCCAATGTTGTGCAAACACCACCTCTACCTAGTTCTAAAACATTTTCATTGCCCCCAAACGGAACCCCATGCCTGTTAAGCAGCTGTTTCTCATTCTCCCCTTCTTAATCTCTTCCTTTAACCCTCTCACTTAAATGACCTTTTCCTCCCTTTCATTTTCTCTCATAGTTATGTCTTAAACTGTCATTAACATCAATTTCCAAACCCTCAATTTTGAGCATCTTTTTCTCTGATCACTCCTATAAATATTGTGATACTTTTCTATATATACTCATGTTTTCTTCTCAGCCTCAAGCTTCTAATCCACTGACCCTACCAACTCTTTACATACATTTATGTCCTTACATCTCTCTTTACCCAGCATAGACTCTACAGTGTATCCTTTAAATTTCTCACTTATAAATGTCCTTAACTTTCTTCCCCACCATCTGCTGGGCAGCTGCACCTGAGAGGCTACTATTGCTGGATACACCACAAAAGCAACCATGAATCTCAAGGCTTAGCTTTCAGCACTGCTCCACAAACCCACTGCATTGCCTTGGTAAGACTGTTCTCTACTCCCCAGAGTGGCTCACTCTGCTTTCTTCTCAAACCTCCAAAATCACCCATTCTCCTCCACTCAAGTAGTAGCTTGGTAAGTAGCTTAGTAAGTAGCTAAGAAGATGGACACAGTCAGTCAAATTCCTCGTCTTTCCTGCTATGATCGACCAGCTTTTGTGGTGATATTCTAGACCTTCCTTCTCCTCCGTGGGAGAGGGTTCCTGGCTTATTTTAAAGGTCATACCCTTTGCTGGCCATCTGGATCACAGCCTCTCTTGCTGTCTCAAGGACTTAGAACCTGCAATAATTCACCTCTTCCGTGTACCATGAACTTCTCCTCATCTCTCATGGATTACTGCCACCAGCATACAAACATGCTTAGGATGGCAAGCTTTAAAAAATCCCTCCCTTAACTGCATGTCCTACAACCACCACCCCAAAAACAGTACAAAGTTCGTCTGAGAAGTTGTCTACAGGCGCTGTGTCGACTTCCTCACCTTCCATTTGCCTCTCAACCTACTTCACTTGGAAGTCCACCCTAAATCCCTCACTGAAGCCATTCCCAGCATGGCCATGAAAGACTTCCTGATCAGCAGTCCCAGTGGTCCCTGGCCAGCCCTCATCTTACTCACTTCTACTATCAAAGCATTCCAGAGAGTCTGTCATCTTCTTTCGAAAACACTTCCAGTTCTTGATTTCTGCAGTGGATTCCTAGGACTGCTGTAACAAAGAACCACAAGTCGGGAGGCTAAAAACCACAGAAATTTATTCTCTCACAGTTCTGGAGACCTGGGAGTCCAAAATCAGGGTATCAGCAGGGCCATGTTCTTTCTTGGGCCAGGCTCCAAGAAAGAACCACTCATCACCTGTTCCAGCTTCTGGTGGCTCCCAGAAATCCTTGGCATTCCTCGACTTAGAGACAACACATTACTCTAATCTCTGCCTGTCACAAATGGCCTTCTTATATCAGTCATTGATTCAGGGGTCACCATTATCCCATTATCCAATATGACCTTATCTGAATTAACTACTATATTTCCCAATATGGTCACATTCTGAGATTTCAGATGGACATGACTTGGGGCAGGCCCTATTCAACTCAATATAACTTCCATAACTGCACACTGCTGGTTTTCCTCCTTCCTCCTGGCTGCTCCTCCCCATTCTCCTTCTGGGGCTAGTTTGCTTCCTCTATCTCAGCAATGTTGTAGGTACCTAATAAGGCTTGGCTCAGGGGCCCTTGCCTTCTCTAAATACATTCTCTCTTGGAGGGATATCATCTAATCCCACAGTTTTAAAATTCCATTGATGGAATTTTATGTTCCATCATCCCAAATTTATGTTCTGGCCCTTACCTGTACCCATACTGTTAATAGTAGTTAACCCTTATTGAATACTTACTATGTGCCAGACCCGCTTAAAAGCTTGTAGTTAATCATATATTAATTAATTAATCCTTACAACAAATTTGTAGCATATTATTTTATCCCCCATGAAGAAAGGGAAGCATAAGGAGGTTAAGTAAATTGTTCAAGCCCACATAAAAGGAGCCAGGATTTAAAACTTGGTAGGCAGGATCCATAGCTGTTTCTCTTGACCGCTACGTACTCTGGCTTTCCACTCAGCTCCAGGCTCATACATTCAACTTCAAACTTGACATTTGCTCCTACATGTCTAATATGCATCATAAGCATGAACTAAATAGAATGCTTGACACGCCCCCCCCCCACCATTCCCATCTCAATCTTTCTTTCCCTGCTTCCACATCTTAGTATATGGCACCAACCCCCAGTTGCTCAAATAAAAAAAAAATCTGGAAATCAAATTTGATTTTGCTCTTTCCACATCCATCCCAGCCTCCATTCCCACCCACCCCCAACAATTCCAAGGAAGCCTATTTGCTTTACCTCTAGAATAGGTCCCCAATCTGTCTGCTCCATTTTCGCTACCACCCTAGTTCCATCTCACAAGTGACTGCAAGTATCTTCTACCTGGTCTTTCTGCTTCCACTTTTGTAGTCTGTATAACCAACCCAAAAGCCAAATGAGTTTTTTGAAACATATATCAGAACGTGACATGCCCAAGTTTCAAAGAGTCCAAAATGCCAGCTTATATTGAGAACAAAACGCACACTCCTGTTCTTAACCTACAGGTCCCTGCTTGATCCAGCCCTGTCTGCCTCTCTACCCTGACTTCTACCACTCCCTTTCTTGCTTATGCAGCTCCAGTCATGATCTCACCCCTGCATTCCCAGAAGCACTTTACGCCTGTACCAGGCACTTTGCACCTGTTCACTTTCACTCAGAAATGCTGTTGAAAATGCTGCACCGTCACATCTTCCCATGAGCTCAAACATCACCTCAAACATCACTCAAGAAGTTCTCAACCTAAATCCTGACCTAATGCTATGCCCAGTCACTTTCTAACACGCTATCCTATGTTTCTATTTTAAAAACATTCACTACTATTTGGAAATACCTTAATTATGTATTTGGTTATTTGAACAAAGGCTTTCTTCATGTTATATTTGTCTCTAATGCCACAAATTGTCTAATACATAGCAACTGTTTAATATATATATTTTAAAAGGAAGAATGAATGAAACTGAGTTAGTAGACAAGTAAGGTCAATCACAGAAAGTTTTTTGAAGGTGAGTTTTAAGGCATAGTTTGAAAGAAGAAAAGCTGATTAACTATTAGAAAGGAGAGATAATTTTAGCAAGGAAAACAAAATAGTGATGGTAGTCTTGAACAAGTGACAAACAGAGGCTATAACTAGACTATGACACGGAAAGTAGGTCAATACAGAAGTAAAATTAGCTTATCAAAGCAAGGATTTATCATCATTTGGTTAAACATACTGAATACCAACCTAAGGGGTTTAAGTTTATTTATGACTTCAGCAAATATTGAATTTCTACTGTGTTAGGTACTATTCTAACTATTTTTAATACAATAATAAACAAGAGACATGATCTCTGCCCTCACAATGTTTATAATCTAGTGTACCCCTGACATCAAATATTAGTATTCTGTGAACTTTTGGAATTGCCAAACAAACTGCCAAAGTGTTTGCTAAGTTAATATTTTTGTAACATTAATCAATGTGTTTTTTATCCCTAGTACTATCTATTTCCCTTTGGCCCTTAGCCATTCATTCAGCCCAGTGTTCTGTATGTAATGACTCAAAAAAGGTATGACACAGTGGAATACAATACATAACTAACAGTAATCTTGTCCTAGCTCTTGAGTTTCAAAATCTAGGTCTCAGAAGGCACAGAACATGGGATGAACAGCAATTTAGGAAAATACCTGATGAGTCAGAAAGGCTTCTGGGTCTACAGACTAGAAATTTCCAAAGACTGGAGGAGAGGTAGGTCAGAAGGGAAGTCATTAGAGCTTAGGTGCTATTGGATCTCAGGAAAAGGGAGCCTCAATCCTATCTCCTTGCCCATGTCATACTTCATTGAGAGACAGAAATCCAAGATAGGTTTCTGGCACATGAGAGTGGAGAAGAACAATGCTCCCCTTCTCAGAAAGTTGACCCTCAGAGAAGAAATGGCTTTGTGATAGGTCTAAGTACCTGACCCTTAGAGCCCCACAGAATCACCTGTGCTTCCCATTGGTGCAGAAACCCTAAGCGATCTAAAAAGGAGTAATAGTCCAAAGAAGCATTGCATTGTTTTGTTGACAGCAACTCTGTTATTTCCTGATGACTAATTCTCTAATTCTCTAATACTCACTGGCCATCCAACAATCCATCTCAAGTTTGATACAAACTACCTAGAGTTAGCCAGACTCACAAGTTGAGAGCTCAGTCCCACAAAAATGACCCTACTTCACATGCCTGCCACAAAAGGGGTCCCCATGCTACTTGCACCTGCCCAGGGCACTACCCGTTTGGGAGTTCCCTTGAACTCTCCCCACCCAGGTTTGTTAATTCACGGGAATGAATGACTCAAGGAACTCAGGAAAGTGCTACAGTAGTCCCCCTTATCCATGGGGGATACTTTTCAAGACCCCCAGGGGAAGCCTGAAACCACAAATAGTACTTAACCCTATATATACTGTGTTTTTCCTATACACACATACCTATGATAAGATTTGATTTATAAATTAGGCACAGTAAGAAATGAGCAACAACAATAATGAAGTAGAACAATTATTACCATATATTGTAAAAAAGTTATATACATGTGGTTTTTTTCTCAAAATATGTTATTGTACTATACTCACCACTCTTCTTGTGATCATGTGATATGAAAACATGTCTATGTGATGAGATGGAGTGGGGTGAAGGACATAGGCATTGTGATATAGCATTAGGCTACTACCATCCTGATCATTCATCAGAAGGAAGACCATCTGCTTTCAGACTGTGGTTACCACCAGAGATGACAACAGGTATCTGAAGCCGCAAAAAGTAAAATCACAGATAAGGGGGGGAACTATTGTTTACTTACCAATACAGTTTTATTATAAAGGATGTAACTCAGATACAGCAAAATGAAATAGATGCATAGGGCAAGGAGTGGGGAGTGGTACACAGAGCTTCTATGTCCTCTCCAGGCTTGCCACCCTCTCAGCACAACGATGTGTTTACCGACCTGCAAGATCGCCAAAACTTGTTGTTCTAGAGATTTTACTGAAGTTTAATGATGAGGCATGATTGATTAAATCATTGGGCATTAATGACTGAACTCAAATCTCCAGCCCCTCTCCTCTGACCAGGGTTGGGGCTGCAGCAGAAATCTCCAACCTTCTAATCATGTAATTGATTTCTCTGGTAAACAGCCCCCATCCTGGAGCTATCTAAAGGCCAAGAATCATCTCATTAGAATAAATTCAGGTATAGTGGAAAGGGGTTTGTTATGAATGACAAAAGACACTAAATACTATCAGGAAATTTTTAGAGTTTTAGGAGCACTGTGCCAGGAACCAGAAACAAAGGCCAAATACATATACTTTTATTTATTATAGCACACATTGGTTGTTAGAAGGATTTTCAAAGAATTTTCCATAGCTCAGCAAGGTGCAGGAGCAGCAGAATGGATCGTCTCAGGCCTACAGGGTGTTTGGAAGGAGCAAGGCAGAGCTGCTCCTGTGAAACTGAGGGGACGAGGGACTTCACAGCAGAGATTAGCTTGAATGGATGGCTGTCAGAGACTAGATTCCTCTTCCCTAATGTCATGGCACTCAATAAGTTTCCAGGATCCTAGATAAAACCCCAGGAAGAAAAGGAGGGGTGAGTACTGACTCAAATATTGTTTTCAATTCCTGGTTGAATGAAGAGTCAAATTATTGATTAAGGTGTTATATATATATAAAAAGTAAGAGTTTTTGCGTACCTGAGTTTGTAGATTGGGATTAAGAGTCACTTATGGTTTGTCTCCCTCCCTATCCCATCTTGTTTCATGGATTCTTCTCCTACCCACTTAAGCCCCCATGTTGCATCACCACTCCCTCATATCAGGGAGATCATATGTAGATTGGGATCTAACCCTGTGACTAAATAGTGAACAAAACTATAGGAGATAGGTAAAATCCTATTTAAATATCAAAAAGAGCTGAGCCTGGCATGCTAGGAAGAATAAGAATTTAGAAATAATTTAATTTAGAAAACAATTTAAGAGATTAATGAATCCAATCATTAAGTGAAACAACCTAGGTGAAGGGCTATAGATTCAGATTTGACAAGAATTAGAGAAGTGCATAAGGGACCCTTGCTGGCTATGGAATCCCTGTTACTGTGAACTCAGATAGGCCTTGGCGTGTTGGGAGAACACAAAGTCCCGAGTTCCAGGCAAATCATGGGTCAAAGTATCTCCAGTGCCCTCCTCCTCAAAAGATAACCCTAAATTGTGTGGTATAGTATAACTGTCTGCTCTATATGTCCATTTTAATTCCAGCAAGATTTAGAATTGAGATTAAAGATAATGGGATAAATGATGATGACTGATTAATTCATACCCTTTGTATTTATATATCTGTGGTAAGTAGAGGAATAATAGGGGTATGCTTACTATTTGGAATACTTGTTATGTTTTAGAGAATTTAGTATATTAATGAATCAAACAATTGTGGTTTCAATTTATACTATGTAATTGAACAGTTGATTAGACTTGTGATTTTTAAGTTCAGTTAATAAGAAAATTTTATTAAAGACAGCACTGGAATGTTTAAGAGAACCTCATATTCACCATATCTATGTGTTTAATATATTACAGTTACTTAAGGTATCTTTGTTAGGCACTGAATGTCTTCAAGTAAAAACAATTACATTAAATTTATAAATGTAATTTAGATGTTTGAGAAACTTAAATTAAGTTTGTAACTGGGCTTACATATTAATCAAGTCCCTCTTAAACGCAAATGTTAATAATATATAACCTTGTCAAATCACTAAGTTGTACACCTAAAACTAATGTAATACTCACTGTGTATTGGCTATTAAATTTTTTTTAATAAAGGGGAATATTAAAAGTCTTATTTACTTATAAATAGAATGATGTCGTTTTAATTTGGAATTTAAAAGCTTATAGATGAATAGATTTTTGATCTTATAATCTTAAGGAGAATATTAATTTTTAAAACCAAACTAATCAGGGCACCTGGGTGGCTCAGTGGGTTAGAGCCTCTGCCTTTGACTTGGGTCATGATCCCAGGGTCCTAGAATCTAGCCCTGCCTCGGGCTCTCTGCTCGGCAGGGAGCCTGCTTCCTCCTCTGTCTCTGCCTGGCTCTCTGACTACTTGTGATCTCTGTCTGTCAAATAAATCAATAAAATATTAAAAAAAAACTAATCATATATAATCTTTTCGGGACATAACTGCCATTGACACCAAAAAACTCATACTGACAGTACCCACTCTAGTGTCTTGAAAGAGAAAGAATATGGTGTCATGGAAGAGACTAACAGAAAAAAAAAAAATCCTAGATAGTATTTTATTTTATTTTTAAAGATTTTATTTTTAAGAAATCTCTACACCCAACATCGGGCTTCAACTCACAACCCTGAGATCAACAGTCACAGGCTCCACTGACTGAGCCAACCAGGAGCCCCTGCATTCATTTTAACTTACATGTAAGAACAGACAACAGTAAACTACAAAGCCTTCTTTTGTGAAAATAAAATTATTCATATTTTTAATAAATAGTCTTTGTCTAGAAGAAAAAGGAGACTAATTAAAGGGACTTAATTTAGATTAGGGCTTCAAGGAAGGCTTCCCTTAGAAAGTGTCTCAAGAGCAGAGACTTCAGAAAAAGGAATTGCCATGGGAAGATCAAGGAGAGGAGAGTTCCAGGCGGGGCCCTGGGAAAGGCCTGATGTGCTGGAACAGAATAGACGGAGCTGGATTGAGAGGGGCCTTAGGTCAGATCCTATAGCTCCTCAGAGGCCACGTTACACCATCTATTACACAAATACAAGTATTACACAATCCCAGAAGATAAGAAAACCCACCAAGGATTTTAAGCGGAGACCAGAGGTGCTAAGTAAAGCTGAGTATATAGCCTGGGGGCTACAGAACTTCACGGAACACAGCTGGCAGAGTCCCTGGTTTGGCACAATACTGCCTCCCTGCAGGTGACATAATCAAATAAGGCATTTTAAAAGATCACTCTGGGTGCTGTCTGGAGAATTTTATGGCCAGAGTCGGGGGAGGGGTCATCTAAATGGCTAATGCAGTCTTCAATCAAATGGCCTGCATAGGACTTGTGATAGAGAAAAGTGAACAGACCATATTTGCAGTTTCCACAATCAGCATTAGATGTCCAGGCAGATTCCTGAATTTGAGAGTAGCCTGATTTAAATGGTGCTTGAGAAAAATTAATCTCCAGACAGTGGTGTGCTGGAATGGACCTGTAGCGGCTTGCACTGGCTCGTGAAAGCTGAATGTTTGCACCTCTCTCCAACTCTTCATTCAATGGCATTAAGTTGGTAGCTTGAAATCTGCCTTGGTGGGAGTGTTTACACCATGGAAATTGGCAAGTGCTACAAACAGAGCTTCTTTCCCCAAAGAGCCAGTTGTGATATATTTACTAGAACACCACTGCTTCCAGCTTTTTAAAAATATTTCAACACTAAAGAATCACTACATAAAATATGGTAAGAAGTGGTGGAACATTCATAAGGCTGCCGTAGTTAAAATACATGAGATAGTTATGAGGGACACTGGGAGAAAAAAATCTCTAAAACTTGGTGGTTTCTTAATGGCAGCAATAGGGAAAGAGAAGCAGATTGTATTTTCTCCCCTGGAGAAAGGAGTCATTTCCAAGCATATCTCTTTGGAGAAGATTACAAAGAGAATATTTCAAAATTTGGTTCCCTGACATGTGTATTTTAAATTTTCCTGCTTCTGCTGTCAAGGATTTCAAGTGTCTCTTTAAAATTTCACCTTATTGTAGCTCAGAATTCTGAATTCTATCACCATTTACTGGTATAGTTAAATGAATGGAATAATAATTAAATCCCAAACTTTCAGTCATTGAGCATAACTGTCTTGCTAAAACAAAAGCTCTGTAGAGATCTAGAGAACATTCTTTAAAACTCAAAAATGTCCTCCAGTTTGTGAATGTTGCAGAATCAAGGAAGCCTGTGTAAAGACTGACCCAGGCCTTAAAAAGATATGTGGAAAGTTCATATAAGGGTTTTAAAAAGGCATCAGGAAAAGAAGTGGAAGAAGATACTAAGATACTAAGAGACTGCTCCAAACATTTTTTTCCATGAAAATAAGTGTTCTGTAGAATTTATAACCTATGTCCTAAGAATAATACTGAACACCCTTCATTGTCAGCTTGTACATCTAATAGTTCAGAAACACTAAATGTGTTAACCCTTAATCAATATAAAAAAGTGAAACATAAAAAATGATTTCATTTTCTCATTTTTCACTAAGCCTCTGTTGAAGGCATACTAAGTGACAAGTATTTCCTTAGATCTTGGAGATATAAATAAGTAAGACTGTCTTGGTTTTGTGCTTAATAACCAAGGAAGACAGAGTCATGAACAGATAAGAGTACAATGTGGACAATGCAGGAGTTCAGTATTTAGAAGGTATTATGGAAGCCCAAGAAGGGGCATAGGACTCAGATTTGAGTGAGGCAGTCTCCTGGAGAAGGTGACACTGAACTTAATCTTAAAGGGTAGGGGGAAACCAGATGAAGTATGCATATGGAATGGGGGAGTTTCAGGCAGAGGAGAGAGCATGATAAAAACCAGAGAAATGAGAAATAGCAAAGCAATCTTCAGATCCTTACTGGAAAGGCAGAAGGGAATAAGGAGAAGAGGCTGGAGACCTCCAGGTTCTCAATGGCATACCAAAGAGAAGGCAACTAGAATGGTCCATCCTGGGGCACCTGGGTGGCTCAGTGGGTTAAGCCTCTGCCTTCGGCTCAGGTCGTGATCCCAGGGTGCTGGGATCGAGCCCCGCATCGGGCTCTCTGCTCAGGAGGGAGCCTGCTTCCTCCTCTCTCTCTGCCTACTTGTGATCTCTCTCTCTCTCTGTCAAATAAATAAATAAAATATTAAAAAAAAAAAAAAGAATGGTCCATCCTGGGTGGACCAAAAGACAAAAATGGGGTGATTTGTCTATGGAATATTTGAAAACAATACTAAGAATGACTACATCACCAACAATTCTAAACAAGATAAAATAGCCTGTCCAGTGGCCACTCCCCTGGGTAGACCACTGCATGTTCTTCCTCAAGTTATAGAGCAAAGAAATTACATGGTCAGATTCCTGAGCTGTGCAGGTACAGAAACTCCAGGTGCAGTTATATCTAAGTAAGAAATCCTTTCTTTGCATCCCCATTCCCTGTCTCCAACAAATAGTTCCATTGAACACCCTCAGAGCACTAAGCACTTTTCCTTAATAACCTCATCGTTTAAAATCATATCCAAGTGAGAGAGGGCGGGGAGAGAGAGAGAGAATATGCAGGACAAAGACAGAAAGAAGTTGAGTTTTTATTGGCTTGTGGAAGATCAAGAAGAGATATATAAAAACTGGACATTGATTTTGGGCTGGAACTGTACATTCAGGAGTCAGCATAGAAGTAGGAGTTAAATCTCTGGGAGTGGAAGAGGAACCTGGAAAAACAGGGAGATGGTGGGCCAATGATGGAATGCTAGGAAGCTGAGTATTTAATGGACAGAAGACAGAATAAACGTCTAAGAAAGAGACACTGAAGGGATGCTCAGAAGCTTAAGACAAATCTAGAAAGCACAAATTGTGACAAGACTTCCCAGGGCCAAGGAGCAGGGGAGAATTGGAGATAATGCAAAAGAGATAAATATTGATAAGTGTCCTTGAGAAAGAAGTCAGAAAGACTCATGGCATGTGCTGGGAGGTTGCTAGGGAGTATAAGATGTAACGGCAGAAACCCTAGAAAGAATTGAGAGTGACAGACTCTCATTTGGTAACTTAAGTGGATTTATGGGCCCCTACCCCAGTCCCATATTAAGCTCTGAATGTGACAAGACCCCAGAGTTTACCCACAGCCCAATGTGGTAAGGAGTAAAGTAAAAATGGCCCAGTGTGGTTCAGGGAATAAAGCAGAGCCAGTGAGTGTCCTCTTTGCCTCAAAAAGAGCATGTCCCTAGCAAAGAGATTCACCAGACCAGAAAAGACATGGGTGGACAGATGACCAAAGAGAAGATGGGATGATGCCCATCTCAAAGATGCCACTGTCCTAAGAACAGGTGGCCCAGGTGGGCCTCCTATATGATCACACTAATTAAGCCTGTGATTACCCCCTACCTCCACTTAAATGTTACCACAGAAAACTTGCAACATCCGCCACTGGTAGCATAATTACAAAAAAATAAAAATTAAGCTCAGATAAAGAAAAATAAAGTCACATTTCTTGCATACTTCAGTTTGTGAACTGGAGTCTGTATGTTTATTATAGAAGATAATAAACTATAAATCCTAGACTCATTGGGTCTTTTCTCTTAATGGACATTGCATTAAAAAAAGTATAGTCTAGGGGCACCTGCGTGGCTCAGTGGGTTAAAGCCTCTGCCTTCGGCTCAGGTCATGATCCCAGGGTCCTGGGATCAAGCCCCACATCAGGCTCTCTGCTCAGCGGGGAGCCTGCTTCCCTTCCTCTCCCTGCCTGCCTCTCTGTCTACTTGTAATCTCTGTCTGTCAAATAAGTAAATAAATAAATCTAATAAAAAAAAAGGTATAGTCTAAACAGCTAAGAATGATTAAAAAATGAAATGAAATTCTGAGTTTTAATTGCCATTGCTCAAAAATCTTTACAGAGGATCGCCCCCCCTTTTGATGTTTTGTTGTTGTTATTCTTCTAGAGTTTTCATTTTTAAACAAGCTCTAGGCTCAATGTCTTGAACTCATGATGCCCCCAAAATCAAGAGTCATGTGCTCTATCAACTGAGCCACCAGGCATCCTCAGAGGATCTCATTTCTGACCCCCAGGTGCATTCTTCCTATGTCCTTTTTCTTGCTTCCACATTTCTCCCACAACCTGTATTGCTTTGGATTCTCTCATTCATAACTCTACCTCCCCAAAACTTTTTCTCCTACAGTTCACACTGACAAGTCTGATTTCTAAATTCCCTAATCTTTGTATCCTAATTCTTTACTCAGTTTAAGTTCCCTTTCCTTCTTCCCCTTCTCCTCTCCCTCCTACTCTTTCTTCCTTCCTCCTTCCCAAGATAGGGAGAGATTATGACTCTAACCAGGCAAAGACCATATCCTTTTTATAAAAGACTAGTGGGGAAAAAAAACTAGAAACACTGGGTAATTTTTAAACCACATCTCTTAAGAGAAGGTGGATAAACAAAAAGATGAAAATGTGAAATACTTGAAATTCTACTACTCTAAATAATGTCTATACTAAATGATGCAAATATTCTACTATACTTTGAATTTTTCCTATGCACTTATAACACACATACACTTAAGCTACACAAAAACACAAGAGCCTCATAATAGCTCTTGTAGCCCCCTTTAACTTAATTATATTGTGAATATTTTCTTCTCTTAACCATTATATGTACTTTACTGTTAAAAACTGTATGGCATCCCACTGTTTGAATATACTATAATTGATGAACTTGGTGTCCCACTGTTAAGACACTTATTTCCCATAATACAATTGTGAACACTATTGCTGTCCTTTGTTTGTGCAATTATTTTCAAAGGATTAATTACTAGGTGTGATAATTCTAGTCAAAGAGTACACATATTTATAATCATTTTCTCGGCTGCTGGAACAGAGTGTCACAAGCCAAGAGGCTTAAACAATAGAATTTTATTGTTTCATAGTTCTAGAGGCTAGAAACTGAAGAACAAGCTGTCAGAAGGTTGATTTCTTCTGCAGGCTGTGTGTAAGAATCTGTTCCATGACTCTATCCTGGTTTCTGGTGGTTTGCTGGGAATCTTTGGCTTCTATTGCTTTGTCCCAATCTGTCTTTATCTTCACATGACATTCTCCCTATTTGCCTTTCTATGTCAAAAATTTCCCTTTTTATAAGGACACCAGCCATATTGTATTAGGAGGTCACTCTACTCCAGTATAACCTCATTTACAATAACCCTATCTTTAAAAAAAATGATATTCTTAAGTGTTAAATGTTAGGACTCCAACATATGAATTTTAGGAAGACAAAATTCAACCCATGACATATATTTAAGACCCCTAATATACACTGCCAAATTTTTAGAGCACATCTTTGAGAAATGTAAATGAGGTAGCAATGATGGAACCTGGTATGATTGATTATAGTTGGGGAAGGGTCAAAGGAAAGGAGTAGCACTGGGAGATTTCTAAATATTGGCCATAGGCTACTGAATAAAATGTAGTAGAAGTATACAAGGAGAAGAAATTTGGTAGTTCAGTTTTAGACATACTGAGTCTGAGGCATTATTTAAAAAGGCAAGTGGAAATGTCTAATCAGTAGCTATATATGTGGGTCTGGTGTTTAGGAAAGACACAATCTGTGAATCATCACTATTTAGTGGAAGTTGAAAGTCATGGGGATGGATGAAATCACTCACTAAGGTCACCCAGTAACATGAGATAAAAAGAGGACCAAAGACAGAATCCTAGGAACTCCAATACTTAAAATGTTTGAAAGGCGAGAAACTTAGAAATGTGATTGGGAAGAAAGGTTTCAAGGATGAGGACATAAACTAATATTTGAAGGATGAATAAGACTTGAAGGGAAACAAGGAAGCATTCCAAGCTGAGGGAATGGTTTGAACAAAGGGCTAGAGAATGGGAATGTGCACAGAATAGCCTAGAAACATTGAGTAACCTGACATGACTGAGACAATAGTACAAGGGGGCAGGGAGTGATAGAAATGAGATGGAAGATACATCAGGGCCAGAAGTGAGAGGTCTCTTGTGCCTGTTATGGGCCTGTTAGTGCTCAGATCCATTCCCCGTCCCTCTGCTTACCTCTGTATCACAGGGTGCTGACTTTCATAGCCCACATTTCTCGGGTTGCCTTACCCACGAGCTTCTGGTTAGGTTTGGCCAATAGAGGTAACAGATGGCAGAACGAGAGGGAGAAGGCAGAGTATTTCTCCTTAACTCTCTGCTTTGGGCAGCAGCTCTGGCAGTGACCACAGTCCAGCTCTTGCTGTTCATACCCTACCATGGCTCCAGCATTTTGGGGCAACTCTGACTGCATAGTTAGGCTCCAGTGCTGCTGGAGGCTCTTCCTCTAACCTCCATATCCTGCCATATACCCTGGTTCCTAGGCTCTAATGACACTCTCTCTCCTTTGGTCTTCTTCCCTAGGGAAGACTACAGCTCCCTGCAGTTGTTGATTTTGGAGATGCCTCACCTCATTTTCAGCTCTGCCTGTGCTCTAAACTTGTTCTCCATATTAAATATTAAATTCTTTCTGTTGCTTCCAGGTTTTTGTTTTTGTTTTTGTTTTTTTTTGCTCCTATGAATAACGTTGCAATGAACTTGTTCATGTCTCCTGGTCCATCTGTCCAGTACTCTCTCTCTCCAGGGTATATACCTTGGAGTAGCATTGCTAGATTGCCTACCTTCAGACTTGTTTTACACGAAAGAGAAACAATACCATGTAAAAATGGATTCCTACTTAATACCATAGTCAAAATTTAATTTCCATGGATCAAATATAAAAGGTAAATTTAAAAGCTTCAAAAGAAAATAGGGAATATATTTATGACCTGTGCTAAGGAAAAATTTCTTATACAAGATACAAAGAGAGCAACCCATAATGGAAAAGGTAAAACACTGAACATGCTCAGAATTAAGAACTCCTGTTCAACAAGACATGATAAAGTGAATGAAAAGGAAAAGCATAACTGGAAGAAGATAGTTCACAACACATACAATGCACAACATATTAGTATCCATAATCTACAACTCCGATAAACCAATAAGGAAAATACAAACCACCATATAGAAAATAGGCAAAATGATTCTTCACAGAAGCAGAAATCAAAATGTCAATAATGGGGGGGGAGCTTAATCCCATCTGTAATCAGGGAAGTGCAGATTAAAACCATGACGAGAAACCACTCAACTCACTAGACTGGCACAAATGGGACATACCAAGGTTTTTAGGACAGGGTGAACTCATATTCTCTCCATGGAAATAAAGGTTGGTACAACTTTGGAAAGCAATGTGGCATCACCCAGTAAAGTCAAACAAGCACAGATCATATACCAAGCAATTCTTTCCCTAAGTATCAATTTAAAATATCTGGCTACATGTAAAGCAAAAGACACCATAAGAAACTCCAATGTATAATAGCCCATAATAGTTCCCAATATGCAAAGACTTTGGAAAGATTTAAATTTCTATAGACAATAAAATAAACAATAAAATTGAGATCTATCAATGTCATGGATTTTTTTATACAGCTGTGAAAATTAATACAAGTACACCCATAAAATGGCTGAACCCTGAAAGAGTAAAGGTCATCAGAGAATGCCATATACGATTTAACTGATGTAGCTGAATAGACAAAACTGAATAATAGTTTAGAAGTACATACATACGTGGCATGCTCTAAAGCAAAGAAGGGCATGCTTAACACCAAATTCAGGAGGATGGTTATCTCTCAGTGGAGATGGGGCATGTGATTATGAACTATGGTAAGTTTCTGAAGGAAAGGATTGTGTTTCTCTGGAGCTCATAATCACCTAGTCTCTGAGTTCACAAAAGCCTACATGAGGAACAGGGATTTGAGCTAAGAGCTGAAGAATGAAAGTCAATTAGGACAACGCTTCTCACAGATCTCCACCAGTAACTGTGAGATATAATGGTATTTCTAGTCATAGTCAGATTTTCATTAAAAATACAGTTTTATGCAAATAAAAACAAAAGACTGCCCATCAGAGTTCCTCCCCTTATGGAGAAAAGACATCAGTAGTTTTAGAAGCTTAGCCTTATTCACAAAGAATTTGGGGGTTTTCAATCTTTTTTACTGTAAACCCGGCTTGACAACAAGATTATCAATACAAAAACTGGTGGCCACTAATTAATACCTGGAAATATCCAACTCTTTACTTGGGGCTAAAAGAGAGACTTTGAAGAGATTATCGAAGCATTTGGAACAAGTTAAGCGGATGGTTGATATTATAAGAGAGACTTAATCTTTTAAAAATGCATTAGAACAAGGTACTTGGAAGGCTCAGTTGGTTAAGAATCTGACTCTTGATCTCAGCTCAGGTCTTGATCCCAGGGTGGTGAGCTCAATGCCCTCCCCATCACCCCCAGTCCCCCTACTCCCCCCCGGTTGAGCTCCACACTGGGCATGGAGCCTACTTTAAAAAAAAAAATGCATCAGAACGAATCCAGTTTCAAGTAGCTGCAACCAAAACAATATTAAAAATACAACAGCTAATGAACAACTCAAAGTGGCAATAAAGCATGATTTGGATGAAAATGCATACCTGCAGGAAAGCATAAATCTGCTTCCCTAAGAAGCTAAAGGATGGAAAGAAAGAGTTAAAAATACTTGCAAAAGATGGGAGATTGGGTTGCTGTTCTTATGAATAAGATCTTGGAACTGGATATAATGAATGCATCAGACAATGGAGAGTTCATAGGATATTAACAAATTTTTTTAACTGAGGTAAAATTCACACAAAATTCACCAATTTAAAGTTTACAATTTACAACACTACAACTTACAATGTTTTACTAAACTCACAATGTGTGTAATCATCCCAACTCTCTAATTTCAGAACACTTTCATCACCTCAAAAAGAAACCCCATGCTCAATAAGTACTCGACTGCTTCCCCAGTCTTGCCCCCCCCACCACCACCTGGCAGCTACTAATCTGCTTTCTATCTCTATGGATTTGCCTACTCTGGACATTTCATATAAATGGAATCGTACAATATGTGGCCTTTTGTATTTGGCCCCTTTTAGTTAACCTAATGCATTCAAGGTTTATCTATGTATCAGTCCCGTTTCTTTTTATGACCAAATACTATTTCAATGCATGGATCTACCACAGATTACTCATTCACCCATTGATGGACATTTAGGTTGTTTCCACTTTTTGACTATGATGAATAATGCTATGAATATTCACATATACATTTTTGTTTCAAAATGTGTTTTTAATTTTCTTGGGTATACATCTTAAGAGTGTAATCACTGGATCATATGGTAACTCTACGTTTAGCATTTTTAGGAAGTGCCAGATTTTTTCCCTAGCTGCAACATTTTTCATTCTGACCAATAGTTTACAAGGGTCCATTTCCTCCACATCCTTGCCAACATTAATCTTTTTTTTTTTTAAAGATTTTATTTATTTATTTGACACAGAGAGAGAGATCACAAGTAGGCAGAGAGGCAGGCAAAGAGGCAGGCAGAGAGAGAGGAGGAAGCAGACTCCCCACTGAGCAGAGAGCCCGACTTGGGGCTCAATCCCAGGACCCTGAGATCATGACCTAAGCTGAAGGCAGAGGCTTTAACTCACTGAGCCACCCAGGCGCCCCTATCTTTTTTTTTTAATAGCCATCATAACAGGCGTGAAGTTTCATTATAGGTATGATTTGCATTTCCCTAACAAGTAATGATGTTGAGCATCTTTTTATAAGTTTATTGGTAATCTATATGTCTTCTTTGGAGAAATATTTAGCTCCTTTGATCATTTGTAATTGGGTTTTTGTCTTTATGCTGTTGAGTTGTAAGAGCTCCTTGTATATTCTGGATACTAGACTGTTATGAGATATAGAATTTAAAGGATTTGCAAATACTTTCTCCCATTTTGTAGATTGTCTTTTCACTTTCTTGATACTGTCCTTGATTAAGGTTTTTACTTTTGGTGAAATGAAACTTAACAATATTTCCTTTAGTTGGTTGCACTTTTGGTATCATATTTAAGAAACCACTGCCTAATCTAAGGTCATGAAGATTTATTTATGTTGGCCAACTGGAGTTTTGAATAAACTGGATTTATGTGGCTAAAGTAAATGTGACTTTAAAGACTTAAAGAAAAAAAAGCAACAAAATATACATTAAATTATCCAAAGAAGTAAAAATTGTAAGTGTACTTAGAGATCATATTAAGTAGTCAACAAAAACTCACAAGCTTCACTGCAGTCAGCAAATCCAGTTTTGGAGGGCACCTGGGTCGCTCAGCTGGTTAAGCATCTGCCTTTGGCTCAGGTCATGGTCCCAGGGTACTAGGATCAAGTCCTGTGTCAGGCTCCCTACTCAGCAGGGAGCCTGCTTCTCCCTCTACCTGCCTCTCTCTCTCTCTCTAACAAATTAATATATAAAATCTTAAAAAAGAAAAGAAAATGAGATTCCAGAGCTTCAGCAGAAACTTAGTAATTTCTAAACTGTATCAATAAAGTAAAATGACTATGGAGCACTCCACCTAAAGTGATTTACTTTGGAAAGGAAGAAAAGAATCTGTCCAAAGCAGAGGAAAATATCCTTTATGCATGCGAAGAGGTAGAGACCTACAGAATATAAGTCAAATTCTTTCAGAAAACCAGAAGGAATCATTGAGTCTTTGACTATCAGTTATCATGAGAAAAAAGGCTCATGATATTTGGTGAGGTACCTGTTAGCTAAAAAAAAAATTCAGTAAGAAAATAAAATCCATACTTCAGAGCAATAATGACTTAGGAAGAATTTAAATCTCAACTTTGCAAAAAGTATCTTTATGTCCCTGACGTTCCAAAAGAGGACTTCGGCAGAGGTTCACAGAGGTGCTGGAATTCCCTGGTATGAGGAAGGATGTCCTTAAATCAGGATGGCTCAAAGATCCAGAATCTTGTGCCTGTGTGGATCATATTCCTCAAATCAGGCCAGCTCCATCCTGACACATTTCAGCAAGACAGCAAGACAGAACATAACAGCAAGACAGAAAACTTGTCCTGGTGCTCCTCATGCTGGCCTCATGCTCAAGATCTTCCTTGGACAACTCTAAGAAATATAAAATTTTCAGAAATACAGGCCAATAGAAAGATACCACTTATGATTTTGGCCATTTAAATATGCCAAATTCAATCCTCTCACCTGAATGGAAGGCAGCTGACCCAGTTTCTAAGTCATCCACCTATCAGAGGTCAGGTATCACAGGTGGGTCCCAGTTAACGGTTCCTGACAAGAGACCTCCTATTCATGGTCATTTTTTCTGGAAATCCAGTTTGGGCCTCCCCAAGAATCTTTTCCACAGAGGGATAGTCATAGCCTAGTACATTTCCCACTGGCAACAAGAAACATCTCTAAACAAGTGCTGGATTTGGTTTTTTTGTTTTTTGGGTTTTTTTTTTTTTTTGCCAACACTACATGAAAACAGAAATCATAATTTATCTAGCTTTCTAATATTTCTGAAAATCAGAATCATAGGAAAAATGCACTTTTGATTTCTCCTAAAGTAATTTTTATATTTTCTCTTAGTTTCACTGCTATTAAGTGATCATTCCAGCCTTCAAGTGGAAGATGGAGAGAATTGCCAATCTTAAAATACTGTATTACCGTTGTAGATTATGTAAACATGAATCTTAAAAGGAAATTGCTTCCATTTTATTCTGTTTGTAGGTATGGTTATTACACTATTTTTGTTGTTGTTGTTGTTGACAAGTCCACTAAAATAATCCAGGAACACAGCAAGAATTTTACCTTATACAATAATTTTGAGTATTTTTCTCTTGTAGCTTTATTACCGTTAGTTAAGTGATACACAAGTGCTCAAGTGGAAACACGATAGACTTACAATTCTCAGGACAGTGTTTCACAAATATACAATACATAAATGGGAATTTCATTAGTAAATTGCTTGCATTTTATTCAATTTCTACATAAATTATAGTACTTTTGATGTTGCCACTCAACAAGCCTCGTCTACTGACTCAGAAAAACACAATAATTTTGTCTCCTGAAGTATTTTTCAATTTTCCCTTCTGTAGTCTTTCTGCAGTCATTATGTGATTACACAACTGTGCAAATGGAAGCTCAATAGAACTGTAATTTTTAAGATAGTGTTTATAATTTTATTTAAAAGTGAATGTCATTTTTTCTGTGTCTAGATAGTCTGAAGATAGGATTTCAATTGTTTAACTTAAACTTCCCAGTAATATGGTCATAAAGGTACCATGTCCATATTAGTTCTTTATGAAAGAAATCTGGAAGGAATGGTATCGAACATCAGATCTGCTAACAGCTGATTGTAAATAAAAATCAATACATGTAAAAAGCAATGCCAATGAGATATCTGTGGATGTTAACTGGAGTCCTAAGGTTGCATTCCCCCGTAGAAACTGAATTGAACCAAGGTCAGAAGCAGAGTACCAAGCAACTGATTCTAGTTTTAAACAGACTGCTGCCAATGATTTTCTCAAACCATAGCCAAATGTAGAACATAGTTTGCCCCCTTTTTTTGTTTTGGGACAAAAATAATTTAATCTGAATCCATAATGCTGCTGTGAGATTTAAATGAAGTAACACAAATATGGTGCTTGCAGGAATATCATTATTAGATCTATCATTGTTAGAAATGTTATTATGGGAAAGTAATGAAGAGAAAAAAGCTACAGGTTAGATTCACTATACCAAAAAGAGAATAGTAATCGTGACTCATGTCAAAATTGAAGTTATTAAAATGTAATCAAATTCAGAGGGCACAATTCTAAGAAAAAGTTAATGGAGAGACTCACGTTAATTTAAAATATGAAACATTTCAATATTTGAGAACCACGAATTAATTTGGAATGGCTCAATAATTCTTATAAATGCTAGTAAGTGACAGCATAAAATACATTTGCAGGTGGCAAAATTTAAAATTAATGTAAATCCCAAAAGCTGCGATATGGATGGAGAGAAAGAAAATGAATGATTTGCTTATCGATAAATTGTGACTATCATTAAACGAGAGAATGGAAAAATGAATACTGACTTAGCTAGAATGCTAAGAAGAGAAAAAGAATAATATTGAGAATGGTCAGGAAGAGAACTGACCCCATTAACTGTCAGTGTAGAGGCCACTTCAGGAATGGCTGTTTGGCCTGCAGAGAAGCCTCTTCCCCAAGAACTCTCCCCAGCAGACAGGGGCAGGCTCAGTCAGAACGGGATGCACTTTGAGGAGGTGATCAGTTCAGAGACAGTGTGATCTAAGTTAGGCTACTAAGATCTTATCTCAGGATTTAGGGATTTGGAGCTGAGTGACAGAGAGACTGGGAATCAGAGTGATATTAGTAGTGGTACTCTAGGGATAAATCAGGTATATAGATTTATTGTTAAGGACCTTAAAGTTGCCCTGGCTCTGGGTTCAATAACATTCAATGAATTCCCTATGCCGGGTACTGTGCCCTCCTGACACCTCTCTTCTCTCTCCAGCCCCATCTTTTTAGCCCAAGCTAGCTGATTAAGTTTCTATTATTTAAAATTAGAAAAAAATATTTCTAAACAAATCATTTGAAGTAATATTTATACAGCATCAAAAAATGTACCACTTTTACATTACCAGTGAAATTCTAAATAGTAAATATAGATTCTCTACGAAGTTTATTTCAAAATGAATAATGAAGTTCTGGAAATTCCAAAAAAGATAAATGTGGACAAGAGAGAGGTAATAATAGTTATCAGTAAAAAGAAAGAACATGGTTTTTCCATTTGGCTTTATGAACAATGCACTACATGATCTTTTTTTTTCTCATTTTGTAAGTGGAAGACTGATGGAAACTATTGTTAAAATCTAGTAGAGGGCTATAACTTGTTGTTTGGGAACTATTGAATTAAACCCTAGAGATTCTGAAATACAGAATTTTAAAAAATCTTTTGGTTATTCAATAAGCTCATTTTTATAAACAGGGATTGAGGTCAGGGGAAATTGACTACCTCAAGGTCAGGAGGATAATTTTAGGCAAGGATGCTTCTAGAACCTTGTCTAATGCTCTTTGGACATAAACACATTGCTAAAGAACTGTTTCCTGACAATTAGAACTATAATGAATAAAATAATGGTAGCCTATTCATTACAGATAGCTTATTGGTGATCAAAGCTTGCTTTGTCATGCTGTAAACGTTTAGATTGTAACAGTCTAGACATTTCATTAATATATCTTGAAGAATGGGAGATATTAATTTATCCACTTATGAGTCGCCATGGATATAAAAAACAAATAAATGAAATTCCCCTCATAATGTGAAATGCTGCAACATAATGACAATTTGATGTTCTTGTTTAAGATTTCAAGTTGAATGTTGATTAGTTAGCAATATATCATACTAAAATTTTCATTTCAGAAATAGTTCATTAGTCTAGAATTGGTGGATAGGGACATTTATAATTATTTCTCCCATGATTGAAAAGGTATTATCTCCTATGCATGAGCTTTGGCTATAAACAAGAAGCACAGGTTTTGCTATTAACACTTGGTATAGGAAACTGTCTGCACAACTATGGGGCTGTGTTTAAGTTTTTATACTTCAACTCCTCTTAATATTTTCCCTATAAGATGATGGCAAAGTTAAATGAATCTGGATCATCTGTCACCCTGTAACCTTTATTGACTTTAAAAGTCTCATTCCATTTACTAAATAAAGAAAAATAAAATCAACTTTCGATGATGAATATGTATGATTTTCATAATTGGGAAAAATAAACTTTACTATTAGCACAAGTAGAATCAAATCATGACTTTTTTCTTACAGCTGGTAATTTTTAGACCCCATATTAAATTAAGCCTATCAATTTTAGGTTTAAAATTAAGTTCTAGAGATCAGCTGTACAACTTTATGCCTATAGGTAACAGTACTATAAAGTACACTTGAAATTTTTTTAAGAGGAGAGATCTCATGTTAAGTGTTCTTAATTCAATAAAAAAATTAAATCTATGTCATATACACATTTTGTTTTCAATGAAAATTTTTAAAATCTCCTTTTTCTTAATTATAAAAGTAATACAGAGACTTGCAGGTCACAGACAAGATGGAGCTGTTGCTCTTCTCCCCATTCCTTCTATTAGATACAACTAAAAACTCTGGATGGTATTAGGAAACAAAAACATGAAGACTCTGAAAGATAGAGACAAAGCAGACTGGCTAGTTACCTCAAAAGATGTGGCAGTGAGTTCCCTGGGTGTTCCTTTGGCTTCATATTCCTCAGACTGGGTGCTACAGATGCAGGCAACCTAGAAATGTCAGTAGGCTCCGACAAAAAATGCTCCCCAAAGCCTGCTCTCTCTAGACAAAGGACCGGGAAAGGCACAGCCTAGCAAGGAAAAACAAAAACAAAAAACATTTGTTTAATAACCACTCATGCAGAAAAAAATTAACAGGGGAGGCCTGAGCCATAGAAAATCTTGCTTGAAGATTGGCCTCTAGAAAGTCTAGAAGCATCACTGATTAAACTGTTCCCTACACTGATACTAAACTTTCTCCAAATGATATGGATGTCTCACTATGCCTAGACTATTCATGCAAATGATAATGGTTTATGCTGTACACCTGCTTTCCTTCTGGGGGTCTGGAATTGGTGCTAGGCAGTGGGTATATATATGACACTGCAAAAAAAAAAAAAAACAAAACACACCCTTTGGTACTGAGTCTCTAATAATTTCCTGGAAGACTCGGGGTGCCTGGGTGGCTCAGTTAGTTAAGCATCTGCCTTCGGCTCAGGGTATCACTGGGATGGAGCTCTGTATCAGGCTCCCTAGGGAGCCTGCTTCTCCCTTTCCCTGTGCCTGCCCATTCTGCCTGCTTGTGGTCTCTGTAAAATAAACAAATGAAATCTTAAGAAATAAAAACTTCCTCCCCAAAAATTAAAAATAAAAACCTCCCTGGAATACAATACTCAATACTTGTTGCCACAATTCACTGATGGAAAAATTAAGTGCATCCTGGGCAATTCTATTGGGGGACAACTCTTAGAAATTTGTGCCTGGTTTTGGCTAGAGTTCACTCTATAAAACTTTTCCTTTTGTTGATTGTGCTTTGTAACCTTTTGCTGAAAATGTCATCAGTGAATACAACCGTACATTGAGTCCAGTGAGTACACAAGAGTGTTCGTGGAGACCCCCACCACAGTGCCATACTCCAACCAAGTATCACAGAAAAAGTCATGGTCCCACCCCCACCTCTGTCAGCAATAGCTCATGGAGGAACATAGACTTTCACTCATGTCATACTATAATGAGTTATCCCAACCCCTCTATGAGGATAGTGTCAGAGAAAGCTGAGTAGGAAGCCAGAACTTTTACCATCTTCCAGTGGTAATGAGGTCCTCCCCCACACTACCCATAATGTCAGTGGAGGCCATATAGGGAGTATGATGAGGCATCCTTCAATCTCCCAACTAGGCGGGTGGCGGGTGGAAGCCTGGTGGAGAACCTGAACTCCCACTCCTACACAACAGTAATGAGGTGCCCTTTCCTTCTCACATGGGGGTAACAAAGAAGGCCTAGCAGGGATATGAGTTTGTACCCCAAACAGGAAGTTATAAAGTGGCATCTCTCTAACTTCACTCTGTGGTATCAGAGAAGGCCTATTTAAACAGAAGATTTAAATAAGATCCAGAGTATCATAACATAATATCCAAAATATTCAGTCTACAGCAGAAAGGTACTCGTCATACTAACAACCAGGAAAATCTCAATTTGAATGAGAAAGACAATCAACAGATGTCAGCAGAGATAAGAGATATGCTGGAATTATATGAAAAGGATTTTAAAATAGCCAGCATATGGGGCATCTGGGTGGCTCAGCATATGGTGTCTCAGTGGGCTAAAGCCTCTGCCTTCAGCTCAGGTCATGATCCCAGGGTCCCAGGATCAAGCCCTGCATGGGGCTCTCTGCTCAGCAGGGAGCCTGCTTCTTCCTCTCTCTGTCTCTGCCAGCCTCTCTGTCTACTTGTGATCTCTGTCTGTCAAATAAATAAATAAAATCTTAAAAAAAATGTTTCAATAAATAATTAGGAACATGCTTGAAACAAACAAAAAAGTTTCAGCAAAGAAATGTAAGATAGAAAGAAGAGGCAAATGGAAATTTTAGAACTGAAAAATTACAATATCGTAAAATGAAATTTTAAAAAAATTAAGTGGGTGGGCTCAACAGAAGAATGGCAGATTATAGAAGAATCTCCTGAGCAGAGAGCCTACTTCCTCCTCTCTCTCTCTCTCTGCCTGCCTCTCTGCCTGCTTGTGATCTCTGTCTGTCAAATAAATAAATAAAATCTTTAAAAAAAAAAAAAAAGAAATGACCCAATCTGAACAATAAAGAAAATATATTTTTAAAAAATTAACAGTTCTGGGCCCCTGTGGGCTACTCTAAAAGATCTAATATTTGTTTCAGTAGAGTCCTAGAAGGAGAGGAGAAAGAGGGTGGGCCTGAAAAGGTATTTAAATAATTTCAGAAAAACTTCCCAAATTTAGAAAAAGACATAAGCCAAGATTAAAGAAGCTAAGTGAACTTCAAACAATAAATCTAAATACATCTCCACCAAGACACATCTTAGTCAAACTTCTGAAAACTAAAGACAAAAATAATAATAGCAATAATAACCCTGAAGCAGTGAGAAAGAAACAACAGCTTACAAAGACTAGGAAAGAACAGTTCACATGAGATTTCTCTTCTGAAACTTTGGAGGCCAGAAGAGAGTGGAACATTTTTCAAGTGCCAAAAGAAATATCAACCCAGATTCTGTATCCAGTGAAATTATCCTTTAGTAATAAAGGGGAAGTCAAAACATTCTCAAATGAAGAAAGTCTCAAGGCATTTTTTCACCAGCAGACTTATCCTAATAGAATGGCTAATGTCTATTAGGGAATGATAGAAGGAACTTGAGACATTAGGCAGAAAGAACAATGGAAGGAGTGAAAATATGGGTAACTAAAATAGACTTTTCTTCTCAAATTTTCTAAATTATAATCGATGATTGAAGCCAACATTGTAATATTGTTTGATACGGCTTTCAATGTATGTAGAAGAAATGTTTAAGACAATTATAAACCGTAGAGAGTAAAAAAACATAAATAGAGTTAAGGTTTTTTTTTTTTTAAGATTTTATATATTTATTTCAAAGAGAAAAGGAGAGAAGGAGTGAGAGAGCATGGCAGGGGGAATGACAGAGGGAGAGGGAGTAGCAGGCTCCTCATGAGCAGGAAGCCCAATGCAGGCCCCATCCCAGGACCAATCCCAGGACAGATCCCAGGACTCTGGGATCATGACCTGAGTCAAAGGCAGATGCTTAACCAACTGAGCCATCCAGGCGCTCTGGAGTTAAGGTTTTTATACTTGACTCAAACTAGTAAAACACCATCACCAGTAAACTGTGGTAAGTTAGGTATATGTAATGGAATACCTAGAGCAACCACTAAAAGAATCATACAAAGAGATATACTCAAAAACACTACAGACAAATCAAAGTGGAACTGCAAAATCATGTGGAAATAACCAACAGAAAGATATGAAAAAGAAAACAGAAAAACCAAAAACAGAAGGAACAAATAGAACACAATGAATTGGCAGACTTAAACAATGAATTGGAAGCCTTAACATATCAATTATATTACATACAAACGGTCTATGTTGTTTATAAAAGTCAAAAGCTGAAAAAAAAAATCCAAACAGGTGAATAATTAGACAAACTGTGGTAAATCCATACCAGGAAATGCTACTCAGCCATAAAAGGGAATGGACTTTTGCTACAGACAATAGTTTGAATAATCTCAGGTGTCTTATACTGAGTGAAAAAAAAAAATCTCAAAAGGCATATATGTAGGATTCCAGTTACATAATATTCTGGAAATGACAAAAACGTAAAGATGGGAAAGAGATTAATGACCAAGGATTAGAAATGGTAAGAGGAATGGGGGTGGGGGTTGGTATAAATGGGTAGCACAAGGGTATCGTTGTAGTGATGGAAGAGTTCTGTATGTTGATTGTAGTGGCTTTGTGAATCTATGTCTGATAACATATGATACAGAATTATAAGCATATACTATTGTACCAATGTCCAAGTTTTGATACTAAGTCTATGAGAGACATAATAATTAGAAAAAAATGGTGAAGGGTGCACATGATCTCTCTCTTTGCAACCTCCTATAAATCTATAATTATTTTTAAAAAGTATATACAAACTGTATATACAAATGTATATACATCTAAAGTATAAAAAAGATTTGCAAGGATAGGCATAAAAATTATGTGTTAAGGATATATTTGTATTATTTGAATTTTTAAAAAAAATGCCTTCATGAATTTTTTATATTAAAAAGAAAAAGAATGCAAAATTATTGTAGAAAATCCAAATATAGAAAAACATAAACAAGATGAAAAAACACTTGCTCTGATGCCATCAAGAGATAATTTCAATTCACTCACTAATGAATACTGAATGTATCCTATGGTGCCATGAACTGTTAATATTTTGGTATATATTTCAGAACTTTCAGAACTCCTGTGCATCAGGAGCCATATACATATTATGATCATTCATGGATATGCATTATTATATGCATCATATATAACAAGCTCTCATTACTTGACATTCTATTCATGAACATTCATCCATTGCTTTAACCCACATCATGCTAGACTCTGGGAATATAATGGTGAATTAATCAGACATGGTCTGGTTCCTCACAAAGCTTACAGTACAGTGAGAGACTGCCACTAAAAATAATCTTCTGATAAACATGGAATTACAGATTGTGTCAAGTTTAGACAAAGGTAAACAATGTTTTGAAATGTCCAACTTTGAAAGGAAAGATATCTTGACGGCAAGATACCATCACATGCTTATCATTGATGGAAATGAACCAGTAGAAAGATTAAAAATACAGATGCCAGATTTAAAGAAGGCTGACAAGTAAGGAGCCAGAGCACAAGTATAAGGGCTGGCTTCAGGTATAAGGAAATTGCCATATAAAAAAAGAAGCAAAATAAGCAAAGACAGGTGCAGGATGTAACTTAGTTCATAGATTCAGAGGTCTGAAGTTAAGGCAATTCCTTTTTGAAATCTTCTATTTTCTTTCTTTCTCACTCTCTCTCTCTTTTTTTTTCTTGAGCGGTGAGGGGAAAAGGGAGAAGTAGAGAACCTCAAGCAGACTCCCTGACCCTGAGATCATGACCTGAACCGAAATGAAGAGTCAGACATTTAACTGACTGAGCCACCCAGGTGCCCAGAGACCTTCTATTTTCTTATAAAAAATATAAGACAAGGTCATCTGCCAAGAACAAGGATGTAAACTGGAAGATCTGAGGTTTAAAGAGAGTTGTGGTTTTAAGTTCACAGTTGGGAAAGCAAGCTAAATAGAGAAAGATAGTAAACTTGCCAGGCTGAATTAAGAGCCTGTAGAGTGTGCCCTACGGGGCAGATTCTAATCATTTTCAGCACACTGACTGCAGTCAGAGAAAAGGCAAGGGAACAGGTATCAGGAGAAACTAAGTGCTATAGTAACTAAATAAGAAAGGAAGGAAGGAAGAAAAAAAGAAGAGAGAGAGAGAGAAGAAAGGGAAGGAGGAAGAAAGGATAGATTTCAATAGGGAGGAGAGTGAAAATATCCTGAGAAAGGGGGAAGGAAATAAACGGGTTAGGGGAACGTGGGGATAAAAGTAAGGTGGTGGTGGATTTCTGGTTTGTGTGCAGGAAAAGTCCTTTAGCCTTCGAATCCAAACATGATCAAAGTGATGTCAGCAGTTTATCATCTGGCTTTATGAAATCAGTTCCATATTTCCTCTAGTCTCTTAGAACTAACAACTTAGTGAAACCTAGGGAAGAATTCCTAGGCATCTTTAGTTGTTGCAAAGAATTACGAGTGAGGCACAAGTATATTACTCTCCACACATTAGAAGGAAAGATCTAGTGAGCAACAGGAGGCAGAAATTTAATTATTCTCTTCCTAACAACACTTGTGAGTTGCTCTGAGCATCTTTTTTTTAAAGTTCATTTTGCATTTATTACTAGTTACCAGGAGTCCAGCTCCTTTTTTTTTTTAATTCAACTAGCCAACATACATTACACCACTAGTTTCAGATGTAGAGTTCAATAATTCATCAGTTGCATGTAACACCCAGTGCTCATCACATCACATGCCCTCCTTAATGCCCATCACCCAATTACCCAACCCCCTACCCACCTCCACTCCAGCAGCTCTGTTTCCTCTAGTTAAGTCTCTGTGGTTTGTCTCCCTCTCTGATGACTTCCCATTTCCCACTCCATTCCCCCATGATCCTCTGTGCTGTTTCTTATATTCCACATACGAGTGAAATGATGTAATTGTCTTTCTCTGATGGACTTATTTCCCTCAGCATAATACCCTCCAGTTCCATCCTCAACAATGTAAATTTTAAGTATTCATCCTGTCTGATGGCTGAATAATATTTCATTGTGTGTGTGTGTGTGTGTGTGTGTGTGTAACACATCTTCTTTATCCATTCATCTGTTGATGGACATCTTGGGTCTTTGCATAGTTTGGCTATTGTGGACATTGCTGTTATAAACATTGGGGTGCACATGCCCCTTTGGATCATTACATTTGTATCTTTGGGGTAAATACCTAGTAGTAGAATGGGCCATAGGGTAGCTCTATTTTTAACTTCTTGAGGAACCTCCATATTGTTTTCCACAGTGGCTGCACCAGATTGTATTCCCACCAACAGTGTAACAGGGCTCCCATTTCTCCCCATCTGCACCAACATTTGTTTTCTTTCTTCATAATTTTCCAGCTCCTTTATTCTTAAGATAACTTTTTATTTCATGAATGTTTACATAAGCAGAAATGGACTTGGAAAAACAGAGATAGGGACAAATCATCTGTTAAATGGATGATTTGTCCAAAATAGGCTGCTACCATTATTCTCTAAGAAATATCATTGTTCAACACTTGCAATCATTAAATTATCTATACTTAAGGAACATCAAACTTATCAGATTCTTTGCACAATGGCTATTTTATCATTAAAAAGAATTTTTTATGCATCCTTTTGCTTAATTTAAAATTTAAATGGTCTTAGTTGACATTTATGATTAACAAAACCAAGGTTCTCTAGTAACATTAAAAAATATAATGTGGCCAAGCAGCTGGTTAGCACATGAACAAGGAACAGACTGGGTTGAAAGAACTGCAATTAATTCTGAAGTTCAGTCCCTTGTTTTTTGACTGGACTGTTAAAAGTGTGATTTTTCTACAAATTCTTTTAATTTGGGGTTTTTCTTTTTTTTGAGAGAGAGTGAGTGTGTGTGTGTGTCTGTATGTGTGTGGGTTACTTGGGAGCCAAGGTGGAGGGGGAGAGGAAGGATAGAATCTTAAGCATGATCCAAGACCAGCATAGAGCCAAGAGGGTTGGGTGGGGTGGGGGGCTCTATCTCACCACCCTGAGATCACGACCTAAACTGAAATCAAGACTGGGATGCTTAATCAACCGAACCACTCAGACATTACCCCTCCGCCCCTTTTAAGGAGAAGGTGCTTTTTTATTTTCACTGAAAATGTTTCATTTTTAAAAATGAGCAGCTTCTCATGCACTACTCATGCAATAAAAGTTACCAACGGACAGAGGTAAGGAGAACATAAAATAGTGTTTGTCTTAACTAAAAAAGTGTTAAGACACAAAACTTGGCTCTTTGCTTCCCTTCCATCACAGCCAAAAGGGAAACATGAATCAGTTACATCACGGTCAGGAGAAGGAAAAATATACGTAACTCAAAGACTGGTGCATATCTGAAGCCAATACTATGTTCGCATTTCCTCTTCCTTTTCAAAATCGAAGTCTTGTCTGGTGCCATATAGAACAATCTAGCTGCCATGATTTTTCTCTTCTTCTGCCGAAAGGCAAAGTGATACACGTTGAAAGCTTGCTGTACGAATCAGACAGGGACTGCTCTGAATTTCCACTAAAGTCTACAATTCTTTCATCAGGGTTTGTAATTGGCTTCCTCAAATTCAGAGGTGGGGCGGGGATGGGCAAGGGGAGATAAAATTCGATACAATTCTTTAGTGATCTCGAAGGCAGCTGCCGTAATGAGATTTGCGTCTTTGGTTTTCTGAGTGACTTAGGTGGGCCCTTTCTCTTTCCCCGCAGGTCCTCAGTTTACCCTTGCTTTGTTTAAAATGGGTAGAAGTCTAAGCTCCTAACATTACTCATGTTGGAAGCCCCGGTGCCGGCGCGCGGGGGCGGGAGGGAGGGTGGCGGGGTGTGTGTGTGTGTTTGTGTGTGTGTGTGTGTGTGTGTGTGAAGTCTTCAGTCTTAAAAGTCACCTTTCATCCCTCATCCGGAACAGCACAAAGCCACACGAGTTCTACGAAGGTCTCAGCACACCTGAGAAGCCAGGGTTACGCCACCGACCCACCTCCGACTTTCGGCGAAACAATACCAGAGTCGTCATACACCTGAAGCACCCGCCCAGCTCGGCGCCCCTTACTAGGCGCATGCGCAAAACAGGGGCGGTCCGGCAGCCGGCCGGGGCCCTAGCTATCTGCACCGTGGTTAAGTCTCGGAAAGGCCTGGCTCCCTCGCCCGGTGAAGAGATCCCTGGCAGCGGCTCTCTAGGATTACCCGCTCCAAAGGTCAACGCGGGAAAGAGCCGGGCGGTCTCCAGCGCGTTTCCGTTTCCAACCTGAACTTCCGGTTCGTTAGCCGGTTCCGGGCCCCGTTTTTCACTTCCGGTCGCCCTCGGTTCCGCTGCGGCCGGTTCCTGCGTCCACTGCTGCCGGTTCCGCCGCGCTCCAGGTGAGGGGACGCAGGACACCCCGGGGCGCTGCCCATGGAGAGGCCGTTGGGGCCGGGGGACCGCAGCGCAGTACCGCTGTTCGCGCGACGCGGCCACCACTGCGGCGGGCCGCGGCGGGCTGGAGGCTGGCCCTGGGCCGCGTCCGACCCAGTCTGCGGCCCAGGCCTCCGGCCCCGGCCAGCTCGTCGCAGGGGCCTCCGCCCGCCCATCCGGCCTTCTCGCTTCTGTCGTGGGCTTCTCAATCCCCAGTGGGTTTTGCGTCCCCTAACTTCATCCCTCCCTCCCTCTGGGGTTTGTGCGTCCGTCGTCCTCACCCTCCCTGTTGAAGGCATCCGGCCTCGGGGGTTTTGAGCCTCCCCCGTGCTTGTATGCTGTCCGAGACCACTCACTTCCCACAGCTGTCGTCTCTGCGCTACCTCGCGGCTGGCTGCTGGCGTGCTGTAGGCTTGTTGAGAACTTACCCTCTCAGTCCCCCAGCTGTTAACTTTTGCTGCTGTTACTTTCAAAATTTTCGCCTTGGCTGTACGTTTTAGTCGTGTGGTCTGGGACAAGTTGTGTTCTTTCTCAGTTTTCTAATGTGTCTATTGCGGACAGCGGTCATGAGAGGAGGATTGCGAAAACCAAGGGAGATAGGTTGCTGAGCGTGTTGTCGTTACAACGTCCCCGCCACCATTCGTCTGCAGAGTTTGCGAAGTGCTGTCACGGGTTAGCAACTCTTCTTGTTAAGTAAATATCAGTCGCCTCATTTCGAGGCAGGAGTTTTGGCATGGACCAGGCAAGTCAGCACAGTATGGTAGACAGAAGAACTAATCCAAGCAGCTGCTCTTGACTCGAGGTTCACCGTAAAGATGAGATCCTTACTTGTGTGGGTTTAATTGCCAGCCACTCCCACCCCCTCCCCACCAGTCAGTTTTCGGTTTATAAATCTGATAGGGTCTAGAATAGTACAAAATATTCGAATTGTGTGAATAAGAAGGTCAAATGTGAAAACATAAAAGGACTCAGGGATTTGCTTTGTGTGTTTTGTTGTGAGTGATCTGAATATTGAAGAAAGGAGGTTCAAAAGCAGTTCTAAGGACTATGCATTTAAAATTTGGGTGGGGTTTGTTTTTTTATGCTTGGTCCTGTAGGGCAGTTGCCAACTTGGAATTCCCACTAGCGGTGTAGGTGTACAATGTATAACATTTGTGTACTACTTTACTAAGCATGCAGAGCCCACACCATCTGGCATATTTTCTTCTTCTTCTTTTTTTGCTGAGAAAATTGAAGTCTAGAGCACTGGCTCTCAAACTTTTAGCATGTCTCGAGATGTGGGTGAGGGGGAGGCTGGGGCAGGGATTGTTAAAACACAAATTGCTAGGTCCTTTCTCTCCAACCCCATCTGTAATTTTAACAAGTTACCGTGTAGGGTTATGTTGTTGATTGATCGGAGGCCACACTTTGAGAATACTGGTCTAGAGGTGAAATGACTTGTCCAGGCTCATCCGGAGCTCAAGTAATCTCCAAACTCAACCCCCCTGCCCAATAAACTGTGTAAGTGCTCTTTGTACTCTCAGCTCTTAGAGATTTTCATTTTTATTTCCACTTTCACAGAGAAGTAATATTTAAACCATATTTTAGTTTGGCTCAAAAGGCTTCTTTGGCTCTTTATTGAGAATCATAACATTTGCTAGGGAAAGTTATCTCTAACAATACATTGCCCTAAATTAACCCTTTATGTAAATTTCAGTAGAGCAGATAAAACATAAGAGCATGGGGGTGCCTGGGTGGCTCAGTGGGTTAAAGCCTCTGCCTTCGGCTCAGGTCATGATCCCAGGGTCCTGGGATCAAGCCCCACATCGGGCTCTCTGCTCCGCAGGGAGCCTGCTTCCTCCTCTTTCTCTGCCTGCCTCTCTGCCTAGTTTCTCTCTGTCAAATAAATAAAATATTTAAAAACAAACAAACACATAAGAGCATAAGTATAAGTGATTTTTCTGGTGTTCTCTTCCAATGGACATGTTGAAGACATCTTAAGTTTCTAAGTTACTTTTGCATATTATGATTCACAATTTGCCTTCCTGCAGCTGCTCATAATCCAGGGAGAGTGCCATCAAATATTTCATTTAACAAGCAATAACATTTGGAAATGGAGATTAGGAAATTCAGTTCTCTGAACTGGAGGTGGGGGGATGGATTTAGGAAAATTGATAGAAAGTTTCAAAGAAGAAGAGACCTACATGCTATTGCTGATGAGTATAACACCCAGTACTTATCTGTGCTTGTATCTGTGCCTATGGGTTTTGTATTTACTGATTTTTGACACCTTGCCTCCTGTAGGTCCCAATTCAAAAGAAGCAGTTGTGATGTAGGGGAAGAAACATGAGATTTAGTCAGAAGACCTGTTCTGTTACCAGCTGTGTGCACCTGAGCAGATTACTTAACCTCTCTGAAGTCCCATTTCCTTAATTATAAAAGAGGGACAATTCTTATCAACCTTGTTAAATGACATTGTATTAAAACTGTCCAGTTTGTTAAATATGAAACACGTAATGGCTGTACTTTTCATTTAGCACAGTGCCTGGAACACTTCTGCTCAAGTTGTTAAGAAAATTTATCTAGCCAGTACTTATTTATGTAGTGCTTACTATGTGCCAGGTCTATGTGACTTATAAATATTAGCTAATTTAATTCTTGTAAGAACTCCAAAGTAGATAGTATTCTCATCTTTAGTTTACAGATAAGGAAACCTAGACAACTTCCCAAAGTCAAATAGCTAATAAGTGGCGTAGCTGGGATCTGAACCTAGGTACTCTGGCTCTAGAGTTTTAACAACTCACTGTGCCACTTCTCAAGCATTAAGTGGGTATGAAAGTTCCATCATGGAGGAATTTACCTATAGCATAAACCTGGTCAGAGAGGGAGGGATAGGTAGCTGATCATTGCAACTTAACAGTCGAACAGGGAGAATTGGACAGATCTTTAGGAAGTAGTAACTTTAAGCCAAAAATTGGGAGGGTAGAGTAATTTTAACTTTGAGCCCTAAGTACTTTGGGTGTTCTAGTAGCATTTCTGTAAGGAGAAAATGTTATTTTTCCACCATCAAATTGTAAATTCCACCATCAAACTGCATTGCTCCTAAAACTTAATTACAAGTTTGGCTGCACCTTTGCTATATCTATTTTAACTTAATTACTTCTATGTCCCTTTCTTTTTAGGTATCTTTTTCTGAGGGAAAGCTGCTTGATCATATGTTTCAAGGATGGCCCTCCCTATCATCGTAAAATGGGGTGGACAGGAATATTCAGTGACCACACTTTCAGAAGATGATACCGTGCTAGATCTCAAACAGTTTCTGAAGACCCTTACAGGAGTGCTACCAGAACGCCAAAAGTTACTTGGACTTAAAGTTAAAGGTAATTCTCTCCTCACTTTAAACTTTTTGCATTGATATATTTATGAATTTTTATGTTATTTTTTCTCTTTATTAAGTTTTCCCCTTGGAGGTTTCTTTGTTAGGGATATTCCTAAAATTGTTTTATGATAAAAGTCAGAATATTAAAAATTACTTGAAGATACCACCACTATTAAGATTACTTTTGATTCCTGTGACAGTTGGTGTTTGCTGGTTAAATCTTTGGCCCAAGAAGTCTCAGGTAAAACAGTGTAATTTCTGATATCAGTGTTCTAGCACAGATTTTTCATTACAGCTTAGTTCTTGTACACTCCCTAAATTATCTTTTTTGCTTCAGAAGTAATGATGATTTAAAAATTATAAGTAGTTTTCATATCCAGTCTGAAAGGGACTTTCATGGTGTTTGTGTTTGTCGTATCACTGAAAGGTGAATCTTGGATAGCAGTAAATTCTAGTTTTCTCTTGTGCTCAATGTTCAGGACTTTCTGGAGAACATCTTCATCTTGAATAACAAAACAAAACATGAATTTATTTTGTTTAGCTGGTTGAATAAAGGTGTTCCTCTGAGATGGAGTTGGGGAAAAAACAAATCTTGTATTAGTTGCTACTTCTTAGTGTATTAGACATTGCTAATTCAGCAGTGACCGTTTGTTAATTTAAGGGAAAAAAAAAACTGCTGTGAAATCTGTACGAAAACTTTTAATGTTAGGGTTTTGTATAATGGGATAGTGAAACTAGCACCTGAACTTTAGTGAGAAAACAGTCATTTGCTTGTATTGTAGGCAAACCTGCAGAAAATGATGTTAAGCTTGGAGCTCTCAAACTGAAACCAAATACTAAAATCATGATGATGGGAACTCGTGAGGAGAGCTTGGTAAATGTTTACTTTTGTTACCATTTGTCCCTTTGAAGATATGATTTATATTACATTGTTGTATCATGGCTTTAATTGTGGTAAAATTGTCAGTTTGGCAGTCAGTGAAAAAAACTTCAGTGTATGTGGTATTAACTCAGCAGAAAACAAATACTAGGGAACTTGTTACTATATAGTTAGCCATAAGCATAATAGTAGTACAAATGGTAAAATTTTACATGGTTAACCTGTCCAGTAAATGTGTACAGTGAATTACAAAATATGGAAATTTTCTCATAGTGTGTGTTTGAAAGATTCTTGAACTCAGACTGTATCTTTTATTTGCTTTTTATGTTGTTCATGTATTTGTTATGTTGAAGACAATCTAGTAAAACGAAACTATTTTTCATCTTAATAGGAAGATGTCTTAGGTCCACCTCCTGACAATGATGATGTTGTTAACGACTTTGATATTGAAGATGAAGTAGTTGAAGTAGAAAATAGGTAAGTGCTTTATACTATAAAAGGAAATGGGTTGTAATGTGATTAAAAAGTGAATGTTTCACCTGATTTTATTTTTCCATTAGGGAAGAAAACCTACTGAAAATTTCTCGCAGAGTAAAAGAGTATAAAGTGGAAATTTTGAATCCTCCCAGGGAAGGAAAAAAGCTTTTGGTACTAGATGTTGATTATACGTTATTTGGTAAGTCAGCTAAAATTGTGCTTCATCTTCTGTTACCCATAACAATTCTCTTTTTTCCTTTTGTTCATCTTTTTCCTTCCAATATAAAATATCTTATATTTTATATTAATACGTTATTACAAAAATGTAGAAGTAGAAGATACTGAAGTCATCTGTAATCCCAAACCCCCGAAATAACTATTCTTATATTCTGAAGTGTATCTTCTAGGGTGTATTTGTATGTATATCCTTTTTACTTTTGCTTAATGATATTTTGAGTATCTCAGTCATTTAATATTATTCATTATGAATTAAAGTTACATATTTTTTGGTCACTACTACTCTAGTTTATGGATATATCTTAATTTAGCCACATCATTCTCTGTTGATTAACATTTAAATTTTTTGAGGACTATTTAAAAATCATTTTTTATATTTTTCCACTGGCTTTTCATTTAATTATGTTCAGATCCTTTTTTTTTTTAAAGATTTTATTTATTTGACAGAACACAAGCAGTTTGTTTTTCATATCACAAAATAACATCTATATTTTATAGACTATTTACTATTACTATTGCAATTTACTATTACTGTTGCAATTTACTATATAAGCCTGAATTCTGGATATTGCTCTTTCCAAAATAAATAAAATTGATTAATTAAAATTGAATCACAGTGATATTAAATTGTATGTTTTCAAAGACTTCTGTTTGTCAACCAATATAATTCAGTCTCAAGTAGTTTGCATTTGAATGTTTATATACATTTCGTAATTTTCATATATCAGGTACTTGTCCAGGATAACAAACTAGTAATTATCTATGACTGGTTTTCTTTTAGACCATAGGTCTTGTGCAGAGACTGGAGTAGAATTAATGCGGCCATATCTTCACGAGTTCCTAACATCTGCATATGAGGATTATGACATTGTTATTTGGTGTAAGCTATAGTTTTTGTTTAGATTTCCATGCAAATAAACTTGTTCTATAAATTATTCTGCTTTGTAAAATATGACTTAAAATGACTTGTGGTTAAATATGATAAATTTTTCGTTTGTCTCAGCAAATTGCTGATGAAACGTATTTGACTTTCTTGCATCACAATATAAACTTATACATGTATTTGCCGGTACCACTGAAGTACATAAATATGGGAAAAGAGTAGATTGTGGTGTCAGAATAAAAATGATCTTATTTTCATAAACCCCACCTTGATTAGGACCTTTTCTTTCTTATCTTTACTGTAGAATCTTTGATGCTTCAGGATTTTGTTGCTTTATCCTTTCTTTATTACTCTAGTTTCAAAACACTTGGAGAAAGACGTATAAAAAAAATCACAATGATGTTCTTCAGAAATAAAGGAATATGAATTAACTTAAGGAAAATTAAACGGACTAAAGCAGTATTACTCAAATTGTGGTCTGTGGACCATTCCAGGAACTTACAGGTCTGTGATAAGATCATGAGTTTGCTCCAGAAACTAAATTTACTACATTGCTGAGCACACTGTTTAGTTCAATGGACATTTTGTTGTGGCAAGAGTTTATTGAGAAGGGAAACAGTGCATTAATTTATCTTACCTACCCACAGACATTTAAAGTTGCTTCTTGGCAAGCCGTAGGCAGAAAGAGCCATCCTGATTGTGAATTAAATAAAATCTCGTGAAAAATGCTACATTTAATTGTACTAGGTTTTAGATGAGTGACCACAAAGATAATACTTCAGTCTTTAAATTTTCTTTGTACTTTTCCTTTTAATCAGAGTATCTCCATTGTTCAGTATGAATAGAGTTCACAACCATTTAGATTAAATACCGGTTTTCTGGTTTTTAATTTAAGGGAGGAAAGCTTAATTACAGGGAGGAAAGCTTCTTGGGAACAAATTTTTCTTCAGCTGACACCTGTGATAACATTTGAGAAAAAAGTTTTCTTCTAAATATTATTAAAGTAGACTTAGAAATTTAGAAAGTTTTTTACAATCTTATATTTAAAATAAGTTATTTGTGTAAATTATGATATCTTATGGTAGTATGTTGAAAAGGGGCACTTCACTTTGGAGCTAAATAAATTCAAGTTTTAATTCTGACTTTGTCCTTACTTTGCGATACTGGACAGGTCAGTTATTGTCTCTGAGCCATAAGTTCCTCATTAGAAATGAAGATAAGTAAACTATATTACAGGGTAATTTTAAAAATAAGTGTCAGTATAGCAACTAGTACTATGTCTGACATATAATAATTACTTAATTGCAAACCCTTTTTATTAGCTGTGAATATCTTTGCTTTTCATCTGGAAATTGTAGACCTAAAATAGATAGTGGATTTTAAAAAATTGTTTTTTGCTATCTCATGACTTGTCATCGTAGATATATTAGTCTCTAAAATTTAGTTCAACTGACCAGTTTCATGTATAATGTGATTCTTTCAGTTTGTGTTTGTGTACTAAAGATTTTTATTTTGAGAACTCATGTACCTCTCTCATCCTTAAAAAAATAGATGCACACATAAACATGCTGTAAACATTTTAACTCCTTTTCCCTTTTTAAACATTTTACTTGGTAATAGCTATGTAGTTTAGTCCAGTAACTTGGGACCAGAAGGGTATGTAAAACTGAGGGTTGAATTTTAATATCAGTGATCTCAAAACTCAGTGGTGTCTGACAGTGAGCAGATATGTATATAACAGAATTTATGAATTTAGTTGTCTCAGTCTCGTTGTTTAAAGCTCCTAGACTCAGTAAGTTTCCTGAGCCTGGCAAAATGTTGATTTTTACTGGACCTAGTGACTTTTTTTTTTTTTTAAGATTTTATCTATTTATTTGACAGAGAGCGAGAGAGAGAGAGATCACAAGTAGGCAGAGAGGCAGGAAGAGAAAGAGGGGGAAGCAGGCTTCCTGCCGAGCAGAGAACCTGATGCAGGGCTCAATCCCAGGACCCCGGGATCATGACCTGAGCTGAAGGCAGGCTTTAACCCACTAAGCCACCCAGGTTCCCCTGGACCTAGTGATATTTAACGTCAACTTTTGGCACATAACATTAATCTGCTTATATTGACATATATGCCAGTGCATTGTGTGGCCGTGGCAACATGAAAGTAAATTGAAGATCCAGGCACCCTATATATATGTGGATTGGTAGAGAAGTGTCAGGGCTGTTTTTAAACAGGAGTTTAGGTCTTGATTTATAAATTTCCTAGATTCAAAATTCGTTTGAACATTGGTTACCTGTATCTTTTAGTTGAAAGTTGTTAACATTCTATTCTGCATTGATGCACTAAAAGTAAGTTTATAAAAACTTAAAATTACCATAAATATATTAGGAATTATAAATATATTTTATCCTAAATAAAATTTAATTATATTCTAAACATATTAGGAATTATTATTTGTGATGCATTTGAACTTTTAATCTTACTTAGAAAACTTATTTATACAGAAGAAAAAGTTTTTAAACGAAATTCAAGCTTTTCATTTGTATCGTATTATCATTCTTCATATTTTAGCCGCAACAAATATGAAGTGGATTGAAGCTAAAATGAAAGTAAGTGTTAGACAATCCATTTAAGAATGTTTTGGAATTGCGTATGTCTTTTTTGAAGTTCCAAGTTGAATTAATCTCATTCTCATTGGAGGGCATTTAATAGATAAACAATTGCCATTATCAGGAGTAGAGGTGTGTTTAAAGTCTGATTAATGGTGGAATGTATTGTGTAATTAATTGTTTTTCAACAAAAAGTACAGCAGAGCTCCACTCCTTTTTACCCCCATTTTACAATAATGCCTTTTTTCCCCCTACTTTTGCTTTGGTGTGTAATGAAGAAGTGATGTTCTTCTGAAATATATAATGGGATGTAATCTATTTCTAGTTTATGTTCTTTGGACTATGATTTGTTGGCTTAAACAAAACTAACAAACTTGGTAGTTGTTGAGCAAGGTGTGGTGGCCAGTTGGGTAAGAAGTTGGCATTATGGGAAATTATAGCTGGAATATTCAGAAAACCTGGAATTTTTCATACTATATTTTAACCACGTGGATATTTGGATTTATAGGAGCTGGGAGTGAGCACAAATGCAAATTATAAGATTACCTTCATGTTGGACAGTGCTGCTATGATAACCGTGCATACTCCAAGGAGAGGATTAATAGATGTAAGAAATCATTTTACTTCTGTTTAAAGACTTGTTTATTTTCTAGTATACTTTTTGTATTTATGTTGATGCAGTTAAGTACAGAAAAAGTTGAGAAGTACATCTGGATACTAGTAAAGTATCAGTTAACTATCAGTGGATAGTAAAGTATCAGTTGAGTTGGACATGGGAAGATGTATGTAAGGTTAATAAATTGGAATATTAATGATAGAATTAATGATCTTGAGCAAGACTGTCAAGAATGATCATGGATAATTGTCCCTTGATGATGGTAGCATGGTGTTGCTCAAAACAGAGTAGGCGAGAAAAAGTACTGAAATACCATCAAGGAAGATACTAGAAGCAAACCAAAACATACTCACCCTGCCCTATATAAAACTGATAAGTAAAAGCAGAAAGCATGTAATTTGGTGTGATATATGTGTAACCCTGGAGAAGAGCAACAATAACCATCAGAGAAAAGGGTTGAGCTAAAAAGATGAGGGTTCTTTACTTTGTTTACTCATCAAGTAACCAGTCCTATTATTGAGTTCTTACTTGAAGGTGTTGTGATAGTCACTGTTTTTGGGGGGAATGTTAAATGTAGTTGTGTTTATAATAGTGAAAAATTAGAAAAAAAAATAAATCTGGTGGTTGCTGAAGAGCAGATAGGTGAGGGGATGGATGAAAAAGATGAAGGGTATAAAGAAAGACAAATTTCCAGTTATGAAATAAATAATGGAGATAAAAGTACAGAATAATGTATGTAGTCAGTAATGTGATAACGTTGTATGATGACAGATGGTGACTATACTTATCATGGTGAGCACGGAGTAAGGTGTAGAATTGTCCAGTCACTATGTTGTACAATTGAAACTGATATAACACTGTATGATAGTTATACTTAAAGAAAAAAAATGAATAAATCCTCCATATCTAATAATAGGGAATTGGATATAAAAATTTTTGTTCATCCATAAAATGGAATGAAGCCATTTGATATAACAGAATATTTAGTGATTAAAATTTTTTCATGATTCTTCATAAAGAAGTACTTAGCAATATTTGCAGACTGTTAGAAATTGTTTTGTTTTGTAAAGATTTTATTTATTTGACAGAGAGAGAAAGACAGCGAGAGAGGGCACACAATTAGGGATAGTGGGAGAGGGAGAAGCAGGCTTCCCGCTGAGCAGGTAATCCAATGCGGGGCTCTGTTGCAGGATCCTGAGATCATGACCTGAGCCGAAGGCACACTCTTACTGACACCCAGGTGCCCCTAGAAGTAGTTTTTAACCCTTCTTCCGTTATGGTTTCCCCTTAACAAAAGATCTATGAATTCTAAGCTATTGATGGTTATAAAAAAGAGTGGAGGAGGGGCACCTGGATGGCTCAGTCAGTTAAACTTGGACTCTTGGTTTTGGCTCAGGTCATGATCTCAGGCTTCTGGGCTCCAGCCCCACAAAGGGTGTGGTAGGTATGGAGTTTGCTTGAGATTCTCTCTCTTCCTCTCCCTCTACCCGTTTCCCTGCTCCTGCACGCTCCATATCTCTCTCTAAAATAAATAAAATCTTTAAAAGAGAAAAAAGACCAGAGGTAAATATATCCTTGGTAATGACTGGATTATAGGTAATTAAAAATTTTCCTGTGTGCTTTTCTGTGTTTTCAGTTTTTTGTTTTGTTTTGTTTTGTCTTGTTTTTTCAACAGTCAGCAGTATTATTTCTTTAATTGAGAACAAAGTAGTCCACATTTTAGGGGACAAATGGCACTTGGCATAATTAGAAAATGACAGCACTATTTAAGAGGATGTAGGGCTTTTAACCCTGGGTGTCATAAACTAAAGTTCTTGTCCTATTTCTTGAAGCTTTTGTTAGCTAAGAAAATGAAGACTCTGGTTTACTGTGTCAGTTCCATATTTATCTTGAAGTATTTGGGGGGGTTTGTTTCAGGAGTAAACAAAGAGTAAAAACTAAGGCAAATGAAAATATTTTAGAATAATAAAATAATTTTAAAAAACATTTTTTACAGTAGCTAGGACACTTAGAATAAAGTGTCTCTCTATATTAAAATAAGTTCTAGAAAGAAAAAGAGAAACATTTTTAAAGATTTAATGACAAACTTTTAACCATTTATTTACTACCATTTAATCTCCTATAATTATTATTCTCATATAACTTCATATTACCATAAAATAGACTCTTGTCTTCAGCAAAAAGTACTTTCTAAAAATTACTTTATTAAAAAAAATTTTCTGATTGTGTGAAATAAACTCATATGATTCAAAAATAAAAATAAAGTATGTAATGAAAAGTCTTCCTCCCCCTGGTCCTAGCCGCTTAGTCTTCTCTTCCTACTGTTCTTGTGTGGTCTTACAGAGACTTTATGCAAGTACCAACAGGTAAGAATATGTAAGGAGTTATCTTTTTTTGAAGGCTCATTTTAACAACTCAGAAATAGAAGTAATAATTTGCAAATTATAGTGCTTTTGAAGTTAACCAGTTGCCCTGTGGAAATTGTGCACCTGTGCCACTGAATTTAAGACAATCGGTTTTCCTCTACAAAATAATTAAGTTCTGTATTAATAGAACCAGGCACATTGTTTGTTATTAACGGTTTTCTAGTTTTGAAAACACACCCGCATGTGACACTCAATCTCTGAGGGGCATGTATTAGCCTAGGAAGTCATGTGACTGCTCAGCAGACAATTAGACAATTACTTTAAATTCTTATATTTTAAATAATTACTCCTCCTTTGACCCCAAATCTTCATGTTAAAATTATGGGAAGTCTTGTAGTGGGTTTAGTTAGGTAGACGTGAGCAGACCTTTCAGAAGTTAACATTGTGAGATGCATTGTGCTTTCCAGTGTGTTGTGTCTCAGCTGTGGTCTGTTCACACAGCGAGTGGTCATTGTCCTGCAGGAGGAAGGGAGTCCTCTGTTGTAGTTTGGGCATTTTGAAGTATATCTGCTTTTAAGAAAGGATGAACTATTGATAAAATTTGAGTTTTGGGGCAAGTTTTTGTTCTAAATCTAAACTTTTGTTCTAAGGTAAAGCCTCTTGGTGTTATATGGGGGAAGTTTTCAGAGTTTTACAGCAAAAAAAACACCATAATGTTTGATGACATAGGAAGAAATTTCCTAATGAACCCACAGAATGGACTAAAGGTAAGACATAATTTTGCTTGCTATGCCTGTGTAATCTGGAGTTTATACTAGAACTTGAGCGCTGTTGAATTTCATACATTTTCAGAAGTATTGTATTATGGTCACAGGCAAGAAAGCTTACGTCTTTAGAAAATTCATGTACAGTTGAACATTCTCTCTCCCACATTGATATCTTCTTGGTTTGCCAACTCACCCAGGTGATTTCTGTTTAGTTACATCTGTGGAACAACATAGGCTTACTCACATTGACTTTCAGCATCTCAAGTGAAAGCAGCAGACAATTTTATTAGGGATACAAATCTTAGGATTTCTGATGTTCTGGTTAGCTGGAAAGCTGGCAGTAAGGGTTTATTATTTCTTTTTTAAACTGAAACTAAGGTTTTTGAAAATTCATACAGGACAGTTAGATATCTTAGAGTTATAAAATGCCAGAGCTAGGAATTTCAGTCACCTTGTCTCCCTTCTTAACTTTATATAAACAATCTGAGGATCAGAAAATTTGTAACTTGCCCAAAATCATGTATGTAGCTGGTTGGTGACAGAATCTGAGTTAGAATCTTAAGTGACTTGATTCCTAAGGCCAATGATGATCTTAGCAAGAAGTCATATGCAATCTTGTGTAGGCATGATGGTAACATTTAATACTGGTAGCATCATAAAATTGGTAAGATAAACTTTTGAAACTTGACATTTCTGGATGTGGTCTTTAGTGTGTGAGGAAAGATAAGAGACAATGCTGATCTTGGTAGTGAATTGCCACCATTATAAAAGCTGCTGACTTGGAAGAAGAGAACTTGAGGTGGATTGGTGATTATGTTGCTCTCTAAAAATGGTTTCTGTTTGAGGCTTTGGGAGAAGTGTTTTTCTTGTGTGTAGTTTACCAGGTGTGAGGTATAGGAATAAATTCTTGAGAAAAGTTTCAATTGCTCGAAACCAAATTCTCTATGAAACTAATGTTTAATACCTGTTCAGGAAAAGAGATGAAGTAATGATCTTCAAGGATGATTTTTTTGAGGAAAGCTTTATCTTTAAAAAAAAAAAAAAAAGTCATTAGTTTCATATGTGTTTAGAACAAACTTTATTTTCCCAGCCCATATTTAGGCCCTACTTATCTCTGGAGGTAGAGGTGATATAAATGTCTAGTTTTTCATATTACTTTAGAGCAGGATTTTTTTTTTTAAAACTAGGTATTCCATAGAATCATTGAAGGAATTTCTAAAAATACATGTCTACAATCCCCCCAAATTTTAGTTCAGGGGAGGTATTTTTAAACATTCCACTGATAATCTCTCACATGTCTCTTTGAAGACCTCTTCTAACAAGGTAGTTATTAATGATTTGCCCACATTGACGTAGAAGCAGTTTTGAAATTGAGAACTATTCTGTGTTTTATTGTCATGGTTTCATAATGTTGATAGAAGAGATTTCACAGAGATCTTAAAGATGACTGCTTATTTTTAGAACAGTAAACTTCTAATAATATAAACTTGCTAATCTTAAAGTTTGACATAGAATATAGAAGGCATTGTGAATTATGAGTACAGTACAGAACTAAAAAAACTTTAGTTTTGGTCGTGGATTAATCAGCACCCTGAAAATTTCATTTTTATTGATATAAGGAAATGATATAAGAGAATGCAGATAATCTAGACTATGTTAAGTTCCTAAAAATTGATATGAGATAAAAAAAATTTCTTTGATATGAGACTGCAGTGGTCATATATATTCTGCCCTACTAGTGAGATCTTTTGTTGTTGTTGTTAAAGATTTTATTTATTTATTTGACACAGAGAGAGAGATCACAAGTAGGCAGAGAGGCAGGCAGAGAGAGAGAGGGAAGCAGACTCCCCACTGAGCAGAGAGCCCCATGTGGGGCTCTATCCCAGGACCCCGAGACCATGACCTGAGCTGAAGGCAGAGGCCCAACCCTCTGGGCCACCCACGAGCCCCTAGTGAGATCGTTTTTAAAGAATGATAGAATAATAAGTGATTATGCTAGAACAAGTGAAGTTAAGTGAATAGTAGACTTTTTTCTACTTAACTAGTTTAACTTTTGAATCCAGAGTCATAGGAATATTTTAGTTTTGCAATTTAATAGTGCTTAGAACCAAATGTATAGAAAGTAAAAGTAACTTAGCAGGGCCTTGGTAAACTAGGGATCACATTGTACATTGTATCTTAATAGTTTAAAAGTTACCATGTTGTCTTTACAGTTTTTATTTGAATGAAGGAATACTTTGAAATATTATAATATTACTCAAGATTATGTAGAAGCTCATTTCACAAATCATGATATCATGCCTCTTTACTTCCAGCCCCAGGACTTAAGCAGGGTCTGATTCTTCAAGAGAACCTTGTCTTGATCTCCCACATTCATTGCTGCTGCTGTGAAACAGCACTGCCCACTCTCCCTATTTGGAAGCAGGATCTCCTACAGATGCTTGCTTCTGCACAGACTCACTCTGGTGCCCTTAAAGTTATGGGAGCCTGGCCGACTGATAGCTGTGGAGGTCCCTGGCACCAAGCTGTTTTGATGGGAGTAGAACATGCGGAAGAATAGTGGTGTGTTTTTCCAATAATAGAAAAGTATATAAGAAATACTTAAAACCTTTCCTGTTCTTGATAGGGTATGGACTTCTTTAGGTTCTTTGTTCTCAACCAGAGACAGAATTAAATGTCATCTGTTTTTCATTGTTACTGTGTAAAATTAATAACTAATAGGCAGTTTATATTTTCTCTAAATCACAATAAGGATATATTAATACCTTACTAAGTATGATTTATTCAGTCCTTATAAGTGTGTTTTAGAAGCATGATTATAAAAAAATAATTTTTATAAAATGAAAAAATCCAAATATAAATAGAACTGTATAGGAATTATGCAAGGAGCTCCTACCTATGCATCATTCAGCTTAAACGACTTATTAATTCACAGATGATTATGTTTGCTCAGTATGCTACCTACTTCCCTCTCTAATATTTTGAAGCAAATCCCAGATAATTAATTAATTAAATAAATTAATTAATTTATCTGAAATTAATTAAAAACTTTTGGAAGGCTGTCTTGAGTTTTATAAAGATATTTGAGCTGATATCTGAAAAAGCAAAACTGTTTGAACTGTGACATAAAGAAAAGTGCTTAAAATTATATATATATATAAATTTATAATTTAAGGGGCACCTGGGTGGCTCAGTGGGTTAAAACCTCTGCCTTTGGCTCAGGTCATAGTCCCAGGGACCTGGGATTGAGCCCTGCATTGGGCTTTCTGCCCAGACTTCTTCCCCATCTCTCTCTCTGCCTGCCTCTCCTGCCTACTTGTGCTCTCTCTCTCTGTCAAATAAATAAATAAAATCTTTTTTTAAAAATCTATAATTTAACAAATCATTATGAAGATAATGATTATTATCTATCTAGCTATAATTACTACCCAAGTCAAGGTATTAATATCCCTTACTAATTACAATTCTGCTCTACCATCCTGACTTTCATGCTTTTGAAATGAATACTTTTAATCGTAAATATATCAGCCTTTAAAATTTGGAAAATAGACTTCTTTTTATGGGAAAATTCTTGTATAATTAAAAAATATTTTTATGGAGACTTTAATGATAATGTGATAAAATGTGAGAGGACACATTATATAAATGTATGATATATTAACTGTATAAAATTTATAGAAAAATACTGAAATGAAGATCATTATTCTTAAAATTTATCTCACTCCCCTGTTGGATCATGCTTCTATTTGGGTTAATTTTTTATAAACTGGGTGACATAAATTAAGGTATTTATTTAGTAAGAAGCAGCTGAGTTGATAGAAGAGGAAAAAAATCTAGCAGTTTTGTAAACTAAGAAGCCACATAGGGCTCAAATGCTAGAAGAAAGTTGGTGTTGTCAGGTTCAAACCGCAAAGATAACAATAAGGTACATGAGGTAGAAGGGTTCTTAATTGGGCACTGTAAATGTTGTACATGGACTATCAGTTTATTACACTGAGATAGTACAGAAGTCATTTTTAGTACTGACATCCTTAGTAATATTTTCATCTTGTTAACTGAATTTGAATGAGAGGATAGTGTAGATTTGTGCTAGTTTCCTTATTGCAATGTGAAGTATTGAATATTTGTTTTCTAACAGATAAGGCCTTTTATGAAAGCGCACCTAAATCGAGATAAAGACAAAGAACTTTTAAAGTTAACTCAGTACCTCAAGGAGATAGCAAAATTAGATGACTTTTTGGACCTTAATCACAAATACTGGGAAAGGTAAGTGCTAAATGCTTATTCATTTCCCTTTCAATGGTAGTGAATGAAAACATTGTCTGGTGACCCTGGTATACACATAATTCTGAACTTTTATTTAAGATGGGTGAATTCTAAAACTATTTTCTAATGCAGTGACTGTTCTCCTAAAAGTTTGTTTCCCTTTCATCTTAATCTCTACCTTGTTCATAAACCTGCATCTCTTAAGATCTTTAATACTTCGAGGAGAGAGGATTTGAGACTGGTATTCATTTGTGTTGCTTCTTACAAATTATTTTGTGACACTGGATAGGTCACTGTTTTATGATCATATGGGAAGGTAGTCCCTGTTCTCATACTATAAAATAAAGTCACGATAAAACAGACTAAAAAGTTTCCTGTTAAAATAACTCTACAGGTAACCTTTCTGTATAGCAGAAAAATTACAAAACTGTAATTCAGTATTGAAACTATTACTTAATGATTTTCCTTTCTGAAGAGAACCACCATCATCATCTTGATGTGTGGTCTTCTAGTCCTTTTTCTAAGTACAAACATATGCATACATTTACATATGGTATGCATATGAACATCAAGATTCTGAAGCAGGGAAAACCTCTGGGGAAGTGGACAGGATTATAGTATACTGCAAGTCAGTTTTTGGAATTTGATTTTTAAAGATCTGCTTGCATTAATATAGCAACAAAAGAAATTATTCATGTAGTAACAACAGTTTAGCTTTTCAGATCACTGATAGCTTCTTATCACTGATAGATAGATGATTCTCATAATCCTATTAGGAAGGTAAGGCAGGCATTTTTATCCTTATTTTATCTTATTATTTATATTATTATTATCTTATTATTGATGATGTAACAAAGGCATGAAGTTAATAAATGCCACAAAGTAAGCAAGTTTTGCTCCATTAAAACATGTCCAGGTCCTCTGATTTTAAGGCCTCATTCCCCACCCCCCATACTACTGAGTATAGTAATTTGTAAATGTGAGAAATAGAAATGTAAAAATTTGAATTTAATGGTAGATTCCTGTAAAATAATATGAGGGAAAAATTGTTTACTTAGTAAATAAACGTCTTTTTGTTTTTACACTCTTGATCAGAGTCCTTTAGTGTCTGTTTCCCACAATCTTTACTCAAGAAAGATAAGAACTTTAAATGAGTTTGAGGTTCTTTTCAGATATTACACTGTTAATAGATCACTTTCACTTTAGGAAGTCCGGCAGTACAAAGGGAGGGGAGCGCAGTTTTCAGAGCCTTGTTTTGAATCTCAGCTCTGCCACTTTCTAGTTGGTTGAACTTGGGCAAATTGCTTGGCCTCTTTGTGCTTGTAAAATAGGAATAAGTTCTAAAAGAAAACTCTTCATAGAGCTATTGTGAGGATGAATGAATTAATACCTGTACTTACAATAGTGATAGGCACATAAAAACAGTCAGCAGATATGAGCGATTACTAACCATTATTACTCATCTGGAGAAGTTTTATTATTAAAATGAACATCTGCTTTTGGGAGGAGAGTTAGATTGTTATTGTGAATATATCATGACAAAGCTAAGACATCTTTGTTTCTTGCAGGTATCTGTCAAAGAAGCAAGGACAGTAGTTACAAGTTGTACTGGCAGTTATTGAGGATACTTGAGATCACGAACTTCCTGCTTTTATGCTAGAAATCATTATGATAGTGCTGGACACTGCAGTGAATATCAGACTGCTTATACTTGGTCTTCCAGTTTTTTGTAAATTTAATTTTATATTTTTTGAAGATCATAGCAATATGCTAAAAAAAATCCTTTTTTCCCCTATATGAATATACTGTTACTCTTAAAAAATATTTTCTCCAGCATTGAGTACTGAGTCCCCCCCCACCCTCCACACACACACACACACACACACACACACACACACACACAAGTCGACAAAAATGTATACTCAACAATGTCATTTTGTGGCTTTGGAAACAAGTTATGTCTTGTTTTTTTGTCTCCTTGTGTTATTGTCTGACTAAATCTAAGACCAAATCCATCTTGAAACTACTGCTTTTCCCTTTAAAACCAAAAAAAATTTTGTGTGTGTAAGGAATCTAGTTTGGTATGCTTAAAATCACCAAGAATTTTTTATTCTTTTGTCATAGACACAGTTTCTCTTCTTACTGTGCACTATTTACATCTCTAAATTTTGAGCTGTCTCAGCTTGGTCTATATGTATGTCTGTGTTCTTTGATTAAAACTGGAAAACGTCAGCTGTGATACAAGTGTGTCTCATAGTATGAGAAATAGAAAACATAAGACTGAAGAATAAAAACTAAGGAACAAAAGTTATTTTTTTGGTGGCTAAGTAGAAGCACTTCTGCCTAAAACCATTGTCATAAGAGCAATTAAAGGCAATACATTTCTAAGGGGACATCTCACTGGTTCAGCCCTAGAAAGCATGAACAAAAAGTTTTTGTTCTGTTCCACCTATATCTTGTCTAAGTGCAAACACGGTGTCTCAGTGAAAATATTTAGCCATAAGATTAAAAAAATTATTTGCAATGCTTACGCCTGCAGATATGTAATGTGACCACTGTTTTGTCTTGACAGTATTGCTTTATACAGTTCTTGTATTTGAAAGGAATCTGACCCTTTCAAATAAACTTGGTGTATATTGTTCTTACGGGACTATTTCAGTGGTGTAAATAATAAATACTTTTTTTTAAAACGTTGGTTTTGCTCTCTACTGTCCCAAATATTTTGCCTCTTTGTTGAATCACAAAATGAAACAAACTTTAGGCTGAAGCAGGACCTCTTAAAAAAAACTGAACGTGTATGGTTTAAAAGTGTGCCTATCATTATTCATTCAGAATTGGTTTTAGCAGCTACTTAGATATGTTAAATTACTTAGTTCTAGTAAGTACCAGTTTTTCCAGAAGATAAGCTGTTTTCTTTGTGACAAGTATTATAAAGATATACGGTGCAGAAGAGTTTGAGAACACTTAAATAATTAAAATGATTCAATTAAAAACATATTACTAAATTATGAGGCTAAATTTAAATATTTAAAGATGAAGTAGAATTTTTTGGAATATTCCTTTCACTGGGGCACTTTCCCATTATAAAAGGCAGTTTATCATTCCAAGGTAGGCATGGAAAGGGCTTTAATCTTGTTGAGAAAACTGAACACTTAGAACTCTTTAGTTCAATAAAGAGCAGAACGTTTTCTAAATGAATATAAAATACAAAGGTGAGCAAGCCTCAGAAAGCAAAGTAGGATTTTTTTTAAAACCTCCTCTGCCGGGGCGCCTGGGTGGCTCAGTGGGTTAAGCCGCTGCCTTCGGCTCAGGTCATGATCCCAGGGTCCTGGGGCTCTCTGCTCAGCAGGGGGCCTGCTTCCCTTCCCCTCTCTCTGCCTGCCTCTCTGACTACTGTGATCAATCTCTCTCTCTCTCTCTCTCTCTCTCTGTCAAATAAATAAATAAATAAATAAAATCTAAATAAATAAATAAACATCCTCTGCCATTAGGTGGTGCTCAAACCAAAGTTTATTAGCTGATAGGCACAATTTAGCAGTTCTGGGGGAACGTTGTCACTTACTGAGATCACGTGTTTTCTAATAGAGTATTGGAGTTTTACTTTGTTTTCTGCATCTCCTGATTTACTGAGCAGATCAATCAGTCTATCGCTGTGTATGTGGCTCATACCACAGAACCAGGAGATGACTTAATTCAGATTCATAGGCTGATGAAACAGCAAGTTAGTTCTACGATATATTACGTTCCAAACTTTTAAGCAGTTGGCTCTTAGTAAAGTATATTTAATCTAAAAATTGCAGAACACCATTAAAACTTTGATTCAGAGGGCACTTTGAGATCTAGTAGCTCCTCAAGTCCTTTATGAAAATCAGTTATTTGGACTAATGATACCCATAGGGGTTACTCCGTTTTAAAGGCAAAGAATAGATACACGGATCATTACAGTGAGCAACTGAAATGTTCTTAATTCACAAAAAGTGAAATGACTCACAGTTTTGTGGAGGAGGTGGAGCTGTGTAGAGAGAGGGGGACTGGGAAAGAAGGATATGCAAAAAGGAAAACGGAAATTACTTAGGTTATTGCTTGGTTTTAAAATGACAGTTGGTTGCCAAGAATAGTAATAAAACACGCAAATAGTGACTAAATTGGTTGAGGGATTTTCTCATTCCAAGTAATCAACAGAACTCTCAAGGAGGAAATTGTTGCAGTTTCCCCTGAAGTATTTTTTACATCAGAATTTACTCTTATTAACTGGAATAACAGCCCGAGAGTTATCTCTAGAGGATAAACACTTGGAAATTTATGTAGGGATATACTAGTTTTTGGAATTGCTTTGGAGAAGCTGTGTCGGTCTTGATGGGAATGCTAAGTGTATAGAGCTTAAGGAGAAATCCTTGAAGATTAGTTTGACAGATTTATCAAAGACTTATGAGAAATTAATGCATGATAAGAACTAGAAAAGAAATGTCAAACATCCTGTGGGTTTAAAAAAAAGACTGTCAATTACTTAATATCCATGAGTTTCCATGTAGAATGTAAAACTTAGAAAATCTCTGACACTAATGATTTTTTAAAACTCTTTGGAAGTAAGCAAGCACTTCTCAAGTGCTGATACAAAGATAACTTTCTGATATAAAGTGTTACTTATTAAAACCTTATTTCCTTTAAAAGTTCAACCTGTTGTTTATAAAACCATTTGTAAACAGTGGGAACACAGTCATTAAAAATAACAAAAACGGATTGCTTAAACATAGTGCTATTTCCATAAGTCAGTATAAGTTAGTATGGCTACAACAGAGTTACATTGTATATGTGTAATTTGTGAGAGTAAAGGCCAAGCTGAGGACTTTTTAGGAAAATACAGATTATTAAAATGAAGTAAACAGTTTTAATTGAATATAAATCCCTCTTTTTTTTTTTTAACTTTATTTATTTGACAGACAAAGATCACAAGTAGGCAGAGAGGCTGGCAGAGAGAGAGGAGGAAGCAGTCTCCCCACTGAGCGAAGAGCCCGATATGGGGCTCGATCCCAGGACCCTGGGATCATGATCTGAGCTGAAGGCAAAGGCTTTAACTCACTGAGCCACCCAGGCGCCCCATAAATCCCTCTTAATCCTATTACCAAATCTTAATTCCCTGGAGCACTTTTGATTGCTAATACTTATTACATAATATGTAGCAACAGCTGTAGTTTCCCAGATGAGGCCTTAAGAAGAAAAGGCAAGTGATTTGTCAAAAAACCCTTGGCTAGAATCCCTCCTAACAGTGAGTGGGATCTTGCACAAGTCTCTCTAATTCTTTGAACTTTTGTTTCCTCAAAAAAAGTACTAGTAATAACACTTTTCTTTGCCATAGGCTGTTGCAAAGGTCAAATGAGAATTCATGGGGAAGTACTTTGAAGGAGATGGAGCTTATGTGAATCTTAGATGTTATTAGAAGTGGTTCAGAGGATGTGACTGTGATTGAGTTACATCATTCCTGAAGTAATAATTACCAAGAGTGTAGTAGTAAAAGGAAAACTTTTTGTAAATATATGTTTTTGTAAATATGTGTATTTTACAAATATCACCATGGCTTTCTGAGAGTTCCAAACAAGGAAAGTAGAATGAGGACAACTTCTTACAGTCTACATGTTTTTCTAAGTATTCAGATGCTTTTAGTAATTATCTGGACTAGAAGATCTGCCAGCCCTGCTCCTAACCCCCCCAAAATAGGTATGTTTGAAACGTTAGGGGCATGGTAATTACAGCTTGTATAGTGGAATATTAACACTATATATATATATACACACACACACACGTATATGTGTATATATACACACGTATATGTGTGTGTGTATATATATACACACACATATATGTATATATGTGTGAAGTGTACAATTTTATATATTTTGTATATACACACATATATGTATATATATATATAAAATCACACACTTCACACTTCTTTGTGATAGTGGAAAATTTTGGGAACAGCTGTTTGCAGACAGAAGCTAACTAATTTTGCTATGCATATAAAAAACAATCATTCCAAAGCAATAAGAATTTTTTTAAACATTATTTTTCTTGTAAAGCTGTACTAAGGTAGATACTAGTTTTTTCTGGACAGGCTTGGCAGCATAAACTGTGCAGGAACCGGGCAGTCCACATTTAATGGACATTTGTTAATACCTACTGCGTGTCGGTGCTGTTCTTCAGAGGTAATCACAAAAAGATTCTCTTCCCTCACAGAATTTGTCTTTGAGTAAAGGGAACAATATCATATGGTAATTTTCAGAGAGTGAGAAGTGCTATAAAAACAATATGATAGAAAGTAGAGTTGGAGGTTGGTGATTGGCAATAGCATGGGCCAGAGTGGGAAGACCAGAATGCAAAGAGGCATCACTCAGAATATTATGGAGAAGAGTAGTGTGGGTAGAGCCAGGAGCATGGGCAAGGCCTTAAGGCAGGAGCAAGGTAGGCAGGTTCAGAGACTAGTGAGAGGTAAGTGATGGCTAGTGGGAGAAGAGGGTAGGAGAGGTAGTAGGAGAGGTAGCCAGAGCCCATGGGATAGGATTTTGCAGGTCACCATAAGTAACCTGGTGAATTCTAAGTGAAACAGGGGGAACCAGTGGAGGGTTTTAAGTAGGGAAATGATAATTTTTTAATCACCTTATTGAGATCAAATGTACACAACCTAAAATTCATGCATCTAAAGTACGCGATTCAGTGATTTTTAGTATATTTACAGAGTTATGCAGCCATCACCATGATCTAATTTTAGAACCTTATTTGTTTTTAAAAAGATCATTCTGGCTCTTGTGTGGAGAATGGACTGTAGAGGGGCAAAAGTAGAAAGGACAAGATCAGTTAGGAGGTGACTCTTATCCAGGTGAGAGGTTTCCAAAGTGCCAAAGGAAAGTTTGCCTTCCTTCACCTCTTCCGTGCATCACTTCCTCGCTACCTGTGGAGGCCCCGTGGCGTGCGAGGTCCTGTTTGAGCTGCCAGGTCTCCAGTTGGAATGAGGCAGACATGATCCCTGCCCTATGGAGCGTGTAGCTCTGGGACCGGGCGTGGTAAACTCCTCCCTCTGGGGGCTTCACCACCTGCTACGGTATGTCATCTGAAGAATGGAGAGCCCAGCCTGCCGAAAGTCAACATAAAGAACCTTCCTTACTCCATCTACACCCACAGTGAAAAAGCCCTCTGGGGCGTCAGCCAACCCTGCTGCCCAGAGGCTGGCCCTGTGGTGACGCGGGGGGTGACGCGGGCAGCGTGAGCATGCATGGCCTGGGACGGTGTGGAGGGGAGCAGGCGGGCAGAAAGGTCAAAGACCCCTTCCCATTTCTCTAGGGAGTGTTGCAGGGAGCACAGAACATCCTTCTTGCTGTTTGGTACATGGGCAGCAGAGAAAGGCATTTACGGAGGACTTTGTATTTATGCTCAACATAACCGCTTCCTCCCCAGCATTTAATGGGGCTTCAATGGGTGCCCTCAGTCGGTGGCTGAATTCTGCTGCCAGATGTTTCCTCAACTCTCAGTCCCAGACACCCTTCCTCCAACACTCAGGTTCAAAGGTGGCTGCGTTACAATCCAATCTTTCAGAGCATCACTGCTGTAAAATCTTTGAAATTTTAGTCAAAGCATAAACAAAATAAAAAACTAAGCCGGAGCTTCTGCGGAGGGGGCAATAATGAACACTTAAGCGCCATTGCTGATTTTACTGTTTTAAGAAGACAATTAAGAGAAAGAATATGGGGCTGTGAATATTCTCTATTTCCCCCTAATTGGTTCTTTGCTCAAAGAAGGATGAGTGTGCATCATTGTTTTGGTGGATTTGGTGAATCTGTTTAGTCAATGTTAGACCTAATTAAAAGACTTTTTGTTTTTAAGGACTATTTATTTGAGAAATACAAATAAATTTTTAAAATTATATATAATCTCACCATCTTGGGGTGACCCAATTAACATTGTGATGCACTTCCTTCCAGGCTTTTCTCTGTGTCCATGTGTACTGATGAAATATTTGTATAGGAATGGCTAGACATGTTTCAGTGGCTCTTCATGCTTGAATTAGCCTGTGTGGTTATTTTAGGTACATATAATCAAAAGGCTCTGGAAACAGAGATCGCATTTCTATTGCTTTTGTATTCCTTCCAGGTACATAGTAAATTTCTGAACTTGGCAGACCTGTGACAAATAAGTTTACAGATGTGTAAATAAACAAACCATAAAATATGCACTTATTTAATGTCATTATTTTTAACATTTGCGTCTTTAAATGCTTCCAACTATAACACGACTCATGATGGAATAGAATACATGTATTTATTTCCCTTTTGTTTTGTATCCCTGCAAAAGAATCAATCCCTGTATTGATTTTTTCCATCTACCTTAATAGGAGGATATAGGAGGATATAAGGAAATATTTTCATGAAAGCTTACTGTAAAGAAGAAATTTGTAAGTTCTGGTTACTGATACAGTGATGTTAGGTGGGTAAACTACTATAGTCTTAGTTCTCCGTGATATACGAGAGATATTTTCATCCGTCTCTTAGATAACATTTGGCCTTTAGTGTAGTAGTAAATTGATTCATGTGGTTTACAGATGCCTTCACCAGACAGTAATAGAAGTGCAGAGCACCATATCTAATGTCATAATTATTTCTCATACACTGATATTCTCAGGGAATTCTGGGAGCTCAAGACTAGATGATTGTCTGTTCTGATTAATAGGACACGGGTAGGTATTATACTGATGCCACTGAACAGCAAATCATTGAAAGCAAAGTGCTGCAATTTGCCTGGCGCCATCCAGTTCACTGAGTAACTAACTAAGCGTCCACACAGCCAGCTGCACTGTGAGGGCAGTGAATGTGCATGGGAGCCCACGTGTTGCGGAAGTCCTTCCAGGGCCACTGAGCTCTGACACTTCTCAAATAGGGCCCGAAGTGGCCCCATATGATTGCTGCTGCATCAGGCAGCCTTGGCATAGGAGAAAAAATGGATCTCCTGGGGGATCTGGGCCCCGGATGATCCTGTGGTTTGAGTGACTGGAGGAACTCAGCTAAGTCACGTTTTGGAGCGCAGGTTGGGATCTCACGCAGTCTTGAAAGCAGCACTTGGGGACAGTAGGTGAGGGTATGGCGCCCATAAGCATGGACTTGGGAGTCAATAGGTCTGGGTTAGACAGCCAGTCCCATAACTTCTGGGGGAATCTAGGATTAAACGCTTAACCTCCCTGTGTTTGTTTTCTATTGCTGCATAACAAATCACCACAAGCTTGGTGACTTAAAACAGCATGCACTGATTATCTCATCGATAATCCAGTTAGCTGGATCCTCTGTTCAGGGTCTCACAAAGCTGCATCAGGTGTCGGCCAGGCTGGATTTTGAACGCTTGCCTGGGGGAGAATCTGCTTCCCAAGAATCTGCTCATTCGGGTTGTTGGCAGAATTCACTTCCTTGAGGCAATATGGCTGGATGTATGACTGATGGCCCCCCTACTTTTCAGTGGCTGTGAGCTCTCAGGTTCTAGAGGCTTCCCATAATTCCTTCCCACACGAGCTTCTCCAATATGGCTGCTTACCTCATCCAGCCTTCAAGGAGAGTCTCTGACTCCAGTCTGGCAGAACAGAGTTGTTTTACATAATATGAAGTAATCCTGGGAGCAACATCCTATCACATTTGCCATATTCTGTTAGAATGCAGTGACAAATCCCTCCCACCCTTCGGGGAGGGAATTACACAAAGGTGTGAACACCAGGAGATAGAATGATAGAATCATTGAGGTTTATTTTATGGTTTCTCTGCCACAATCCCTGATGCTAATCTGTAAGGTTGGTATCAAAATACTTCACAAGGTGATTAGATTCAAAATGAATAACACTTACGAAATGTTGGCATGGTGCCTGGGACATCGTGAGCATGCAGTAAACGTCAGTGATGATCCTGGTCAAAATCATTGTGATAATCAATGAATAGCCTGATAATTACTTTCAATCTTTCTAAGTCATGGCCCTTGTAAGAACTCCTTAGACTGTAGAGAATTTTGAGTTTTGAACTTGAGTCTTTCAAAGGATAGCATCAAACCAGTTATCTGTGATATGGAGAGGAAGACAAAGAAAGGCATTGATTATCTAAGGCAGGATATGTTTCAAGAATAGTATCTAACTTGACTTTGAAATAAATGGTAAGATTTATTTTCATTCTCTGATTGTTTTGCTTAGGCACATTATTCCATATTACAGAGTAGTCTAATTACTCTAAATCACTTGACTCTCTGTTGATGCTCATTTAGTTTGAATCATTTAGTATTATTACCAGCAATCCTGCAATAAAAATTTTTCTACATCTAGGCACTGGAGTGTTTCTGTAGGAAAAAGTTACTCAACCATCTATTGAGAGCCGATTAGGTATCAAACATTATGTTAAGTCCTGGGTGTGGAAGACAGATATGATCCCTTCCCTCATGGAGCTTACAGTCCATTAAAGAATATAGGCATTAAACGGTTCCAAGTTTGGGATGTATATTATAGGAAGGCCTGATATAATGAGGAGGGTGAGGTGAGGTAATATCCAAGGACAGGAAAGTATCAAAGTTTTGGGGGCCAAGGAGAACAGGTAGGTCACCTCTAGAAAAGAGATAAAATCTTGTGATCCAGGGAATAAGAAGAACTTTGACAATGTCAGAGCTATGTTCCTGGTTATCATTGAAGTAGTACTCTTTTAAAAACCCCACATGTACAAATCTTAGACCACTAACTCAGAAATATACTTTTCTTACGTGTCACTTAAGAGCCCTATTCTTCTGAGTAGTAGAAACTTAATCTTTGTAAATTATAGTTTTACCTATTTTTTTTTAATTTTGCCTGTTACCTATACCAATTGGCCAATTAGTGTTGGTCAGTTATAGTTGCCTCTCTTTTCCCCAGTGTTGAGTCTAAATCTGTGGTGTTTTTTTTTTTTAAGTCTGTGGTCTTAATGTATGCCAAGACACTGGGGACATGGGGTTGAGATGGGGCGGTGTCTGGTCTTTGGTTGGTATTTAGCCATGCTGGTATAAGGTCTCCCAATCTGGGCCAGACCTAGTCCCTGGTCCACATAGGTCTGTGCTGCATCATCCCTTGCTCCGAGTCAGGTCTGAAGGACACCCCTTGTGTCTGTGCTGAATGTACAGAAAATCTGTGCTTCCCTCAGTCTTGAGACACTCAGTGGAGCTAAAACCCTGTGCTTGCCTCAGAGCCATCTTGGCAGCAGCAGGTCACTCTTCTGCCTTCTCAGAAGGTGAAGCGGAGCCAAAGGAAGACTACGAAGCTGTCTAGGCTCCCTCCCCAGGCACACCAGGCGACCATTTCTACTCTGAGCTCTTGGAACTTCTCATGGGCTCCACCTGAAAAGAGAGGCGTGCCTTTACTGTGCTCTCTGATCTCACAGACCTTCATAGAGTTCTTTCATATTCCCCTCCTGGGCTCATTTTTCCTCCTACACTCCTTTTTCTTCAATTCTGGAAGAACTTAATCTAGTTAGGGGGCAGAGGGACAGGAAGCTTTGATCTGACTCATCACTTAAGTTCCCAAATTTATTACCAGGCTTTTGAGATTCAAAGGCCAAAAGCCAATTACTTTGTTCTGCTCTCCCGTTACCCTCCCCTTCCCTTCCCCCCTTCTCCCCTTCCCCTCCCCTCCCTTTCTCCTCCCCTCCCCTCTCCTCCTCAGTTATCCATTGCCCGAGACAGGGAATGGCTGACTGGAGAGAGAAGGGGGTTCAAAGAAAAACACAGAAAAATATTGTTTAATATTTCGAAATTATTAATCCACCACAAACAGCATGGTACATTTAGTAGGCATGCAGTAGTGTGTGTTTGAATCTGTTAAAGGACCAAATGGTTTTAGGAGAGGCTTTATGTTTCCAAATCAGGCTGTGAGACGTTTCCCTGGGAAAACACAATTTATGGTTGGCAATCTTTGACAAGCAAAGTTTGCTTTGTACCCACTTTCAATGGATGCAATGGATGCTTTGCATCCATGCCAAAAAGCAAGAACTACTTAAGTTTAAAATTATTCTTAGGTACACGAATATTCTTAGGGGCACTATTCATAATAGCCCAAACCCGGAAACAACCCAAATGTCGATCAACTAATAAATGGATAAATGAAACATGGCCTATCAATGCCATGGAATGTTGTTCAGCAGTAAAAAGACTGAAGTCCTGGGGCACCTGGGTGGCTCAGTCAGTTGAGCGTCTGCCTTTGGCTCTGGTCGTGATTCCGGGGTCCTGGGATCGAGCCCCCCATTAGGCTCCCTGCTCAGCAGGGAGTCTGTTTTTCCCTCTGCCTCTGCCTGCTGCTCTGCCTACTTGTGCTCTCTCTCAATCTTTCTAATGAATAAATAAAATCTTAAAAAAAAAAAGAATGAAGTCCTGATACATGCTATCACATGTTTGAACCTTGAAAATATTATGCTACAAAGGAGGTCACAGAGAACTGCATATTGTGTAATCTATGTACATGAAATGTATAGAGCAAGCAAAACCATAGACACAGAGAGTAGATAGTGGTTGCTTCAGGCTCCCAGAGAGAAGAGGGGTGCTAGGATTGAAGCCTGATGGCTAAGGACTGCTGGGTTTCTTTTTGGAGTATTGAAAACATTCTAAAATAGGTTGTGGTGATGGGCGCACAGCTTTGTGAATATACCAAAAGCCATTGAGTTGTATGCTTTAAACGGTCAATTGTGTAATATGTGAATTATACTCATTAGAGCTATTTTTAAAAACTTGGCATTCAAATTCTAGTAGCTAATGACGGCTTCAGTCTATAGAGTTGAAAGAATAAAGCCAAAAATGAGCATTTGTTTGTATATATTTGAATAACTTTGTCATTATTTCAAAAGTGCAATTCTTTCCCTTTTTTGGATCTATGGCCAAATGTAAACTCACAAATTGCTTATTTGTATAAACTTGCCTTTTGAGATTTAGTACTCAGTATTTTTCTCACCCAGTCAAGTTTTAAAATTTACAGAATTGAAATTACTCAGATTGAGTTTTCTAAATTTATTTGTGTAAAGAGACAAACTGCAAAACCATTTGAAAGCAGATGGTGAATTTTTCTGAAAAGTGATATGACATTTGTGGTTTTTATGCGATGATCCAGTTAAATCCATTTGGGGTTTTTTTGTTGTTTGTTTGTTTGTTTTTTCTTCTGCTTCTCTTCTCTTACTATCCATTCTTCTTCTGGTAGAAAGGGCTGGGTTGAGGGGCACCTGGGTGGCTCAGTGGGTTAAGCCTCTGCTTCAGCTCAGGTCATGATCCCAGGGTCCTGGGATCAAGCCCCGCATCGCATCGGGCTCTCTGCTCAGTGGGGAGCCTGCTTCCCTTCCTCTCACTCTGCCTGCCTTTCTGCCTACTTGTGATCTCTGTCTGTCAACTAAATAAATAAAATCTTTAAAAAAAAAAGAAAGAAAGAAAGAAAGAAAGAAAGAAAGGGCTGGGTTGAGAGTCAGTGGCAATAAAGACCTCAGTTGCTGGACTAGCCAAGCATGTTCTGAAGTCAGACCTGTTCAAAACAATAGCATTTTTCATGATTAAGTATGCACCATTTGTTCCAAAACATCACCAAGGAGAGCAGGCTGGTCTGTACCTGGATCCCCATCCTGACTAGGTCCTTCTGGTTTGTCAACAAGGATCTAAACACTGAAGGCTTGTAAAGACCATGGTTTGGGTTAAGTGCAAATGACCACCCCAGGGAGGTACACAAAAAAGTGGAGCCAGCCATGTCTTGTTTTGGATGACAGCACCCCAGATTCACAGGTCTCTAGCTAACGACCCAGGACCTGACAGCCTGTGGCTCATCAATGCAGTTGCAAACTCTAGAATCACCCTTGGAAAGTCATTTCCTCCAACGCTTCCAGGAGCCTGCCTGCCCCTCACAGAGCATGTGCAGACAGGGACTGGACTTCAGTTTTAGAATCGTGACTGACTGGAACATATTTTCACTGTCTGGAATTCTTGAGCAGGACAGTCTCTCCTCTTCTGAGCCCCCAAACTGTTCCCCTACCTCCACTGTATGAAAGGAAAGTATCTTTTTTACTTTGAAATACATTTTCAAAAAAAATACTGAGAAGATGAAAGAAGGATATTTTTTAAAAACCCTAAGATAAAAAAATAAAAAAATAAAAAAAATAAAAACTCTAAGATATACCCATTGTTAATTCCTTGGTATATTAGTACTTTCAAACAGGAAGAGAAAGTAAACCATGAATATGAACTCTGCATGTGATTTAGAAATTTCTAGTACCCACATTTAAAAAGGTTAAAGAAACAGGTGAAATGAATTTTAAGAGTACTTTAACTTAATGTATACAAAATATCATTTCAACATGTAATCAACATAAAATTATTAATAGGGTATTTCACATTCCTTCATAGTATCTTTGAAACCCAGTGTGTTTTACATGTATGGTACATCTCACCATGTTTCAAATACTCAGTAGCCCCATGTGGCTGGTGCTAGGACTGAAAGGTGCAGGGGTGTGTGTGTGTGTGTGTGTGTGTGTTGAACTCAAAATTTGGTTCTGATTCTATAGCAAAGGAGGAGCAACCAGGCTTTCTTCTTCTTTTTTTTTTTATAGTTTAAATTTTTTATTTTTTAAATTTCTTTTCAGTGTAACAGAATTCATTGTTTATGCGCCACACCCAGTGCTCCATGTAATACGTGCCCTTCATAATACCCACCACCGGACTCACCCAACCTCCCACCCCCCGCCCCTTCAAAACCTTCAGATTGTTTTTCAGAGTCCATAGTCTCTCATGGTTCATCTCCCCCTCCAATTTCCCCCAACTCCCTTCTCCTCTCCATCTTCCTATGTCCACTGTGTTATTTCTTATGCTCCACAGATAAATGAAACCATATGATAATTGACTCTCTCTGCTTGACTTATTTCACTCAGCATAATCTCTTCCAGTCCCGTCCATGTTGCTACAAAAGTTGGGTATTCATCCTTTCTAATGGAGGCATAATACTCCATAATGCATAAGGACCACATCTTCTTTATTCATTCATCTGTTGAAGGGCATCTTGTTTCTTTCCACAGTTTGGCGACCGTGGCCATTGCTGCTATGAACACTGCACTCAGGCTTTCTTATGAGCTTGCCCAAATGTGGGTGTGGGGCAGGACTTAAGAAGGGGGGGTGAGGATTAAAAGCCATCGACTGTCTATCATCAAAAAAAAAGAGTTGGAATCTCTCTGTATATGTATCTTTATTAATATCTATCTATCATCTATATATCTACCAATATACTGTACTCTTCCACATGTGAAACATATTCAACATTACACATTAAAAAATTCAGTGTGGGATTGTCGGGGGAGAATAAGTAAATTATAAGACACTAAAAGCTTAAGACTTAGTAAAACAAGGCTGTGTATGTATAGCAAAAGTGCACCAGTTTAGGGAAGGACATACAACTCCTCCCACTAGCAAATAGGGCCCAATCGTTGCCCCTGAAGCAGAACTCGGCACCTGCTGATCCTTTTTCTGGAATGTTCTCTGCCCAGCCCCCAACCCCCGCCCCCCCCAACTGCGGTGCTCATCTCTCACATCCTTCAGCTCTCTGTCACATCTGACCCCTACCCTCATCAGAGGGGTCTCCTGTCCATGCTATCTGAATGAAAATAGAGCTTCCCTTGCCCCTTACTCTCTTCTCTTCCGCTGCTTAATGTTCCCTCATGAAGCTACCGTTTCCGGGATTCATTACTGTGTTTGCAGTTTATCTCCCGCCCTGACTCTGGAAGCTCCATAGGCCAGGGGTTTGGGGCTGTTTTGTTCGTGGTGTTGGCCCAGCACTTGGAGAGGAGGCTGGCGCACAGTAGGTTTGACCCAGTGCCTGCCTGATTAGGAGGACAGGGGGAGGTGGCCACCAAAGAGAAGCAGCAAGGCACTACCGTTAGTGCGACAGGGTTTTCATAAAAGACGAAGTCAGGCTTTTTTCTGTTTTAAGAAAAATAGTTGCGCCTAGAATAACATGAGGCTAACTAAGGATTTCTGGAATGCTCTGGGATTTGTTTTAATGAATAAATGGAAATTATATCTAATTAGCATTAATTTTTATGTGTAAATGGGTACACCCAAATTGTATAAAAGCAGTTCTCCTGAATAATTTAAACACCGTCTTCACCTCGCAAAGCGTTTAGCACGTGGTTCCTTCAAAGATTCTATTAATGGGAACTAAAACCATGAGGTTGAAATGCAGAATAAGGAAGATTTTTTTTTTCCAATTATGCAGGCATGTAAGTGAATAGCTCAGAACTGTGCAGACCCAAGAATCAGAACTCAAGGATCCTGGGAAAGTCAACACAATGGCCTATACTGATATAACCTCAGATTTGGGGATGTTGTGTTAAAAAGAATATAGGAAGAAGGGAAAGCCCTCCTTATGGTAGAATGTGAGTTAATAAATGTAGAAAGAACAATGAAAATAGAAGATCACCACCAGGGAAAGCGATTGTTGTAGCAAATGTCAGTGTCTGCTAAAATTTGTGGCTAAAAGTATGACAAGAGAGAGCATACTAACATACTCTCAGAGTATCTCTCTACTAGTACATTAATTCTAAAGGAAAAAGTAGAAGCTTTCTTGTGGGGAAAAGTGGTGGACACCACCTAAACAAAGTAATCAAAGTCAGCATCACCAGTCCTGGGATAACCTAGCTCAGGGTACCTCCTGCTAGGGTTTGCTGAGAAGGGGGAAATGGCACTGGTGTGGGATTCCTTTTTTTTTTTTTTTTTTTTTTAAGATCTTATGTATTTATTTGACAGACAGAGATTACAAGTAGGCAGAGAGGCAGGTGGGGAGCGGGGTGTGTTGGCGGGGTGGGGGGGAGCAGGCTCCCCGCCAAGCAGAGAGCCCAATGCAGGGCTGGATCCCACGGTCCTGGGATCACAACCAGAGCCAAGGCAGAGGCTTTAACCTACTGAGCCACCCATGTTTTGAGCATGTACATGCATTATTTCATTTCATCTCTACTCCACCCTCTGCAGAAAGTGCTCTTACTGCTTCCAAATGATAGCCAAGAGAGTTGATGCTTAGGGTGGTAGGGAACTACATACTGCTAGTAAGTGGCCAAGTGGGTTAAAACCTCTACAGTGACACCCGTGAGTTCCCAGGGATGGCAGGATCTTCTTAACGCCTGGCTTTCATTCCCAACAGCCTCTTATGAGCTGTCAAATGGTTGCCTTTGATGAGTTTCTCTTTATACCTTATATACAAATTCCAGGGATGAAAAGTAGTACAGTACACATGCGGATGCCAAATCCTGTTCACTCACCTCCTGTTTCTCTGTAGTCACCCCAGCATGATGAAATGAAATGCCTGCTTATTTGGAAACACTTGACATCTGACGTCTTAGTCTTCCCAAGAAAGGAGCATTCATCATCCAAGGAGAGGTTCCATTTTGAAAGTGAGCAAATAATTTAAGTGAATATCGGGATTAAATTCAGTGATTCAAATCATGCGGGACTGCATCCTGGGGCAGTGGAGCTGCTTAAGGAAAGTGGAGAGTAAATGTTTCCTCCATTTGATAGCAAATAATCAGAGAGAATTGCCCACTGGGGTCCATCTTGTTTGCCTTCTTGAGTCATCCTCCCATTCAATTAACCTTTATTGAGCAAACCTGGGCTTCTTGGCACCAGGCTCAGCCAGCGGGATTTGAAGACGACAGGCCCAGTTTTAGTTTGTCTCTTACTCAAGGTTGCTCCCAAGGCACAAAGTGGAGGCAAAAGCTTTTGAAGGCACATTCCCATTTCTCAGTTCTTAACCCCTCTCCTCCTAGGCGTTGTCTTATGAATGGCTGAAGGGGATTTTCTTGCATGTAACGGTGATTCCCCAGCTCCCTATCTCTAGACCACATTTCACACATGGGCTCTGAACCCATTGATGGGCTCAGTTTTGTTTTTTTTTTAAAAGATTTCATTTATTTATTTGACAGAGAGAGATCACAAGCAGGCAGAGAGGCAGGCAGAGAGAGTGTGAAGGAAGCAGGCTCCCGGCTGAGCAGAGAGCTCGATGCGGGGCTCGATCCCAGGACCCTGCGATCACGACCTGAGCCGAAGGCAGCGGCTTAACCCACTGAGCCACCCAGGCGCCCCAATGGGCTCAGGTTTTAAGCAGTGAAGTGATGGGCTCAGATTTTCATTTTACCCATCGCGTTTCTGCTTAAAACCTTTCAACAACGTTCTGTTGCCACGTGGCGAAGCCCAAGCTTGACACTTGAGGACACACCTCCTTCCGTTTATTTAGGAGGATTTAGTTCCGACTTGCTCCCCTTCCTTGTTTTTTATTTTTCTCCTTTCCTTCTTGTCCCTCACCTCTCGCTTCGGTTCAGAAGAGCTTTCGCTGGTTTCCAAACATGTTTTTCCTCTAGACTTGCACTCATGCTACTCCTTTACCAGGCAATTCCTCTGAATTCTTGTGGTCACAACATAGATACATTCTTATTTGGGAATCTGCTTCAGTTTCTATTGCTGCTCCAACAAACTACTGTGTATCTAGCTGCTTAACAACCATGCCCATTTACTGTCACGGAGGTCAGAGGTCCAGGGGGCCTTGGCTGGTTCTCTCCTTAGTGTTTCACAAGGCAGGGCTGTGTTCCTTTCTGGAAACTCTTGGGGGACAGTCTGGTGCTAAACTAACTCAGGTGCTTGGCAGAATTCAGTCCTGTGTGGTTGTGGGAGTGAGGTCCCCATTTCTCTGAAACGTGGCCCCTTCATGTTCAAGCCAGCAACAGCTTGAAGGTCAAATCCTTCTTGTGCTTCAGGCATTGGTCCCTTCTCCCTCTACTGCTTCGGACGTCTAAGGGCTCATGGGATTACCTTCATTCTACCTGAATTATCTGGAACGATCTCATCCCATTCACAGGTTCTAAAGACTAGGCATGGACATCTTGTGGGAGAGAGGGGGCATTATTTTTTCTGCCACCGATATGCCCACCTTCAAACCGAGGTTCTGGGTCCCTCCTTTGCAGTCCCATGGGTGGCACTGTTGGTTGCCTAACCAAGAACCATTTCCCACTCAGCTCCTTCCGTCAGGGCCTGCCTCTGACTTCAGAGGCAGCGATTGCCAGATTCCTGTTTTCCCAGCCTCCTAGTAGGTCGGGCATGGGCATGTCTGCCCATGGAAAGGACTCTGGAAAGACTGTCTTCTCTGATTAAAAACAAGTATTCAAGGAGGAACTGCCCTTCCAGTCTTCGGGCACGATGATACGAGGAATGACGCAGGGAGCCTCAGCAGCCATCTCGAGGGGCACATATGAGGACAAAAGCCTGCATACCAAGGCTAGTGGAGAAGAAAGCTGAGAAGCATCTAAGCTCTTGATGATGTCATCAAATTGCTGAATTACATCCTGCCACCCCCTTACCTCCAGACTTCTTGTTCAGCGCCCTTATAGCTGCTTATAGCTCAAGTCACTTTTTAGTGGGGTCTGCCTTATTTACAGCTTCAAGCACCTGTGAAGGCAATCCCCACAGATAACTCCACAGAGTTTGCCTAAACCACACTGTCCTCTCATTGTCCTTGCTGCTTGCTTCAGCCCTGTTGAGGCTGTTAAGATCTTGGATGCAGCAGACCTGCCCACCTTGCTTATGGATTCTCCCCTGCACCTCTGTGCCTGGTACAGTAAACACAAGTAATTTTTTGCTGAATGAATGAATGAACAAATGATGGAAAGCCCTCCTTCTCCTTCAAGGAGAAGTGCTCCTTCATGGAGCACTTACCACTGTCTCCATGACCAGGATTGCCATGTGTGTTTGGGCAGGTTGTGGCCTGCACAAAGGGCCCTGATTGAGAGGTTGAGAGAGAGCAGAAATCGAGCCTGCTCTCCGCTCAGGTAGCCAGGTACTCTGGTATGGGGCTGTGCCAGAGGAAGGGACATCTTTTTTCTTATTAGCCTTAAGGTGCTCTAGGGCTAGTAGCAATACTGTGGCAGCCCAAATCCTGACTTTTCTTGGCTTAGAGGGTACATGTCCTTGCTGCTTCTCTTCCACTTTCCCATGGAGTGGAGCAGAGGAAGCCCTTCAGCTTCCTTGCACCACATTCCAAGAAGCCTGGCAACTATTTTGAGAAGCTGATTAGTATGAATGTGTCTGTGGGAATCCCTAGATTTTCATGTGCCGCCCCTCGCTGGTGATAAGCTGATCATTTGAAAGCAATCTTCTGGGGATTTTGGCTCAATATGTCAGGAACAGCCAAAATGGGAGTCAGGGGACCCAGATTCAAGTTTGAGTCCTGGCCTTAATCAGGCTCTGGGTGCTTGGAAAAGACCTCAAACTTCTCTCACCTTCAATTTCTTCCTTTATAAAAGTAGAGGTATTCAAACTGGGCTCTGAAGAGTTTAGGGGTGTTGAGGTGGGGCCCCAGGGCGCTCACTGGTGAGAGGGGGAAGGGGACCTAATGGACAAGAGGCTTCAGACAGAGCGACTCAGCTTTTGTCTGCTTTCCATAAAGGACTTTATAAAAAATTCATTTTTAATTATTCAGGGACTATGCTAATATATTCTTCTTGCAAAGAGTTAGAGCATTGCTGATAAAACTAAAGTCCCTTTGGCCACCATTCTCCCCCGTGCCTGTATAGGGTGGGACTTCATTTAAGATTTCCACTTGGACACAGGGAGTCCAGCTTGAACAAGCTGGGAGACCATGGGTCTGGTGAGCCTCTCGGGACCCCAAAAGGGCAACAGGAGGGATTTCAAAGAAAGAGGTCAGACATGGCTGGAGAATGTTTTAATAAGGTCAAGCAGAAACCCACGCAGTGGTTGCTGAAACAGAGCAGAGCTCTGCATGCTGTGATTTGGGGGGGATTCACTGCTGGGTGCTGGATGCTGGGTGCTGGGTGCTGGCCCAGGAGATGGCTGCTGGGTGGAGGACAGAGATTTCAAGTCAGGACTGGAAAGCTTTTGTACATGTCCTGAACCAGCACTCATCTCCACGCAGAGGGAGGAAGCGGTGGGATTAACACTGCTTCTCCTTTTTGGCCTGACTTTATAAACACAGAAACTGCAACTGACTTTTGAGGTCTTGCCAGGTGCTGGGTGCTGGGAGCCTGGTTTCCTTACATTCTCACACCATCCCCAGGGAGGTGGCAGCACTGCTAACATACTTGTTTTGGGGGTGGGGGGACTGAAGCGTGGAGAGATTAAGGAATAACCTAAGGGCACAGAGCTGGTAAGCGGACAGCAGGGATTTGAGCCGAGGTCTTCTTGCCCAGGGCCAGGTGCACGCACACACCCCCTGCATTCTGGATCCTTCCAGGCACTGTAGCCCCCATTCCATCAGTGTTCGTTGTGTGCTTGTTGGGTGGTGGGTGTGGAAAGGAGGAAGTGGATTGGACATCATGGTTTGTCCAAGATTTGCTCCCCAATTTATCCTTTCCTCCAAACCCAGGGTCACTGGCAGAATATTCTGCTCTCTGGAACCTCCCCATGCTGGGGTTAGCGATGGCCCTTTTTTGCAAAGAACCAGGGAAGCATCCTGATGAGCTGGGGCAAAGGACGGGGGAGAGATGGTTTATGTTTCTTATGAAAGAGGCCAGGAGATTAATGAGCAGCTGCAGAGTCCTGCAGCGGGTCACACAACCGCCCCTGGGCGGAGGGGCTGCACAGGACCCCGGTGGCTGGCTGCCAGGATGCGCCGCGCGCCTGCAGACCAGACCTGCGTGAAGGTAAATGCAAATCAGCTCTGCCAAGCACGCTTCCTGCAGAAGGAGGGTTTTCAGTATGCGAGCCTGGTTTCCTCTGCCCTCAGCCCAAATGCTGATTTTATTTTTGCATTTTATGAGCTTGAGAGAGGAAATTCATTTCCTTGGTTATAATATGGCCCTATGGAGAAAGTCTTGTCCACATCATTTTGCTCACAGATGCTGTCCTAGAAGAGGGGCCATACTGCAATGAAATGGAAAGAGATGATTAAAATCTGATTTATGGGTCAGATGAATTGGTAGGTTTATGTCAAATTATTGCATCCAGGAAGGCTAAAGGAAATGAAAAAGCTCTTCCTGGGAGCTGAAAACCTTTGTAAAAATAAATATTTAGGATGCACATACCTTTATCCCAGCCTAGCTATATTTTAAAATATGTATTCACCATGTTTGCCCCTTTTAGACCCCAAAATCCCTGAAGGCAGGAGTTGGGCTCATTGCATCTTGGTATTCCCCATGTGGGGACGTTTCTGTAATTTTATTTATAAGAAAGGGATTTTACACTGAAGAGCTTGACGAGTAATGCTTCCTCCATCCCAGTCCACCTTCTGAGACATGTCACCACCTCCTAACTATGGTCCCTCCATGTTCCTACCCCCACAAAAGCATAGGGTCATGAATTACTCTTTTTTTGGGTTATAGGTAATATAATAAGAATATTAGCAGTCGGCTCTTATTGAGTACTTATTATGGATTAGGGATTTTTATAAGCACTTTCTAAGGGTTATTCCATTAATCCTCGCAACCACTCTGTGAACTGGTTGCTGTTATTATCCCATTTTACGGATGTGAAAACTGGGGCTTGAAGAGGTTAAGTAACTTGCTCAAGATCACAGAGCCAGTCCATGGAAATAGCCACCACTTACCGAGTGATTACTATGGGCCAGGTACTGTGCTAACCCCATTAAACAGATTATCTCTTTTTATAGAGCTCTTAACTCTCAAGAAGTGTCCTTCAGTGTCTAGAATTTTAAGCACTTAATCCCTCGGAGACTAGAAGCTGTGAGAGAGCAGGGTCTTGTTTAGCCTTGTATCCACAAAGTTGAGGATGGTGCCAGGGAAGCCAGTGACTCAGTAAAACATTGTTGAGTAAATGAAGGAAAAAGAGAGGTGTCTTTCCTGTGGGAGCTGCTTGCCCAAACACCACCCCCACCCCAGCTTAGTCTTGCTCAGGCTCAAGCTGCCCTTGGCACAAGCTTCCTGACCACGGTTACCTCTCTTCAAGCAGGCAGGGTATCTCCAGGACCCCACCTGGCATCACTGAATTTGGCTCCAGGGTGTCCCAAGGGGGTAGATCAGATGCTCCATAAGGGCTAGACTCAGGTGTTCTAATGCCAGTTCCCACCAGGGCTGGTCTGACTTCTTTTTCAGACATGGTCAGGTGCCTCTCCTAAGCAGGGAGCTAGATGTTGAAGAGAATATCTTTATTTCTCAGTTTATTCATTTTCTGATTTGGAAATCAACATGGGAGGAGTGATTGCTTAATGGGTACAGAGTTTGCTTGGGAAGAAGAAGAGAACATTCTGGAGATAGCTGGTGGTGACAGGTTGCAGAACAATTTGAATATAGCAGATGCCACTGAATGTGACACCTAAAGATGGCTAAAACGGTACATTTTCTTCTATGTGTATTCTACCAGAACTTTAAAAACCACACACATCGGTCTCTCTTTCTAACACAAGAAGTTTGGGGTAGGTAGTTACAGGGGTTGGTTCAGCTTCTTGATGTTGCTAGGGTCCCAGAGTCTTTTTATCTTTATAGTCTCAGCCTGGTGGTTTCCATTCTGATTGCAGGGGTTTCCTCTGAGACTTCTTAAATTTCATCTGCTCAAGAGAGGAAGGAGGAATGGGTAATGTTTGCCCTGGCTCTGTCTTTTCTCAGGAGAACGCCAGCCAAATTTTCTTACGTGTCACGGGCTGGAACTAGGTCTCGTGGCCTTGCTGAGCAGCCAGCGTGGCTAGAAAAGTGATTACTTAGCTTCCGAAACCTAGAGCTCGGGAGGGCCACTGGGAGAGGAAGAAGTTGAGAGTGAGCAGTGATGGGACCGCTAGAAGGTTGTGCTCAGTGTCCTGTCGAAGGTCACACGGACATGTAGCAGGGCTGGCCGGGCCCAGGCCCAGTCTCCTGGTTCCCAGTCCTGAGCTTTTTGCTAGAGCATTTGATACATTTGTAGGGAATAGACACCCCATAGAATAGGACTGTCCTGAAGAGTATCTTTCAAAGGCAAAAACTCTTCAGTGCATGTGCTGAAATTAAAATTACTTGAATGCTAAGAGGTCATGTCAGGTGGGAGCCAGACATCTGAGCTCTGCCCCATGCTGGCCGGAAGTTTTGGGAAAGGTCCCCTGATCTCTGTAGTTATATATGTGATTAATTATTTTTTTCTTGGTTAGCGTTGTTCATTAACTGCCCATTAAGTGTTTGGGTCTCTCTAGATGAAAGGCCCTGTAGGAGGACAAAGAGTTGTTATTAACCAACCATGTGCTATCAAGTGTGGGCTCATAATACGAGATGATGGGTTTCAAAAGTCGTATTAGGATGACAACCTTTCCACCATTCCTCCAGGTCGGAAGCAGAGTAGAATAAGGGCTCCAGGAAACACTTCAAATAAGGACACATACAACATCCCTATTACAATTCCCTTAGGAATAGCCCAGGTATGTACACTTCGCCATCGAAGATCGTAGAGAATGGACGCCATTCTCTTGGATCCCCCCATTTGCTCTTTCCATGGGAGGCACCAAAGAGGAGTTGGCAGGCTCTGCCCTTTCTTTGCACCCCCCCCTTTCTCCATTGAGCCCTCCTGGGCAACTCCTGGTTACACTGATTCTTCTCTTTGTTCTTATCCGGGGTACCATAAATTGAACATTTTAGCATTTCATGGTACTGAAGTTAACGTTTCATCCCTATCTTCTAACGGTGCCAGGAGTGGGCACTGTTTAGGGAAAGGCAATGTGAGGTTTTCTGGAACTCCTCAACCTCAAGGGCTAGCACATGTCCAGACACATGACGAACCCTCTATGAACATCAGATCTGGCCCTCTGGGCTGGGATGCTCATGACTCTACCAGGTTGAAGTTTTATTTCATGATGCTTTGGAACTAACAGTCAATTCCAGGCTAGAAGGGGAATGAAGCGAGAGCATCCAACCTCTAAAGAGAGCGCAAGACAGTTCGGTGCCCGAGCAGACCACAGGGACATTCCCCTGAGCTCAGCGAGACTCTGACTTTGGGAATCCTATAAAGGGAAAGGGCAGCTCTGCAGAACTGGAAGTGAAATTGCTTCAAAGGAGGGCAGTTCTGAAATGGCAGGGGAAAAATAATGCAGTCCCAGTCAATGTGGGAACAGGAGCCTCAAGTCAGCTGAGAAAGCCCAAAATATCATTGCAAAGAAGAGTTCTATTTTTATTGGTTCATCATCAGAATGTAAACACAAGTAAACAGAAAACAAATGAAATAATTTTACAGAAGGCACATTCATTACTTAAATTACTAAAAGTAGCACCTTAGTGCTGGGCACCTTCTGGTCACATCCCACTGGTCAGCTTCTCTTACTCTGACAAGTAAGCAATTCGTGATCATTTTCTTTGCAGCTGTGTGCTTTCCTGCGTGGCTATTAAGGAGCAGCTGGTGAATCTGTCGGCCCTACTGGTTCTCCTTCCTGAATCCTAAGAACTTTTTACTTTCCAGACACTTAAAATGTCTCTGGTCCCTCTTCTAAGTCTTACAGATGGATGGCGTTAAGGACTGCCCCTGTGGTGGAAGCCGAATTTTGACTTCTGCTATTTTTTCAGCCCTTTCTAAATGTAGGCATCCAAAACCTAAACCTGCTTAGAAGGGCAGGTGGCCCTGCACTGCTTTACCAACACCACCTCCAGGAAGTCTTCATGGATACAGAAACTAACATCTCCATCTCCAGAACCTTCTCAAATGAATCCATGTCTCCATGCCTCTATTTAACTATTTCTGTGTTCATCACAAATATATCATGGTGCTGGCATCAGAACATTGTGCTCTCACTGGTTGTCATAAAACAGAAGTACTTGTAGTCTCACTTGAGAAGCTGTCAGTATAAAATAACACATAATTTCACATTTTGCATAACAGGGCCTCTTCCTTACAGATCAGGTCCTGAGAGTAGAAAACATACAATACATCTTGCACACAAGTGTTCAATAAAAATAATAAATTAATAAATACATAAATTACTTAAATATTTAAATAGCATTAAGGTCAGTGGCAACCTGGTCACTGGAAAACCTATAAATAAAGGAGCTGATTATTTCAGCGGCCATTTGGCATGTAAATGTAAAAATACTGCAAAGACATGATCACGATCCTTTACAAAAAGCAAATTAGGTAGCAAATAACTTTTGGGGGCCTATTCTATTGAGTCTTTAGAAAATGTTGCATAATAACTTCCACTTTCCCTTTAAGGTTTCATCCTGGCATTGGAACCTGAAAAAGAACACCAACAGTTTCTGTGAATTAGAAATGTGGCAGCAACGCCTTCTTATTTCACACAACACGTGACTGGGGCAATTGGGTTTGGGACTCCAAGTTGGAAGGGCCCAGCCTGTCCTTATGTGGTCTAGGATTCGGTTGCCTTTGGTGTCCCCCCACCAAGGGTGCCCAAGATAAGACTCTAACTGCTGAAGACAGCTTGCAAGCTATTCTTGCTCTGACTCTTAACCACCTTTCCCCCCTCTCTCTCTTGTTTGCCTTCTCCAGGAAGGCAGGACCCACACCCGTTTTCCTTACCACAGTATCTCTGTACCCAGCATAGTGCCCAGAACCTCTGAGCATCAAATAATATCTGTTTAATGAACAGATGTATCTTTCTGACTCTGGTGACTGTCTGCCAGGCCCCCTATCTCCCCTTTCGTCTCCCACCCTGCCCCCCCACCATTGCCCTGCACCCGGGGACACTGAGTGTGCAGGTGTAGGCTGGCCTTTGTGGGCCTGCTCACCTAACTGCAGGACACAGATGCCCAGTTGCTCCAGGATGAGCTATAGTAGCGGTCTCGGGCTTGCACGCGGATCTTGGCATCCTTATGGCACGTGACCTTGGCTGAGGTTTTGTCCACGCAGAGTCTCTCTTTCTGCAAAGGAGAGAGAAGTCTTCGGCAATGCAGTCACAAGATGGGCTGGTGTATTTCTGCAAAGCTTGATCTCCCCAAACAAGCACACCTTGGTTTTGGGGCACCACAGGTGCAATGAACAGTGGAATGTGTAGAACGTGCGCCACCTACCGGTAGAAGCTCTAAATACAGGTGCAGCTTTTCTACTTCAGCACAGAGGGAGAGATGGTTTGGTCCAAGTTTCATCTTTCTAGAACAGCTGCCTTGCCTGAAGGCCCCGTGCACACTTATCCCTGTACTAGGCAAATGGTGGGACAGAGGCATATATGCTCTAGCTGTCCCCTGGATATTCTGAAATACTATATCCTGATCCTTTTATCAGAAAACGTGCTGAAATCCAGGCATTGCTAACTTTTAGCTGTGTGACCACAGGAAGATGATTTGGGCTCTGTGTCTCAGTTTCATCCTTTATAAAAGAGGGATAGGAATTATTCATATCTCACAGATGTGTAAAAGTTAAAGGTAACCCTCATGTAAAATCCTCAGCTAAGTCTTTAATCAGTAGAAAGTGTTCAGTCAATGTTATTTATTAATGATATAAATCTTATGTAGGGAAGATACATATCAAGATTTTAAATAATACTCAGGTAAAATCTATTCCAGAATAGCCCATCTCCATACAAAAAATAATTCTCAGGGAGTGACTAAATGACTGAATTTCTACCAAATGTGAACACTATCCTGAATAAGGCCTTTATCCAGTGGTTTCTAAAACCGGGATCCCAGGAGGGTTAGGCTTTGTAAAAGTGCCTTCTGGACCTTGGGATTAGGATGCCAAGGCAGGAAAGTTTGAAAGCCACTGTCTTAGCCTATGTAAGCACTAACATTCTGCTCGGAAAATCGCTTCATGATAGGTTGGGAATTACCCGTTTGGGGTGAGACATCGCATGCATGTTCTAGCATTCATTATACTCACTAAATTGAAACAACGATGATTTGAGGTTCCTGGAGCTCAGATTTCCTATATAAGGACCAAGTCTGAGTACAAGAATTAATGACCACTCATACTGGAGGAGGGAGCGTGGTTAGGAACATGGGATCTGTGCCCACCAGACTGGATTCCTGGTTCTGACCCTTCCCAGCAGGTTTAACTCTGGGGATGTCATTTAACCTGCCTGAGCTTCACTGTCTTCCCCGGTGCAGTGTTGGTAATAATACCGTCTGCCTTTGTAGGGTTACATGAAGGATTAAGTGAGATATCCATGTGAAACCCTTGAAGCTGTCTCAGGCCAGGAGAAAGTGCTAAGTGGGCCTCCATAAACCTCCACAAACCTGACTATGTGGCCCTGGAGTCAAGCTTACCTTCTCCCTATTGTTCTTGCCCTGGCCCTGTACGCAGAACGTCAGGGAGAAGTAGGAATGCGGGGTGCTCCAGGTGTCGGGGTAATCCCAGCTGACCTCCACATGCCGAGAATTTTGTAACGGCTTCAGCTGCAGGTTCATGGGTGGGTCCGGTTTGACTGTGGAAGAAGATAAAGCCACACCCTTTATTTGACTGAGGGGGCTTTGGTGTAAGGTAGCTCTGGCTTTTGATCCCACTTTCACCTTTGACCAGCCGTGAGTCCGTAGGACGGTTACTTAACTTCTCTGGGCACCCGGTTGGCAGACATGAGGCACCCCAGCTGCTGGTGCTCACGCTGGTGTTCTCACCCCTTGTCCCCACCTCTCTGGCTGAAACTGAGAGAGGCTCAGAATCCTTCTCATCCCTGCACAAGCCCATGAGCCCCGGCAGCGGAACTATCTCAGCGTCATGCTCAGAAGAAATACCGTAGAGACAACAAGAGTCTCACATCTGGGCGAGGTGGGGAAGGACCACCTTCCCTGTGCTCAGTACCCCTCTTGACACCAAACTTGGACCTGACCTGAGCCTCTCGCTAGGGATGAGATGAGAGATTTTCCATCTCCGCGCTCTTTCTGTTGTCTTTTCACGACATCTGGCGCTGACTTGCCTTGTGGCAGTTAAGCTCGATTGTCTCTATGCTCACTCATTCATTCATTTGTTCGTTCAGTAAATGAGGAGTGAGCACCAGCTATGTGCCAGCTACTGGACTACGTGTGGAAGATATAGCAGCGAGTACTACAAAAGACTCTGTCCTCAGGTAGCATGCTTTTGTCTAGATGAGGGCAGGGGAGACAGTCTATGGAATGTCCAAAGCCCAAGGACCATGGCTCCTAGTAGATGCTTTTCAGATATTCCTCTCTCTGTTCTTAGCACAACTGACATCTTCTTTTCTTCAGAACTCAGCCAAATATCACCTCTGAGAGACCTTTCCTGGCCATCCTCTGTAAACCCAAACCTCCCCCTACCTGCCAAGAGTAATTTCTCCACAAATGCTCGAGCAAGCTCTGTGGTTCTATGAATTTTATCTCATGAGGAACGCCCAATGGCTAAATGGCAAAGGAAGTGACAAAAGGCAAAGTCTCCATCTGCTGGTTGAAAAAATAGATGTCCATTTTGGAGGGGTTTTTATTCCAATAGTGAAGATTTCCCCACCCCACCCCCCAAATGCTAGAGAAAGACTGGCTGGGAATAACTACAATTAGCAGAGAAGCCTTCATTTCGAATATAAATATTATGCTTGAGGGGGTCCTCCCGGATTCACCATGGAAGCTGCCTGGGCAGCAGGCAGAGGGTAGCCAAGAGCCTGCTCTTTCCAATGGGGCAGAGCTGGGGCTGAGTGGCTAGCTGTGAGGTCCGGGGCAAATTATTTAACCTGTCTGAGACTCAATTTTCTCTTCCTGAAAATGCAGAGAATAGTATCCACATTGTACTCTTTTGGGGGGTACGGAATAAAGGAGACAATGCAATGTAAACCCCTCACCTCCGTGCATGGGGCATTGGGAACATGTGACAAATGGCATTTATCCTTATGAAGCATATATAATTCAGCGAACTCACTGATGTCCCTGATGAAGAAGCTGCTGGTGTAGTTTTCATACTTGAGCTTGTGAATAGCACCCACCACGACCTCGATGGGCAGGCTCTCCTCGGCGGCAGGGCAGGCACTGCCCTCCTGACATTCCACCGTGTACTTTTTATAATCCCTGTTGTCCACTTTGACCCTCTCTGCTGAGAGCGTCACTGCTCCACACGTCACGCCTTGGGGGTCAGAGAGGCTGAAATCAAAGACAGACATTACCCCGTGTCACCCATCTGTGGTCAGTTCCCAGCGGCTGGAGTCAGACAGAGCCGTTGGAGGACACGATTTCTCCAATGGGTTTGATTTCTCCTCAGGGGGTAAGAAACTGCCCTCCTTGGGAGAACAAGCTTTACCACAAGAGGCGGTACAAATATTTAGAGATAGCTTTGCATGTCCACGCCTCTGGCCTAAATGAATCCAGAAATGTTTAGATCCAGAGCCCTTGGTCAAATTTCCTTGCTACAATTTTAAATGCATTTTCCCCATTGTAATGACGAAATCCATACGTGTTAATTATAAAAAAAATTAAAAAGATAAAAATGCATGTGAATGAAATGTGTGTGCCTCTTTTAACCCTAATCTCACTCCTCAGGTAGAAAGCCTATTCATAGCTTGTTGTATCCCTACAGACCGTTGTCTCTGAATATTCAAAGCAATCATATACCCACATGTACACACGGATACACGTATATTTGGTCTATACGTACTCAGTACGATTTTATTTTTCATTAAATAAGATCCAACTATGTATATGTGTATGTGGTTTATAACCATCTCTTCCCCTTCTGAACATACGGGGAGCGCTCCAAGGTAGACCACACAGACTGGGATATCCATTTTGATGGTGTCACATTAAGCTAGAGGATAAGGCACTGCACTTTAACTTTTCCCCTGCTGATTACCAAAAACATCACAACGAGCACTGGCATTTGTGTCTCTGCACATTTGTATAAGCGTTCCCTTAGTAAGCATTTTCATTTTCAAGGTGGAAAACGGAGACCCTAGAGGTTAATGTGCTCAATTAAATGGTGGCCAGACCAGGTTGATCACCTGGGGTTTGCTCTGTCACCCCGCCTTGTTCAGGAACCTAGATGGTGAGTGAAGGAAGGCACACAAACCGCTTAACATAGGTTCCGTATCCATGGAAACTGGTTTCTTAGGGGAAGTCCAAGTGCATCGGACAATGAACTTTGGATTACTGGTGTTGGCAGAAGGAAAGGAGTTGAGATAGCTCTGGGAAAATTTCTAGAAGCCTCAGGGTTTTGGATTTGGCTTTAGGGCTTTCAAGATCTATGCCCCGGAGCTCTTGTTTCTATTTTCATCTCAAGGTGCAATTTTGGCAAGTCATTCGTAGCTTCGATGTCTCCTTTTATCCCTCCCCATGGTGCTATGAGCCTTAATGAAGCACTGCCAGGCCATCTGCATGAGTGGGTTCAAATAAGCAGAGGCTATTCTCAGGCCCCAAGAATATCCTGTTCTAACCCACACATTTGTTCAGGCGATTAGCTTAAATCTCCATGTTCTTTCCCCAATTTAGGCAGGAGGGGGTGTTGAAAAAATATAGGCTTGACTTTGTTTTCTCCCTTATCATTAACTGATAGCCCATGGCGGGGTCGCCCTTACTTTCTTAATGAAATAGTTCCAGCAAAATACTGAGAAATCGACATGGTTTCACTTACCCTCTGCTGCTTTTGACACTGAATTTCAAGTCAGTACTGATTGCTGTCAGCCACCAGCAGGTGAAACGTCCAGAATAATTCTTTGCCTCACATTTTAGAAAGATCTTATTTTTGGATTCTGGATTTGAAAAGAACAAAAAATTCAGTATTTGGAGGTTTTCTTTCAGATCGATTTAGTTGTGGTGAACCACAGGCCACCGAGGGGTTCAGGAATGAAGACCTTCCATTTATTCCCTTGGAAAATGATGAACTCCCTGACAGGCAGTTCAGCGAGGACTAAGAATGTCTCAATACGTTGCTGATGCTGCAGAGTACACTATGCGCTTAATACGTCAGAGGGAGGTATTCAGGTTTTCAAGGCTGCCATCCCAGGACTGATATACACATCGGTTAATTTCCATTAGCCATTTAAAAGAACTTCAGGAAAACCACCCAGCTTCACCATGAAAATCTCTCAACATGAGATTGGGAGGGCTGATCTCCCAAAGTGTCTGAGAAACCAAAGAAGAACACAGGTGGTTTCAGTAAGGGATTTGATATTAGTTGTTTCACTACACTAGTCACGTCTTAATCTTTTACATTTTTTGATTTATTCCTTATGGAGCACAAGAGAAAACTGATATCCTCTGAGCGAATGGAATTACCTTTCTGTTCCTTTAAGATATCAGTGGACCAAATTCCGTCTTCCTTTTTGTGAATCAGCAGGAGCGAATGGCTCAGAACCTTGCCTCCTTTATGACAGGTATACCGGCCAGCATCTCCAAATTCTTTGACTTGAATGGTCAGAGTTTTACCGGAGCCTAAGACGTCACTGCTCTGGTCCGAGGTCCAGGTGATGTCATCTTCTTCAGGGGTTTGGCAGGTGAGGACCACCATTTCTCCGGGGGCGTCCGGGTGCCAATCCAACTCTACAACATAAACTGGAGAGCACAGGGAGTGGAGAACTGGACTGTACGCTCCATGAACCCTGGCACTGGGTCTTAGGAACCCCTGTGCATTTGAACTGCAGAGCACGACCTTGCCTTGCTGAGGCAAATGCTTGCTGAGATGACTGATCTCAGGTCACTGGACCCTACTTGGGTTTAAGGTTATGAAGAGATAAGCAAAGAGTTTTATGGAGTCATTAGCTGGCAACCTGTCTTTAATAATTAACCTCTGATTCCCTGGCAAGATGGGGAAGGCCTTGATGCAATCAAAAAATGCAAACAGCACAAAACTCTTTACCAAGAACCTTCCAGCATAATTTCAGTTTCGTGGAGAATATGGCAGGGCACAGCCATGTCAAGAAAACTGACCAGCACTGAGATCATGTCCCCACTAACTGGCTAGGGGATTTGGAACAAGGTAATAAATCACCATGAGCCTCAGTTTCCTCATCTGTAAAACAACAATAAGAGCACCTATGTCATAGGTTTCACTATGAGGATTAAATTAAAAAAAAAAACATGTAAATCACTTAGCATGGCGCTTACCACTGTAAACTCAGTGTTGGTTATAGTTATTCACACAACAATGTTTGGTCAGATGACTGTACAGAGAAACTGCCCTAGAACTTTCCATGGGCATTTGAGGATTTATTTCCTACCACATAAAACTCAGTAATGGAGATATTTGTTCTATTTTTTTAAGCAATTTTACTCTCTTATGAAGTGGTTCAGTAGATACTGGTCTTCCCATGTCATAGAGGAGCATACCAAAACCAAGAAGCTACACAAACTTACATCAAGTTAGAAGCACAAGAGCAAAATCTCAGGCCTTCTGCCTTGTTGACTTGGCATTGGCTCTCTAACCTGAGTATCTAAACTGGCACTTGAGGAATGGCCCAGTAGAGTATTTCAATGAGTGGGTCACATTCCAGTTTCATTTCTGTGTGCATCACTTACTAATGAACTAGAGTAATTTAATGCCATGGTTCCCCAAGCCTGATCACTTATCAGCAGCAGCACTAGGAAACTGCAGGAAATACAGAATCTGGGTTGTCAAATCAGGAACTTTGGGATGGGCCCGAGGGTCTGTCATTTATGCTCTCCAGACGATTTTGATGCCCTCTCAAATTGGAGAGCCAGCCACACTGGTTAAGAGCCTGGATTTTGGAGTCACGTAGGTCTGAGTTTAGATTCACTCCATATCTTATACTTGCCCATGGTCTCAGGCAAGACATTCAATTCCTCTAAGCTTTGGTGTCATCATTTTCAAAATGACCAAAATTATTAGTGCTTGCTTCAGCAGGTCGAGACATGGATGATACAATCAAATTCATACAACAGCTTAATATGGTGCCCTTAAATACTCTATTAATGGTGACTCTTACTGTTGGCATCCAGATGTAAAGCACTATGGGATATAAAGTTCTCACTTTACCTTAGAGGGATTTATAGCTACCAAATGGGTAACAAAGACATGAGGTAAAAAGCAAGTCTTTGGAAATGATTAGCTTTGTTGACATAAAACCATGTGGCACCTTTGGCTTTCTCTAGTTCTACCAGTAACTGAACAGCAAGGCTATTTTCCTCTCACAACTAAGACTCAGAAGGCCTAGAAGACCCTTACCCAGGGGTAGAGGACAGAAACTGCAAGAGGGAGCCTGAGGAAGGGCTTCTAGAACCCAGTGCTTGGCCTCATCACCTTATCTTGCCTCCAAAGTTGTCTGCCCTCTGTTCCTCACAATCACTTCCTGGAATTTCTGTGGTTTACCAAATCAGAAGTAACTTTGGGGTTTACTATGCAAGAGCCAAGCTTCCTGAGCTCACTAAAAATCCCAGGGTTGGAAGGGATTTGGCATAATCATCTGGCTCAGGCTTTTGCCTTTACTCAAGGGAGGATCTAAAGCTCTCAAAGCTTCCTCAGGCAGAGGGGACATGGCTGGATTGTTGCCTCCCCAAAATGATTAAGAATGGCGGGATAGGCCAAAATTTTTTTCAGGTATCCATTTTCTAGGGTGGTGCTCTTCTGACTACCCACAGATTATTTCTGGTCATCAGCTGAAATGTCTTTACTTCTAACTTATGCCTATTTCCTTCTGTGCTCCAAGCACGTAGGACACATTGCTTTACGTCTCTCTTATAAAACCTTCTTCAAATACTTAAATGCACAGACTTTGAAGTGAGACAGATTTGGGATCAAGTCCCTGTTCTATCCTTCCCAGGTCTGTTAAACTGGGGAAGTTAACTTAATCTCGGTAGCCTCTATTTACAACATCGGTAAAATGGGAAAGAAACAGTCCCTAATTCACACAGTTGTGAGAATTAAATGAGATACTGTGCTCAATTAATATTAACTTTCATTACCATTATACAATTACAGGCGGTAATTGCCAACATTATGTTGGCTTCCATTAGAAACTTTTGAAGATCTTTCAGGAACAGCTAACAACAATTAATACATTATTTACTGTGTGAGAGATAATAGAAGGATAGAGGAACCCCTTTTACTAATGCCTACCTATTATTCTACTAGTAATTTTTTGATCATTGGGCTTATAAACTGGTTCTCTTGAATCACCAGAGACATCATTTTAAATAACCAGAACAGTCCTGGCTAACATTACTCTCCCTTCACAGGTGTTGAGTTATCCCCTGCATTCATTAACATTCAATCATCCATGTATTAGGTGGTCACTTAAAATCCCTAGTTCACAGTTGGGGAAACTTAGCCTTAGAGGTGACCCAGCTCAAGGTCACCTAACTGAGAGCGGCAGTCAGCTTTTGAGCCCAAATCAATGTGAGTCTAAATCCTATGCTTCCCCCAAAGTGTGTGGTCAGAGGTGAGTCCTCTCCGTGCTACAGAGGGAGTGATATTGTGAGGTGGAGGGCGGATGATGGAACATAGCTCTTAATCTTCCCACATCCTTCACTTTGGAATTTTCATTGTATGATATAGTTGGGTTTTAGTAATACTTGTGAAGTCCATATAGCTTTTCCCACCATAGTCTATAAAAAGTTCCTATTCTGGAATCTAATATGAAAGCCAAATGACATGGATGCCCTCAAAGGTGAAGAAATTACAGATGGCCCACATTTTCCCAGTGATGGCACTCACTAGGAGGCCCCAAGGCCTGGTTGCCCCTTTTGGTCTGATTTCCCCCCAGGGCCTGCCTGATAAGTCTGGGCTTAGGTTTCGGGGCCACTGCAGAGAAGGAGAGCCTGGTTACCATTTTTCTCCAGTTCCCAAATGGCCATAAGGGGAGATGCCAGCAAACCCAGGGAAATCCAGGAGATGACCAGCTGCCATGGGTGCATCTGTAGGAGGGGGAGAAACAGGAGAAGAAGGAGGGAAAGAGAAAAAAGAGGAGGGAAAATCGAAGAGATGATGTCAGTAGCTATTCAGTTGCTTTCCAACCCAACCCATTCTAGGCACATTATTTTTATTTTATTATTTTTAGGATTTTATTTATTTATTTGACAGAGACACGGCAAGAGAGGGAACACAAGAAGGGGAAGTGGGAGAGGGACGAGCAGGCTCCCTGCGGAGTAGGGAGCCTGATGTGGGGCTCGATCCCAGGACCCTGGGATCCTGACCTGAGCCGAAGGCAGAGGCTTAACCCACTGAGCCCCCCAGGTGCCCCTGTACATTGCTTTTAATCTTAACTTTTCTCTTTCCTGTCTGCACTGTCAGACTGATACAACGTGAATCACAGGAGCCCTGTGCCAGTCTCTGGGTAAGGACATCTCCAAAGAGAGAACCACAGACTGGAGCTGAAGGAGACCAACCCTCCGACAGTCTTCTTGTTTTGAAGCTGAGAAACCGGGGCTCCAAGAAGGAACACGACTTGTCTGGGTCAACATTCAGCCAAGATATACTTGGTACTTTCCAGGTAAAATAGCCCTTTACCTAGTAAGTATAGGTAAGCAAGTAATGCTGGGCTAGAGTCATTAGGAGTAAATTTTGGGGCTGGATCCTGCTTTCTAGGAGCAAACACTTTCATTCAACAAATATATGATCTCTGGTCAGGGAGACCAGCCAGGGGGTGGGGGGAGGTGGGGCCTCAGAATCTGCATTTCTTAAGAGTTTCCAGGTAAGGCTGATGTTGCTGGCCCAAGGACCACACTTTGAGAACTCCTGGTTTCACCTGCGTTCAGGGCCCGCTGGTCTGAAAATCAAGATGTTCTTTGGGAGAAGCCCATAAAATATTGATATACCCACTATGAGAAGTGAAATGCATCACTTTGTGCCCCATCAGCCACCATCTCATAGTAAAACTCAATCTAGAGCAGTATCCAGGATTTGTGCCAATAATTCGAATGTGAAAATTGTGCCCTACTTCTGAATTAGGTACAGAGGATTATTATTTAATTTCATTCTGAAACACCTCCATCTGTCCCAGAAAGCACCAGTGTTCTCTGAGCTGGATACGGGCTCCAAGACCACTGAGTAAATCATACGAAGAATAAGACTCAAAAGTTTTGGTCATCCCTTGGCTGGAGTGATTGGATATTGACAAATCATGGCTTTGTTAGGATCGCTGCTAACCTAGGGGAACCTTGCCATGCACTTTATTCCCTTAGATTACAAAAGCTGTGAGTGGCAGAGACGGGACTAGATCCGGCCTTCCTGTCGAGGCCACGCCCTGTCCCCGCAGCTTTCACAGGCACGTCTAATAATTTAGTCCAGGTTACGACTGTGCCAACACACCGGTTGCCACAGGGCATCAGTTAGGACATTCACAGGCTTGGAGTCAAGCTGATGTGGCCTTGAATCTGGTTCCTCCTCTCACTAGTTGTGTGATGTTGCTCAAATGATCTCGGAGCCTCAGTCTCCTCATCTATAAAATGGACATGATACCCATCTCAGAGGGTTGTTGAGACAATGCAACCAGATGACATATTGGTGAAGGCGACCAATAACATGTCAGCTTGCACCCAGGGGAAGAGACAAAGGAAAAATTTGATATGTCTGTTTTGTATACAACGGTAGGGGAATGCCCTGAAGGTATTGCAATTACACAGGCTTGTAAAGCCCAGATGCCGGCACCCTGGGAAGGGAAATAAGAGATTCCTGGCATCTGCTGGTGATTCTTTTGCTCTATCTTAAGGCTGGGGTTTTCCCTTTGCCTCTGCGTCCACCACTTCCTCCTAGGGCCTTAGATGTGTTTGAGAATTTCAGGTCAACTGCACCTCAGGGTCTAGGGAGCCCTGGTGACGATTTTAAGAAACAACCTGCATTTTAGTATCACCCACATTTTAAGCCATGGAACCCGGGGAATCCAAAAAGGGAGCAGCATAGTTACCCTGTCACTCTCCAGATCAGCGGATACCCAATACCGGAGAGCTATACTCCACAGCCCACGTTTCACTGGCATGCTAAATTTGAGTGTCTTGAGGATTAAATATTTTTCCATGTGATCTTGTAAGATTTCTAAATGCTTGAAATCCTTGTATACGGAACACAGGGGCCCCAGGTCCTCTGGTATGGTTACACTCCCTAATGCTGGTGCCAACATGGACATGCCCATGCCACTTAGGTGGACATTTCTTTTCCAAGTTTTATCTCATTTGTTACTTTTTAATTTTAAAAGAATTATGATTAAAAAATTAAAAGACAGAGTCTTCAAAGGACCTCAGTTCCAGAACCAGGCAGACCTGCACTGGCAGATGAGTTGTGGGACTCTAGGCAAGTCTCTTGACTTCTTTAAGCCTCACACTCCACCTGTAAAGTGGGCATCCTGTTGTGGTGAGGACTTAATGAAAGAATTCAGGTAAGGTATCCAGCAGGGTGCCCAGAGGAAGTCAGGACTCTTGCTTGCTTGGTTATATGCTCTCCCTGAGTCCCATTCATAGCACTTAATACAACTGCAATACATACATATGTAACAATGTAATATAGTTCTTTATGCTTGTCTTCCCTGCCACACTGAGCTCTCTGATGGGAGGGTTAATGTCTTTCTTATTCCATAACATACTCACCCCCAGAGTTTAGCATCAGTATTCTAGCACAGAGGGATTTCATTAATTATTAGAAGAATGAATGAATGTAAAGAAACCGTAAAATCTCAGATCCCAATAAAATAAACACTAAGAGGTAGTCCAAATTCTTTCAAATACCTTGAAATTCCTTATTTGAAAAAAGTGGACCATCAGCTGGGGTTCAGTAAGCTCTTGGTTAAAATATTTTAACTTGATCATTATTATTTTTTTTAAACTGAAAATTGTTGCACACAATTTACCTGGGCTACTATAAAGCACAGTACAGTATTTATCTTTTTTTTTTCCCCCCTTCACCGATTTAAAAACCCTTTAGGCAGTACTTTTAAACAATGCAGTTGTTTTTTATTTTTAAAGTAGCACCAAAGTTAGTTAATCCAAAAAAATCTGGATAACCCAGCTGTTACTCTGGTTGACTGTCCCAATTGACTACTGAATCCAACACAAATAGGGAGCAAGGATGCTCAACATCTTCCAGTTATGAGGTGTTAAGTACGAATTCAATTGTTTACTGAATTCATTCTGACTAAATGAATGAAGAGCTTTTTAAAAAGTTTACAGTACTAAGGAAAGCACCACTCATGTTATACAATTTAACTGATGGGCATTAATATTGAGAAACATTCTTTTATGTATATACCACTTTAAAATAAGACAAAACAAACCTTTCTATAAAATGCACATTCATTCACAGAACTTGGTGTACAATTATTATTAGTTGACTTCTAAAATGAATACTTTCTACATCAGTCCACAAAGTACTAACTTTGCGCTCGTGTCCTCCCAGGTAAGTCACCAGGACTGCCTCCAGAAATCCCCCCAATCCACAATGCCAGGCTCAGGGGGAGCACTCAGAAGGTGCCACTCCTGGCCAGCCTGCGAGTCTGCGGGTCTGCGGAGGGGTGTCAGGGCTAAGGAAATTCTTACCTTGCTTCTGGCTAGGCAGCAGGGTTCGCTGGGTCTGAAGCTGTTGTTTCTTCTTCTGCTGCTGCTGCTACTGTTACTGGAGCTTATATATCTGACTCCTACCAAGCTTTCCGATGGTAACTTAAACTAGAAACTGACTTGTTCAAGTTGCAACACTGAAAACAACTCTCAAAACCTTCTAGGGGAATTTCAAGAAGTTCCTTTTTTTTTTTCCCCCATGTGTATCAATAATGCTGAGGGAACACAGGCATCAAAATCCCAGGTAATCAACTACGAGGAAATGAATTTTGGGTGGGGAAAAAGGAAGAAGATGGGATGCTCACTTCTTTGGACTGACATCATGGTCAATATACTTAGAGCCTGAAGCAGGCAGTCACCCTGGGCTCCACAGACTGGAGAAGGAAGGCCAAGGAGAGATCACACAGGAGGCCAGGTTCAGGTCAAGATCAGGCAATTGTCCTCTAGAGGGTCCAAAAGCAAACCTACGGTTCCCCTAAAGTCAAAGAACATGAGACGAAGGGCAAATGATTTAGTATAGTTGACGTCCCCCTCCACTACATTATTCCTTTAACATCTGGATTTTAGAAACATACCATTATCACCTACTGTGGCTTCATGCACATACACAGCCTTGTTCATTCATACTAGCACAGCCCTGGGAAGATGATAAAAGTGTGTGTACTTCTAATCAGACACCAATATGTAGGGGTACAGCCCATGCTCATAGGTGCTTGCTCATGGACAGGTGGGGGCAGAAAGTGAAATATCCACAATCAGGCATATAGACAATGATGCCACACTCAAGGCACACCACCTTGGGCACCTAGACTATAACCTCACACTCTTGCACACATAACTACAGCCCTAAGAGCTCTATACCAACGCACAGAATTAGCAGAATTAGAAATTCCTAGCGGAATTTAACATGGTGGGGGTGAAAGGTGAATACAGTGTTAGGCACCCTCACGCCGCCTGCGCACGAAGAGGGAATAAACACCTATACCAAAAACACCTACACCAAGAACGAGCGCACAGACGCGGGCCGCACCCAGAGCCGCCGACAGAGGGCGCTCCTGCGAGGTGGTGCCGGACCAGAACCCTGGGACCCACCCAGCAGGGCACTCCCGCCGCTGACATCTCCGTTACCGCGCGCGGCCCCTCGTCCCCGCGGCGTGGGAAGTTCCTGGGGTCCCGCCGAGTTTCAGAAGGGCGCAGATTCCCATGCTAACTTTCTCTGTAGTTTCTGCGGGCGGGAGAGCTGGAAACCCGGGCAAGAGCGGCGGAGCTTCCCAACCGCACACTTCCTCCGCCTGTCCCATCCAGAGAGGGCGGGTGCTGCTGACTCGGCAGTCCCACTGGTTATCCCACCTGGTGCTCCGGCTGGGCGGAGGCCCGAGACAGCTCAGAGCGCCCTCTCCCATCTCCTCTGCCGTGTGGGCTTCAAGTGAAGCAGAGGGTCTTCTCAGCTTAAGAAAGCGAGGCTTCCTGTATCCAAGACAAGACATATGTAGATATGAACAAAGTAAGTTGCATTATATTTTGGTTGTACGATACCGTGTGTGTGTGTGTGTGTGTGTGTGTGTCCGAGTGCACTTTTGCTTTTTACGATGGGCATATAGCTAGACCATGAGGAATATAGCTAGACCATGATGAAGGGACCTTTCCGCAGATCGATTTTCGTTATTACACGATACACATATACACTCACACACATACGTAGATTAAAAATATGTATCAACTGGCGAGAGTTCTTTCTATAAAAACGTATTTATTACCCCCAACAAATCATCAGAGATTACTGAATGGAAAACTTATTCTAAAATTGGCCTGAGATAGTTTCAGTAACTCATTTATAGTGGCTGCATTACTGTAGTCGAGCCCTTCTGTGACCTTCCATAAGTACGTGCACACACGCATACACGCACAGATGTATAAATCAGACAAAGAAGACAAAAAGGTTTGACCAATGTGTTCATAAAAACATCTCCAAAATGTAAGAAAAAACTGGTTTGGACATAAAAATGAAAGTAAAAATAATGTGCTAGTTATGGAAAAGAAACTTCAAAGTAAGCGCCCCCCCTTTCCACTCAGATTGCAGGACCGGTCCTGAGTGGAAAGTGTAGGGCCACTACTCTTGACCTACATCATGGACAAGTAGTGGCAGGTGTTTAAGAGCATGGACTCTGGTGTTAGAGACCCGAATTCCAGCCCCTATGATGCACCTTCCTTCTCTAAGGCTCCGTCCACACACCTGTAAAACGGGTTTGATCTTAGTACCTTATCTTCAGTTTGTTGTGAGATTAAATGAGGTCAGATGTAGTACCCTTAGCACAGCATCCTGGCTAAGTGCTTGATAAATGGCAGCTTTATCAGCCGATTTATTTACCCTGCCTGTCCCAGGAAGACTTTTGGTAGCTTGCTAGGGGACATAGAAGTTGACTGACAGAATTCATGTGAGGAGCCAGAAATAGAGCTCCTGATGGTCCTCAAGCTGGGAGCCCGGAAGCTCCAGCTGAGCCCCTCATTTGGCTCGGAGCATCCAGATAGCCAGGATGAGAAACAAGAACCTGCACTTGCCCCACAGGACCAATTTTTTAATTTAAGATTTTATTTGTTTACTTGATACAGAGAGAGAGAACACAAGCCCGGGAGCGGCAGGCAGAGGGAGGGGGAGAAGCAGACTCCCCGCCGCACACAGAGCCCCACATGGGGCCCCATAGGAGGATTTTGATGAGTGCAGTTTATCCACAGAGAAAGTCCTTCTTTCAGACAATAAAGAATTCAGGTTCTCAGGCCCTACCTTCAGAGATTATTAGTAGATCGGGGGTGGGGCTCAGGAACCAGCCCTTTAGCAAGCTTGCAGGTGATTCTGATATGGGGTCTGTGGCCCGCACTTTGAAACACTCTGCCCAACTCCAGAAACAGTGTTGGCTGTTCTATCTCCAGATACTCCCAAGGCCCGCCAGCACCCTTGTGACACCCTTGTAATGTCAGCCAGACTTGGTTTGTCCTGATTTCACAGAAGAGGTTTGTCACCTTGTCCCACTTTACAATCCACACCCTGGCCCCAAGCAAAGGGAACCCAGAGATCACAGCTGTGATCTCCCTGTTGTTCTTTTGTGGGAAAGTAAGGTCCACTGACTAATAGCAGGTGCGCTGAGCTCTAAGATGAAGAGGATCCCCCTAGAAACCGAAAATAACTTGAAGAATTTTTTGACCACATTTTTTTTTTTAAAGAATAATGCTCTGAGCTTCTAATGCAAGTTTCAAATAAAGGGGAAGCCACATATGCTTCTTAAAATTAAAATGTTAAAAAAATTACATAAGCAAGACATAGATGCGTGCTACCTTAAAAACTTCAAGCAATACAAATATATATAGAATAAAACGTTGAAACCTTGGTTCACATTGCTGGCAGAGGTCACCATTGCCAATATTTTGGTGTATATCCTTCTGGAGTCTACTCCCGACTCTTTTCTATGTATATATATCTATCTGGCTATAGAAATGGGATCATACTATACACATTTTTCTTTAAATTGCTCTTACAACAGTGTATTTTGTGTCTCTTGGTTTCTTGTGTCTTGCTAGAGGTCTTCTAGAATATTCTGTCTGGATCAATGAAGGTGATTTGGACTTTACTCTCCAGCTAGCTTCTCTCAATCTCCTAAAATAGCTTTGCAATTTCAGGCATTAATCCACACAGAATAGCATTTAAGATATCATTTAAGATACCATTTTTGTCTTGTGTGTCTCTCTTAGGAGTAAAGAATTTGTCCCAGAAGACCCCATATTCTTCTCATCTCCCTGGTCACCTATAAACTGATCACTGAGAAGGAGAGTGGGCTTACAATGAAAGTCAGGTTTTAGATAAGTTGGGTTTGCCCTGAGCTGTGGAGAGGATCAGTATCCCTGAGGAATGGATATTCCAACTAGGTGGAAACTGATGTGGGAAACAAAGGCAGAAGAAAAATTACTGAGTTTCCTTACTACCTATAGCCCACTGAGAAATCCTTCAAATGGGCAGGATGACGTACCTCAAGGAACTCAGCTGCCTCAATGTTAACAACTTCACTAAGGGCAAGACGCAATCTTAGCCCAGCCCCCAGGATCCTGTAAGTATACTTTAATGTATGATCCTGGGGTCCTGGGATCAAGCCCTGCATTGGGGCTCCTTGTTCAGCAGGGAGCCTGCTTTTCCCTCTCCCTCTGCCTGCCACTCCCTCCGCTTGTGTTCTCTCAATCTCTTGCTCTCTCTCAAATAAATAAAATCTTTAAAAATGTTTAAAAAAATATAAAAATTCCTTTTATCTCTACCCTCTCCCCACCTAAGGTACATGTTGGCAATCATCCTCAAGCATACGACCCAGAGATATACATCTGAAGGGTCTCATGACTAAGGCTTTATTAGAGAGTAATAAATTATATTTTCCCAACAATAGCTAGCTCCCTCAAGGTTCTGGAAAACTTGCTTCCAAAATTCCTTAGAGACTTAGACTCTCCCTAAGCACCACCCCCCAAGCTTGAAAGTACATAATGGGCCACTCGAGTAATGCGCCCAGTGCAGCTCTCTCTGCCTGCGTGACTTGTCCTCATGCTTTAATAAAACCACTTTTTTGCACCAAAGTTGTCTCAAGAATTCTTTCTCGTCTGTCGACTTCAAACCCTAAGGTCTTTCCTACATCAGAAACCAGATAGTCAAATATATCTGTTAGGTGAGCCCAAGTGGTTAGGGCTGTCTTCAAAGTGAAGAAATACAATTATGTAGCTATCAAGTCCAAAAGTTCTTCTCCCAAATGATTACTTGGTTTTGAAGGGACACTTCTAGTTCAGGGGCATGGGAAGTAGCTCCCACCTGTGTGGAAGATGTGTGCTTTTAAGAAAAAAGACTGGTAGGGGTTTGGGGAGGGGAAGAAAGACAAAAAGAGAAAAGACTCGGGGTTCTATGGTCAAAATTTTAACAGTGACTTTACTGAGTGGCATGATTGTAGATGATTTTTATTTTCTTCCTTATGATTTCCTAAATTTTCCAAAATGCCTATCATGAACTTGGATTACTTTTCTATTCAGAAAAAACGTCATTCAGAAAAGACACAAACGAAGCACAGAAAAAAGGTAGAATACGCAGTGGTTTGGAATCTGCGTTCTAGAACCAGACAGCCCTAGGTTAGCTCCTGATCCACATTTATTTCATACAATTGAAGGCGCTCCTGGGATGAAAGTTGCTACATCACTGCCGAAGGGCTCGACTTTTCCGAGGGGCGCTGGAGGGGCCTCAGTTGTGTGTGGCGTTTCCTGGAGGTAGGGGACGGCCTGAAGTAATCTCGTGGAATTTCTCAAGTATCCTTCAAATATATGTTTTTGTTCTGATGCTTTGTAAAAGACCCCTAATGTCAGCTTCTCTTTTAGAGGGGCTGAGGTGTTTTCGCCAGCCTCTTCCCCTTCAACAGTGAGTCTGGTCACATTTCTAGAAAGTCATCCTTCCATCTGGGCCTGCGTTCTGAAGGCAGCGGGTCAGATGTCATCACGGCTCAAGTTCATCACCCCTGTGAGCTTTTTTGCCTGCTAAACGGGACTGACTCCACGCCACTCCCCTTTGTCGCGGGTGTTTTCATTTGCATATGCAAATCTTTTCCTCTTCCTTTTTAAGTGCAATTTTATGTTAATCCCAGTGAAAGGAAGGGGTGTGCAGGCAACCCAGGAAGTGGGTGTGTCCTGCTGTAGAATTGCTGATGTGTTTCAATGCTTTTGTTAGAAAGAGGTGGGAACCATTGGTCTGGTATTGCTGTCACTTAAGACAAGAAGAACAAGGCAGGCGGGGTCCACGGTGGAGAGGGCAAGCTTCTGGAGTGAAGTACTATCATGTACTGACTCATGGCCCCTTTCCACATCAACTCAAACCAAAAGATGATTATTATGTATCCCCCTCCCCCCATATGTAGGGTAAATTGTTAAATCATCATTCAGTAAAGCATGTTTCTGCGGCTGGAATTCCTTGGAGCATGGAATTCTCTAGACAGGAAATTGATTGACCAAAAATCAGGGCCTGAGATTGGGAGCATGGTCCACTGTGACTGTTGATTTGGGACTCATATGAGTCTACGTTCCTTCCTCCTTTCATTAGGAACTTAAATTCATCTGGGCTTTTATTGTTTCTTGCTCTGGAAATCTGCCCTGGAAGGTATTTATTGACCCTGGTCTGATGTCCTGTCATTCTCTCTCCAAGTTTTGGGCTTTAAAAATCCTATCTACTTATCAATCTACCTTTATTTATTTTTGATGGTGCCTTAAAAAAGAACTCATGCCCCTTGTAAAAAGAAATCAAATAGGACAAAGGTTATTGAGTGTTATTAAGTCCGTCTTCTTTAGGTGCCTTCAGGACTCCCCAGTGTGAAAATTGTTTATACCACGAATCCCAGGGGGGCTGTCCAAACTTACCCTTCACATCTGCTGATGATCTTTCAGTCTTTTTACCTGAATATGTAACAACCAAATAGAAACATTTTTATTTATGTTTTTGAAGAGGTGAGAAATGTTCCTTTAGACGGTAGGAGACTGTGGGAGTTAGAATTGTATGACTCCAGCACGGCCTCCAACAGGCTCCACTCATTTTGGGGAGAAAGGCAAATAATGCCAAGGTAAAAGCGAGGCTAGGTCCTGAGCAGTTAGTCATCAAGCTGATTTATGCCTAAGGCATTGTCCTGTTTGTGGCGTAAGCACCAGTGGTGATGAAATGCTACCCTGTAGTCTCTAGGAGGCCAGAGAAGTTCAGCCGAAGGGAAAAGCAGCATCCTCGGTCCTGGCAAGCAAGAAGCAGCACCGCAAACAGACCTGGTCGTTGACCGGTGTTCGTTTCAGTCTCTGTTCTGTTCTGCCAGATGGATGATCTTACGCAAATTCCTTCAACTTTCTGAACCCTAGTGTCCTCATCTGAGGAAGAGGGACCAGCGGTAGTACCTGCCTCAGAGAGCAGATAGAAGGATCAAATCACATTTTGCGTAGAAGTTGGATCACTAGATGGCAACTCTTTTTTTTTTTTTTTTAAGATTTTATTTATTTATTTGACAGAGAGAGATCACAAGCAGGCAGAGAGGCAGGCAGAGAGAGGAGGAAGCAGGCTCCCTGCTGAGCAGAGAGCCCGATGCGGAACTCGATCCCAGGACCCTGAGATCATGACCTGAGCTGAAGGCAGGGCAGAGGCTTAACCCACTGAGCCACCCAGGCGCCCCTAGATGGCAACTCTTATTAAAATAAATAATATGAAAAAGGAATGTGGTTGGTTGCCAAGCGAGTTTCTGGTCTTATCAGGTCACATAACAGCAAAGTTTTAATGATTTTGTCTTCATTTATTTGTTTGTCTAATTACTTTTCCTTTGACCACATGTTACGGAGCACCCTCTATGCCAGATGCCATGGCGGCGTAGTAGGAACCGTTCCCCTGCCTTGATGCCCTCATGTATCCTAGGGGACCACCAAAGAGCCCAGAGGCCATGATGCTGCAGTGTGACACATCTTACAATGATGATCATCGCAGGGTGCCTTAGAAGCATAGTTGTCTTTTGGGGTGGTGGTCACAGAAGGCTTCCTGGCAGAGGTGATGTCTAAGCTGAGACCTGAAGAACAAGGAGTTTGTATGAGAAATAATAAGAGCTACCATGCTTCTGTCTGCCAGGTACCATGCTGTGTTTCACATGTGTTTTCCCATTTAGGACTCACAATGAAACTATGAGGTAGGTACTGTCCTGCCCACTTTACAGATGAGAAAACTGAGGCTTATAGATGTGAAGTTAACTTGCCAAAAAAAAAAAAAAAAATCTAGCTAGTAAGTAGAGGAGCTGAGACTGAGACACAGCATGTGTTCGAGTCCATCTGCCATGTGGGGCCAGCCTGCATTATGCTTATAAAGTGAGGGCAACTCAGGTTAGCAGGAAAAGTTTGTCCTATATGTGGCTATATAGGAGGCCAAAGGAATAAATGGTTTTCTGATATGTGGGAAATAGGAGAGGAGGTGAAGGGTGTGAGTTCAGTGGTTTTCGAGAATGATGTGTCCAGATATGAGGCTGGTGCGGAGAGAGTGGGGGCAGAAAGCTCAGAAAGGAGAGCGCAACAGCAATCCAGTACGAATGGATGGAGATGGCACTCATGTTCCTCCCACTGCAAAGGGCGGGTTGGGGGGAGCCACATGGCCTTCCGCTCTGTGCGTATGAGCTCCCCAGGTACCACTGGACAGATATCAGGGTGCACTGCGCTTTCATGTAAGTCTAGCAGATGAAAGGGCCTGGTTAAGAGGAAGAAAGCAAAGGATTGGGAGGATCAAGCAGACACACTCCGTGTTTGGGGCCATAGCGCAGATTATATATAGACAAATTAGCAGCCATCCAGCTAATACTCTCCATTTTTGGATAGTCCAAGTTCCATACAGATTATCTATGGTTCCAATCATGAGTTGAGCAAGGGATACTGATGGGCCTGGGACTTAATTGCTCATGTATGATTTTTTTGCAGTGATCCGTGTATTCCAAAATGAGCAAGAGTCATTTGGACCCAGTGGTCCTCATAACAACCATTTTTTAGGCAAAGACATGGGAGGTAGAGACGGAATGAGTGTCTGGGATTCATGATCTGAAGTACCACCTTGGACCAGAGACCTCTGGCCAGGCCTGCTGATACAGCTGGCCCATGTTTCTGTATGACCGGCTGTTTTCCAGAAAAGCCTTTTGAACGCTTCGGGCTTCGCAGGGCCATAGTTAAAATTCTGGCATATGTTTACCTCGCAGTTATTTCTCGAATGACAGTTAGGTACGAGGCACTGTGCTAAGTGCTGTGGACACAGCTGGGAGCAAATAGACAGACTTGGCCCCGTGGCGGTAAATATGTATGTGCAAAGGACACTCTGAAGGAAATGAACGGTGGACAGGATGGAAGAACATGGCGGCCGTGCTGCGGTAGGTTGGGGGAGGCCTGTCTGAGGAGGTGGCGTTTAGGATGGGACCTGAAGGTGAAGCAGGATAAGAGCAAGCAAGAAGTCCCCATGATGAGAGAGCACTGGGTATGTCTGAGGGGCTAAGACAGGCTGGTGTGGGTAGAGCAGAGGACTGTGGGAGATGCCCAGCAAGGCTCGCCAGGCCCTGTCCCATGTGCTGCAGTTGGAATGGCTCGAGGAGTGGGCGCCTCTAGCGCTGATAGGTGGAAAAGTCACTGAGCTGAAGCAGCCACAACACCCACACTAACAGGCAGGTACACTTTGTAGCAAGAGCAGGGCAGAGGAGGTCCCCGCCAGCCATGGAACATCACTGACTGGACCGGAGGTTTCCGAACCTTCTCAGCTGACAGAGCCCTGAGGGCCTCAGTGATGCTTTTTCAAGGCACCCTGAAGCTGAAAGAGATACCTAATGGTTTCATTTATGAAGTAGTTGGGTCCAGACAATTTCCTAAGTCTGTATGTTCTAACAACTTTTTAGTAGTCATTTGAAACAAGTGATAACACATAAATGGAAAGAAGAAAACAGTATTTCTGTTGCTTCTCAAGTTGCCAGATTACTAATGGGCTGTGTGTGGGGAGGGAATCAGATTGGACGCTGCTGCCTTCATTTCCTGTTCCACACTGATTTCCTTATGCCGCTGTATAGTGACTGGGAGACACGGCTTGGCCAAGATAGGCTGGCATTGAAAGGAATGTGGCGAGGAGTGTCTGACATTGACACGGGGAACAGCCCTGAGTTGGACAGTGTTCAACAGGTGGTGAGCATCCTGGGTTTCCTTTGCAGAATTTCAAATATCTCACAGCACTTCTGTGAATTTACCTGGTAACCTGGGGGTGATTGGTGGACAGCGTGGGGATCGCGGAACTAGACATATTAGTTTCTGATTGCGGAACCGAGATCATCCTTTGGTGCTAAATCCAAAGCCACATTTGAGTCCATAGTAGCATTCTGTGTGAGGACTCCAGGAAACAATGGTGACAGTCTTTCTGAAAACTCTTATCTTGTTTACTTTTAAATCCATAGGGATACCCCAGAGTGCTAACCTAGTCTGACTACTTTGGATAGAGGAGAGAGGAGGGAAAGCAGGCAAGAGCGTGAAAGCATGTGCCATGGAATATAAGAGGACGTCGGTGTGTGATATACAATAGTGATTCGGAGCCCTTATGAAGAAATAAATGCTTCGATTCTGAACGGTTGGTTGTTGTCAGAACCTACAGTTAAGCTGGCTAAAACTTGGGGCATTGCCCTTTGTAATCAGGAACATCCTTCCAGTAAGGCCACTGTAGAACATGAGGAGAAGTCAACATCCGGCTCCACCAGCATATTTCTTGGGTTGCTCTCATCAATTTCCTTAGTTGGATGCCATTCTTGGTGAGTGAAAGGAAGTGTGAGGGTTAGTGAGTGAGTAGATGAGCAGACCTGTCTTAGGAATGCTCCAGAACCTGGCTGCAGTATCAATACTAGGCTATCTCAAAGAACAGTAGTCAGGAGAACTGGTTGACTTTAAGGCAACTTAACTTTCTCTTTGTGCATGACATCATACGTGTAAATTTTCCAGGCTGGTTGAGACACGGATGAAACCAGTTCCCGTGGCAACAGGGAGATATCCTTACATCATCCTTGTGATGGCCCGATCCAGGAAATCAGCGGGAGAACCCACAGTACTACACAGAGGTGGGATGTGTCCTCACTGGTTAACCCTGTAGGTATGAGAATGAAGAAGTGCTCTTCGGTTGGCTTTAGGCCATCCCATTCTACCTGGCAGTTGCCCAGAGAGACACTTCCTGGGGGGGAATCCTAGCCTTGGAAATGTTTCAAATTCGTGTCATCCTGTTGAATGGTCCAAGTCCTATTTGCATGGCGTAGCCATCAGAGTTTCCTTCTGGGTCTGCTGACTTTGGTCATGGCATGCCACCGGGACAGTGGGTCCAGTGGTAAATTTATGCAGAAAAAGCATGACTTCCTTGGGGGCTGGGGTGGGAAACAGTGATATATCCTTTTTTTTTTTTTTTTTTTTTTAAGATTTTTATTTATTTATTTGACAGACAGAGATCACAAGTAGGCAGACAGGCAGGCAGAGAGAGAGGAGGAAGCAGGCTCCCTACTGAGCTGAGAGCCAGATGCGGGGCTTGATCCCAGGACGCTGAGATCATGACTTGAGCCAAAGGCAGAGAGGCTTTAACCCACTGAGCCATCCAGGTGTCCCAGTTATGTATCCTTTTAAGCTTGGATGACCTGACCTGGAGCCACCTTTTCTCTCTACATATTTCATTTAAATAAACTCATGCTACCTTTTGAGGTGGAATATAGGGCATAGTTAAATGTAATGGTCTCCAAGAGCCCAGATGCTTAAACTCAGATTTATTGTTTATATGGCACTGGGGAAGGTACTCAGTTTTTCTCTTTTTATTTTATTTTATTATTTTTTAATTAAAAAAATTTTTTAATAACATATAATGTATTATTTACCCCAGGGGTACAGGTCTGTGGAATCACCAGGTTTACACACTTCACAGCACTCACCGTAGCACATACCTCCCCCAATGTCCATATGTTTTAATTTTTTTATTAAAAAATTTTTTTAAGATTTTTTTTTAAAGATTTTATTTATTTATTTGACAGACAGATCACAAGTAGGCAGAGAGGCAGGCAGGAAGAGAGAGGAGGAAGCAGGCTCTCCACGGAGCAGAGAGCCCGATGCGGGGCTTGATCCCAGGACCCTGGGATCATGACCTGAGCCAAAGGCAGAGGCTTTAACTCACTGAGCCACCCAGGTGCCCCCTTTTTAAAGATTTTATTTATTCATTTGACAGAGAGAGAGAGAGAAAACACAAGCAGGGGGAGAGGGAGAGGGAGAAGCAGGCTCTCCACTGAGCGAAGAGCCTGATGCAGGGCTAGATCCCTGGGATCATGACCTTAGCTAAAGGCAGAGGCTTAACCTACTGAGCCACCCAGGCACCCTAATTTTTTTTTTATTTTATTTATTCATTTGACACAGAGAGAGCGAGAGAGAGAGAGGTACTCAGTTCTTCTATGCTGTACCTCCCTCATGTTAAAATGTGGGCTCCTTTTCTAGTACTCATCACAGAGGACTATGTGAAGATGGAAGTACGTACTGCATATGAGGACTCATATGCATTCATAGCAGAACCTGGCTTCTATCAGACACTTGGTACCTATTAAGAAGTTATTTTTATTATTTTAAGACTGCTTTCCTCCAGGGGCAGAGACATAGATTATGAAGTCCTTCGAGCCAAGATGCCTCATTCTCTTCTATGTCTTTGAGTCTTTAGAATAAAATTGGGCACAGAATTGATGTTATTGATGAACAGATTATAGAAATTTTCCCCAATGAACCCTCGTACATTGTTAGTGGGAATGCAAGTTGGTGCAGCCACTTTGGAAAACAGTGTGGAGATTCCTCAAAAAATTAACAATAGAGCTACCCTATAACCCTGCAATTATACTACTGGGTATTTACCTCAAATATACAGATGTAATGCACAGAAGGGCCATCTGTACCCTAGTGTTCATAGCAGCAATGGCCACAAATGCCAAACTGTGCAAAGAGCCAAGATACCCTTCAATGGACAAATGAATAAAGAAGATATGGTCCATATATTCAATGGAATATTACTCCTCCATCAGAAAGGATGAATACCCAACTTTTGTATCAACATGGACGGGACTGGAAGAGATTGTGCTGAGTGAAATAAGTCAAGCAGAGAGAGTCAATTATCATATGGTTTCACTTACTTGTGGAGCATAGGAATAACACAGAGAACATGGGGAGATGGAGAGGAGAAGTGAGTTGGGGGAAATCGGAGGGGGAGATGAAGCATGAGATACTGTGAACTCTGAGAAACAAACTGAGGGTTTTGCGGGGAGGAAGATGGGGGGATGGGTGAGCCTGGTGGTGGGCATTAAGGAGGGTACTATTGCATGGAGCACTGGGTGTGGTGCATAAGCAAAGAATCTTGGAACACTGAAAAAATAAAATAAAATAAAATAAAATAAAAAAGAAATATTCCCCAGTGGATACTCAGGCACTGCTGAAGGCTACGAGAACTCACAGGGCCCTTGGTCATGAAACCAATGCAATGAGATAGTCCACAATTACAGTTCCAGAGGCTCTTAACTCCTTTTCTCCTATATCTACTCAAAATTATTGAATTTGAATGGAATATCTTTATTCAGATTCTCTCATTGTTCTATGGGAAATTTTTGGATCTAAGGCTCAAAGTCAAGGCCCCCTATTCTGACAAAATCTGAGGCTTGTAGGAGCCAGGTAGGAAAAGTAAATAAGTAAAGGGTGCCACTTGTGTGATTCAGGATGTCACTGGAGACATCAAAATACCACGGTGCTCACACCCTATCTAAATGCATTCAAATTCAATTTTTAAACATTAAGACCTTTACTTTTTAGAGCGGTTTAAGTTTCCCAGCAAAATTGAAGGTAAGGCACAGAGAATCCTCATGTACCATCTGCCCCACCCCCACACGCACAGCCTCCCCATTATCACCAGAGTGGTACACTGGTGACGGTGGATGAACGTACACTGACGTGTCATTGTCACCCAAAGTCCACAGCTTGCATGACGGTTCACTCTGGGTGTTGTTTACTGTATGGGTTTGGACCAATGTATGGTGACATGTGTCCACGATTATGATATTGTGTAGATTATTTTCCCTGTCTTAGAAATCCTCTGTCTGCCTTTCCATCCCTTTTCTCACCAGTTCCTGGAAACCTCTGATCTTTTTATTGTCTTCATCATTTTGCCTTGTCCAGCAGGTCATAGTGTTAAAATTGTACACTATATAGTTTTTTCACATGGGCTGCTTTCACTTGGTAATATGCATTTAAGTTTCCGTCATGTCTTTTCATGACTTAATACCCATTTTTTTTCAGTGCTGAACCATATGTCCTTGTCTGGATGTCCTGCAGGTCATTCATTCATTCATTCATTCATGTAAGACATCTTTGTTGCTTCCAGGTTTTGGCAGTCCTCAGTGAAGCTGCTGTCAACATCCATGTGCAGGTTCTTGTGCGCACACAGTTTTCACCTCCTTTGGGTAAATACGAAGGACTGCGGCTGCTGGATGGTATCGTCAAAGTACGCGTAATCTTTTTTTTTTTTAAAGATTTTTTCATTTATTTATTTGACAGAGATCACAAGCAGGCAGAGAAGCAGGCAGAGAGAGAGGAGGAAGCAGGCCCCCTCTGAGCAGAGAGCCCGATGCGGGACTCGATCCCAGGACTCCGGGATCACGACCAGAGCCGAAGGCAGACGCTTTAACCCACTGAGCCACCCAGGCGCCCAAAGTACGCATAATCTTGTAAAAAACCGTCAAGCCCCTTCCAAAGTGGCTATGCCTCCAATTCATTTCTAAAAAACAGTATTTTTTGGTCACTACAAACAAACAAACAAAAAATGTTTTTAATCACTACAACAAACACATCTGTGGGTTGAATTAGACTGTACTGATGGATTGCAGCTTTGGAAAGGTTGCATAAAACTTGCCAGGGTAAAATAAAGCTCAGAATTCTGCACTAAGACTCCTAGCGAATATGACTTCTTTTGATATCTCCTTGGTCTCTGTGAAAAATGGGATGAATGAACAATGATCTCCTCTTCAAAGGGCTCAGGACAAAAGTGCTTTCAGTGTAGTGCTGGTACCAAACACATCCAGGAAGACAGAGATCCCCTCCCAGGAAGCACTGAAACAAGTGCTTTCATTCATTCATTCACTCGTCCATGACACTTTCATTGAATGTGCAGCGCATCGTTTGTTTGGTTGAGAGAGGATCCGTTTTCCTAAGGAGTTTACAGTTTAGCAGGGGCAGTAAACCAAGTGCTCGGCTGGCTGTTAAACAGGACAGGATGAGAGCCATGCTCCGAGACCACAGAAAGTGCAAGGGGAACTTAAGTGACAGAGAGAATGTGCCCAATGAAGAGGATGAGGGCAGATGACGTGAAGCAGGAGACTATCATGGTAGACTGGAAGGAAGGGGCTACCTTGTGATAAGGAGAAGAGGGAAGGGGAGGGGGTAATGAAGTAAGAATATGCAGGGCCCAAATGTCGAAAAGATGCCAAATAGTTCTTCCCTTGAGTTTAGTGTCCACTGAAGAAAAAGTGTAAGCTTTGCGCAGTGGCAGTATCGTAGCCAATGAGGTTTATCCAAGGCGCGATTGTTGCTAATTGAAGAAAAAGTGGACAAGGAAGCTGGGAAGATGACGGCAGACAAATGCACAAACAATTGCTCCTGGGTTGAACCCTATGAACAAAGACCAGTTAAGGTTAGAGAGAGATTAGAGCTCTTCACGGAACATGGACTCTTTTCCCCAAACTCTCTATGCTTTGGTTTCTTCTTCTGTAAAATGAGGATAATACCAGCACATTATTAATGACTTCTTGTAATGTTCTTACAAGAAATACTACTACTTACTGAGCAAAAGCCATGGGTCTGATTCTGTGCCATATGCCTTCATATGCATTCACTGATTTTATCCTTATAACCACCTTACGAAGAAGTACTTTATAATCCCCAGTGACATCTGAGGAAAGTGAAGCACAGAGAGGAAAAGTAACTCAACATACATCACAGAGATAGGAAATGGCAGGGCAGGGATCATAAGAGCCTACATAATGTACGATTTGGTCGAGATCGTACAAAGGAGCTCTTGCTGCCTGTCTATAGCACGCACTCAGTGCATAATACTTACCATTATTCATTCTATTGCCATTGTTACTTAACCGGAAGAATCACCTTAGGTTTCGTGGAGGGGGTGATATTTGCAATCAGCCTTGAGAAGGGCACTCTAGACCATGGGCCCAGCAGGAGCTGTGTAACCTTGCCACGGAGAGTGGGGACAGGAGCCCCTGAGACTGGGGGCAAGGCTCCAAGGGAAGCAGGAGAGAAGGGTTCAGTGACGAGGCAAAGCAATGGCCTGGCTGTCTAGCGGTAGACAGTGTGTCAGCATCCGAGGTTTTAAATATAGGAAGAGAAGAGGTCAGAGCCTTTGCTTAACTTTCTGTTTTGTGAGCTAAACTGTCTGTGCTTGAGGTCCTGCTGCCCTCCAGGGCAGCGCTCCAACCCTGAGTCCTGGCTGGGAAGTGCCCACTTCTGGTGGTGATGCCCCGGGCCAGAAGAGGAAACAACAGTAATAGGAATCTCCGTTCAGGAGTCCAGCTTTCACTTGAGACTCCTCCCTCCGTGGGGACAGGCCATCTCCGGGTACTTGTGTGTGTGGAGGGGAAAGAGAAACTCAAGAGGAGAAGCGCCCCCGTGAGTCATGTGGCTTTCTGCACCATCTCTCCCGTTTCTCCCTCCCCTGGTGACACTTCCTTTTAAGATCCAAAAAAGCAAAAGCTGACTTAAACCATCTCCAGGACCAAACATTCCTGGGTGAAAATGAGGGGCTTCTCAAGAGGAAATGAAAGAAGACAGAGATGTGGTGACCTTAAGAGTTTTCTGCTGTGACCCCTGGACAGATTCATGTTGAAATAGAAAGATGCGTCCGAAAGCCTGACGCAGACGCAGGTGTTCGGAGCTCCTGCTGGACACACACAGAGGGGAGGCATTCTCCAGAATCATCTTGAGGTGGAGTCTTTGACTGGGAAGCGGGCTGTTGAAGTGGAAAGGGCACAGAAACAGAAACCAGACCACCCGGGGTCTTTTGGTTTAGTGTTTTCTGAAGGGCAAGTGTCCCGAGAGGTGATTTTAGATTGCAAAGGAACAACTTATTAAAAAGTCACAAACTGGGATGCCTGGGTGGCTCCGTCGGTTAAGCGTCTGGCTTCTGCTCAGGTCATGATCTCAGGGTCCCGGGATTGAGTCTCACGACGGGCTCCCTGCTCTGTGAGGAGACTGCTTCTCCCTCTGCCTGCCATTCCTCCCGCTTGTGCCACCTTTCTCTCTCTGACAAAGAAATAAATAAAATCTTAAAAAAAAAAAAATAGCTACAAATCCCAGATGAGAACTTCCCCCATTTCAGAGTCATTTTTCAGTTCCTCAGATGCCATTTAGGGAGGAAGCGTCAGTTTGGGGCTAGCGTGTCTTCAAGACCTTCCCATCACTTGTGGATCTCCTTCGAACAGGGTGCAGTCCTCAGGGACAGAGGCTGTAGCAGGCAATCCCACCAGTCCAGCCTTGGTTCACTCTCCTATTTCCTCAGGAGAACTTTAAGAAATTACTTAGGGCTGGGCTTCTCTGTCCCCTGAGGAATTCTAGTTTAATAGATCTGGGGGGAAGCCTGTGTATTGGGACTTTTAAAAGCTCTCCAGGCAACAGTTTCTTTCTTTCTTTTTTTTTTTTTTTTAAAGATTTTATTTATTTATTCGACAGACAGAGATCACAAACAGGCAGAGAGGCAGGCAGAGAGAGAGGAAGGGAAGCAGGCTCCCTGCTCAGCAGAGAGCCCAACGTGAGGCTTGATCCCAGGACCCTGGGATCATGACCTGAGCTGAAGGCAGAGGCTTAACCCACTGAGCCACCCAGGCGCCCCAGGCAACAGTTTCTAATTAAAATCATTTTATATTGTATTTATGAATCTAGTCATGGCAAGTTATACTGCTTTTCTATTTAGGTAACGAAGTAAAATTTCCTTTCAATATCAATGACTTATGTTAAAATATCAAGTGCCCGTTAAGAAAAAATAAAAACAAACCACGACAGAATTGTGCCAGTGGCATTTAGCTGTGGCAAAAACAAAGTATACATTGAGTAAACTTTGCAAAGCTCTGTCTTGGATCTTTGCTCAGCTCTACCATATCTGACCTCCTGTGGGTCCAGTCTTCCTCTCCATGACAAAATGGAAACAATGATCCCAGGTCACCTTTTTTCTCAGTGTGTTTACTGCAGGAATCCAATTACTGATCTTCAAGTTTGACTTACTAGACAAATGTGAGGCAGGAGATGACCCATGCTACAGGGAGGGGCTGATGGCAGATTTCTAGTGAGCTGGATCTGGGGCGTCTTAGACTGGGCTATTTGGAACTTTTCTTTGTCCCTGTCAAGATGACCCATTGGTCTCCATGAGAGGTCTCATAACCTCCAGTGAGTGATTTTATTCCAGCGGTGGTAAACTAAAGACCAGCTCAAAGTCCCACTAAGATCTCCAATGGTTGCACATTTGTTTTTTGTTTGTTTGTTTTTTAAAAGATTTTACTTATTTATTTGACAGAGAGAGAGCAGGGGGAGCAGCAGACAGAGAGGAGGAAGCAGCTCCCCCACTGAGTGGGAAACTTAATGCAGGGCTCCATCCCGGGACCCTGGGATCACGGCCTGAGCTGATGAAGGCAGAGGCTTAACCGACTGAGCCACCCAGGGTTGCATGTTGGAATGGAAGCTGGACGTCCTGTATTCCCACCCTCTCCGTCAGCATCTTCCAAAATATTGTCATCTCCAGCTGTAATCAGTGCCTTAATTAATTAATGAGATACTTTATATTCTTTTTCTGTTCTCAGTCTGAAATCTGAATTTTTCCTCTTTATAAAAAATAGCTTTAGTAATCTATAATTCATATACCATATAATTCTCCCATTTAAAATGTACAGTTCAGTGTTTTTTAGTACATTTGCGTAGGTGCAACTGTTTCCGCAGTTGTAGAACCTTTCATCGTCTTGGGAATGAAGCCCCAAACCCTTGCCTTATCACTCTGCTACCCCAGCCACCCTACCTGTCCTAGGCAACTATTCATCCACTTTCTGTCTCTATAGATTTCCATACTCTGGACATTTCATATAAATGGAATCATGCAATATATAGTCTCTTATGACAGGTTTGTTTTATTGAGCGTGATTTCAAGCTTCATCTATGTTGAAGCACGTATCGGTGCTTCATTCCTTCTCATGGACAAGTAACATTACGTTGTATGGATGTGTCACATTTCGTTTACCCATAAGTCCATTGGTGGACTTTTGGATTGTTTCCAGCTTTTGACTGCTATGAATAATCCTACTATGATATTCGTATTCAGGTTCCTGTGTGGACACACGTTTTCATTTTTCTTGGATAGTTACCTAGGATTGGAATTGCTGGGTCATATTGTAAATCTATGCTTAATCATTCAGGGAACTGCTAGACTGTTTTCCAAAGTGGCTCCACATTTTACATTCCCATCAGTAGTGTAGGAGAGCTCCGATTTCTCTATTTTCTTACCAACATTTATTGTCACCTGGCTTTTTGATCGTAGCCATCTGAGTGGGTAGGAGGTGATATCTCATTATGGTTTTGATTTACATTTCCCTGATAACTAATGGGATAGAGAGTCTTTTCATGTATTTATTGGCCATTTAATGTCTTTCTTGGAAAAATGTCTATTTAGATCCTTTGCCCATTTTTAATTAGGTTATTTGTCTTTCTATTATTAAACTGTAAGAGTTCTTTATATATTCTAGATATAAGTCCCTTATCAGATATATGATTTGCCAATATTTTTCTCGTTCTGTGGGTTGTTATTTCACTTTCTTGATGGTGTCCTTTGAAGTAAGCAAGTTTTAAATTTTGAGATCTCATTTATGTATTTTTTTTCTTTTGTTGCTCATGAAGCAAAAGCAGTCCTAACAGGAAAGTTGATAGCAATAAATGCCTACATTAAGTTAAAAAAAAAAAAGAATCTCAAATACAGAACCTTACTTTATACCTCAAGAAACTAAAAGAGGAAGAACAAAGAAAGTCTAAAGTTAGCAGAAAGAAGGAAGTAAAAAAGATCTCAGTGGAAATAAATGAAATACAGAGTAAAGACATTAGAAAAAGGCAGTGAACTTTCTTTTTCTGAAAAGATAAAATAGACAAACCATTAGCTAGATTTACCAAGAAAAACAATGAGAGATCTCAAATAAATAAAATTAGAAATGAAAGAGGAGACATTACAACTGATAACACATGAAAAATGTGATGAATGAACAATTATCTACTCTTCAAAGTCTCAATTTGTTTTTTCTTCATTTTCAGGCAATGATATGATATTTCTCTTTATTCTTTCAATGTGGTAAATTGTAGGTATCGATTTCTAAATATTAACTCAGACTTACATTTCTATAATAAACTACTTAGTTGTAATACATTGTCATTTATTGCTGGCTTTAATGCATCAATGTTCATGAGTGAAATTAGTCTGTAGTTTTCCTTCCTCAGAATACCCTTGTCAATTTTTGACATCAAGACTACGGTGGCCTCAAAACCAGTTAGTGAGTGCTCCATTTCATTTATTGTAGAATCTGACATTATTTCTTCTTTAAATACTTGGTAAAACTCACCAGTAATGCTATCTGGGCCGGTGGTTTTCTTTTGGGAAAGATTTTTAATTATGTATTCAATTTATTTAATATTAATAGTATTGTTTCAATTTCCTATTTCTTCTTGTGTTATTTCTGTTAAGTTATATTATTCTAGGAATTCGTCTATTTCCTCTAAAATTTAAAGTTTTGAAGTACAAAATTATACCTTATGATCTTTTTAATGCTTAAAATAGCTATAATAATGCTCCTTTCCATTTCTGGTATTGGTTGTTCCTTCTTTTTGATCTTGATTTACCTCAGTAGAGATTAATTTTCTATTTAATTATTTTCTGTTCTTATTTTCTTTCTTCTACTTTCTTTAGGTTTACTTTGTGATTTCATGCCTGGCTTCTTGAGATAGAAGCATAGATCATTGTTTTTTCATTCTGTCTTTCTTTTTAATATATGAGTTTTAAGATTGTTTATTTTTCTGTATGCATGATCTTAGAGCTTCCAAATTAATTTATTATTTTGGTTACCTGCTGTTACATCACCAGCTCTGATCAGAGTGCTCAGTCCCTCCTATGCTCAAAGTGTCCTAAAGGCTTCTTATTTCATGTAAGATAAAGCCCAGATCCTTACACTGGCACACTTGTCCCACTGTGATTTGCCCCAGCTCCCTCATTGGTTTCATCTGCTACTGCTCACTCCCATATCCAGCTTGCTCCAGCCACACTGGCCCCCCTGATGTTCCTTAGAAGCATCAGACACAATCCTGTCTCAGGTATTTCTTGCTTGCCACTTGCTGCCAACCCTCTCTAGAAACTTTATATTTCAGAAAAACACATGACTTGCTACCTTTCTCTATTCAAGTCTCTGTTAGGATGTACTTTTTCTTAAAGGCTTTTATGAACACCCAATATAAAATAGCACCACTTAGCACACTCTATCCCCTTCGTCCTGATTTATTTTTCTTTTTTATTATGCTTCTGGCCAACTGACCCAAAATAAATTTAAATTTATTGGTTCCTCCCTTTTTGCCTCTCTAGAATGTAAGCTCCATGAAAGCAAGAATTTTTTTTCTTTTCTGTTTCATTTACTGCTCCAAACCCTAAACAGTGTCTGGTATATAGTAAATAATCTATAATATTTCTGGCATATAGTAAGTAATCTGCAAATGTTTTTTTAAGATTTTATTTATTTATTTAGTTGACAGAGAGAGATCATAAGTAGTCAGAGAGGCAGGCAGAGAGAGAGAGAGGGAAGCAGGCTCCCTGCTGAGCAGAGAACCCGATGTGGGGCTCAATCCCAGGACCCTGGGATCATGACCTGAGCTGAAAGCAGAGGCTTTAACCTACTGAGCCACCCAGGTGCCCCAGTAATCTGCAAATATTAATTGAATGAATGGACTCTGCTTGGAGTAAGGAGATCTGGATGACATATTTCTGAATCTGTCATCATCAGCCCCACAACCTTGAGCAAATTTAACTTTCTAATCCCCAGTTCTTTTGTTACAATTGTGCCCATCAGATACTGAACTGGAAAGTTCTTTATGAAGTATAAAAAAATTATAATAAGACATTTTTACTATTATGGTCAGAAAATGTCTTACATGTCCCCACTTTCTTTTTTCCTTTTTTTTGGATTTCCATAGCATTAAAAAATTCACTCCTTTAGTATAAGGCATTTTGTTTATATTTGGCTCTACATACATACATAGGTATGTTTACTGGAAAGGACAACATTTTCACACTTCTGTAGCCACTAGCAAGTCAGTATGAATGGGTATAGGATTCTTCGTCACAAAAGGCACAGAATATAGGAGAGGCTTGTTTTGATGGATAAAACAGCAAGTAAAGGTCTAGAGCATGAGGGAGAGGAAGTTCTGGAAGGATAGTTTCAAGGCATTGGGGAAAAATTAAGAAGTCTTTTATTGCTCGGGTTAGACTATGTTATGCTGCAGTAGAAAACCACCTCAAATTTTCAGTAGTGTAACCAAGGAAAGGTTAGTTTTTTGTCATATAGAATCTGCCATGGGTTTATGCTACTTATCAGGGGTATGTTTGGATATGTGTTTATGTGTGGGATTTTGTAGGAAGTCTTGATTAAACAACTTCAATTAATTTAGTAACATTTTGTATGAGTATTACAGTCCTATGTGTTAACAGAAGATTTCAGAGAGTTTATGTGGGAATATGCTTGAATAATCTCGTGTGACTTTGTAGCCCTTTCCACACAGAGTTTAGACATAATTGATGCATTCTGCAACTGAAAGTTGTCATGTGTTTATGGGGGAATGGGACATATTATTTGATTTACAACTTCAACAAAATGTTGCTATTTATTGAGCACTTCCTGTGTAACAGGTACAAAGCTAAGGGTTTCAGACATCCTATTTCACTTAATCCTCAAAACAACTCACTGAGGTAGGTCTTATTATTCTATGCACTTTATAGTGAGGAAACATGTTCAGAGGTATGAAGTAATTTGACTTCAGTCATATAACTAAGTGGCAGAACTTAGACAAAATTCAGGTCTGCTTGGCTCCAGAGTTCACGGTCTTACGAATGGAATGCGGCCCCACCCTTCCCTACCTCCAAGTAATACATCCTAAATGAAAAACTGTCACTAGCCTATCAACAGACCAGAATTAATGATGACAACGATGATGGTAACAAGTATAGTAACAAGGTGAGGGCTGTATTTGATTTCATAGCATTTGGGCCCTGGTTTGGGCTGCCAAAAATGTCCTGTTATATATGTTTTACATTCCCAACATTATCATCACTCCTTTGGGCTTACTTCGCTGCTGGTAGACCCCAGTTAAAATGCAAATCCTTTCCTGGGAGCAATTAACACCAATCATTATGACAACATCAGCCAATTTCTGACATCAGGGAAAACAATCAAGTGGAGAAGACAAAGTTTACAATAGTTTGTTACGAAGCAATTTAATGTAGCACATACTCAAATGAGAAATTAAATATAATTGAGTGGAAGGTATATTTCACATGAACATAGTGGGTAGGTCAGTGAGGAAAGGGTTTCATAACTGAGAACAACTATCAATGAAGTCTTCCTAGGGTAACACTGGATACAATTCTAGAAGTTGTGACTGATTTGAAAAACATTTATTTGTCTAACAATCCAGGTTTCCTAAAATCTTTTATAATAATTCTCTAGTGTTTTCTTCTGCCCATAGCTGTTACCTTTCTCCATCGTCTCTGTTTCAGGGAAATACTTCTTCCTTTCCTCCATGTGACTTGGGTGGGAGCTGCCATCTTTTAAAAAGCCTCTCTCCCAGACAGCGTTAATTGGCTTGAAATAAGCACTTCATCTAATTTGGGCCAATCATAATACCCAAATTTGTGGCTCCAGTCGATGAGTTCAGTGATGTTTACCTAACCCAAAATTAGCTAATTAGTTCTGTTTGTTGGAATTTTGAGTTTGGTACTAGAGAGAGTGAATCTCAGTTCTTCTATGGGTTTGTGCTTTGTTGAGTTCTGAGATATGGAGCTACAGTGATCATCTTCCTAGCTGGTCTATTTTAAGAAAGAATAAGGTTGACCTGCAGAATGAAACAGAAATGAGGGGCACAAAGAGTTTCTGGGTGGCATTTAATTATGATTCCCAGGGTCTCTGAGATCCACATTTATGCCTTGCTTTGGTTGATCAGTCTTCATATAAATAGCTCCTCATAATTCCCACTGCCACCACTAATTTTTGCCCTTAGCTAGTTTGCCCTATTTTTTGCCTGTACGTAGTTTGAGGTGAATTTCTGTCACATACATCTAACAGCTCTGATGATTATCTCGTTGTGACTTTAGCTAAAATAGGTAAAGTAGGGATTATATTTATTTTACAGAGAAAAAAAATGAGGCTCATAAAAAAAGAATGGAACCAAGATGCTAAAAAAGATGAAGAGCTGACCTAAAACAAATGTCTAGTCTTCTCTCCCTGGAGAAAACATCGGTAGGTACAAGGAGATAAGGACAGGAAAAGTCTGCTGGCTTAGGAGACTCAGTATATTAACCATGACTAGGATAGCTTCCCATTGCTGTGGGACTTTTGAACGATCTGACACCAAATTTTTGTATAATTTTAGCTTTTTTTCCCCCCTTGCCAGCAAGCTTTGGCTTTTGAGGAAACAAAGGAAGCCTGGTTCCACCACAGCACCCACTTTCCGTTTACTTTAGGCCCATGGGGTTACCCAGGCCTGAAATCAGTCATAACCATCTGTTTGTACTGTAGTGATGTAACACTGAAAGAATGGCTTTTGACAAGGACTGATTTCAAAATGATCTGAAATGACTGATTTGTCTCACTCTTACCAGAGCATGCTGAAACTCTTATTAACCTAGAGATATAGAAAAACACAGTAAGAACAATCTCTTGAGTTTAAGGACAAGTTTTGCTTATGTTGTCTTCCAAAAAAAAAAAAAAAAAAAAGGAAGACAAGTGGAACTTGGGACTTAGAAACTTAAGAGAAATATAAATCCTATGACCAAAAATAATGCACCCTGGGTTCTTACAAAGAGAGAGCTGTGCTAGATAATATAAATGGTCTCAGGGGCCCATTCCCTGAGACCCAGGGATAAGAGTCACAACCCTGGTTCTCATGGCCGGGAGTATTATTTCTCAAATTTTAATCATCTTTATGATTTATGCTATATCTACTTACTACATTTAAAAAATTATTAACCGAAATATATTTTTAATGTAGTTTTTACTTGGACTCAATTTTAAACTTAATTTCATTTTAGCAAGATAGATGGGCTAGTTCCATTTTTTTAAGACTCTTCAAATTAAAAAGTTTATAAATATTAAAATTAAAAAGTCTATTATGACCTAAAATTTTCTTATGTATCCTTAGTGGTATGTGGGCCACACTTTGGGAAACCCTGGCTCAGGGAAAAAGAAAAACCCCCACATTTGAAGAACTATGACCTCATTGCATCTTCTCTCATGAAGTATTATGAGCACCATCAGAGATGAGTAAACCGAGGTTAGGACTTGTGCAAGGTTCCACAAAAACCACGCTGGGATGAAACTCAAGTTTTCTGAGCAAAGTCAGATTCTAGCTTCTAGCTGAATGTATGGAGGGTCTTTTCCCATACAGAAGTTCAAGCCCTTTTTGACTGTTGGCCCTTTTGCTTCCTGCCAGAATGCCTCACATGCAGCGTGGTCTGTAGTGATACCTACCTGTGGTTATTGGAACCCAGCCTGCTGGACCAAAGAAAGGAAGTCTGCCAGGCAGATGTGAAATCCAAAAGAGGACTTTCATCCATTGCTATCAACAGCTCTACCACCTCATGCCCCCATGGATTTTTTGTGAAGTATTTTTGTGGTTTACCAGTCTCTCACTAGGCAGGGCCATTGTCCTGGGTTGACCTTATCCACTGGTGGAAAGTACAGCTGGGACATTTGGAATGGTTACAGTTTGACTTTGACTCTTGGCAGCTCACTGTCACTCTGAAGTTTTTTGGTGAGACCTTGAACCAAATTTTGTTGTTGAGGATTGCAGGATGCCTCCTAATCTTGGGGGACATTTTGAGTCATAACTGGCAGCAGCTTTTTGATGACAACTCCAGCAAGCTCAGAGGAGAAGCCATCTCTCTCTCTTATAGGAATATGACTTTGGGTAACTCACTTTGAACTCTGGACCCGTGGGTGTGATCTATACTCCCACTGAGCTCTGATTTGCAGTGTGAGGCTTTTTATCCTCCTCCTCTTACTACTTCTTCTTTTATGAATAGAAGTAATGTTCATGTCTGCATCTTTCTCTAAAACAGATTTTTTAAGTCTCATAGTTAAATTATTATTTAAAGCCTTTTTATTTTGAGATAATTGTAGATTCATATGCATTTTTACAAAATGCTATGGATAAATCCTGTTTACCTTTTACCCAGTTTTTCCTAATGATAATATTCTAAAAGAAATTTTAGAATTACTGAGATACAATTTCATATATAATAAAACTCACTCATTTAAAATATATAATTTCAGTGCTCGCTTTGGTAGCACATGTAATAAAATATACAGTTTCATGAGCTTTCACTAATATATACAGCTATGTAATTGCTATCACAAAATACAGAACATCTCCATCATCCCCAAAAGTTCCTTCATGTCCCTTTGTAGTTAATCACCTCTCCCCATTCCCCGAGAAGCGACTCGTCTCTTCTCTGTCCCTATATTTTTGTCTTTCCTAGACTATCTTTTAAATGGAATCATATGGTATGTAGTTTTTTTTTTTTTAAGATTTACTTATTCATTTTAGAGCACACATGAATGCAAGCAGGAGCAGGGAGGGGCAGAAGGAGAGGGAGAGTCATGTAGACTCCCCATGAGCTCAGAGCCTGATGTAGGGCTCAGTCTCATGATCCTGAGATCATGAAATGAGCTGAAATCAAGAATCAGAAGCTTAACCAGCTGAGTCATAGGCGCCCCACAGTATGTAGTCTTTTCATTTAGCATAATGCTTTTGAGATTCATCCATGTTTCTAAATGTATGACTAGTTCGTCCCTTTTTATTGCTGAGTAGTATTCCTTTATATGCCACAACTTGTTAATTCATTCACTAATCGATGAAAATTTGCATCATTTACAGCTTCTGGCTACTAGAAATAAAGACGTTATAAACATTCTTGTATAAATCTTTGGGTGGACATCTATTTTCATTTCTCTTGTGTAAATTCCTTAGAGTAGGATTGCTAGGTTTTATGGTAAAAGTATGTTTAACTTAATAAGAAACTACCAAATAGTTTCCAAAGTGGTTGGTACAGTTTTGCATTTCCATCAGCAATAGATAAGAACTTCATTTCCTCTACATCCTGGTCAACACCTGGTATTGTCAGTTATTTGGAAAATTTAGCCATTCTAGTGGTATCTTATTAATGCACTTTTTTTCCCCTTCCAATTTGTATATCTACTTTGGTAGATGTGTCTTTGAATCTTTTGGCTATTTTCTGATGAGTCACTTGTCTTCAAGTTAATGACTTGAAAGAATTTTTTAATATTTTCTAGATATAAGTTTTTTGTTAGATTTATTTTAAAAATGTTTTCTCCAAGTTTGTGACTTGTCTTTTCATTTTTAAACAAAGCAGTGTATTTCAAAGAAAAATATTTTTATTTTATAAAGTCCAGTTTACTAATTTTTAAATTTTGTGGTTTATGTTTTTATGCTTTAACACATTTTCCTTAATGCAAGGTACAAAAATTTTCCTCATGTTTTCTTTTAGAAGTTTTATAATTTTAGCTATTGTGTTTGGATCTGGATCCATTTTGAATTAATTTTTGTATGTGAGATGAGAAATGAGGTTTATAATTTTCTCATTTGAATATCCAATTATTACGGTGTTATTTGTTGAAAAGACTATTTCTCCCTACTAAATTATTTTGTCACTTTTGTCTAAAATCAGTTGCAACTAAATATATGTGGATCTATTTGGGGGCTCTATTCTGGTATGTTGATCTCTATGTCTATCCACCAATACTACCTTGATAACTGTAGGTTTATACTAAGTTTAAAATCATTTATAAGTTCTCTAACTTTGACATATGTTTTAAAGAGTTGTTTTAGCTATTTAAATTCCTTTGTATTTAATATAAAATTTAAAGCTGTTATGTCAATTTCTACAAAAAATAAGCCTGGTGGGATTTTGATTGAGATTGTATTAAGTCTATAGGTTAATTTGGGGAGAATTGACTTTTTTTTTTTTTTTACTTCTTAATAATATTGAATATTCTGAACCACGAACATGGTTTAATCTCTTTATTTAGCTATTTTTATAAGCAGTATCTTGTAGCTTTCAATATAAAAATCTTGCACCTATTTTGTAATATTTATTAATTTGTATGTTGGCTCTGTATTTTGCAGTCATGCTAAGCTAATTTATGAGTTCTGATTTTTTTCCCCCTTTGGTAGATTCCTTAGGATTTTGCTTGTAGATCATCATATCATCAGCAAATAAAGGCAGTTCTTCTTGGAATTTTGATGCCTTTTTGTTTCTTTTATTTCCCTTAATACACAGGCTAAGACCCATAATATGGTGTAGAATGGAAGTGGTGAAAGCGGACACCATAGCCTTGTTACCAACCTTAGGAGAAAAGTGTTTAGTCTTTTATCATTGAGAATGATATTAGCTGTAGGACTCTTGTAGATGCCCTTTATCAGATTGGGAAAGTTCCTTTATAGTCCTAAACAGTTGCAAATTTTATCATGCATGAATATTTATTTTAGTCAAATCCACCTCCCCATCTATTGACATTCATATGGATTTTGGTTTTTTTTGTTTTGTGTTGTATCATGTGTTTAAGGGTAAAATGTGCTCTCTCAGTAATCACCTGGTTATGACTGATTTTGCCTCCAAATGGCTTGCTGTAATTTATTGATGAATTCGATAAAGGGTTCTTGGAGGCCCTGCTTAATACAGGCAAGAACCCTGCTTAATACAGGCAAAAGAACCTTGAGGAGTGCCCTGATCAGGAATCTGTTCCCAAGTTCATTTTGCACAAAGAGAGCATTTGTTCAAAGACTCAAGGGTCCATAAGAAGTTTTCCTACATCTGCATGTGGACCTTTCCCCTGAAGGGTATTAGTCACTATAGGAACTCCTGCTAGGTGATTTTAAGCAGCTTGTGGTTCTCTTCCCCCTCCCCGTCCTTCTTCAGCCCCACCCCACCTCCTTCTGACTTTATTTTTAAGTAATCTCTACACTCAACACAGGGCTTGAACTCAAGAGTTGCATGCTCCACCGACTGAGTCAGCCAGGTGCCCCCTAATTGAGATTCTTCTATGTAATTAAGGGAGGGGTAGAAGTTTCTCTTGAGCCTGCAGGGTCTAAAACACCTTCAGCTCAAAATAATCCACATACCAAAGTGACCTGTTGGGGGAGCAAGGAGGGGCTGTCCTGAACCCCTTCAGTATCTTCTTTAAATGTTTGGTATAATTCCTAGGAAAGTCATCTGGGCCTGGAGTTTCTTTATGGGAAGGATTTTAACTATGAATACAATCTCTCTAATAGATGAAAAGACCAAGTTTTCCTTTTTCTCTTCAGTGTTAGCAAGAAATTTGTCTATTTCATCTAAGTTGTCAAATATATTGCCAGAAAGTTGTTCTTAACATCACGCTTTCCTTTTTAATGCGTAACAGATCTGCAGTTGAAGCGGGAGAGCTAGGTTCTGGTCTCATGGAGTCGAAGAATGAATCTTGGCGGACAAAAGGAGGAGTAAAGTGATAGAAACTTGATTAACTGAAGATACAGAAGAAGCCCTCAATAATGAGAGGGGTCCTGATAGGGTTCGCTACTGAGGGCCTTTAGGGTTGGTCTTTTGTAGAAAGCTAACCAGGGGAACTGAAATCCTTTTAACAGGTATCTTCAATATTGAGCAGGGACTAGTGATAGCATTTTCAATGGCTTACCTCCTTTTCAGGGTCTTGGTATTCTTTGTTGATCACAGGTGATTATCATAAAAAAAGACACCCACCGCACAAGCTTAGAGCACAGAGATCTGGTTTGTTCCCTTATCTCTGGTTTCCCCACACCTCCACATTTTTGGGATTTCTGTGAGCCCCATCACAGAGTCCCCTATCTCTCCCTACTTAGCCCCACCTGTCCCTTATTCACGATAATAATCCCTCTTTCTTTCACAACATTGGTAATTTGGGTCTTTAGCCTTTCTCTTGGTCAGTATCCCAAGAGACTTACCAATTTCATTTTTCTTTCCAAAGCACCAGCTGTTGGTTTCCTTGACTTTGCTTACTATATTTATTTTCTCTTTCAATTTTTTTGTCCTTATCTTTATTATTTTCTTCCTTTTATTTACTTTGGGTTTAATTTGCTCTTGATTTTCTAGTTCTTAAATAAACTTAAATAATTGATTTTAGACCTTTCTTTTCTAATATGAACATTTAATGCTATTAATTTCCCTTTAAACACTGCTTTAACTGGATCCTACAAGTTTCTAAGGTTTGTTATCATTTTAATTTAATTTAATTCAATAATCAAAATATTGTCTAATTCCCCTTGTTATTTCTTCTTTGACCTGTGGGTTATTCGCACGTGTGTTGTTTATTATCCAAATATTTGAGGATTTTTATGGTGTCATTCAGTTGCTATTGTCATTCCTATTTCTTTTTTCCTGGCCCTTTCATTGGGGCATCTGTGTGCTGCTTCTAATGCACTGGCCCCTGGAAGAATCACTTCCTGTTGCCAAGAGCCCTCAGGATGTCAAGGCTGCATTTATTCATTAATTCAAAAAAAATACTTATTGAGGGTCCTCTATGGGCCAAGTTCTGTTGCAGGCATTGCAGTCATTGGAGAATTATCAATTGTGAACACCACAGAGATAGAATTTGCATTGTAGTGCACAAGCCTGACAATTGTGAAAAAAATTAAATGAGCAAAACATTCCCAAATGCTTATGATGATGGTGAAGAAGGAGAGAATGGTGATGTGGTAGTAGAGGATGAGTAGTTGGGTACTTAAGGTTAGCTGTGCAAGAAAGGCCACTGTGAGAAGATGTCATTTGACCTGAGGTTTGAATGACCAAAAAAAAGTAATTTTTTATTTAAAAATCTGGAGGGGAGTGCCTGGGTGCCTCAGTCCACTAAGCATCTGCCTTCAGCTCAGGTCATGATCCCGGCTCCCTCTGGCCCTCACCCTGCTTATGCTCGCTTTCTTGCTCTAAGAGATAAATAAAATCTTAAAAAAAAATCTGGAGGAAGGGACACCTGCGTGGCTCAGTCAGTTAAGCCTAGGCCTTTGGCTTAGTTCATGATCCCAGAGTTCTGGGATCAAGCCCCATGTTGGGCTCCCTGCTCTGCTGTGAGCCTACTTCTCCCTCTCTCTTTGCCCCCCCCCCCCCACTTACTTGCTCTGCTCTCTCTCTCTCTCTCAAATATATAAATAAAAAATCTTTGGAAAAAAAAAATCTGGAGGAAGATTGTTTCAAGCTAATAGAACAGCAAATGCAAAGGCCCTGAAACAGGGCTAAGTTTGTCTTATCCAGGAACCAGGCAAATGATCAGAGTGGGTGGAGAACAGAGAATAAGGGAATAAGAGGAAGTAAAGAGGTCACTAGAGTTAGCCTGGGATGACACCACATAGACTTGGGAGACCAAGACAAAGATTTTCATTATATTAAGTCCTCAGTGGAGGGTTTAAATAAAGGGAGGGACAAGACCTGATTTATGTTTCAAATGGATTACTCTTGGGGCAGCATGGAGCATGGATTGGAGGGAAAGAGGACGGGAAGCAGAAAGCCATTACCCCACTATGGATTACTGTGGAATAGGTAGGGGAGGCAGGGAGAATGGTTCTTTCCCCAACTCTTCTTGATTCACTCATTCATTCAGTAGCTCTTTCTTGAGGACCTGTTGTGCGTCAGCACTATGTAGTACGGGATCTACACTGATTTATTGTCATGAGCTATGCTACCATCGTGCTTTCAGTCAAATGTCCCTCTCCATTTCCTGAGTCCTCAAGCAGTGCTGGCTGTACACATGGTCTTTCACAGACGTTAATCCTACAGGGGCTCACCTGAATCGCCAGCACCTTCATGCGGGGTCACCACGGGGACAGCTAACCATGTAGGATTCTCCTTCCTAAGCACCTTCTGTGCAACTTCCTACGCCCTTCAGCAAAACACAGGGGATGCAAACGTGGGGGTGCAAACTGGGTGCAAGGGGGGAAGGAGGCATTTGAGTTTACCTGCCCCTAATCTCGAACCTGACTAAAGGCTGTATACATGTTTGTGAGCATCAGGTCCTAGAAGTCTTTCCCTCCTGGGGATCATTGAAGGAATTATAGGTTATAAAGATGATCTTTCTTTGTGGTCTGTTTTCAAAAAGGTCAGGCTCTTTTAATTTTTCAAGATAAAAAATTTTAAGGTAGTGAAACAATATTGTTGAGTAGGGACCACACTTTTTCAGATTCAGTTTGTAACCACAGGGTCTTGTGTGGAATTCTGGGTGTAACCACATTTCTCAAATGGTAAAGAAAGTAGGCAGTCAGCTTTCTGCTAATGCAGCCAAGGATCTAAGATACCATCTTTCACTACATAATGGTCAAAGCCTATGAAACCAACTCCCAGCAAAGTCTGCTGGGTGGGTGAAACTCCTCTACGTCTTCTTGATAGACTATGAAATGCCGGGTACACTTTTTAATGGACAGAGAGAGTCTTCGAATTGCAAGGAAGCAATGGGGAGTGCAGCAACAATCTAGTAGGTTCTACGTGGCAGAGACCTACTCATTTGAAGTGAACAAAAATAGGAGGAGGATTCTGGCAGAAGGACGGGTGAAAAATCAGTCTGAACCAGTTCCAGAAAGATTTTTCCATAAGATCGTTATTTCAGAATGTTACTCAGAGACTCAATATACAAAAGAGAGAAAATAGAATCTTTTTGGAAGGTGGAAGGATAAGTAAGCTCAGCCTATTGCTACCTACCCCGTGCCTTCCCATCCCTGTCAAGTCTTGGAGACTCAGTCCTTCAAGAAACCCAGTTGGAACCCTATCGATTTAAACCATGATAGAGAACAAAGATTGTTTTCCATATGCCCCCCACCTCAAGTTGAATTTGATTTAGAGTATATCATACACTAGCCACTTTGCAAACAAACTAATTTACATATACAGCATTACTCTCCATCCGTGGAATGAGTATTGGTTCATCTGTTGTCAAGATGAGGAAATTAAGGCTCAGAGTGACTAGATCATGTGCCCAAAGTCACTTGGTTACTAAGTGGCAAATCTTGGCTTCAAACTCAGAGCTGACACCAAAGCTTCTGCTTTTAACTAATAAATTTTACTTTCTCTCCCCTCTCTGTTGGACTGATTTCTTCACTTCCCATCAAGAGCAAAAACATTTGAAGGAATGTTTACAGAAAAGAGATAGGGAGGAGGAGGACAGGAGGAAGAAAGTAATGTGGAGGAGGCAGAGGGAAGAATAAGACTTAGGCTAGTGATAAAGAGGAAATTAGTGTAAAATGATAAAAACCCAAGGAACCAGCTGCTAAGAAAGGAAACTCCATGGAAAATCCAGAGAAATAATACCGTGAGGAGAGAGTGAAAGAAGAGAGGGGCTCAGATGTAAGGTCACTGCTTACTAGTGACAGAAATGCCAAGATTTCAGTCAGATTGCTTAGTCATTTAAAACTGGGTTAATGTTCAGTATAGCAGATCAGCACAGAAACCTGGCCCAGGACACAGGGAATCTCACAGGTAGACTAGATAACTAGAGCTGGACAGTCTTTTTGGGCACCCAACTCATAAGACTACACAGTGTGCCACCCCTAGATGATGGATTTCCATGACTTCAAATAATCAATTTGCCTCCACTCAGCTAGGTTGGTGAGATGGTTGACTGGATAGGAATCCATGGGCCACCTGTGAACCAACCCAGAAGCCAAGAATCGGCTGTGGGGTATATTGTTCTCCCAAAGAAATAAAGCAGAGGAAATATGGTGAGAAAGCTCTTGGCTTGTTTGGAGTGATCGGTCTTTGCTATCGTTTGGCCCACCTGTGCAGAATCAGTTGCCAGTACCGGCAACATCAACATCACACAGTACTCAGCTCCTGGGTAGAGTTGGTGGCAGAGCTCCTACAGATGATATTGGCTGGGCAAATGGGTGACTGCCGTGGTGGGAACACCTGCCCCAAGGGCAGGGGCTGGGGACAGAGAATGTCCTAATTCTCTGCCTCCAGTCACCTCCCTGAAGCCCCCTATCATATTTGCTACTTACCTGCTTCGTTAGGTAAGGGATGTGGAGTCACAAGGCACAAATGTTGGGAAGCATCTTCAGTCTCTGAGAAGGAAAGGAAAAGAAACTTTCCATGAGGATCTTCTGTACCCTAAGCAATTCACATGACTTCTTACGTCTGATTTTCCCCCTACTTCTACGACAGGCACTATTTGCTCCATTTTAGAGGAGATACTCAGAGGTTCTGAGATTCAGAGATTGGGCTGTCTCTTCGTTTTGTTTTTTTTTTTTTCTACTCCTTTTCGTATCCCCTTCTCCTTGAGGTGCCATGCATCTCTTGTAGGCATCTAGTGTTGGCATCCTCTTAGATGATCGGCCCTAATCAAAGGGCACCAGAATAGGTACCAAAAAGCAAGACCCCTGTCCTAGGTGGGCCGCCTCAGGGCCAAGGAGATAACATGGCTGGAAGGCAGTCAGGAGGGGTGAGTGAGTCAATGTAAGGTGTGCTATGAAGACATTGAGATCCCAGAAAAATACCCCACTGCAAGAGTAAACAGGGTCAATAAAGCCAGAGCTTTTCAGTTTACCGAGCCTCCTGATTAGATCATCTCTTATGCCCTTTTGAGCGCCAATATTTACATTTTTGCCTCCCATCAAAACTAGCACATCCTTTTCCATTCTCTACTGGTTCTGCTTTCCATTGGTGGGAGTAGGTGGTGGCAGTGAGCTCATCAGACAGGCTAACCTCTAGGGCACATTAGCTAATGGTCAGCTCCTCCCATGCCTTAATGCCATAGTTGGGTTAAAGTATATCCCTTCTGATCTAGACCTGGGGGATTGCCAAATGGTGGGAATTCACATTTCCGTGCCCGGTATACCCTGCAACTACACCCTAGGGCCAAGCCCCCGGCACAAGGCTGGGCAGGATTGGGCATGTGACCCAGGCATATTTCCCTCCAAAGGGGGCATCAATAAAATGGCCAGGGCCTAATGATTGGACTAAATCCTCCCGGTTCTGTATTATGTGGTGGCCCCACAGTGGGTGGGAGGTGGCAGGGTATGGGGTGCATGGAGGAGAACCATGACCATTTTAAAGTCATGTGGTATATTTTTGTTAATCACATTCTAAACTTTTCATACACATACAGATGTTTTAAAAGGTAAAAAAAGTACATTTGTGATAAAAAGAAAAGAACACCTGGAATGGTATAAAGAGTGAAAGTCTCTGTCCCTTGAACTTCCAGTTCTTTTCCCGAGAGGAACTAACTACCGTTAATTTCTTGTAACTACCTGAACTAAGGAAGACTACCTGTGAGCTTGACGATTCCATCCTCGGAGAAATCACAAACCAACCTACCAACAAACCTCACCTTCTCTGCCTTCTTCCACCCCTGCGGGCTACCAACTGTAATGACGGTGTGGTTTTGTTCTTATGTATTTTGTCTCCCACACTCTCTGCTTTCACACTCCACTCCTGTAAAATCCCTACCTTATTCTCAGCTTTTCCATTTAAAAGAAAAGCAGTGGCTTATGTTTCAGTGTAGAAAAGATGGTCATGAATGTGTAATGTGGGACCTGGAAAGAATTTTTCTTAATTGGGGAAGCCAAAGCTCCAGAAAAAATGAACACATGCACTGTCTTGAGTTTGTATAATGTTTTACTGTTATGAAAGGGCTTCTCGTTCACTGTTGTTATTCGACCTCTCCCCAGCTCCCCGTATGGACACAGGATATCCTGTGTATCCAGGGTATCCAGGGTATCCAGAGGTTGATGATCCCAATAGCCAGTATGGTCATTGTCCCAGGGGCATGGATGTGACAAGCCTTACTTCTCACTGGCACCACAGCCTTGTGGCAGGATTTCGGGTGTGGCGAGGAGAAGGTGGAGATGTAATTCCTCAGATTGCGAGACTTGGGATCCTGGCTGTTTTGCATACGTTGACTGTGGGCTCTGGCTCAGGTACGCTGCTGACTTCACTTTCCAGGTTTAATTTGGCTCCAGGCCCCGGGTTTCCTAGGCACAGGAGTGGCACCACCACGGCCTGAAGCGGAGGAGTGAGTGGAGCTCCTGGCATGCAGCCCACATTACCCTCCCAGATCTGGGCAGCTTGGAAGCGGGGCTGATCTTTCCCAATGTCTGTGCCCGACACGCTTCAGCCAGCTGCTTCCCCTTCGTGCTTTCCTTTTCCATTCCCTGAATTCTGTGCCATGGGAGGGGATTGTGCGTTCTAACTTTATGTCCTTTGCCCGCATGGGAGGAATAAAATGGCAAGAAAGTCAGTGGATTGAGGTCAACACAGTGGGTAAGGTGAGCGATCCTGACATGGGGACGAAGACAAAGGGGACTTCGTGTTCCCTCTTGAGGACCTCATGGCTCGGTGGGTGCTCCGTCAGACACACTACAAAGTAAACGAGTTGGCAATTGCATTGGGCTTCAAGTACTAGAGAATCAAAGCAGCAGGCTTTAAACAGGAAGTCTTTATTTTTCTTCTTAACTCCTTTAAGTTTGGAGGGGGGCACCCCGGGGCTGCTCTGGTTCTGTGCCCTCACCAGGACCCCAGCTTCTTTCTTCTCTTGGGAGATCCAGACTTCAAATCTCAGGCAGCAAGAGGCAGGCAGGGGAAAATGCACATGGGTACATGTCACCTGAGCGTACCCCCTTCGAATCAGTTTCCTGGAAGCTCCCCTCTAAGGCACAGACTTAAACTTCATCTGCTGCTATCTTATCTGCAGAGGTGGCTGGGAGATGTTTGTTTAGTCTCGTCTTTCTTCAAACTGGGCACAGTGCTACCTCCAACAGTATACTTTTTGCTACTATGAAGGAGGAGGAGAAGGGGTGTTGGGTAGATTACTGGCAGCCTCTGCTAATCCCGGCAATTTTAGCACAGGGCGGTGTGTTCAGTGCCTTCTGCTGAATGTGTGGATTAGCTAACTAATTAAAAGTTTCTGTGCCTCCGATTTTCTCACCTTCAAAATGGACTTAATATAACACCTTGGCAGTGACTTGATTTTATGGGATTCTTACGAATATTCCATGAGAAAACGTATGTGAATGGCTCAGAGCTATGGGAGGTCCATGTCGGTACCGTTAAATGTTAGTTGTGCCAGTGAGCACAAGGAATCGGGATGACCCAGATCCGAAAGTCCAGCTGCCTGAGTTTGTCTCCTGCCTTCCGAGCTTTCTACTCGTCTTGGGCATGTTACTTGACAGTAAGATAGGATGACAGAATCTGTCTCCTCGAATTACTCTCCGATTGAGAGGATCTATATGAAATGCTTAACAGAGTGTGTGGCGTATCAGACACTCAAATATGTTAATCATTACGATTACGGAAGCACAGGGAAGGGTTGTGTAACACAGACAGGGAAGGTTTTCCTGGTGAGTGGAGTCTGGGTTGTATGTAGCAGGTGTAAAGGGGAAAGCCCAGGGAAGAGGGTGGGGAGCATGACACCAACAGAGCTGGCAGCAAGGAGGGCCCGGTGTGCCTGGGACCCGAGGTCAGGGTGGGCTGTGGGACAAGTCGAAGTGGAGAGGAGGGCGTGTTTGGGACTTGGAAGGATTCAATGCTGCAATGAAGAGCTGAGAGGTCCCGGGGAACTGGGCCACCTGCCCGAGCCCCTGGAGGTGGTTTCTGAATGCCGACAGACGAGGAATTCGCTGATTTGAACTGCGCGTGGCTTATTGGCATCTGCAAACGGCTACCTGGTACCACCAATCCAAGGTTCAAGCCCTGGCCATGCTCCTCTGGGGATAGAACATGAATCAACTCACGACTTCCACTTTGGCAGAGAAGGAAATGCTAATGGCTGGAGGCTGATCTGATGACTGGCAGAGGGGAAGGCTGTTCTCAGCTCCCACAGGCATGGAAAAGACAAGTTGGTTCCAGGTTTCCAACACGGCTTTATTACCCATTAGCCGATGAGAACAGATTTGTTTATCGGATTCCCCTAGAAATTAAGTTGTTGGCCAGCGTGGTAAATTCTGAGGTGGGAGGAGGAGGAGGTGACACAGAGGTGCGCTGTAATTCAGGGAGCCCTGGGGCAGCAAAGGGGTGGCCGTGAGGTTGAGTGTAGAAGGAGCACTTGACAGGAGTCCAAAGTCATGGGAGCCGTCTCCCCTCCACCCCTAGGTTCCCAGAAGCAATGCGCAGTATTCTGTAAAACACGGAAAATAACGCTTGCTCGACTGGCGTGACCAGGCTCTGTGAGGATCTCATGAGAAAGTGTCTGTCTGCAAAGACATTCCGTAAGGTCAGCTAGAATGAGCTGCTGTTTCGGCCCCGTTCTCCCGGGACTTCTGACAGATTACAGAAGACATTAGTCTCTTTTCCACCCTGGTCTATTGACACGTGCTCCTTTTCTGTCTAGAACATTCTGTCAGCTTTTCCTACAGTTTGTTCTGCCTCCCCTCAGCTTAGGTGCCCCTTCCTCAGAAAGATCCTCCTGACCCACTGAAAGTGTGCACTCTCTTCCGAGCCTCTACTGCCCGAGATAGCAAGCAGTTTAAAACTCAGGCTTCCAAGCATGACTCTTGGGTTCAAGTTCAGTTCTGACACATACCAGCTGATTGACCTTGGACAACCTCCTAACTTCTCTGTGCCTCAGTTCCCACAGCTGTGAGAGGGAACTATTCATACGGGTATTCCCCAGTTTCTGAAAGTTCAAGATCACTTTGCTTTTACAAAAGACCCACCTGAGTACCCGTTTGCACTACAGAAAGAAATCGGAGGTGGATTTTCATGTTTATAAAAAAGCTTTTACCATATTAACAAAGTTTTTTTTTATTGTTTAAAAAAATGGTGTAATGTGAACTTTCAGAGGGTAGGGGTTGTTCTTCACGTGACGCCATTTCATAGGAATCTTCTGCTTTCAGGGAGTGGGAAAAGCTGTAATATCTCTTTCACGAAGAGACCCACACAAAGGATAACTTTAATAGATGTCAGCCATTCCTCCCGTTCAACTGGGCACTCTGTTTCCTTTTCAGCACTAACCACATCTGTGATTAATTTATTCTTAAGGATGTTTATTATCTGACACCCCTGACGGGATCTTCATGAGAGCAGAGAGCTTGTCTTTCTCATTTGCTTATGTGCCATGTGCTTAATACCTAGTACGAGCTCAAGAAATAGTTGTTGGACAAGGGGTATATGCTGAAAGAGTGTTTCCCAGCAAGGAGCCCCGAGGGTGACTGAGACCATGCTGGGCTCAGCCAAGGAGCGCCTTGGATAGCCCTGCTCTGTATTTCATTCTCTCCTTTGTAGGGCTTTCACTTATGTAATGAAACAGCAATGAAACCCCACGGCACCTGAGGGCTTCCCCGCTAGCCTGCCCACTATCTGACCACAAAAAAAGGGGAAAGAAAACTTAAGAGAAAAAGAGCAGCCTGAAACCACATGCTTCTTGTGATAGAAACATGAGCTGTCATTTCCCCAGTCATGTGAGGGCATTGCAGCAGACTGGGGGTGTGTGTCGCTGAGTCCCAGAACAACCAACAGATGAAGCATCAGAGGCCGTGGTCTCGGTGTCAACAGTTGAGACTTTTCCCACCTCTGCTCCTGAGGTGCTGTGCAATTTTCTTCAAGCCACTTTACATTTCTGGGTCTCTTCAGTCATCATCTGCAAATTGAGGGGACAGGAACAGGTGATTAAGGAAGAGTGGCTTTACAGTCCTGTCTTTGCCTAGAGCTGGTATAATTATTGATAACTTCTTTCATTCTCTAAGTGACCTGTACTGCCTGATAAATTATAAAGTCACTTTGGTTCATCTCTTCCGGTGATAGTATTTTGCCTTAAATTTTTTTTTTTAAATTTTTTTCCCCCCTGTTCGCCTGCCCCTGCCTCTGACCCACCTCCAGATCCACGTTCTGCCTCGCTTCATGATCGGAGAGGCTGAAACATGCAAAGGCATCGTCACTGGGATGCTACTGCTCTCTGGCTTCCACTGGGGGGTGGCAGTGGAGGTCTCAGCAGGTGGGTGTGTGGGAAGACAGAAGTAGGGACATTAATCCTCTAATGCGTTTTGAAAGTGCAGCTTCCTACGCGCCCACGTCTTCTGTGGGCCTGAGCTCTTTGAACTTGACCTTCACCTGGCTCCTGCAGACCTAGGGAGGTGGGATGGTAACCCTGGGTGTGTCATCATCCCCAGCTGCTTCCGGAACTCTGCCCACACGTCTGTGTACAGCCCCGCCTCTGAAGAATCAGAGCTGTTTTGAGTGTGCTTTTCCCCCGAAGTATGCTCGAACAAGATAGATTCCTTAACACGCTGATCCGGGCTCCACCTGGCACATGGGGCTCCTTAATACAGGGAACCCTAAATCCATATGGACACAGCTGCGCTGATGGGTCTTACTTTTCTAGGATGCTAGGAGGGCGGTGGACTGGCTTGTGGAATAAGCAGTAGAATGAATGAAGGAGAGGGGACATGAAGATAGCCTTTGGGCCAATGCCATTCAGGTGACCCTCCAGCAAAACTGACAGCATAAAAACAAAACTCCAATGCCTGACACGTAACAGGCATTGGAGAAATGTGCATTGGATAAGTAAGATTTCCACCCCCCCAATTTTATTATGAACATTTTCAACCATACAGAAAATTGAATAACTTGTGCAGTGACCACGCATATATTCACATCTGGATTTTACAAGGAAGCTGTTGCTATCCTTGCTTTATCCCAAATCAGTCCAACCATCAATCCATCTTATCTTTTTTATAGTTCAAAGTAAATTGCACGCACAGTATACTTTTCTCCTGAACAGTTCAGTAAAAATAGTAATATATTTTTTTCATCGCCAAAGCAATTGAAGCTAATTGTCAAACATTTTGACAATACATGGTGTGTGAAGTGAAAGGAAAATCTCTCTCTTCTGTCTCCAGTCTTGTTCCCCAGGCATGATGGCTCATAAGTATAGTTCCAACATTCAGACAGACATATATTTTTGATATTTTATCAAACTGGAATTATAGCATACTTACTATTTTGCAACTTGCTTAGAAAAAAATCAATCATACCTTAAAGTCATTCTTTTCTGTCAATAATTACAATTTCTCTTAACTCTTTTCAATGGCCGTAGAATTTTCCATATTTATTTATTTAACCATTTCACACTGATAGACATTGACACTGTTTCCATTATTTTTTGGTATGATAAATAATCTTGCAATGAAGATTATTATGCATTTCTTTATTTGACAAATATTTAATAAGCACCAACTATGTGCCAGGCATGATTCTGTGCTCTGGGCATATTGGGGGAAAGAGACAGATAAGATCTCTGAGTGAAAATTACATTCTTGTGAGGAAGACAGATTATGAACTAGAATACAATCATGAAATTTTAGCTGGTTATGAAGAAAATAGAACAATGTGATAGATGGTGACAGCAGGTACTGCTTTATGAAGGGTGGTCTCGGAAGGCCTCTTTGAGGAGGTCACATTGGAGCTGAGACGGAAATGATGAGGAGGAGCCAGTTATGCAAGTTCTAGGGAGAAAGCACAGCAAATGCAAAGGTCCCTAGGTGGGAACCAGCTCAGTGTGTTTGAAGAATAGAAACAGAACCAGCATGACCAATGTCTAGCAAATGGTTGGAAATAAAATCAGCAAGGTAGGTAGGGGCCAGATCATATGGTGCCAAGGAGTTATTCTTAGTGCAGCACATCACATTACCTTTTAATTGCATAGAACAAAACTAGCTCCATCTGACCTTTGTAGAATGGAATGTGAGAAAAACATTTCATGTATTTGGTTAGCTGCAGCATGGGAAGCCATAGCTTCACCCAGGCTGTGGGGCATCCTGGAAATAGAATGAATGTCAGGGTCAGAGATCTGTGTTCAAAATCCAGTGCCACTGAAACATATCCAAAAGTGAAAGGAGGGTCTTTAAGATATTTGTACACCCATGTTCATAGCAGTATTAGTTCATAACATATTAGTATTAGCAGTAATAGAACTATTAGTTCATAATAATATTAGTATTAATACTAATAATAGTATTAGTTTTGCAGTAGCAAAAAAATATCCTTCAATAGATGAGTGGATGGACAAAATATGGTATATACACACATTGGAGTATTATCCATCCTTAAAAATTCTGGAACACCTGGGTGGCTCAGTTGGTTGAGTGTCTGCCTTCGGCTTGGGTCACAATCCCAGGGTCCTGGGATGGAGTTCTGCATTGGGCTCCTTGCTCAGCAGGGAGACTGCTTCTCCCTCTGCCTGCAGCTCCCTCTGCTTGTGCTCTCCCTCTCTTTCTCTACGACAGATAAATAAAATCTTAAAAAAATAAAGGAAATTCTGACATTGGTACAATACAGATGAACTTCGAGGATAGCATGGTAAGTGAAATAAGCCGAGCACACAAAAAAAACCACGGTAGGGCTCTACTTCTACGAAATATCTAGAATAGTGACATTCATAGAGACAGAAAGCAGAGTGGTGGTTGCGGAGGGCTGGGGAGAGGGAGGCATGGGGAATTAATGGGTATGGAGTTCCAGTTTTGCAACATGAAAGAGTTGTGGAGACTAGTTGCACAATAATGTGAATGTACTTACTAGTACTGAACTGTATGTGTTCTTTAAAATGGTAAACTTTATGTAATGTGTATTTTACAATTGAAAACTTGACAAAAACTCCAGCTCTGTCATTTAGGAACACTGTGACTTGGTCAGTTCATCCCTCTGAGTCTCAGTTTCTGCATTCGTAAAAGGATGCTCTCCTTCCAGTCCTTCTTTGCAGTTTGGAATCAGGCTTTCCAGCCTTCCCCAGGCAACCGAATGACCCTTTCGGTGAATTTCAATTGAGTTGCCCTTGTATCTAATACTTGTAGATGCCCAGTGAATATTTGTTGACCACTTGCTGACTGTGTAGCTTGTGTAGACTGAGACCACTTTTGTAGACATGATCTAGAAGGAGGCGTATGTGTAGGAAGCTACGTGTCTGGTACCTAGTTGGCATCCCATAAATATTTATGGAGTAGGTGATGGAGTATGGAGTAGGATATGGCCATGAATTACAAAACAATCTGCCTGTTCCAAAACATGAACAAGAGTATTTTTCTCACCTGATAGCATAATAGTTACTTCAGAAAGTAAACTGACCGAAAGTCCTGCTGACCGAATCTCATCTTGGCATCTAAATTAGTTTTCTATTGCTAGAAAATAACACATTTCTGCAGACAAAGTGGTTTAAACAACACACATTTCTTACCTTACAGTTCTGTAGGTCAGACTTCTCACATGGGTCTCACTGGGCTAAAATCAAGGTGTGAGTAGGGCTGTGTTCATTACTGGAGGTTCTAGGAACGGATCGGGCTCCTTTGTGTCATTTTGATTGTTGGCAAAGTTCAATACCTTGTTGTCTGTAGGATTGGAATCCTGTTTCCTTTCCAGTTTTCACTGAAGGACATTTCCAGCTTCTAGAGGTCACCCACATTCCTTGACTTTTGCCCACTTCCTGTCTTCAAAGTCCCCGACTCTTCTTCCCCCCTCTCATCTCCCTGACCCAACAGAAAAAGATTCTATGCTTTTAAGGACCCATATACTTAGATTGGGCTTACCTGCATCATCCAGGATATTCTCCCCATCTCAAGGCCCTTAACCTTAATCCCATTCACACATTCTCCTTTAAAGATGGAAAGATCCTGGGGATTAGGGCATTATTTTGGAGGGTTATTATTTTGCCTACCATAACATCATTAGTATAAATTGGTTTCTCAGAGCAGGTAGTTGTCTTGCAGCAAAGAGCTCTGAGAAATAGGGCCAACAAAAGGGAACTTTGGATGAAGGGAAGCTAGATGAGGCACTAGCAGTACATATGTTGGCAGGCCTGGGAAAGTTGCTATAGAGAGAGTTTCCTGGCTTTACGGTATATAGGTCACTAAAAGAAGAGAGAAAATCTCACAAATGCCAAGGAAATGCAACCTTATGTGTCTTAAGATTTCCCTTCAGATCAGTTCTGCCAAGAATAAAGCAACCTTCTCTGGCCATGAATAATCATAATAGTTTCCCCCAGGATTTTCATTAGTTGATTGATGGGCTCTTATCGGCTCCTTGCTGCCAATAACGGAAGGATACTGTCTTTGCTGGCTCAGTGAAGCTTCCAGATGTTATCAGAGCAGCTGATTACTTACTTGAGGATCGCCCCGGTCCAGGCACTAATCAGGGACCTGGGGGTGTCCAAGGAGGACCTTTAGGTCACTTCTAGAGCCTCCTCTCCTGGCCATCTACATTACACTGCTAAGATGCCATCTATTTTAAATCTTTTTCTTTCCTTCTTTGCCATTTTCTTTCCCCCCTTCTCTCTCTCTCTTGTCCTCTCTTCTCTACTGTCTAGTTTTCTGATGTGTTAGGACCAAAATAGTGAAAAAGAGTAGAATCAATTTCAACTCAGGAAATAACCCAAAGGCAGAAGAAAGACTGTACAAAGTTCACTGCTTGAATCTTTCCCATTCTGATAAAAGGTCTTCACAGCAGAGGAATTTTGTCTAGGAAATGAGGCAATAAGTGGTTGCGGTAACATGGTGGGGTGGGGTGGGGTGGGACGGGGTGGTCTACAGCCCCTAGATGTCACGGAAACTAGGGGCAGAGGGAGAACACGGCTAGTTCTGAGGACACAGGGATTACTGATTTCAAGTGAACAAGTCGTAATTGTCCCATTGGTCGTCCCTATAGAGGGATGGCAGGAAGACTCTTAACCACGGTTTGCCCTTAGAGAAGGGGTGAGTTAGGGTTGGACTTTCTAGATGCTGCCACAGTGGGAAGCCAGAGTCTCATTGTGTGCTAATAGAGGTCACAGCATTTGGGAACGGGGCTTGCAACATGGAGGAAACTCCCCCTCCCTACCCGTGACCACACCCTCTCCTCTCTCACACCAGGGCTGCCCTGTCAGACAGCTTCTAGGGACGACAGGGGCGTGGGGTCATCAAGAAGACGGCTTGGGAAACCCGACAGGGAAAAGAGGTAGTTGAGCCAAGAAAAGTCACCAGACCTTTCTTTTGGCTTGAAGCATTATATATATTTGAATAATAAGAACCAAATTAATATTACAATTCCAGTATGACTGTTGAACCACAGTGATGTGCTAATCATGGTTTTACAAGGATTATCTTTAGTCATTACATGAACTCTGCAAGGTAGGTGTTATCTACATCTTATAGATGTTGAAATTAAAAATGAGATAGGTTAGGAGAATTGCCAAAGGCCACAGAGTAAGCGTGGCAGGACTCAGCTTCAAGTTCAGGTTCCATTGCTTTTTTTTTTTTTTTTTTTCAGGTTCCATTGCTTTTAAAGTGCATTTTCTCTTTCCCTGCCAGCTTCTCTTCCTCCTCCCCTCCTTCTCTTCCTCCCTCTGTCCCTTCCTTGTTCTTCTGTTTTCTTTCTGCCATATTTGCTTCATGGCTTTTTTATTTTTACTTTTTTGAAAGAGAGCTGGGGAGGGGCAGATGCAGAGGCAGAGGGAGAGAGAATCTTGAGCAGGCTCCACGCCCAGCACAGAGCCCAGCTCGGGCCTCAGTCCCACCACCCTGAGATCATGACCTGAGCCCAAATCAAGACTCAGACGCTCAAGGGACTGAGCAACTGAGCCACCCTGGTGCCCCTCATGTCTTTTTAAAAAAGAAATAAAATGTCACATACTCAGTGGGAACCCCTTCGAGTCCCTCCCCTGTCTCATTCCCTTCCCTTCCTCTCCGGAGGCAACCAATTTCTCAGTGGAGGTTATGGAGTGGGAGTGTTCCTCCCACCCTTCATTCTTTGTCCACAGTCATACGTGATCTACAGTCTGCTGTGTTTTAAGCATTTACATTTATAAAAAAAGGGCTAAAAGTATTCATTTACAGAGAAAAAAATACAAGCAGCTGTTAACAAGAAAAAACTCACTGTCTCATTCATCAAAAGGGCAATACAAATTAAGATCACCTTGAGATACTATTTTTTTTAACTTTGAAATTGGCCAAAACTGATGGTTTGGTACCGCAGTGTGTAGAAGAGATCGTGGGGGAAAGAGACACTGCAACCTTGATTGTGAGTTACTGGATCCATGTCTTCTCTGGAGAGGCCAATTTGATCATCTCCATCAAAAATGCAAATGCACAAAATTACCAAAGAAATTTTGTTTCTGGAAATCTGTCTATAGACATATTTGTACATTTCCAAAAGCACATGTGCTCAAGGTTATCCATTAAAATATTGCTTGTAATAAAAAGACCAGAAATAATCCACACATCCATCAATAGGGGCTGGTTAAATAAATTGTGGTGCATCTCAATTAGAAAAAGGAATGAAGAGACTCCCTATGCTAATATGGAAATTTCTCCAATACATATTGAATTAAAAAAAAAAAAGCAAAGCACAGAAGAATATGTATAGTATGGTGCCTTTGGGTGGCAAAGGGAAAAATAAACTTATCTATCCATGCTTGTATGTACATAAGAAACTCTGAATGTTTGCATGTGAATGTGAGTAACAGCTTTGTATGTGGGAAGAAAGAAGTGCGATGAAGGAAGAAAGGAAGACCTTTAAATGTATTTTTAAAATTATTTTTTTGAGCCATGTGGATGGACGGTGTTACCTATCTCCAAAATTCAATTAAAAAACTAGGGTGGTGTCATACAGTAGAAGTCATTCTGCAACTAACCTTTTCCAACCTGGTTTATGTTTTTGAGACCTTCCTGTGCAGTCATGACCTTGATCTTTCCATTAATTATGCTGTCTTGAACTGTGGAATCTTACAGCTGGAAGTGCTCTGGAGGTCACCGAGCTCCCTACTTTCATATTACAAGAAAGAAAAATGAAGGTGCAGAAATGACAAGTGACTCACCCAGGCGGACCCTGCAGGTCAATGCCAGAATTGGGGTTGGCCTTAAACCCGGCTGGCAGTCTGGGGCTGTCTTACTCCCTTCACCTCCCCAGTGCCCAAAATCACCTCCCAATTCCTACGAAGAGGTTGGTAATCTCTGTGTCGTCCTTTCCTAGGGATGTTTGCCTTTTAAAAACAAAACAAAGATGAACAACAACATCAAACACAAAACAGTGATTACCATTTTCTGCAAATAGGGGTTATTTGGGGTGAGGGAAATGCTGAGGGTGGGGACACTAACAGAGTTGATGTTGTTAGCCAGGGTTGGAGTAAACTTTATAGAATCTCATTTTCCCTTTCCTCCCCCTAAATGAATAAGCTAATAAATAAAAGAAAGGAAAAAAAAAAAAAAGGAAAACCAAATAAAACAACTAGGTCACTGCTCCTTCACTGCTATGGTTCATTCTGCCTTCAGCTCAGGAAGGAACTAATTTGTGGTTTGAATTGGTTTGAATTGTGTTCGCATAGTTGCAAACATTATTAATGTAACAAAACGTTATTAGATTTTTTTGTTGCCATAGTTACAGTCAAAGCACTAATAAACCCCCTACAGTCAATGAGACCTCTGCAGGTCAAGTCGGCAGGACCCCATTAACCATCCTGATTGGGAGGGGGCATTTTAGGATTTACCTTGATAAACGACCCCATTCCTTCCGGAAGGTCTTATAATAAAGCGCTATGTCAGAAATGGCAAGAATACAAAAACTCATGTGCTTTTACTTCAAATTTATAGCATCGGTGGGTTCCCCCCCCAATTTTATACTTAAATATTTTAGCAGTGGAGTAGCAGCAACAATGTAAAGGGGCACTTCCGAAGCTTGGAGTGTTGGTCACCTTCAGGATTTTCAGTTACAATTTCATCCAAATTTTGGATTCCATTTTGTAGTATAAATATATTTGCTTTAATGTCCACATTTATATTCCATTAACCATTTCCCCTACCCCCATTCTTCTAATAAAATTGATGCTGCAAGAAGATACACTATATTCCTCTGTGGTTTTGGATATCTCCAGTTTGGATCTCAGCCTAGGTCTTTATACACGAAGATCGAGTTTGAGAAGCATGGATTGGCCCGGAGTTGACAAACTTCTTTTATAAAGAGCCAGACAGTAAATTTTGGGCAATACTATTTTTGTTAATAACTATTCAACCCCGCCACTGTAGTCTTGCAGAAAAAGCAGCCCTAAACGGAAGGCAAATGAATTGGCATGGTTGTGTCCCAATAAAACTTTATAAAAACAGACAGATTTGGCCCACAGTCTGAATCTGGCCTGCAAGTTATGGTTTACGAACTCCTAGCTGAGATAGTACATGCCCAAGGGTTTATAAAAAGGAAATACCTTGAGTTGGAGCCAATAAGAAAGAAGAATGGGAATAGAAATTCCCTTGATCATTAAAAGCTGTATATTATTTCAAAGAGCAGAGGAGAAATGTAGCATTATTAGTAGAGAACCAGTGTAATAAAAGGCGAATACCTTTGAATTCCTGTGTAGGTTGGGGACAGAGAAGATGGTGATTAGATCAATTTGGCTGGAAGAAAGAACTCCTGTCCAAGAGAAGCGTGCTAAACCATGGGGCCTGGAAGGGACTGCTCTGATCATTTTCTTCTTGTTTTTACAGATGGGGAAATTGAGGCCCACAGAGATCTGAGATCTGGAAGGAGGCTGAGGAGTGGAACACCTTGATTACTAAGCTAAGGGATCTCACTCTGCAGTGCAGGCCAGTGATGTTTCAACATTTCCTCTTTGAATGCTTATTCATTAACTTACTTCCTACATGCCATGTGACCAGATGTCCCAAGAGAGTTCCTTTGGGATGAAGCTAACTCTTGTCTTTTGTATACAATTGTGTAATAGTGCTATTGAGGTGGTGACAAGAAGCATGTGGAGCAATCACCTAGAGGCGGGCCAAGGATCCAGAAGCTTCAGCTTCTCATCCCGCATCTGGTGTGTTTGCTGGCCCAGACTGAATCCTGAGCTCTCCCACAGTTAGACAAGGAGCATTCATCCTCAGGACAAGTGGCTCTGTCCCCTCCTCCTGCCACAGACCCGAAGCAATAAATGGCCAGAGGATACTGGAGTGCAAAAGTACCATGACCTTGCGTGACCCAGATATTCACTCACTGTTTTTTCCTCCTAATTCCTGAGCACTTCCCACGCACTGGTGCTGAGGATAAATAGTGAATGAGGTAAGCAGGCAGGCCTCTGCCCTCATGGGGCTCACATTCTAGTGTGAAGAGGGGCACGTAACACACAAGTAAACAGCAGCAACAACAACAAAAAATCAAGCAACAGAATTTCAGATGGAGGTAAGTGCTTCCAGCACAATTGAACAGGGTATCATAATAGTGGCTGGAGGGGCTCTTTTGAAGACCTCTCTGAAGAGAGACCTGGAGGTTGAGAAGAGCAAGCACAGAGCACTCCAGGCAGGGGGAAGAACAGGGGAAAGACCTAGTGTGCTGTGTTGGAGGAACAGGAGAAGGTGTGAGTGTCTACAGGGGGATGGGTAGGAGATAAGGAACAAGAGACAGACAACAGAAAGAAACTGATGAATTTTAATCTGGTTGATTACATGGCTCAACTCGGCCTCTATTTTTAAAATTTAATTTAATTTTATTTACATTTAATTAATTAGCATATAGTATATTATTAGTTTCGGAGGTGGAGGGTAGTGATTCATCAGTTGCATATAACACCCAATGCTCATTACATCACATGACCTCCTTAATATCCATCACCCAGTTACACCATCCCTCCACCACCTCCCCTCCAGTAACCCTCAGTTTGTTTCCTATAGTTAAGAGTCTCTTATGGTTTGTCTCTCTCTGATTTCGTCTTATTTTATTTTTCCCTCCCTTCCCCTATGATCCTGTTTGTTCCTTAAATTCCACATATGAGTGAAATATGGTATTTGTCTTTCTCTGACTTATTTCATTTAGCAGAATACTCTCTTGATCCATCCATGTCATAGCAAATGGCAAGATTTCATCTTTTTGATGGCTGAGTAATATTCCATTGTATATACATACCACATCTTTTTTATCCATTCATCTATTGATGGCCATCTGGGCTCTCTCCATATTTTGGCTATTATGTACACTGTTGCTCTAAACATTGGTGGTCTCTAATTTTTTCAAAATAAATTCTCTTAAATCTGTGGTTGTGTGAAAACAACATCTGCCTTCGTTTTTAAGAGAATTTTTGAGTGTGTCATTCTTGACTGTCTCGTGGCTTCTGGTAGTTACAGTTGTTGTCTCAGCTCTAATTGTCCATCTTTTGTAGATGACCTCTGTTTTCTCTCTTCTGCTTTTATAATATCATGTCTTTGTTTTAGTGTTTCTCAGTTTATTGATAAATGTGCTTAGGTGTGGACTTAAACTTATTTATCCTATTTGGGATTTCATGGGGATCCTCAGTCTGAAGATGAATTTCTTTCACCAGTTTTGGAAAATAACCCACTCTTAACTCACTGAAAATTTCCTCTCCTCCACTCTTTCTCTTCTGTCCCTCCAGTGCTTTAAAAAGATGCATGTTAGTCCTTCTAAGCCTGTCATCCATTATTCTTGATGTCCCTTTCCTATTTTCCATCTCTGAGTTTCTCTGTGCTCAAGCCAGAGTAATTTCAGACCTATAGTCAAATCTGTAAGTTCTCTTCAGATACACTTAACATTCTGGTTTCTCTTTTTAAAAGAGCATCAGGCTGTTATCTGGAGAATGGCTTAGAAGGATTAAGAGGAGAAGTGAGATGATCGACCAGGCTGGTCCAAGGGGGCAATCATGGTAGCCTCGATCAGACCCTAGCCGTGGAGACCAAGAGCAGTGACTAGATTTGGGATATATTTTGGAAGCAGAAGAACCAGGACCCACTGAGTGATGGGACGCGGGGCTGTGGATGGTGCTGGGGCGGTGTTGGTGAAGTGAAATGCAGAAATCAAGGATAACTCCTTGGGTTGGTGCTTGAACAGTCAGTAAACGGTGGTGTCTCCTTGTTGTTAAGATCGGAAGGCTGGGAGATACACAGTGTGGGTGGGCAGTGCGGTCAGTCCAGAGGTCCATCCTGGGTGTGCTGAGTTGAAGATCTGTGTGAGGCCTCTAGGTAGAGATATACAGTTGGCTGCAGGGACGTATTGTCTGTGTCTCCCATTAAAGGGTTAGCATTCTTTCTAACACCTAAATGATAATCACCTAAGACTTGATTTGCTTGACCACACACTTTATATCTCCTTCCTGGAATTTCTGGGACTCCTTAAAGAAGATCCCCCAATGCCATGGATCCATCCTGGTTTCTGCATTTCATTTCCACCAGACATTCTGTTCCTATCTCTGCTCTACCTTGTGATACCACATGACTTCTCCACTCCAGGCTGGTCATGTTTAAGGGACGACACATATTGCTGGACAGTTCTTCCCAGAGATTGAGCCACTTATATTCCCATCAGCAGAGAAGGCATGTGCATTTCCCCACATTCTCACTAACACTGTATTTGCTAATTTAATAGACAGTAGAGGTCCACACATTTCAACTAGTGTTGCAAAGATATGCTTTTAAATAGTATTATACTATTTAATTGTACTATTTAATACTATAAATTGCAATATCCCAAATATTTCAAGCTCTCATAATCACACAAAATTATGCAGGAATTTTAGGGTTCATGGATAGCTAAGAAGTCCCACACCATGCCAGGCTCTGCAGTCATGGTGCCTCTCTTAACTCCCATAGCATCCCGATGCAGTGTGTGTTAGCATCCTTCATTTTCTTTTTTCTTGTCTTTTCTTTTCTCTTCTCTTCTTTCTTCTCTTATCTTCCTTTCTCTTTTTCTTCCCTTTTCTTTTCCTTTTTTTAAAAGTTTTTAGTCATTTATTTGAAAGAGAGAGAGAGCAAGCGAGAGAGACAGAGAGAACATGAGCAGAGGGTGTAGCAGGCAGAGGGAGAGGGAGAAGCAGACTCCCTGCTGAGCAGGGAGATCTATGCCCGGTTTGATCCCAGGACCCCAGGATCATGACCTGAGCCAAAGGCAGATGCTTCACCGACTGAGCCACCCAGGGGTTCCATATTTTTAAATATATTTTAATGGGCATCTTGTAGTAGGTGCAGTGAAGTTATCCATGTTCAACTATACAATTTTGAGAGAGAAGAAAGGAGGAAATGAAAAAATTTTAGGGGATGCCCTGAAGTGAGCATCAGATGGGAATGAAGTGTGGGGGGGGTCCGCTCTTCCCATGGGGCCTCTCGTTGTGTGAGCGTCTCACCACACAGGCTGTGGGTCTAGATTTAAAGAGTTGTGTTTGGGGTTCAACTGCTTCAGCTGATGGTCCCGCAAGGAGTCAGGGATCCATTGAACATTTAGGGAAACACTGACTGATCCAACCGAGAATGATGCGTCTTCAGTATGGAATCATGCTAGGGGCCTTCCGGGACATTTCAACTTTTGACATTTCTACTCAGAGCGCTAATCTGACAAGCTAACCCCTGGGTGAGATGCCACGCCATTATTTATCGCTGAGTTACCCGCACTTTGCGCTTCAAATCCAAGTGACTTAAACTCCTTATCCTATTTTCTTTATCCTGGATCCTCTTTGCTGGGAAGTCTGGCATCCTCCTCTACTCTCCTGCCCTCTCAGAAGCTGACATTCTTGTGGTTGGTCCTGGCTCCGGGTTCCTGCCTTGGAGGAGCTGTGGGCTCACTTCTTCCATGAAGGGGGCACGTGCTACCCTGTGCTCTGCACAGAGCGTGGCATGGGACTTGACCTCTGCTTTGGGGTTTTTACCAGGCCTTTCTCCCTAGGAGTGTGTGCTTGACAGACTTAAATCAAGGTGTGAAGATTCGGAGGGGTTTTAAAAAAATATCAACAGATTAACGTTATTTTTCCTTTCGCAGTTTCTGAGACATGGACTGGCACAGTACCTGATGCCAATGGGACCTGGAGAAGGAGGCAGGAGATCGGGACCCTCTCAGGGGTGAGAGGATGTGTACGCTCTCCCTGGGTCAAGGGAACACCCTGGGAAGCGGGATTTGAGGTGCTCTGCCATGATCCCCAAGTGGGTTCTGAGTGGATTAGATGATTCTAGTAGAAGTGGAGCATGGGGTGGACTGCTTCTGGTTGGGGAGAGAAGAGAGGGAGGCAGCTGGAGCCCAGGCTGGTGTTACATAGGTGCTTATGCAGGAGATGGCCCCACAACACTTCACAAGGAAGCCAGCACATGTGCCCACGAGAGACTGCTGCTCAGAGCGAGCCACCGACCAGTCCATGTCATCCAGGGAAACAGTGACCAATGTAATTAAGAGGATCAGTCCCTCCCCTTGGGCAGCTAAGTAAGGAGGCAGCTCTGCCCTTCCATCCTTCTGTCCTGCTCCAACACTAGAGGCCCTGGGTGGAGGAGACGGGGTGGTGAGAACAGACCCTGCTCCCATCCTGCCAAGCTCTATAGAGGTGCAGGTCCAATGTTTGCGTATGTGTTCGGGGTTGGGGATGGGGGGTGGTGGGAAGAAAAAAGTCATTGCTTAAAAATAAGTTTAAAGTTTTCAAATCCATGGGATTGAGTCCTACTGGAACCAAACTGTGACTGAATAACCCTTAATAGCTGGGCGTACATGGTGTTGGACTAAGATTATGTTAAGCACCGCAAAGGAGAGTTTGATGGTGCACAGAGGCACTTCTGTGTTTGAAACCCTGTTCCTTCATAAACTGGATTACATTTTAGTTATTGAGTGTCAGTCTTTTAAAGACTCAATTTTCCCAGCCAGTATGCCTTTCCCCAGCAGCTTACATCTTCCCATGTCACAAGAAGACCTTTTCCAGACCTGATGGGTACCACCTCAGTACACTGGCCATCAGAAGTGACAACCACGGGAGAGAGGGGGATGTCCCTAGAAAACCTTGCAGCCTCAATAATTTGTGTGGAAGTGAGCAAGAGGGTGTGGATGACTCTACTTACCTCTGGGGATGGGAAAGAATTATTATGTTCAGATCGGGTATGTCTGAATATCTGGCCTTTTTAACCCACATTTACTGCCAAATCCTTCCCTTCTGAGTCTGAGTCATGGTTCCAGCCACCTGCTCCTTGCAGCCACCTGGGAGTCCTAAAATCATGGAGTCTAGGATGTCACCCTCACTCCCCTCACTTAAGGCATTGCTATGTCTTAAGGCAGAATGAGGTAGGAAAAGAAAGTCATACTGAGGGTTAGTGGGGGAAAGGGCATTAGAAAGATGGGCCACTTGAAAATGAAAACTGCCTTGAATTCTATCATAGGCTCTGTCCTGGGGAGAAGAGGAAGAGAGGCCGATGAAGGAGATTAATTTTTAGCAACTGTTTTAAAATTGAGAACAGAGGAACCACAGACAATGTTAACATTTTGAACTTAAGCATTGTTTGGTCTTTTGAAAAGTCCCTAATCTTCAGTGGGGTTGTCCCTGGATAAGAGGTTCTTTCTGAACTGGAGGAAGAACCAGGTGAAAGCATGGATGGGATTTATGGTCCCTTCCTCAAATCACTCCCTATCAGTATCTCATGCTACTGGAAATCCCCAGGGGATAACTTTGCTTTCCTTTTGGCTACAGTTATGAAGCTCATTGAATACATTCCACAATAGTGTCTCAATTTACAGATGAACTGATTGAGGGTTGGAGAAATTAAACAGGCCTGGGTGCCAATCTTAACCTATGTGGTTTACCAGCTGTATGAACTTCCACTGTTTAATTAGAGTCTATCACTCCAGTGGCCTTGGTATACCTTCAGTTTTTTAGAATCAGTTATTTGCTCTATCAACACTGTTACATGGTTTATTAAGCAAGGTAGCCAAGAGCTCAGCCTATGGACTTTGGGGTCAGAAGGGCTCCTGTCTGAATCTTGACTCCATCATTAATTAGTTGTGGGACTTTGGAAACTAAGCTTCTTTCAGTCTACTCAGAAGGATGGTGGGCTGGGATGCCTGGGTGGCTCAGTCAGTTAAGTACTGGAATCTTGATTTTGGCTCAGGTCATGATCTTGGGGTCATGGGATTGAGCCTTGTGCTGGGCTTTGTGCTGGGCATGGAGCCTGCTCAAGATTCTCTCTCTCTTTCTCTGCCCCTCCCCACCTCTAAAAGAAAAAAAAAAAGCCTGGAGGGTAGGCTGTGAGAAGTCCAATGAAGCATGTGGTAAGCATCTTACTAGATTACTGTTATTTTTTTAAGTATAATTATTTAGCCATGAGAAAACAATGAAGGAGAGTAGACAGTGACGATCAGAACAATAACTAATATTTACTGAGTTCCTAGGATGTAGTAAACACTGTGTTCTCCATGTACTAAATTAATTTTCCTAACAATCAATGGAGTCTGTACAATTAACCTCAGTGTACAAAGAAGAAATACATCTAGCCACAAGTGAGGAGTCAGGATTTGAACCTAGGTGACTGACCTTAGGAGCTTGTGCTCACCACTAGGAGGTAAGCTTGCCTGGGCTTTTTTGGGAAGCTGGAAGCAGATGGGTTGCTTAGGGAGGGTGAGTAGGAGGCTTTGGTCCTGGGGGCAGCATGTGGGCTTTGGGAAGAGGGCAAGACAAAATGATCATGGAAGGAGAAGTTGGGTGTTTGAAACAGCTCTCACCTGTGGGATGATGTCTGAGACTGAATTCTAAAGGTGAGTCATGCTGTCAGAGCTTCTGTGTCCTTGGAAATGGTTTAGTCTCATGGTCTTTTAAACTGTGTCCCACGGACCCTTAAGGTTCTCCAAGGGGTGGGTGGATGTAGCGGGTAGTGGGTAGAGGCTCAGCAGATAGGTCTTTAAGACCCTCTTGTTTGCTTCAACCAGGGAAATTCCACTTTGCTTTTCATCTTTTTTTTTTTTTTTAAGCTCAACTTACACACAGTAGAGCAGGTGAATCTCAATGAGAAACTCTGACGAGTATTTATAGATGTATACATCCAAGTAACCACTGCCCAGATCAACATCAAGTGCATGCCCTGCACCTGGGGCCAAGTTCTCTGCTGTCCCCTCACCAAAGACAACCACTTTCCGATCTGACCTGTTTTTGAACTTCATGTAGTAGAATTACAAAGTATAATTTTTGTGTCTGGCTTCTTTCACTCAAAATCATATCTGAGACATTCATCGATGTTGTGGGATGTAACAATGGTCTTCTTCTCTTCGATGCTGTTGCCTGACAATATCACAACTTACTGATTTTTTTGGTACTGTTGATGGACATTTGGGGTTGTTTCAGGGTTTTGGTGGTAGGAACATAGCTGTTATGTACATTTTTGTAAAAGCCTCATGATGGACAAATGAACGCATTTCTGTTACGTGTATCCCCCGGCGTGGACCATAGGATGACTGCTGTTTAGCTCTGGTGGGTAGAACAGCTGTGTTTTGAATAGATGTTTCATAGAGCAGAAACCCTCAGAAGATTCACTTGGGGTGTAGTTGCTTAAAACATTTTTTTTAAAGGATAAAGTTCAACCCCCACTAGTGTAATCCTCGCATTTGCAGGTGGTCAGACAGAGACTCAGACAGTGATTTACTCAGACTCAAACCGCAGCAAAGCCACGTTTGGAATTCAAAGATTACTGGACTAGAAGTTTCTTATAAACTACTGAGCTCTCTGAAATGTGTGCTCTCTATCACTCAACCTGGCTGCTGGTTGGATGTGGAAAGGATACCGTAATCTGAGTCAGAAGGCGTGGGTTCAAGCTCCACGACTGTCATGAATCATGAATCAGGGTGTGATGAAGGGCAAGGTGCCTGCTGCTGAAAGCCTCAGTCTCCTTAACTGGCAAGTGGAGGCTCCTGCTTCCCACCCTTGCTGGATTCAAGGAGATCATGATGCAGAGACATTCTGTAGGTTGAGAAGCACTTAACATCATCATTATTATTACCATCAAAATATATTCTGAGGGGATGCTTAGATAAGCATGCTGTTTTCTTATAATATTCATGCTTATAATCATTCACTTCTTCACATTTTTTTTTCAGCCTGGCTTAATAGTTTTTAATGAGAGCTATTTCCCCTTCATTAGAAAGCTAGTGTGGCAGATAGTACTTTTTCCAAAGATGGCCACACCAACATATATTTCATCCTACATGCTCCTGTCTAATGGAACATTTTTTTTTTTTACAAGTGGAGGGGAGGGAGAGAGGGAAAGGGAGAGAGAGAATCTTAAGCAGGCCCCACACTCAGCATGGAGCCTGTTGTGAAACTTGATCTCATGACCCTGAGATCATCACTTGAGCTGAAATCGAATCAGAGGCTTAACCAAGTGAGCCACCCAGGTGCCCCTGATGGCACATTTTTGTGATGTGACACATCTCTGTTCAAAGAGATGGTTCAGCGTTCTCTCCCCCCAAACCTGGATGGACCTTTGTAACTACCTCCATTAATGAACTTAGCAGAAATGAGACTATGTGAGGACAAATCCAGAGTTAGAAAGGAAAAGTCTAAATGTTGGGGTGTTTCCTAGGGAAACAACAGGTACAGAAACAGAAATAGAAACAACTCCAGGGGGAGACACTGCATTGGCTTTTACTTTTCTGATTTCACACTGTGGTCCTTTTTCATTTCTCATTTCTTTATTTAAACTTTCCGCCAAAAGAAAAAAAAATAGATAACTAGCAAACACCCCCTTGAGTTAAACCTGAGCCAAGAGTCAAGTTCTGTGTAGCTTCTAACTCAGGCAGAACCATAGACATTTATGAGGAACCCAGTGAATCCAGGAGAAAGGCCTGGAGGCCACATCCTCTTCTTTGTGGCTCAGAGGGCAGGAAAAGAGTGTGGGTGAGGGCATGTCTGGGATGATGATAACTCCCCTGAGAGGCAGAAGGGCTGAGAAGCAGGAGGACTCCTGGCACCCTAGGCCCTAAAGGCAGAATGACACCCACAAGTGTGGGTAGCTGAGAGTCACACAGAGAGGGCTTGCCTGTTGACTCTCTCCTGAAACTGTAGGTTTCTGGGAAGGGTGGTCCTTCTGTCAGGATCTTTATTACAAGTTTAAAAATAGTAAATTCGGGGCGCCTGGGTGGCTCAGTGGGTTAAGCCACTGCCTTCGGCTGGGGTCATGATCTCAGGGTCCTGGGATTGAGCCCCGCATCGGGCTCTCTGCTCAGCAGGGAGCCTGCTTCCCTCTCTCTCTCCCTGCATCTCTGCCTACTTGTGATCTCTCTCTGTCAAATAAATAAATAAAATCTTAAAAAAAAAAAAAGAAAACCCATAGTCTTTACACAAAGCATGCACACCCCAATATATAAAAAAAAAATAGTAAATTCTTCACACCTGTTAATTCCTTCACATATTGGAAAGCAGGTTCATGTGTGTTGATTTTTCCAGTCACCCCATGAAGAAGCCAGAGACTGAACCACCACCACCACCCCATCACCACCGTCATTTTAATTTTAAATTTAAGGAAACTGAAGGGGAAAGGTCTTTGCCCAAGATCACACAGCTAGCAAGCAGAAATGCCAGTGAAAGGACCAGACCTTCTGACTTCTGGGAAATTTTCCTTACTGAATCATAGACTTGATCTATGATTTCCTTTATTGATCATAGACTTGATCCATGGGGGAGTAGGAGTTTTGGACCCCATAACAGATCAATGGCAGAGCTCACGTGAGGGAAGGGTATACCCTTCACCCCTTTAGATTGCCAGAGCTCTTTTCTCTACATATGATATCCACCTGGTATGGAATAAAATGCTCCTTTGTCCCCCCATGACTTCCCACCTCTATCAGAAAAGAACCACCCTATCAGTCATTTACATTTTAGTGATAATTTAAGGACTTAGCATTTTGTCTAAGAGAGATATTTACATCTTACATATTATCTCTTTGTGACACTTGACTCTTGGAAAGGCATTTCCAGCATCAATGAGCAGATAGAAGAGGCATTTTCTCAGGGGTAAGGTGGAAGCAAGTGGGAGAGATTTTATAGACTCCTCCCATCCCATGGTATCAGCAGATGCTAACGACTCGAATCACAAAACTCCCGTTATCAAATAATTGAGTGCTCGGTGCTGAGGATACAATGACAGACAGTGGTCCGTGGAAAGCGTCACAGTCTGGTGGGGGAGATAGGCAAGGATGCAAGTAACCGTAATACCTATTATAGACCTAAGTATAGATGGTGCTATCAGAGCATGAAGGAAACTGGCTAAGAATGGGAGTATAGCAGAGCTTTCTAGAGGAGATTACATCAGTTGGGTTGAGTCCGGAAAGACAATGGAACTGCCATTTATTGAATATTTTAGTCCAGGTTCTGTAGAAAAGCAAACCTGATCATAGGGAGGAGTGCAATCCCAGGGAAGCAGGCATGAAGGGAAGGGTAGTGAGCAGGGCTAGGTGGAGAGGAATATGACGGAGGGTGTTATTGCCCTGGCTACAGCTCTGTAGCAGCAAGCCTGGCTGATGGCTGCATCTCCCCAGATAGCCTTGGGGAGGCTTACGGAACTTAGTCCCCGCAGTGTCCTGTGGGGTGTCAAGGGATGGAGAGGAAATGAACTTTCTGCTTCTCTTCTATTTTGGATTCCCAGTGGCCTGCCCTCAAGCAGAGCAGAGTTAACGCTCATGCATTTCTAGTTCAAGTCACGTGCCCTGTGGCTGGCAATTTATCCGAGTCAGAGCTGGGAGTGTTGAGAGGGGCAAGAACTCACGGGTATCAGTCCAAGGGGCAAGCATTATGTCCCTGGTGCTGGCAGAAGAGATCTGAGGTGGCCTCAAGGGGGAGCATCTGGGAGCTAGCAGGGCATTTAGACACACTGGATGGTCTAATCCTCTCAATAACCCCATGTGGGGTTGCCTGCTTTCCCCCAAAATGTGTGCTGAAGTCCCACCCCCTGTTATCTGTGAATGGGACCCTGTTAGGAAATAAGGTCTTTGCAGATGTCATCAAGATGTAGATGAAGATCAGGTCACGTTGGAGTAGGGTGGCCCTTCATCCGATGTGACCCTTGTCCTTAGAGGAAGAGCAGAGGCACAGAGACAGGTGCATGCTGAGAGAAGAATGCCCTGTGCAGCCCAGACGTGAAAGGAGAGGCCTTGTGCCAAGACAGAGGTTAGGATGCATCCAGGAGCCAAGAGCTCCAGCACCTCGGACAGCACCAGGAGCCCAGGAAAAGGCGCAGGAGGCATTCTCCCCTCCAGCCTCCAGAGAGAGCACGGTAGGGAAGGCTCCTTGGACTTAAGGCCTCAAGAAGAATAATGTGAGAGAACAAATTTCTGTTGCTCTAAGCCACCTGGTCTGTGGTGCTTTGCTGTAGCAGCCCTAGGTGGAGGGGTGAGCGGAACAGAGACGTGCAGATACCATGAGCAAGACCTCTCGCGTTCTGAGTGCTCTTCCTCTACTCACTCACTTAATCCTCACAAAACTCACTAGGAGCAAACCTTAGGTTTCCATTTTCCAAATAAGGACATGAGGCGCAGAGAACTTCAGCAACTCACTGAATGTCGCAGTCAGTGGATTGAAATCCCAGACCCTGCCCCCCCCCCCACAAAACCGTGGTCTTTGCAGTCACCCTGCATGCATTCAGCCAAGGCTGACGCAGTGTCTCCTCTGTGCTAAAAAACAGGGTGCAGAAATGAACTTGCTTTGGTTCCCCCAACCTCACTGTCTTTCTGATCCAATCTAGCTGACATTCCTTCCCCAACCGTGACACACACTGGAGACCTGCTCTGAAATATGGTTAGTCTGAGCTCACATGTGCTGTGTGTGTCAAATACACGCCGGGTTTTCAAGACCAAATACAAAAGGAATACAAAATATATCATAGATAATTTTTAATATTGGCTGCATGTTGAAGGGACTATGTTTTGTATATACAGGATTAGGCTAAATAAAATATATCATGAAAGTTTATTGCACCTCTAAAAGAAGTGGCTACCAGAAAACTAAGGTTGTGTAGGCATGCACGTGATACTTCTGTTGGGGGATGCTGCTCTAGAACGTGAAGTCCTTGAAGGCAGGGGTAGTCTCTATCTTGTCCGCGGTGGGTCCCAGGAGACAGAGCAGGGCCTGCATACAATGGTCCCTCAATACAGAGTCGTTGGATAGTTGCGTGAATGACCAAATCCAACCCACTCTGGCAAGGGCTCATCTGTTCCCTATAAACACAAGGTCCAGACCTCACTTTCACCTGCTTTGTCGGTCTGGGAAGTCTCTCAATTATTCTGAGGCACGAAGAGAAAATGATTGCAGCTTTGTGCCAGGAAATTAAGAGGCTGAATGTGTGGTAGAATTTGGAGAATAAAAATGGTCAGAGTATTTCCACCCATAATGGTGGAAATGGCAGTTATCACTGATTGGGATGCAAAGTCCGTGCCTGGCGTCATTCTCCACACTTTGTATGGAGTGAGGCATTGAATTCTATGATGCTATGCTATGACATGAATCCCACCATCAGTTCCATTTGACAGATGGGAGAAATTAAGGCTCCAAGAGTTTAAGTCCCACCCCCTGGGATTATAGGGCTGGACTTGTAACCTGGTCTGTCGACTATGATCCGTGGGCTCTTAACCACTCCCACAGAGCATAGGACTTAAAGAGGGGACTGGGGTCCCACAGACTGACACTTCAGCTGGGTTCCCTTGGTCCTGAGACCACAGAGCTGTGCCAGTCTGCAGACACCCCTGCTAGCCTGGGTTCTGGGATCCCCTGTGTGTATGACCACAAAGCATCTGGCCACACATTTTCCATGTGTCGAGGTCCATCCTGCCAGTGCCTTCAGCCATGTCTTGTCTTGTGTCATCTTCACCAGATGGCTGGGCTACTCATGGGCTCCCTCACTTTCTGTACCTGTGATGTGGCCATGAGCCAACAGGTGAGTGGGCCTGCTGGGGCAGGGAACAGCCCTCACCCATGCCCTCTGATGAGCTATCCCTTCCTGTCCTTCTGGGCCTCAGCTTCTACAGATTCTTGGAGAGCAGAAACTTAAGGAGAGGCCCAAACCACTGATTCCAGCATCGCTGAGGGAGATGTGCCAATCCTCCATGTGCTTGTATTAGTCCACTGGCCCTTCAGGTCAGAGGGTGGGTCTGGAGGTCACAAATGCAGGTGCTGGGGTCAGGCAGAGTGCCGTTCAGTTCAGACCACCACATCCCCGGAGCGGTGTTGGTGGGGAGCTCATTCTGTCTCTCCGAGTCTCAGCCTCCTTGTCAGTGAAATAAGGACAGCAAGAAGCCATTCATGTTGCTCCTGTTTCTTGTTAAAGCGTGACTCGGAGGCTTGCCTTGGCCTTTACTGACCTCTCTCCTCTCAAGTCAGACCACATTCCTGAGTCCTGCATGGATTAACACCCGTTTGTTTGTAACATCACGTGGTCACGTCCTTGAATCTGGCAGGGGTGGTTCCCATAGGCTTTAAAGAGAAATTGCTTACCACGTGGGCTTTGCAGCCACTGCCAGCATCAGGTCCTAAGCCTTCTCCTTCTTACTCCCTGTGTGGCCTTGGTGAGGTTACTTTCCCTCTCTGAGCCTCAGTTTTCTTATCTCCATGTGGTAATCGTTAATACCTCTCGGAAAGGTTGTGGCGGGTCATGCTGAACAGTCATGGAAACATGGTCATGACAAGACCGCCTTGTTCATGCCCCCAGCCCATCTACTCTCTACCCAATGCCTACTCTTCCCATGGTAATCCCCCCATCTCCATGAAACAATTCAGCTTTCCCTGTGCTAAAGCCAAGAAACTGGGCGTCATCTTTGATTCCCTTCTTCTACAGTCAGAAAATGCTGCTGGCAGGTTGCCCCGACCTTCACCAGCACCGCCCCTCCACTGCTCCTGGTCCAAGCCTCCAGCGTCGCCTGCCTGCTTCTTAACCTCCTACCTGGTCTCTCTGTTTCCATCCTTGACTCCAGTCCTTGTGTTCTCCACAGGTAGAATTTGGTGGAATTATCTTGTTTGCAGATAGTCTTATTTGACGTTTTTTAAACAAATACTTAAATAGTACCCATTACATGTCAGGCACAAATCTGAATACTTTACAGATTTCAGCTTCCCTGGATTCTAAAAACCGCCCCAGCAGAAGAGTACCTGCCCGAGGTCGGAGGTCACCCCTCTAGTCAGCTTTGGGACTGGGATAATCTGGCTCCTGATTGGTGTTGGCAACAGTGATCCTTTGAAAACACATCAGATTGTGTTCCTGCTCTGCTCAGACTCTCCAGTGGCTTCCTGTGTGCTCAGAATGTCCAAGTCCTCACAGTTCTGCTCTAGCTGCACGGATCTTAGACACTGCAAGCCCACTCCTGCCTCGGGGTCTCTGTACTTGCCGGTTTGCATGCCTGTTATCTCTGCTGAGGGGTCAGGATTTGATCTGAAGGGAATGAGGAATCCACTAAGGAGCACGGAAAAAGGCGTCTCAGGTTGTTGTGCCGGAGCCGCCTTGTACTTATTCGCGAGGACCAATTGTTAAATATGTAGGAAATTCACGGGCTGAATATTAAATCACTGTAGTTTGAAATTCAGTTTAGGTGAGAGTGTTTACACCATGGAGATTGGTAAGCACCCCAAATCATGACTCCCTTCCTACCTGCCTCCCCAGAGAGATGTTAAGAATTTACCACTGCACCACTGGCTTTGCAAAGACTTGTATGAAGTGCAAGTAAGGTGTTAACTTACCAAGTCAGGGGTGGGCTTCCCAGAAGAGGTGGCATTTAAACTGGGTCCTGAGAAATCAGGAGGCATTTGCCAGAGGTGAGAGGGCAACCCGGACTGAGCAAACCAACTGAGAAAAACCACAAAGGTATGGACATTCCCTTTGGGGCAGTAAGAATGGCAGAGTGGCCATAGTGTGTGGCAGGGAGGATGATTGGGAAGGCAGGTTGTATGGAGAGAGAGCAGCAGAGAATGAGACTGGCAGTAAATTGGCTGAAAATCTCAAGACCCCATAAAGGGCTTAGACTCTCTCCTGCAGTCCTGGGGAGCCATGGCAGGTTGTGGAGCAGCAGTAGGACCGGCACTGCTGAATGCTGTATGTTAGCCAGCATATTCTGGCAGTCGTATGGAGAATGGATTAGAGGCAGGAGGCCAGATGCTATGAAACCAGTTCGCTCTGCATGTTTATGGGGCGTGAGAGTTAGGAGTAGATGATACAGAGTGTGCCTGCCTGAGGGTCTTCCGGTGCAGCTCTGGGAAGACTTGTCCCAGGCAGGTCCCAGCAGTCTCTTTTTTGGGAGTTGGTTCACTAGTTGTTGCATAGCCTCCTGGGAAATGAGAAAATTACAATGTACTCTCCTTGCAAGGGAGTGTGTAATGGGTTTGTCTTCCATCTCACCTTGGGACCTCCCTCCCTGGGGACCCAGGCTCCTTGCACAATCAGTTTCCTGAAGGGCATAGGAAGTGGGTGGAAATGACAGCCACTGTGGGCACTTCCTAGTTTGCAGCCTCCGTTCAAGGCTCCTGACGTGTGTCATCACCTTTGGTTCCCACAGCATGTCATCGAGTGATCCCCATGTTCCAAATGAAATGGAGAGATCAGGTAACTTGTTCGAGGGTCAGCCAGTGCATAGAAGAACGGGACCCAAACCCTGGGGGCCGTCGTCTTTACAGCTGTCCTATGCTGCCTCTCCATTCTCAGATATGATGCTGATTATTTTTGTGATGGTCACAGCTTCTGGGATTATTTCCCATTTTGTAGATGGAGAAACTGAGGTCCGAGGAGGGTTCACAGTTACCCCAGGCCACAAGGCCAGCGAGGAGCAGAGCCAGCACTTGGACCACCCAAGTCTGAGCCCAGCCTTCCAGGAAGGAGGGAGAAAAGATGAGAGAAAGGGAAGATGGGCTCCAGAGGGCAAGGGTGCCCCAGCCTGGGGTATTTGGGTCTGGTGTCTTCCAAAGGATGAGAATTCTTGCTTTCAAAGTTTGGGAATCCCCCAGGAGGATGCAGACCTCACGAACAATGGCTCTGCCCTGACCACACCCACCTCCTCTCTTAACCAAGAATTCGGTTCTCCCAGGATGTGACAGCAAAATCTTGCCTCACAGTTGGAGGCCGCACATGTCAGGGCTCCCCTCTGGGTTTGGAGGATAGGCGCTTTGGGGAGTGGTTTCATCGGGAGTGAGGGACACGGCCAGCCAAACCCTATGTCACTTCACGTTTCAAAACTCTGCCCCAGGCCTGGGTGCCCGACCCTGATGGTTAACCAACAGCACACGATGGAGCCTGGAGAAGTGCCCAGTGGCCACCACAGGCTGGCCAAGACTCAAGAAGCTGGAGCGTGATGAATTAGTCACTGCGTGGTTTACTAGCCAGCATCAGCATCAACTGATGCTCATGGTGGGGGGAAGCAGCCTCCGGGAAAGCCAAGGAGCCTCAAAAGGACCAGGAATCAGGCTGAACGTCTCACTGAATACTCAGACAATGTGCTGACATGGGTTTTATTACCCCTGGTTGAGAGATGGGGAAACAGTTTAAGTGGCTTGCCCCAGGGCTGAGCTGACATTTGAACCCAGGTCAGGCTCTCTGTGTACAACCTAAGCACCCTTCACCCTGACTGCTGTTAGGGAGTGTGGGGAGAAGCAGAAGGACCAGCAAGGAGGTGAGTACAATTCAGGGGAGAAAAAAATGACTGGGGCGCCTGGATGTCTCAGTTGGTTGAGCATCTGACCCTTGGTTTTGGTTCAGGCCATGATCTCAGGGTTGTGGGACTGAGCCCTAAATCAGGCTCCAAGCTCAGTGGGGCGTCTGCTGGAGATCCTCTCTCTTTTTCCCTCTCCCTCTGCCCCTCCTCCTGCTCATGTACAAGTGCTCTCTCTCTCTAAAAAAATAAATAAGGAAAAAAATAAATAAAGAAAAAATAAAGAAAAATAAAGAAAAAAAATACATAAAGAAAAAAAGTCTAAAGAAAAAATTTTAAAAAAAGGATTGCTCAGGCTAATGTGGTATTGGAGAAGTGGTAAGCAGGGGTTGGATTTTGGGCATATTTGAAGGCAAAGCAACAGGACTCGTTGAGGGTTTGGATCTGAAACATGAGAAAGATATTGATCAAAGACAAGGCCTAGATTTTTGGCCTGAGCCACAAAGTGCAAGGAAGTGTCCTTTGTTAAGATGGGGACATCAAGGGCAGGACAGGGTTTGGGGCTGAAATCCAGAACTAACCTACATTTCCCCATCTACTACTAACCTACAATTCCCCATCAAATTGACGATCAGGTGAGAACGATCAGGGGAGAGGTAGGGAGAGAAGGAACGTATCTGGTTATCGATGGGTATTGACGTCAATTCGATGGGGAATTGACGATCAGGGAAACATGATCAGGGGAGAGGTAGGGAGAGAAGGAACGTATCTGGTTATCATCAGTATATAGGTACAGTTTAAAGCTCTGGGCCCGATATGATCATCAAATGAAGGAAAATGGCCAAGGGCAGAGATCTGGAGTTTAGCGATTAAAGGGTGAGCTGTGGAGGAGTAGCTTGCAGAGGAAACTGAGCAGAAACAAGCAGGGGGTAGGAGGACACCAGGTGATGGTTGAACATGAACATGAACATGAAGAACATGTTTCAGGAAGGAGAGGTGATCACCAGGTCATTGCTGCTGAAGGTCGAGTAAGACAAGGAGAGGTTTGGCTATTGGCTTTGGCAAAGGGTAGCCCATTGTTGACCCTGATATCCCAAGGATGACAAACTTTCTAGACCTGGCATGTGGGAGGCTCTTGAATTCCTGGATAAAGAGTCCCAGATTATAGAGCCCAGAGACGACTGAGCAGCATTTAGATAGTCTTCTAAGTTTGAACTTTGGATCTGCCAGGAGCTGTGTGACCTTGGACAAGTTATTAACCCTTCCTGAACTTCACTTTCCTCATCTGTAAATGGAGGAAGGTAATGCTGTCTTATAATTTGTGAAGCAAGAATTACATGAAATCACGTATATAAAGTAAAAATATTATTATTAATATAATAATATTAATATATTAAATTAATATTATTAGGAAGAATTACATGAAACCACATATATAAAGTAAGTATATTATTATTAATATTATTAGCTTAAGAGTATTACCTGTATTTTTGAGAAAAATCAATGTTCTAATTTTGAGCGGAGCTTCATCAATGCTAAAGAAAGAGATGGGAAATTCTTTGAGGTTCGAAAAATTCCTCTTCCTGTGCTATCCAAAATTCTCAGCCCCTAAGTGGTCTTAACGGGATTATGTCGGTTTCTGCTTCGAGCAGTTTGTCATGCTCTCTGGGAAGAGACCAAGACCCCTACCTGGACCCACAAGGCCTTCGTTGTCCAGGTCTCACTCCAGCTCTCCCAGGTCCCCGAAAGTGCTAGTTTCCCTCCAGGAAGACCAGGAAGAGGGCGTTGCCCGCGCTGCTCCCTATTCTACAAAGTCCTTTCCCTTTCCTCTTCCCTGTGCCAAATTCTCATCTTTCCCCTCCTGGGATGTTGGTCACTTCCTGGGAAACCCTCCCTGAGCTCCTGGACTGGGTCAAATTTCTCTGCTGAGTGCCAGGAAGAGTCCCTCTTCCTGGCACTCAGCCTACTTCAGGTGGGATCTTCCTGTTGTGAACCTTGGTGTGTTACCCAGCTTCACCGCTAGACTCTGAGCGCATGAGGGTAAGGCAGGGCCTGCTTTGCTCATCAGCGCGTGTCTTAGGTCAAGCCCTGGGTCTGGCACGGATGGAGGATACAAGCCAGAATTGTTGACTGAGCGGACGAGTAGGTGTTGAACGCAGTGAGAAGTGAGCAGATGGCTTTCCTTTTTGCAGAGCAATGCAGGTGTCTCAAAAGGTTGTTTGAAAGGCAAATATAATACCGAATCTTATTCCATTTACTTTAATTATGATACTAAGGAAGGGGAATAGATCTTGCTCTTGAAATATAATAGAGTCATGCTTTAAAACCTGGACTATCATTTTCACTCATTTACTTTTTAAAATGATAATCTCCCGATAAGACATAAATAATGGCATTTAAAATAGGTTCCCGACTTCGCACAGCCACTAACTAGCTGCTGATCGTAGACTAGTCACTTACGCTCTGCGTGTCACTATTTACCTCATTCAGTTCTTGTGAGGCTCTGGGGTTGGTGGTGTGAAAGCCCTTTGAAAGCAAGGTCTTATTTATTATCCATTATTGTCAAGAATATGAATAACAAGAAGGAACCGGCTGCACGCCAGAGATGGCTGAGGAGATTTGCAGGGCTGGAGGATTGTGGTCCCCGAGAAGAATGAACACGGAGGGAGGGGATGGGTTGAGAAATTTAAGGGAGGGGCATAAAGGGAAGAGGGGATCGGAGATCACGAAGGCTGGGGGTTTATGTCTGTCAGGCTGAACAGAAGGGGGAGGGCTGTGAGATCTGGGAAAGGTGACCTGAATAAAATCACCCTGGTGGCCGAATTCGTAGAAGCCACATGAGGGAAGAAAAGAATAGCCACCCTCTCCTTGGCTTGCCATGTGGTTGTACAGGAGAGATGCCGGGTGTCCCCCAGGTGACCTTGGCCGCTTAGGGCTGTGACTCTGCGGACGGTCTGGGAGGCTGCCCCCTGCCTGGCGGCTGTGGGAGGGCAGAGCCAGGTCTGCCCATGGCAAATTCCGCTGCCCAGTGCAACCTGGATTCAACCCCAGGGGGTGGGCACGGAAGCCCCCCAGCTCAAGAGTGAGAGCACAGCCAAGGAGTCAGGAAGTGGGGGGGCCGGCAGTGCAAAGCCTGGGCAGGGAAGGAACAGTAGGGCAGCCTCAGGGCATGGTTCTGGAGAGCTGGGCCTGGGTAAAGGAGCAGGGCCCCTGCAGCAACAGGCCACCGATGCCCTGAGGGGATGGAGCTCCACCCTTCGTTGCCCGCCAGCTTCTCCCGGGAGGCTGGGTTTTAAATGTGGAGTTGCACCATGTGCAGAAAAACAAAACCAAGCAATCAAAACAAAAAACCCCCCGCAGGCACAACAGGACATGCCTGATGGTGTCGTTTGGGCCGCCCATTTGTGATCACATTTGATCCCCATCTGCGGGCTCCGGGCACGTCCGTCCCTCCCCCTCCAAGGGAGAAAGCCCTGCAAATTCACTTTACTCCTGCCCATCTGTAGGAGGTGACAGCTCAGTGCCTTTCGTCAATACTGGAGGGGAAGACAGACTCTGCTGTCCTGTAGCCACACGCCCACGGTGCTCCCCTTCCCTCCACTCCTAACTCGACCCGCCAGAGCGGGAAGTAGCTGCAAAGGTGGGGTGGACCCAAGTCACTCATCCAGTCCTTCATTCCCTCAGTCAGTGACTGATGGTCAATAAACATCCCTCTACGGCCACAGACGGTCTGGTGCCGTAGACGGTGCATGTCCATTCCAGCGGGGGAAGGCAGACCGCGGGAAGTAAACACGCAGAGTATAGCGTCGGCTGGTGGTAGGGGATACGAATAAAGATAACGCAGGAGTGAAGAGAGCGATGGCGGCAGCTGTTCCAGGTTGGAATACCAGGAGAGGCCTCTACCCTCCCTCCTCCCACACTCTCGGTGATTTGACGAGATTTCCCTGGGTTTCCCTGGCCTCTGCTTAGGTGCTAATGAGCAGCTGGGGGTTGGCAGAGTAGCTACGGAGATAAAAAAGGATTTCCCCTACACCCTCTGTATCCCTGGCCTCTGCAGTAGGCTCAGCCCCAGCCAAGGGGAGCAGGTGCAAAGCTCAAATCCTGATTAAGAGTAAGTATTCCCATTTGTCTGCACAGCTGGAAACAGCTGGCCCGATGAGTCAGCCCAGAGGAGGGAGGCTGCCGGCCGCAGGCCAGAGGGTGGATGGAGGGCGCGGGAGGGAAGCTCCGGGCTCTGGCGGTCCGTCCTGCTCCGACAGCCTTCCTCAAAGGGGAATAGGAGGACAGTGCTGCCCCATAGAGGCACCTGCCCCATTTCCTGGCCTCTGACTGAACTCTTAGCATCAGATAGTCACTTTTCTGGAATGTGCAAAGGCATCTCAAAATCTCTTTTTCTGAGACGGATATGGCAGGTGGTGGGATGACTTTCCCTCTCAAAGGGGAAGTTCTTACCATGACCCACAAGGCCCAGTGTGATATACAGCCCTTGCTTCCTGGGCTGGCTTTGTAATTTTGGGGGGCCCGGTGCCAAAGGGCAAAGTGGCCCCACTGCGTTATTGTGATCTCCCTGAGGATAGCGACTCTTACCTTTCTTTCTGTGTTGGTTTAATGGCGCTTCTGTGGCCAACGCCTGGCCCCTGACAGAGTCTCACGATTTGTTATTGTTGAATCAAAGTGTCTGAGTTCTGATGTGGCTGTGTTGGTGGGGCCTCTTTTAACATTTATTAAGTACTCACTGTGTTTTAGACCCCGGGGCTAAGGCTGTGGTTCTCAATGCTGCCATGAGGACCATACCAGGAATTCTTAAAAATCCCCATGCCGGACTCTCCCGGACCAGTTCTGTGAGAATCAGTATTTCTAAGGATCCTACTGCGTGGCCGAGTTTGAGGACCAGGGGGCCTTGTTGTCCAAGGCTGCGGACATCAGCATCACCTAGCTGCCTCGGTCACTGCTCAGATACGTGCGACCGTGTTCAGAGATTCTGGACCAATATGTTTGAGAAGAGCCGAGCCTGTTAACACAATCCTCAGGGCATTTTGCTTACACCAGACTTCAAGAACCTGAATTATCTTGTTGAATCTTCTGACTGTGCCCATTTTATAGACAAGAATGAACAGAGAGGTTAAGCAGTTTGTTCAAGGTAAAGAGGAAGTAACTAGGAGAACAGGGATTCAAACCTGGGGCTCCTGAAGCCACGCTCTGAGCTTACCCACCAACGCTGCTGCCTGTCCTCTGTCACAGAAACTGGGTGTGCTCCAAGAGTAGAGGGGCGATTTGGTTGTGAAAATAAAGAGAAGATTAAATAAAGACAGGATGCATCTAATATTGTCTATTTTTTGAAGATGGACACGTTGGCTAAATTACCAGCTCTGTGGCAATGAAACATGTCCAGCGGGGACCTGACCTCCATCCCAAGAGTCACTTGGGCTTTAAAAAAGTGGCAGAGCCGGGATTCCAAACTTTGTTCTCCAGGCTCCAGATCTGGGGCCATTTCCCCCAGACCCTCCCTCAAGTTCCACATAAGCAAGCGAATTGCTAAGCTCTTAGGGCATCCCAGAGTCCTTGTTGCTGGTGCCCGACACACAGTAGGCTCTCGGGCAGTGATGGCCAAGGGATGGCTGACTGGACGGGTGGGTAGGAGAAGGAGTGAAAGGGTCTGAGTGGCGCACTAGTCAATCTGTTGGGTTTACGCGCTCTAGTTTTCAAGTATGACCACTAGAGGGCGATATCGGACAAGAAAAAGAAAAAGGGTTCACTGCCGTTTATAGGACTAGAGAAAATAATACATTTGTGGCTATGGATTTAAATCAAAAGGGGAGACTCTAATTCACACAGCAATTAAAGTGAGCGTTGCTTTCCCCTGAGCTTGTGGGCTGATGGGACCCTTCCTTGAGCCACGGTAACATGGGGGGCCACCCCTGACCTTTCCAGATTTAAAATAAACAGATTAACAAGGGAGGAGGGGAAATCTTGGTCACTCTGAAATGTGGATGTTTCTAGAGAATAGGAGGTTTACCAAACCAAAAAAAAAAAGGCATTTTGTAGCTTCCCAGACTTTTACAACATTGATGGGAGTTAATGTTTCGAAAAATGGTATTATGATGAAGTCGTATGCTGAATTAATTTTCCATAAATAAAACCATACATTTTCATATTGTTTTTTTTGCCCTATCATGGAGGTGTGTGCTCTCTGTGGAAAAACATTTTCTCCCTTTTTACTGCTCCCTCTCCTCTCCATGAGCCCCACAGTAAGACAGACCTGGGTTTGAATCTGATCTACGATGCCTCTGGTTGTGTGACCTTGGGTTAATGGCTTTATATCTTTGAGGTCAGAGTTGTCAGTTAGAAAATAGGGGAATGAATGACAACGCAGAAGGGTCTGTCATGAGATTCAAAAAGAGAACCTGTGGAAAGATGCCTCATGCCAGGTCCTCAATCCCTGGTGGCCACCTTCCATATTCTACCCCCTTTGACTTGGCAAGAATGAGAAACAGGTACACGTCTCCCTTGGAGCTCCTTCCAGCTTCTTCTTCTAGCCCCTTCTCTCCTGTTTACATCAGACATGAAGAGTTCGGTTGTCAAAAGAACAGCTAAGTCTTTGGCAACAGTGAGCCTATTGCTTTTCCCTGGGGCCACCATCACTGACCCCAAGATCACATTTGAGAAGGTCTGGCCCTGGAGAGAGACCCAGAGGGATGAATTTCAAACAGCAGCCTCTCGGACTGAACACCTCCTTTGTGCTAATGATGGTTACAATTATAATAACATTTCCTGGCACAGATGAGGCCCTGGGCTCTGTGCACCATGTTTTGTATGCAATATTCCCCCCTGAATTCTTAACTACGCACCTCAGAAGCTGGGTGTTTCAGCAGGGTTGTCTTACAGATGAGGAGACCGAGGATCAGAGAATTTACCTGACTTGGAGACCGCGTAGCTATGAGGTGGCGAAGACGGAGGCAAACCTAGGTCTGATTCCAGAGCTTACTGTGGAGAAGGAGGCGACTCTATTCCAAGGTGATGTCATAAAAGGGGGAAGGGTGGGGGCAAGATTGAAAAGAGGGAGAGGACACATGACAGAGAGACCCGGGAAGCTTGATGGTGGTGGTGTCATTGGAACACAGCCCTGAGATTAGGCTGGGTTTCAGCAGGCGGAGCTGAGGAGAGAAGGGGCAGTAGAGGTGAAGGAAGCACCAGGATTTGAGGCAGAGAGGCTGGAAAACACGGGGTTTGTTGTGGGGACATGTGTGTGTCAGGAATACGTCTCCGTAGGGGGTAGAGGCTACCTCTCCTTATTTGCATTTTACCGAGGAGGAAAGCGAGGTCCAGGGGAGGTAAGTAGTTTTAGTTGTAGTCCCACAGCTAAGAGGTAGAGTAGGGATTTGAACCGCCCTCTGTCTGGCTCCACAGCCATTACAGGTAGAGCTCACGGGGGGACTTGAGATCCACCTAAGGGGAGGCTTTAGGACCTGAAGGTTCTGGGAGGATTCTAGTTCCTGCAGCCCATCCATGCCTAAAGCAGCTTACCAGTGTCTCCCCCCACCCCGCTATCCCCCCTCTGAAATGTGTGGGAACTTGGAAGGGGAGAATAATGGGGAACGGGACGATTTTCAGATTCTCAGACAATTGCAGCGAGACTGTACCTTTGCACCACACCTGCCTTTTTACTCCCTTCTTCCTGGGATCAGGTTCCTCTCTTGCATTCTTTCACATTTAATAAACGTAGCTTGTTAACCGCATACTGGACCCAGGGATAATAATGAGGCCTGAAGACAGTTTGGAAGCCTGCGGGAGGTCACGTAGCTAGCAAGTGGTGAATGAGGGCTTCAGTCCCAGCCTGAGCCACTTGCCACAGTGCGGGTCCCCTCTCCTCTGCTTCTCCGGCTTCTCACAATGGCCCCAGAGAGGTCTCTGGGCTCAGGAGGTCTGCTTGCCAGGGCTCGAGGTTGGTGAGCCAGACTCGGAAGCTGAGTCCAGTCTGTGTCAGCACCTTCAGCTTAGGGCCCACAGCCACCCCCTTCTTTCACAGACTCTCCGGAGGCCCAAGAAACAGACGTACGAGACAGTGGCTCTCTTTTGCTTGGAAACATAGGTCCCCCAAAAAGAACTGTGTTGGGAATGTGCACTAAGATGTTTCTGAACTTTTTAATTAATTAATTTATTTTTAAACACTATTTATTTATTTGAGAGAGAGAGAGTGAGCATGAGAGGAAGGAAGGTCAGAGAGAGAAACAGCGGGGAGCCCGACATGGGGCTCGATCCCAGGACCCTGGGATCATGACCTGGGCCAAAGGCAGATGCTCAACAGACTGAGCCACCCAGGTTCCCTGAAGTTTTTTTTAAATACTAAAAACAATATTGTATTTTTGATTTATTTTGAATTATTCTTGACTTTTCACCCACTCATTAAGTGCCAGTCATTGAAAAGGACTTCTGGTGCACCCTCTAGGTAGCAGACGCTGTCCGAGGCACAGGTGTCCTGGTCCCTGTGTCCATGTTGCCAACAGTCTAGTGATACACGCAGGGAAGTTAATAGGTGGTTGTAATATGGGGTTGGGAGGGGAGAGTTGAGGGTTGTTTTGAGAGATGCTTAAACATGGAGGTCAGGGATGGCTTCCTGGAAGAGATAATGTGAAATCTGGGAGGAGGTGACTGGGTGAAGAGGCTTTGGGAAGAGTGTTGGAATCTTAAGGAAGAGCAGGGCCAAGCTCAGAGTGGAGAGAGGGAAGAGGGTATAGAGCAGAGCATCTCACCAGTGGGGCAGGAGTGAGGTAGAGGAGAGCCGTGGTGTGTTAGTCACCCAGGGCCGCCATGACAAAGGTCCACACGCTGGGAGGCAGAACCTAGGAGGCATCTTATAAGGACGCCAGTCACGCTGGACAAGAGTGTGCCCTAATGAAGCCATTTTAACTTAATCACCTTTTTAAAAGCTCTATCTCCAAATACAATCTCATTCTGTGGTACTGGAGGTTGGGGCTTCAACACCCAATGTACATTCCAACACCAATGTACATTTGGGGGTGATGGATGCAGTTCGGATCATCACAGACAGGTCCAGCAAGTCCGAGGAGCCGTGTTAAGGAGTACGGACTTTCTCTGAAGGCAGGGGGAGTCATTGCAGAGCCCGAGGCAGAATGACGGTGCTGCCGTTTGCACTTTACAGAGTTCTTATAGCAGTGAGGGGGAAGAGTTGAAGGATGGAGAGGAGTTCAGCAGTGGTTAGAACACCCTCTGAGAGAACCTGGCAGAAGGAGAGACTCTGGAGGTAGAAACCACAGGATTTGTGATGGGCTTCCCAGGAGGGCAGGACAGGGGCTTGTCACGATGAGCTGGATGTCTGATTGGGGTCTCTTGGTGGACCATGCAAATTCTTACTGTGCATTTTGGAGGAGAGCCTGGCCCAGGAGAGGGGAAGGAGACGAGTCCAGGTTGGCGGGGGGGTGTGTGTCTGAGTGGAGGCAGGTTTCCAGTTCTGGAAAGAAGTCTGGAAGTCTGGATTGGAGACATAGTTTAGGACTCATTAGCTCTGGATGGTAATTGAAGCCATGGGAGTTGATGAGGGAGGGGTGCTCGCCCTGAGTCTGAATATTCAGAAGTGAGCTGAAACTTTTCTTATTAAAGCCGGAGATATGTGTGCGTGGAATGATGAACACCCCTGCTGATAGGGAGACCTAGTTAATTTTCCTGCATGTTCTCCTGTCTGAGAGCCATGGGGAGCCTGGAGTGAAGAGGGTCTCCTGGGTGTTAGCTCCCTTCCCGAGGCCTGAGGTCATTTCATCAGTTTTTGATACTTAATGAGTCACTGGAGTGAGTCAGCCCAGGTACCCCACCCGGGAAGGACATACAAGCAACTCTTTCAGACTGTACCACCTGCCTTGTGGATCTGCGGGGCGGGGAGGGAGAGGGCGCTGTGCCTCTCGGAGCCTGTCCGTGATGGAGGCTTCTCTGTACAGGAACAGGTAATGAATGACGCCAAACAACTCCAAGTATTTGCTGGGCTTGAGGATCATGACACATACTTTTGGTAGTAGTAGGTTTTTAGATTTGTCTTTTTTTTTTTTTTCTAAGATTCTGTTTATTTATGTATTTATTTGTGAGAGAGAGCACTAGAGAGAGAGAGCAAGCACAGGTAGAGGGCAGAGGGAGAAGGAGAAATGGGCTCCTCACCAAAAAAGGAGCCCGAAGTGGGGTTCCATCCCACATGATCCCAGGGGATCATGTCCAGAGCTGAAGGCAGACACCTAACCAACTGAGCCACCCAGGCGCCCCTACATTTGTCTTTTTAAGATGTCTTTCCTGACCACTTTTAACATAATAACAGCTGACATTTATAGAGTCCCCAAGAGATTCCTGACAACGTGCAAAGCATTTGACCTGTGTTGTCTCGGTTCATCCTCGCAGGTGGGCACTGTAGTTATTCCCGTTTTTCTGATGAAGACAGCACAGCTTGGAGAAGGGAAGACGCTTACGCCAGGCTGTGCCGTTGGTGACGGAGGGGCCTGGACGCGAACCCTAGCAGGCTGATGGCAAGGCCACCTGGCTGCCGTGAGCATTGCTTCCTGGAAGCAGCACCTTCACCTCACCTGTTTCCCTGGCCTCATAGTCAAAACACTTGGGGCCCATCCCCACCTTCCCTACGGGCTGAGATGTGACATGGGTAGATTGCTGACCTTCCTGCATCTCAGTCTTCTGCCTCTCATAAAATAACAGTGCCTGCTGTTTTTTGGGAGTGAGTTTAGTGATAATCCATAATGACTCGGAAGCGCTTAGCTCCACGCTGGGAACATAGGAAGTGCCTGGGGTGGATGGGATTGTCCAAAGATGGCCATATCGATGTTGATATCTTCCCACCGGCTCTTTTTTCCATGTGATGTTGACACTTCTTCCCTGACCACTGGGTTTAGAATCCCTCTTCTTGAACCAGCATGTGCCTTGGCCAACAGAGTACAACGGAAAGAACACTGACTTCTGAGGCTAGGTCATTAAGCGTCCACCTGCCTCTCTCATTTAGTCTATCTCGAGACACGGGCCCGGCTGTCTGAGCCTTCCCACCCTGGGCACCAACCAGACTGAGTGAGACCAACGGCCCCACCTTAGAGCCGCCGCGAGAATGCCGAGGAGAACAGAGGCAAACTGTCCCCACCAAGCCCTGACCCGACTGCGGATCTGTGAGCAAAATAAATGTTTTTCTTTTAAGCCTCTATGTTTTGGGGTGGTGTCATATGCAGATTAGATAATAAGAACAATGCCCAAGAAATGGGTCTTGATGTTCTTACTTCTCCCTGAATTAGTGCACTGTCACTAATTCCAGAAGTAGGCTATAAATCAGGAAGATAAGGTCTGGAGGTGGGGTAAATTTGGGTTCTGGAAAATCCCCAAAGTGTGTCAACTCCTATTGGCTATTTGAGAGTTAACAACCGGCTTTGAAAGCTGATTGGATCATCTGAGGTGGGAGGGTTTGTACTATGCAAATGAAGGACAAGCAGGATGAAACCCCTGAAGGTGCCATGGTATGTGGCAAGGTGAGGGTTCTGCCATCATTTCTCCCTTGTGAGCCTGGTGGGCTTAGGTAATACATCCTTTGGGATATCTTAACCATTCCCCAACGCTCTCATATCACTAATATCATTTCAGCCACAACATACGTCTCCAGGATGGGGTAGGACAGGGAGTCCTCACCCCATATTCCAGTTGGGCAAACTGAGGTACAGGGAAGAGAGGTAATAAGATTCAAGGACATATGGCTGCTCAGGGGCAGAGCAAACTCTCCTTGCTTTTAGAGTCTAGCTCTTCAGCCTGCAAGCTGTGTAACTTGAGGCAAGCAGATTGGCCTCTCTGTCCCTAAATTTTCCCGTCTGTAAAATAGGGTTAAAAACAGTACTCCTTTAGAGGTGCCTGGGTGGCTCAGTCCATTAAGCACCTGACTTTTGATTTTGGCTTAGGCTATGATCTCAGGGTTGGGAGACTGAGCCCCGGGTCAGCCTCCATGCCTGGCATGGAGCTTTCTTAGGATTCCGTGTCTCCCTCCCCTTTGCTCTTCCTCCTCCCCTCCCTCTCTTAAAAACAAACAAACAAACAAGAAAACAAACAAACAAAAAGATCCTTCAGAGGGCTGTAGTGAGGATTAAATCAGATATTTCATGTGCAGAGTTTCAGATGCTCCTGGCATATAGGAACAAGGTAGGAAGTGGCTGGGTTGGGGTTTAGATTAGGTGGTCTACCTCCAGACTCCATACTGCTGAGACAAGTCCTGGCAATTCCCATCGGTCCCCCAGAAAGCCAGACAGCACTAGCCAGGTCTCCCACTGTGCCCCATAGAGCATGATTTTGAGTCCTCCCTGGTCACCCTTCTCTGTTCCCTGTGCCTTGAATCCATGACACCCTGAACCAAAGGAAGCGCCGTCCCCTCCTCTCGTATTAATGCAGCCCGAGGTCACACTGCTCTTTTGGCAGTCACATCGTACGGTTGACTCATCCTGAGCCGGCAGTCAGAATCCTAAGTGTTCTTACCACATGTGCTAGCATCAGGCTGCACTCCTGCCCAGCTAGGAGATCGGGGCCATGGGAGATTTTAAAAACCTGACTACAGAATAGTGTGGTTTGTTAGCTTTTGCACATTGCTACAGCCAGTCTAAGAAAGAACCCAGATGAGCTCCTCCTCCCTGGATACTTGGAGACACCCAATACATTTTTAATATACCCTCTTTTTTTAGTTCGTTTGAGTGGCATGCTGTTTCCTTCAGCGGAAAAAGCAAGCCACAGATTGGCTTCTGAGCGGTCTGTGTGTAGGAAGACAGGGGGTGTGGCTTGGATGTTGTGGACGAGTGCAGGGAGGGGGGGCTTGGGAAGGTTGTGCCACGTGCCAGCTCTGAGCCCCAACTTTGACTGCCACCTGAATGGGACAGAGTGAGGACAGAGGCTGTGTTCTGGGAGGACACTGGCAGAATTAATCAGGCTTCTACTACATTGGTTATTCAAATGGGTTCTGACTTCCCCAAATGTATTGTCACCTAACCCACATTCTTCCAGATCCCACAGGATGAAGTGATATTTTTGTCATGTCTAATTTCTTGCTGAACTACAAACTGGTCTCGTTTGGGCCAGGGATCTGCCTGCCTGTGTCCCGACGGGCTGTTGCGAGGGGCAGACTCAGCCATGCAAACCTGTCTTTGGAGAAGTGGCCGTGGAGGCTGGGCAGACACCCCAAAAATGCTTGTGTGTGAGGCCTAATCACATTAATGTCGGGGTATTTCTTAAGGAAATCCCCCCCAAGTTAACTTACAGTTAATTTAATTTATGTCATTTAAAATCCTGAATCAATAAAGCCATGGGTAGAATTGCTTTAGCAGGACCCACCTGGTAGTTTCTTCTGGGAATAAGGCTCTGCAGGTCATCTAATGCATCATTGTCTCCTCTTCTGGCTTCAGAGGGGCTCTATCTTCTTTAGCATCGGTTCTTGGTAACTTTCGCTTGACCGCTCTTTAGGAAAGAGTGTTACCTTCACTCTAGGCAAAGGAAGGGGGCTCTTCTCAAGATGTGGGCAGAGTTAGGGGCTTCCAACCAGGGAAGCTGATGCCTCACCCTGAGCTCGCCAAAGCCGGAAGGTTTATCCCTGCTCCACTGAGTAGGCAGAGGAGGGAGCAGCAGTTCCTGGGGTCAGAAGAAAGTGGTTGTAGTTACAGGGATTGTAGGAGAGGACGCCTGGCAGGACTTTGGCCTTGGGTACAGGGAGGCAGCCCACTTGTAACCAACCCCCGCCCCCCAGCAGGGAAGGAGCTGGCAAATTAGTATCTCAGCCTCTTTCTCTCCTCTCCTTCAATCTCCTGCCAGTGCCTCAATGGGCGGAATCTAACTCGAAGTCAGGACAAGACATCCTGTGGAAACAATCCACACATGCTTGCCTGCTGGGGGCCCAAGGAAGGGTGGAAATAGGTGGAAAGTGGACCTGGGAGGGAGAAATGGGAAATGCGCAGCACTTCCTAAACGAGGCACCCGCTGTTTGCCTCCCCAGATTAGCGCTTGTTCTAATTCATTGTTGCTCCTGGGAGATCAGGCGTGTGGTGAGGGCTGACTTGGTCTTCGCTCTGTTCCCAGGGCCCACCCCTGGGCCTGGTTTGCCGTGGTGTGCACTAGAGCTTGGGAAGCGAGTGGCTGGCTATACTTCTGGTGTCACTGCTCCGGCCGTACAGCTCTGCGAGCAGCGAATGGCCCAGCACACCGCTTGCACACAGAAGGGACTACTGGGGGCACAATCATGGGCACGACTGAGTGAATGGATGAATTGTTAGGGTGGAACCCCTTGACAACCCCATGATGCTAAGTGCGTGTCACCATTCAACCCCAAATTCATTTAATTCGGCAAGACCGGTTCCTTTGGCTGAGGCACGGTAGCATACACATTATTATCTCTCGTCCCATATCCACACCACCCGGTTCTGGTAGCTTCTCCTCCATTTCCTCAGAAGCAGACCAGGGTTAGTTACCTCAGACTGTTCTTGGGAATTGGCCTTAAATCGGCCAAGGGTGGGAAATGTGTTTTTTCTCTCTCTTTCCACTTTGTCTTTGTCTTTGTCTTTTTTTTTTCCTTAAGTGTATCAGAGGTAGTATTGTTTGCATGTGAAGAGCTGATGCGCAGAGAACAGGAGGAGAATTTCAGACTTCGCAGGCTATACGGTGATGCTGTTGAAGTTTTGGGCTTTGTCTCTTCATTGCTTGGGTTGGGATCCCAGCACTGTCACTTCTTAGCTGTGTGACCTGAGGCAAGTTACTTAAATTCTCTGTGCCTCCCATTTCTTAATCTTCAAAATAGAAGGGTTGAATGGGTCAAAGCCTGCAAACACTTAGTACAGTGCCTGTTACATGGAGAACACTCATTAAATATCATCAGGGGCTTGACCATCCGAGCAACTGGAGAAGAAAAAAAATTGATGCAATTCAACTTTCTTAAGAGATGGAGAGAAGAGGGTGCCTGGGTGGCTCAGTGGATTAAGCCTCTGCCTTCAGCTCAGGTCATGATCTCAGGGTCCTGGGATCGAGTCCCCGCATCGGGCTCTCTGCTCGGCGGGGAGCCTGCTTCCTCCCCTCTCTCTCTGTCTGCCTCTCTGCCTACTTGTGATCTCTCTCTGTCAAATAAATAAATAAAATCTTTAAAAAAATAAAAAGAGAGAGAGAGATGAGAGTAGAATTTCACACTCCTGGTACAAATTGGAATGAACCAGATGTTTCTCAAGGGCTGCTTGTCTCTTCCTTCCCGCTCTGATGTGGGGGAGGTATAGAGGGAAGAGGATCTGAAACTGTTTCCAAAGGGGTTATTCAAAACTAAGCTGTTGTCTTTTTTTTTTTTTTTTGAGAAAAATCCAAAGACCAGCGACTGTATCTGGTATTCTTGCTTCCTTTTCTGAGAAAGTTCATGAGTTCTTGGCCCCGAATAAGCTTAGTTCTCTACAGCTTCCCACAAGGAAATTAAATTTTCAGGTCCTGCACAGAAGTTTAGTTATCACTAATATGATCATTGGTGCTGTCACTGTAGGAGCAGGGAGGGGGTGGAGGATGGATTTGACAGCGATGAGAAAATATTCCTCCTCCGGCCTCCCCGCTCAGACATACAGGCACACACAGATATACACGCACACGCACAGACAACCCCCCCCCCACACACAAGGTGACACACTCCCTCAAGGACACACCAGTACCACTATGCACATCTCTTCACAGAAGAGGCACTTTCTCAGGGGCAGTTACTATCCTGGATGATTTTTTTTCTTTAAACTCAACCTGACCAGCATTTTTGGGATGTTTATTTAGCCAGAGCTAAGCACGGAGGGAGGTGAGGAGAAAGGCATGTTACCAGCATGATTCTGTCCTCGCCCTGCCTTCTAGGAGATTTCAAAACAATGTACTGGGGGAGACAGAGATACCTCCCAGTGTCTGGAGAAAGGTAGACTGTGACAAGGACTTCTCAGGAGGTTAAGAAATTGCTAATGATTGCTTTCTTTGGGGGCACCTGGGTGGCTCAGTATGTTCTGCATCTGCCTTTGGGGTCCTCGGAGGGAGCCCTGCATCAGGCTCCCTGCTCAGCAGGGGGTCTGCTTCTCCCTCTGCCCCTCCTCCTCCTCGAGCTTGCTCTCTCTCAAATAAATAAAGAATCTGCAAAAGAAGAAGAAAAAGAAAAAAAAGATTGCTTTCTTTCTTTGACATATTTTTTAATGGGCTTTAGGTGTTTCACACATTCTCAGGGCGGTTTTGGTCAACCAGCCGTGTTCTGCTTTGGTCTGGATTTGAATATTTGATCTGCTGCTTAAAAGCAGTGACACTTTTGAGCCTGATTTCTTAGTCTGTGTACAGGATATCAATATTACCTGTATGTATTAAGATTGTGTTCTGCTGGAAATAACAAAGATCGAATAGCAGTGGCTTAACCAAATAGGAGAGTGTTCTTCTCATGTTAACAAGCAGTTCAGAGGTGGGCAAACCAGTGTTGGCGCCATTTCCAAGGGACTCATCAGGGACCCAGGCTCCTTCGGTCTGGCTGCCCAAGCACCCAGAACCAAAAGGTGACTGAGAGATGAGTCAGTTGCCTTTGTCCCCCATTTGAAGAGCTTTCTGGAGAGTCCCCCTAAATGACTCCATCTTATACTTCCCTGGCCGCAGCTATGCCAGGATGACCAACCTTACCTCCAGAAGAAGATGGGATATCAAGTATTTTTTTTTAAGATTTTATTTATTTATTTGACAGACAGAGATTACAAATAGAGAGGCAGGCAGAGAGAGAGGAAGGTAAGCAGGCTCCCCGCTGAGCAGAGAGCCCCGATGTGGGGCTTGATCCTAGGACCCTGGGATCATGACCTGAGCTGAAGGCAGAGGCTTTAATCCACTGAGCCACCCAGGCGCCCCGGGATATCAAGTATTTTAACTGCACAGTGTTGCCTCAAACAAAACTGAGGTTCCCTGAGGAAGGAAGAAGGAGAGACCCTGTCAGTATCTAACACACTATTTTGGAGTTCTGGAGAAGATTCCCTGAGGTAATTCACATCAAACCCAATACCTGACATGTAGTAACTGTTGTTATCAGCTGACACTCTCCTCAGTGTCTTCTCTGACGATCCCTTGTGAGACAGCCAATGGAGCCTTGCTCTTCTCACTGTCCCAGGACTCCCCGCACCCAAAACTCAGGCCTCACGACTCAAGCAATCTCAGCCTCTCCAGGAAGTCTTCCCTCACCACTCTGGTCCTCAAAGATACCATCTGCTCTTTTGAAAACCTGTAGCACAGAGAGACACTATCATTCAGTTGTCATTTAACATGTATTTCATGGCATAACTAAATCTATATTCAGGTGTTTATTTTTCTTTTCAGCTTATAAGGCAGAAATTATATTTTATCCCCACATTAATGCCTCAAAGCTCTCATGACTGGTTATACACGTAGTAGGTGCCAATACTGAATAAATTGTAGGGCGTTCTGAGGTGGCCAGCTTCGGTTCCAGTTTCTGGGAGGGCTGGGATGTGGTATGCCAGGGATTTCTTCACGTGTGTGCAATAATGAATCACGCCTTTGGGGGTCATTTGCTGCTCTGTCGACATTGGTTTTCATGGCTAACATAGCCAAGTTGTGGTCATGTCAATGTGCAATGGGGTCAGTCTCCAAAGAAGCAGGGATCACAGGCGAGGTTTAAATGCTATTGGAAATCAAGTCATCAGTTGTTTCATCAATTGAGCTCCTGCTGTGTGCAAAGAGCAACACTGAGTATGGACCACTTGTTCCTGTCTCACTTCCCATAACCTCTTCCTATCTTGAGGTAAGATGAGCTCCCAACATTGAGTCCATCAATTTCAAAACCATCTCCTAAATGAGACCCAGCCTCTTGCTTTCAAAGGGACCCTTGACAAATAATTAAGAAAGAAGAACATGAAGTAGGACTGTTATGTGTTGGAAAGCCCTATATGTACCTGCCCCCTTTCCAGCAAGCTCATGGGCTGGTTTTTGTGGGTTTCCCGAATGAGCTACCAGAAACCCTCTTTCTCCCTATCCAGTGGAAAGGAAAGGATTTGTCTTCAAGCCGATTGCTTTTCATCCCTTAAAGTGAGTGAATTTGGCAAATAATTTCTGAGCCTTTGTTGTGTATAAGGTACTGTGCTGGCATGGATAACAAAAACAGATATTAAATCAATTAAATAACTGATTAGATATTTGATTAGACTGTGCTAGCTAATGGGGATAGCTTTATCTTTTTAAGACTGATAGAGCACTTTCTGTGTCTATGTGCAAACCCCAGGCTTATATATGTTTTCTCCTTGGATCCCTGAGGGTTTATATCCAAACTCTGAAACAGGTGGAAAATGGACTAATTATCTTTTACTTCCTCCCACCTCCTGCCTTGTGTTGAAATCCCTGAAGGAGGAGGACAGCTTTGAGATCTAAAATGAGGATCTGATATTCTGGGAAGAGACCCCCCTTTCAGTTGAGGTGCCCCACGCCAATATGGGGTGGCTTCAGCTGAACACAAGTGGCCACATTTTTAGGCAAAGAGGGCTGTGCCATCTCCCCTATGCCTTGCCTTTGAGTCTCAGATCTAGTCAATGTGGATGAGATCTCCAAATGCCCCTACCGCCCCATCTGATAGGGGAGAAGGATGCAGTTAAGAAGTCAGAACCAAGTGCCTGCCACGGGGTCGCTGGGATGTGACTTGAGGAGACATCGTAACAGAGTGTCCAGTGAGGGGCCAGAGCTGGGGCTCAGGGAGGATACAGCCAAGTTTCAGGATCAACAGAGCCAAGGAGATGCTGAATCATAGGGAGGACAACCTCCATTTACTGTGCCGCTGTTACATCAGTGGTGGACGCTTCTGAGATGGGAACAACAAAGGGAGAAGCAAACACCCAGGGCCAGAGGGATGCGTACCTCTGTAGAGGCCAGCCCAGACACTGGGTGGCACCTGGACCTGCCAAGATGACAGGCATGATCTAGAATAGATAAGCTGCCCATAAGGCCAGGGTGGTAAGAAAAAGCCTTGTGGGAATTTAGCTTCACTCCAGAGGAGACAAGAAGAAGGGGAAGGGGAAGACTGTTCAGTTGAATAAGTTAGCCCCCCAAAAATGGGCTTCGGCCAGAGGAAGGAGGGCATTATCTTGCTATGGAAAGAGTAAGAGTGTTTTTTTGTTTGTTTGTTTTTGTTTTTTGTTTGTTTGTTTGCCATTTTCAGAAACAGTCATACCAGAATTGTGACTTTGAACTTTATACCCACCAGGGGGGTTAGGTCAAAATATTCTCAAGTAGTTTCTTTTCTGACCTTCTCTTGGCTTCTATCTCAGAGAGCCTTCTCAAAAGCTGAAGTGCTTGCCAGGACCAAGGTGGGTATTAAACCCATGAATAACGGCTGAGGCTTCGTCTGAAGACTCCATAGTTTCCCTGAAGGGACGCATATTCATATTTGTCTTTTAACCAATGGAGAAACCAGAAGATGACTCACCCTTCAGAGCTGAGGGGGAAGTCATGATGCCTTTGACAAGAATCCCTCTGGCTTCTGGATTTTTCTAGGTGAGGTCAAGGTAGCCCTGTGAGGAGCGCATGAGAGAAGGGAGGCAGGAAGGGCTGGGAAGAGAGGTGGTGGCCATTTTGGACACGGGGCTCATCCTACCACAGACTGCATCTCCACACAGAGGCAGGCTTCAGTTCTGAAATGCAGCTCCCGACTCAAACACCCACCCTCAGATTCACACGCTCACTCATGGAACTGTCCCTCACCACCACAGCAATGAGTGACCCGGCCCGGAAGCCCTTTCCCCTTCCACAGGCAGAAAGAGGAAGGAATTATGGAAAAACAAAAACAAAACTGCTCGGTAGAGAGAAGTTGGGGTAGGGGACAGAGGACAGCTTCGTTTCTCCCTTCCTTGGAGTATAAGCAATTCCACCTAATTTCTTTCACACTAAATGAGGTTGCCAAGGAAATCGATGTGGAGCGACCCCCACAGTGTGGGTTGAACTTACAGAAACTCAATATACTCCCTCATAAACCAGATCAATTAAGAGGTGATTATTCACTTTACAGGCAAATGCTTTGCTTCTGCACAGGATTCCTTTAAGGAGGACTTTCCTAGGGCATCTAAGAATTTGCTTCCAGACCATGAGTATTTGATGAAGGCAGAGGAAGGAAGAGAAACAAGAGCTTTCGTCTGCTCTACATCCAGGAGGAATGAAGACAAATGATGAAGGATCTCCGAAATCATGTAAATCAGTGGAAAAAACAAGATGGATTCCCCAAATTAAATTTATATGCAATTTTGCCTAGCATTATAAAATAGTAGCTTTTGCAAAAACCTAACATTTGCTTCTATATGCTGAACTGACATGTTCATGACATGATTTATTTACATGAATCCTCATGACAACCATAGATGTGGATATTATCCTCAACTGTCATTGAGTAAACCAAGGCCCAGGATGGGAAGACACTTGTCAAAGGTCACAGATATTTCAAGTTCACATCACTCCATAAATCAATGCTCATAAATCCAACTGCGTGTGTGTATATATGTGTGTGTCTGTCCCTTGTGGGTTTTTGTTTTTTTCCCGAATGAAGCACAAAGGGTTAATCAACATTCATTCCTCCATTTGAAAGTGTTTTCTAAAAAGGAAACTATTTTTGGATAGAGTGAATTAAAGAGTAAACATGAGTCTTGCTGTTAGTTTATTTTCCCTGAGTGCACACACTCCTCCAACAATAATTCATCCAGGATGTGAGCTGGAACTCATTAGAAGTCACCAGGCCTGGGGGAAAAGATAAAACCACGATTAAAGACATCTGAGCCTTTTAGGACAATTTGTTATCTTGGATTTCATTTTTAATAGGAGACACTAATTCACACAAGAAGTCCCCGGGGCAAGCGAATGGTGCCATGTAATTGTTGTTGGTCTCTGGGGTGTCCAGGCATGAGCTGGCTCCTGGGCTGGGCAAGGTGCCAGGCCTGGGGACCCTTGGAACTTCGATCAGTGTGGTGTGGTGGTGGTGGGGGGGTGACCTCTTACTGCTCCATGAAACAACATGACTCCAAGTTGTCCCTTATGAGCTGGCTCTTTTTTTTAAAAAAAAAGGTTTCTCCATTCATCCTGCTGGAAAGGTGAAGACCTGGCCCATGAGATCAGGTTCAAAAGCAGTATGGTAGGAGAGATGAGAGAGCTACTATTCTGAGCACCAGATTCTCCCCGGTAGCTAAGTGGGTGATAATGATCCACAGTGGGTCTCAGGTCCCTTGTCTGTAAAACGAGGAGCTGATGACACAGTCTCTCAGGTCCTTTTCAAACCTGGGATAGAATCAGAAGGGCAGAGTAGGAGAAAGGCATCCTGGAGCTCTGTTCCCCAGCTGAGGCCCTTCCCAGGCTGAGATATTGGAATGACAACAACAGTAGCAGTGAAGGAATGTTGCTATGTACCAGATGCTGACATGGTGGTAAATACTGTGTGTTCTGGGGCAATCCTATGGATTAGGTACTGTTCCCTTCATTTCACAGCTGAGGGGCCTGGAGCGCAGATGGAATGTACCGGAAGTCACACAGCCCCGGGTGGACGACCTGCAGGACCTGTGCCCCCAACCACTACAACCCTCATCTGTAAAATGGGAATCACGACAAACCCTCCTCAGAGTGTTTCAGTGAGGATGAAGTGACATTCTGAGGCAAAGTGCTTAGCATCGTTCCTGGCTCATGGTAATAGCTAATTAAGTAAAGTGTGTTTGTTTAGCTCACAGAAGCTAATGGGAATAAGAGACTTAATTATTGCCTTCAAATATATGAAGGATTTTTAACGATTCACTTATGTTTCATGAATATTGAGCCCCTACAGAGCCAGACTAAATGCTTTGTATTATTCTTAAGTCTGTGTCATCCAGGAAGAGAATTTAATTTAAACAGGAGAAATTTAATTAGACATAAAAATAACTTGACCTTCATTCTGGCTGCAAAATTCCAGAATAAATGATTGCAATTAGCTATGCAGGTTGTATTCATGGTGTTTTAAGTAAAGAATTACCATCAGAAGTGCTTCCAGGTACAGCTGTGCAGGTTGTGTACTGCACAAAACCAAGGGTGGCCATTTGCACCATAGTCTATGTGAATAGCATTCTCTGCAGTTCCTTCAGTACACAGTCTGCATGGCTGTTTGTGGCAGTCCTGTCTATTTGTTCTGAAGTGTTTAAGTGGAAGCTGGTCCTGTTTCAGCTGTAGGAATCCTTGGCTTTGAATAAAAGTTGAGAGTTGAGATGATTATCTAAGGAAGGTAAACATGTGGCTTGCACAATACAAGTCACCATTCGGGGTTCCATGGCAGTCACAGATAACACCTCATGGCTTCAGAATCCCTCTCAACACAACACTCCAGGGGGTTGCTATCAATAACTCAGATCTGTCACTTTAGCTAAAACACAAAAGCTGTTTAGCCCAGGAGCTTTGCCTGGAGTCAGAACACCTGGGTTCAAATCTGAGCTCTCCTGGTGAACTTGGCGAATCAGAAAAGAAGCTTTTGGCTGCAAATAGCACACGCCATACTAAAAGTGTTTTAACACTAAGAGAAAGCTATGATTATTATTATTGTTCTTTTTTTAAAAACCCAAGATGTGTGCGAATGTTCATGTGCACAGTCACACACTGTGTATATTTAACATCTCTGGTACTGAGTGTGCCTTGCGATTGCTGGTGCTAAGCATTGCCTATGCTCATGCATCCACCCTGCAGAAGCTGATGGTGTCCTGGGAACCTAGCCCAGAGGTGCCAGAGGGGCACCCTTTTGAGAAACATTGCCTCATCAAAGCTCTGGATGGTACAGAGGATAAACATCTATGGAACAACTTGGGCACTGATGACTCAGAGAGGAAAAGTGTCTAGACTCTCAGTGTAAAGCAGATTTAGGAAGGCCTTGACTAACTGACTTCCCTTGAATATATATTTTTATGAATGTACAAAAGTGATGTGTCATATAAAAAAAAATCTAGCCATGATCTTTTGAATGAAAACGGAGCTTTTGCTAGCAGGGGAGAAACAGAGGAACGACTGTTGGTTAGTGAGCCAGAAGAGTCCATCACACTTGGCAAGCTGCTTAGATTTTCTTTGCCTCAGTGTCCCCATGTGTAAAACTGCAATAATAATAAATACCTCAGAGGGTGGTTTTGAAGACAATAATACACAGGAAGTACTTAGAATAGTGGCTGTTATATGGTAAGCGCTCAAAAAGTGTTAGCACTTATTGATACCATTTTTATTCTTTGTTATTATTATAACTATATTACAGTTGTTCTTATAGTTCTAATGCCACGTTAAATCTAGATAGATACTGGGGAGCTTATGTTCTGGTCATAGGGGCCAGACTTATACATGGACACCAAGAAGAGAGTCCCTTGCTACTTAGTCTTTGAACCTACTCTTCCCTCTGTCTGAAACACAATTTATCATCATCTCTCCCCAATCTCAGCCTGGCAAATTCCTATTCATTGCACTATGTCAGCTTAGTTGTTTCCCTGTACCCATTTTTTAGATACCTGTCTGTGTTGAATAGTTCCATAATCCTCATTATGATAGCAAAGTTATATTGTGATTTCTGGTGCATAACACAAAGTAGGTGTGTAGTGGGAACTTGTTGAATAAAGAAATGAAAGAAGATGTTTCACTTAGAACTCCTTTAGTTATAGGTGACAGAAAAACCCAATCTGACCAGGTTTAATCAAAAAAGAAACTCATAGACCTCATAACTGAAAAGCCCAGAGGTTGGTTTAACTTCAGGTATGGTTTGATTCAGGGGCTTAATGATGGCATTAATATTCAGTTTCTTTTCATCTCTCAGCTTTGCCTTCTTCTTTTTTTTTTTTTAAGATTTTATTTATTTATTTGACAAAGATCACAAGTAGGCAGAGAGGCAGGCAGAGAGAAAGGAGGAAGCAGGCTCCTTGATGAGCAGAGAGCCCGATGTGGGGCTTGATCCCAGGACCCCGGGACCATGACCTGAGCCAAAAGCAAAGGCTTTAATCCACCGAGCCACCTAGGAGCCCCTTTCAGCTCTGCCTTCTTAAGTGTTGGTTTCATTTCCAGGCTTTACATGGCATTCTCTGGTGCCTTCAGATTCTCATTTTCCCTATAATCTTAGGGACAAAGAACATGTTCCTTTTCTCTACCAGTGCTATTAATCATCTCACTGATTCTTATTTGGTCACATGTCTCTGCAAAACATCAGTGTGGCCAGGGGTGGAGCTGGGTAGAGGTTTCCTGACTGACAGTGAGAGGCAGGATCCCCAAGGGAAAATTTGGGATATTGTATGAGAATGTGACAATGGATGCTGGACCACAAAACAATAGATCTTCACTATAAAATGAATGAATGGATGACTGAATAAATGAATAAATGATGCAGGCCTAAGTAATAAAATCAGGTATAGAGGATAAAGTGCCATAGAATTTGTGGTAGAACAGAATAATGGCCCCCCAAAGATGTCCACATTATAATCCCTGGAACCTATGAATATGTTGCCTTACATGGCAAAGAGGAATTCAGGTTGTGGATGGAATTAAGGTTGCTAATTATCTGACCTTAAAATAAAGAGATTATCCTGGATTGTTTGGGTATACTTAATGTAATCACAAGATTTCTTAAAAGGGGAAGACAGGGGGGACACCTGGAAGCCTTGGTCGGTTAAGCCTCAGACTCTTGTCTCAGGTCATGATCTCAGGGTTCTGAGATCACGCTCTGTGTTGGACTTTGCAGTAGGGAGTCTGCTCGAGATTCTCTCTCTCCTTCTGCCCCTCCCCCTTTTCAGGTACACACACTCTCTCCCTCTCTCTTAAACAAACAAACAAACAAACAAATCTTTAAAATCTTTAAAAAAGAGGGGCAGACTGAGGCAGAAGAGGAAGTCAGAGTGATAAGATGTGAGAAGGTTTCAACTCACTGTTGCTGACTTGAAGATGGAGTAAAGGGCCTCGGGCTATAAAATGCAGGTGTCCTTTCGAAGCCAGAGTAGGAAAGGAAGTAGATTCACTTCTACAGCTTCCAGAAAGAGACACAGCCATGCTGACACCTTGACTTTAGCCCTGTGAGACTTGTTTAAGACTTCTGACCTACAGAACTATAAGATAATACATTTATGTTATTTTAAGCCACTAAGTTTATGGTAATTAGTTATGGCAGTATTAGAAAACTAATGGAGTTCAAACAGAATAACAGATGTTCTGTAAAGAACACATGAATGAATGAATGAATGAGTGAGTGAGTGAGTGAATGATACAGGACCATGTAATGAAATCAGGGTAGAGAGAAAAGTGCTGTAGATTTCAAAAGAAGGAGTCATCTTCGCAGACATGGTCAAGAAAGCTTTCTTGGGGAAGATAGGATTGTGGTCGTCATATTTTATAAGCCTAACAAAAGGAGAGGGTTTTCTGGCTGAGAAAAGTGGAATGTTCCAAGGCAGGAATAAATTCACATATTGCAGTTGCTGGAATTGCAAGGTACTGTTGGAGGAGAGTGTGAGGTGGGGGCTGGTAGGTAAGAAAGGGTAGCTGATGGAGGTTCTAGAAATACGGATAAGATGTTTGTATTCTTTGCAGTTAGCCAAGAGACGGCAGTGTACATTTTCGAGCAGAGGTGCCCGAGATGAATTAGGGACAACAGCAGCCGGAGGTGGGCCTGGTGGACTGTGTGGAAGTGGGGGGCAGGCAGCCCATCTGTGGGAGCTATGACTGGGACTCCCCAGTTGAGTAGACATGAGGGGGAAAGCAGAGAACCCTGGAAGGCAGGGGGTCTTTGCTGTGGCTCTTCTCTGTCATGACTTCAGGTAGTCAACCAAACTCCCAAGATTAGATGCAAAATTTGGGGTGTTTGTGAGTTTTCCAGGGGAGAAGGCCCACATTATTTGTCAGATTCTCAGAGGGCTCTGTGACTCTAGAAAGATAATATAACTGATGTCAATTGTTAATACACTTTATTAAAGAAGAATAAAAATACATAGATATATACCTAAAGGATGGTGTTCATGTAGGTGTACAGCTCATTGGATTTGCACAAAATGACTGCCCCTAAGTAACCAGTGCCTGGATCCAACCCTAGAACCGTGCCTCTCAAGCCCATTGTACTATGCCCCCTGTGTCTCCTGGCCATGGCAAACATTACCTTGATTTCTGACTGCTGAGAGAAGATGCTGGGCTGCATTGGATTGGGCACTTGAGACTCAAGCCCCCGTTTCTAGAAGCAAAGATAGAGTAAAAAACCATACACCAGAGCCTGCTTCCAGGGATTTTCAGAGAGAATCAGTTGAAAGAACCACCTTAGAGCTCTCCAAACACGCCCATGTGGCTTTAGCTCAGGGAAGGACCCCTCCAAGCTGACCTCCTTCCCGGATTTCTGACCATCCAACTTGTTTCCAAGCCCAGCCCTCCCCCAGGGCCTGGAAGCTTTGTGCTTGCCTCCGTCTGTGGCACTCGTCCCTAGAATCCTGGGGGTTGGGCCTCGGGAAGGACGAAATCTAATTTGGGTGTTTCATTTTGTGAGTTGATCATTATTTGGTTTCCTTTCCCCCTTTTGGAATCAAGGGCCAAGAACGCAGGCTCTTAAGTACCTAGTTACCCAGCCGTGCTCAGGGGCTGCTAGACCCAGTGGGGTAAGAGAATTAGGCGCCAGTGGGGCTGGTAAATATTAATAGGAAGTCATCCTGCTGGGGTGATGGAGCACATTCCAGCAGATGGAGGCCGGAGGGGACATCGATGGCACATAATAGGGTTCACAGCCTTATCTATTTGCTTTTTGAAACAGTAGTCAAATGAATTACCGTAACCAGAATTCTAGCTCGCCTTCCGCCTCAGCCCATCAAAGCAGGGAACCCAAGCAAAAGAAACAAGGTGAAGATTTTCACGGCCTCACCAAGAATAATGGATACTGTCAGAGAAAAGAACCCAAAAAAGAAAATTAGATTTCCTCAGAGAAACACAGAGGAGACGGGAAGGGGTGAGATGGTCGCGCCTCCCTTGGCCTGGGGCCAGGAGCACCTGGCCTTCCCAGGCCACCCTTCCACCTGGCAGGTCAGAGCCCATCACAGCGCATTTCCAGGGGCTGCCCCGATTTGAGAGTTCTGTGGAGACTTGGTGGCATTGATTTCTGTTGGGTTTGATGTCATCTGGGCTTTCAAACTCCTTTTCTTTTGGAGAGAGTTTCACTATGACACTGTTTGATCTCCTGGTTAGGGCCCTGCCTGGGCAGGTCTGTGAAGGTGGAGGACCTGTTTGGGTCCTTTCTCCTCCCCTGTCTCCTCCCCAAGCCCTTCTCTTCGTCGTCTCCCTACACACTCCTCACACTCACACTCTCCCCCCTCCTCTAAGCTGAGTGGGCCCTGCAGACCAGAGAACCCTGTCCTTTCAGAGGTCTGGGCTGAGCTTCTGTGTAAAAAAGCTGTCGTGGGTGGGGAGGATGCTTTCGGTCTCCTCTGTTGGTTTGTTGGTTTTACGTAGGTGTGCTTGCTTGTTTTGTTTTTCGTTTTTGAAAATATATAGAGTCAAAGCTAATAAGATCTCAGAAAAGCTCTTCAAAATGTTAATTTTTTCCTAGTTACAATAGGAAATAAATAAAGCATATTTATTTGAACATAAAATAAATAACATAAAAGCTGTTGAAGCATAAAAATAAAGGTGCCTTGAAAACATCCGAGAGTGACTAGAGTGAATAGCTCTATTAATCTGAATTTCTGCCCCCAAACCAGCTACATGATATTAATTAAATGATGGTGGTAAACCCCATAAAAACAAAGGAAGGGAAAATGAGAGAAGTCGAGAGAATGGAAGACTGGGGTAGGAGGGAGAGTAAGGGTCTTCTTCAAGAGGAAGGGCAGCTGTGACCGCAAAGCCTATCAGCTGATGAGTGAGTAGCCTTGCCCCACAGAACGTCCAGGAATTGGAGCACCAGGGTTTTGGGTAAGCCAGGGTGCAGGTGGGTCCGAGCACAGGATGGCTTTCAAATCTAATTAAGGAGCAGTTAGACCCTTGGAGCTCTTCCCCAAGGCTGAGTGTCTGGGCAACTCTCCTTTCCTCATCGCAACTGAAGATGGAATGTGTCTTCTCTGGGGAGTTTGAACCTGAGAGGTTCTATGTTGAACGTGCAGGACCCCTGCTTCTTTCTACCACTCAGCTTCGAGAATGCAGCAGTCAGCCTCGCACCTCTATACAGGCAGATTGGGCCATTGTTCTCAGGGGAACTGGATCAGTACAAGAGAAAATCCTACAGGTAGTGTGCTTTGGCTCCCCCCAGGAGAGTGGCTGGGTCCTTCTTGGTGGGTGCTTCCCTTGTAAGTGAGTGAAGAGCCAAACCCGGATCTTAGTTCATTCTGCAAACTCTAACAAGTATCACAGGCTGGGTGGCATATAAACAACAAATTTATTTTTAAAGTTCTGGAGTCTGGGAATTCCAAGATCAAGGTGCTAGCATGGTTGGGTGGGAGCTGTCTTTGGGGTTCATAGTCAGTGTCTTTTCTCTGTGTCCTCAGATGATGGAAGGGACCAGGGAGATCTGTGGGGTCTCTTTTATAAAAGCATGAATACTATTCATGAGGGTCCCCTCTTCATGATCTAATCACCCTCCAAATCCCCATCTCCAAATGTTATCTCACCAGGTGTTAGCATTTCAACACAAGAGTTCTGAGGGGAGGCACACACGCCCTAACAAAGCTTCCTCTCAGTGTGGCCCAATGCTGAGGACAGCTTCTAATTCGAAACACAGATACTAAAATAAAATAGCAGGGGAAACAAACACAGAGGAAACAAAGACAATGCCATAATAAAAACAAAGGTTTAAAAACATAGATTAGTATTAGCTCCAGAGAACTAAAAAATTATATCTATGAGACAAGAAGAGAACATTGTAAAAAAGCACTCAGCTTTTTGATGGTTAAAAATACGATAACATTAAAGTAGAGGAAATCTCTCTGCCAGTAAGTAGAAAAGAGGAGAGAAAGGAAAGACAGTAGAGAGGAAAAATAGAAGATTAATCAAGAGGTCTAACCTTCAGTTAATAGGACTTCTAGGAAAAGGGAATAAGCTAAAGGAGAAGAGAATATTAAAGAAATAATATTTCCTGAAACTGAAGGACCTGAGTTTCTGGATGTGAAGGGTCCACCAGAGTGCTCACAGCAAGGACAAGAAAAAAATGCTCACAAAGCATATCACTGTTAAATTCCAGAATGCCAGAAACAGAGATCTGGAAGCTTCCAGAGAGAAGGAACAGGCCGTATACAAAGAAATGAAATCAGAATGTCACGGGGCTCCTTAACAGCTACACTGGAGTCTGGAAGTCCATAAAGAAGTGCCTTTACATTGTTGAGGGAAAATGACATCCATTCTAGAACTGGCTTCACAAACTATGAATCAAATGTGAGAACTGAAAAATGGCCCTTTCAGATGTATAAGCTCTTGATATAGCCCATCTTGATTATAGCTCATGATAATCATTCTTGGCTTGTGTTCTACCATATTGAAAGAGTAAAAGAAGGAGAGAAATTCACAGGATGTAGGAAATAGAGGATCCAATGCAGGTGAGAACTGAAGGGAGTTTCCAGGTTCCCGAATGACAGCCGCTTAGTACCTCTCGAGAGTACGCAGTACAGGTTGGCATTAGAGGATGGAGGGCTCCATGATGGGTGTTGCTGTGGGACGGTTGATGGACTTGGGTCTACTGAGAGAAATTCTTAGAGCACCATGGGGACATTTGGGGATAAATTAGTGACAGGAACATAGAAAACTAAGCAGATAATAATGCGAGTCATAACCATAACAAAAGCAAAGCAAGATAACTCCAGAAAGAGCAGACATCTATGGGAAAGAAAATGATGTGGTGTGGTCATGGCATGGCCACCTCTGTGAGCAACACCTACGTAGGGGCGGTGCACTATTGCAAGTGCTGGATAATGACACAGCAAAATCATGATGTAAATATGTTAGGAGAGTGGAGGGAGAGGAAGGGTAAATGGGGAAGTGTGTGAGAAGTTCAAGGCCATCCCGGGAAGTCAATAGATAACATATAAAAAGGAACATTCAGGAAGTATTGGCTTATGAACACTATTCTGTATTTTATAAATAAATACCAGGAGAAACAGCCCAAAGAGCTGAAAGTTATTGGCCACAGGGAGGCAGTGAGGGCTACAAGGGGTAACAAAGAGAGATCTTGCTCTTCTCCTGTAAGCCCTGTGGAACTATTTGGCTTTTAAAATTTTTATGCAAATTACTCTGATAAAATTAGACTTAAATTTAACAAAGGGGGTAAAAAAATAGTTTTTTCTTATTTCACCTTCTGCATATTAATTGTAAATAGCTTGGTGACTGTTCTTTTGGTCTTTGCTTTCTATGTGTAAAACAAATATATATTTTTTACTTTCCCATGATTGGGTAGTTTTCTTCTGTTACACAAATCATCTTCCATTTTTTCTTTTTAACTTGTATCTTGCATATTTTTTCCACATTAGAGATGGTAATAGTAACACTTCTTAATGAATTTATGTTTTATTAGTCACAACTGCAAGTTTATACTGGAGAAACAACACTGCTTACCTATATGTGAGAGCGCTCAGGGCCCCATTTGCTTGGGGCTTTCCCTTCAGCGGGCTGGCCATTGGGTATCATTTGCCCAAACTCCGACTCAGGTATTAATTGATAAGGGCTTAATAAATTTTCACTTCTCCCAGACTTATTTGCAAATTAATACATAATTTCTGAAGATTAAATAACAACAATATAACTTTAAGAATGAGCTACTCCTAGGGGTGCCTGGGTAGCTCAGATAGTTAAGCATCCTACTCTAGATTTTGGCTCAAGTCACGATCTCAGGGTAGTGAGATCAAACCCGGCACTGGCTCCCTACTGGGTATGGGGTCTGCTTGAGATTCTCTTCTTCTCCCCCTGTCCAGCCCCCTCACCAGCACGGGTGATCACTCTCTCTCAAAAACAGAAGAATAAGTTACTCCTAGAAAAAGAGATCAGACTTGTGGTTACCAGAGGCAGGGAGTGAGGAGAGGGGAAATAGGAGGTAGGGGGCTCGAGTCATAAGTAAGTACTAGGAATGGGATGCACAACATGAAGACTGGAGCTGACTCTGTTTGGTGGTTAGCTAAGTGTTCTCTTCATAAGGAAAAAAGTGCTTCTTTCTCTTGTTTGTTTGTTCTGTATCTATGTGAGATGCTGTATGTTAACTAAACTGATTGTTATCATTTCACTATATATGTCAAATCATTACACTGTACCCCTTAACTTTATAGGGCTGTGTCAATTATATCTCAATAAAATGGAAAAAAATAGATGGAACTACTAATAAGAACATTCTAGGTGCTTTCACAGGGAGTAGAAGGGATTTTGTGTAAGTAGAAGAATTTCTAAAGGTGATTGTATATATATATTATATAAACATGTATGTTCTATATAATATAAAAATATATAATATATAAGTATACAATTATGAATTTATTATATAATATATAATTATAACTTGTAAACTTATAATTATATACTATATAATTAAATATATTAGGTATAATGTATTGAAAATTATTTTTATTAATTATATATTACATATCATAAATATATATTTTACATTATAAATATAAAATATAAATATTATATACATACACACATATATACATGCACACACACACACACACGCATGCACGCAATTTATTAAATCTGCTTCCTATATGATGAAAGGGAATTCATCATGGTGTGCTCTGTCCTGCACTGTGGAACTCCTCTTTGTCTTGAGACCTATGAGCTCAGACAGGCCTACAGGGAGGAGGAGACATGCAGCAGACCCAAAATCCATTTGTCCAATCAGAGATATGGGTAAGGGTGGCAGGCTTGCCATGGATGGGACAGCAAGACCAGCAGGGCTAACACTGCTAATGGTAAAATGTCAAGGGGTCACCATCAGGCAGATGACCTGTTCTCTTCCCATGTGGAGGTGAGGGTAAGGGGTGGGGAGAGGGATGGAAGTATGTCCTTTCGGGAGGAAAAAGGAGAAAGGATTCCCTACAATAACTAGCAGAATGTCTGGCACTTGCAAATTGCAAATGACATATCTGATAAAGGGTTAGCTTAAAAAATATATAAAGAACTTATAAAACTCAACACCCAAAAAGCAAATAATCCAATTTAAAAATGTCAGAACACATGAATAGACATTTTTTCAAAGAAGACATCCAGATGTCCAACGGACGTTCGACACAACATTGCTGATCCTCAGGGAAATGCAGATCACAGTGACAATGTGATAGCACCTCACACCTGTCAGAATGGCAGAAATCAGCAACACAAGAAACAACAGGTGTTGATGAGGATGTGGAGAAAAGGGAATCTTCTTGCACTGTTGGTGGGAATGCAAACTGGTGCAGCCACTGTGGAGAGCAGTATGGAGGTTCCTCAAGAGTTAAGAATAGAACTACCCTATGATCTAACACTACTATGTATTTACCCAAAGAATACAAAAATACTAGCTCAAAGGGACACATGTGTCCCAATGTTCATAGCAACATTATTGCTAATACCTAAATTATGGAAATAGCTCAAGTGTCCATTGACTGATGAATGGATAAAGAAGATATGGTACAGGGCTCCTAGGTGGCTTAGTCAGTTCAGCATCTGCCTTTGGCTCAGATCATGATCCTAGGCTCCCACATTGAGCTCTCTGCTCAGTGGGGAGTCTGATTCTCCCTCTCCCTCTACCCCTTCCCCTGCTTGTGCTCTTTCATGCTAAGCCCAGTAAGTCAGTCAGAGAAAGACGAATACAATATGATTTCACTCATATGTGGAAAACAAACCAGCAAAGGGGGGTGGGTGGGAAGAGAGAGGGAAAACCAAGAAACAGACTCTTAACTAAAGAGAACAAATTGATGGTTACCAGAGTGGAGGTGTGTGGGGGGATGGGTGAAATACGTGATGGGGATTAAGGAGCACTTATGTATGATGAGCACGGAATGATGTATGGAAATTTTGAATCACTATATTGTACACCTGAAACTAACATTACACTGTATGTTAGCAAACTGGAATTAAAATAGAAACTTAAGAAAAAAGAACGTCTTAACTTGGTGGTTGCTCAGTAAATGCTTATTAATGAGATGCCACAAATGATCAGAAGCTAATGAGGAGCACAAAAGGAAGGGGAGCTCAGAGAAGACCTCATGGAGGAAGGGGCACTTAAAGTCACCTACATCCATCTGTGGCGTGTCTGAGCACAACCTATCTGAGATTTTGTAAGAACATCTCACAACATGGCTGACACACAACCATGAGGCTTCATCACTTTGGTTGGGTGTTGGCTGGAACTTTGGGATCGATGCAATTGTCATTGGAGTTGAATATAAGTAAGTGATATGATTTGGAAGTCTTTACATCTCATTCCACTAAAACTACCTCATGAAACTTGGGCCTTCAGAAGGATTACTGACAAAAGGAAAAATAAATCTCAACAAAGCTTCCAGGTACACTTGACTACCAACTGAGTCATATCCAAAAGTCATACACCCAATGTGGAGACTCTCAACCTACCATCCTTACCTATAAATAACCCTGCAGCTGGCCCGCACCCACACATGGATTTTGGATGACAGGTGACATAATTAAAATCACCCCGATGTGCCTAGGGTCCCTGATGGGAAGGAGGAAGAACACTGAGGTGTGGGAACTGTGTTTGCAGAGGGCTGTGCTTGAAACGTTAGGGGCACGTGAGCATACCTCTTTGGCTGATTAGTCAATGTCCTCCTCAATCACTCTTCCTCTCCATCACAACTCCATCCCAGAGAGATTGCCTTCTTAAGGGAAAGAAGTTATTGAAAAGAATTTACGGGTCCCTAGGGGATATTACTAAAATCTGTGGATGATCAAATCTGTGAACTCCTACCAAGCATGCCTTGGTGTGCTATTAAGAAGCAAGGTTGGGGCTGAGCCACTTACTCAGTCCATGCCTCTGTTCCAATGCCTGCATTTCAAGCATGGAGTAGACCAGCTGACTGCACCTCTGACCATGCCCCCCTCACTCCATCTGGTCAATAGACCTATACAAGTGACCCAGTTTTTCCTCAGAGTGGCCATACCAACCTCACACTTGTTAGTGGAGTAGGGACTGGTTCTGGATACTTTGGGATAAAGGAAGGCCTTAGAATCTTTCCCAAATTTGCCTCAAATTTGTCAGTAGGACCCACCCACCATAGCCCCCCATCTCCTTAGGCAGGCTTCCTCTTCTGTGATGCACTTTCACCATGCAGCAGAAGGCTGAAGGGGATGGCCACAGTCAAAGCAAACTCACAGTAAACACACCTGGTGACCTTGGGAGGAAAGCAGAACCCTCCCAGCCTATTTCGGAAGATTTAGAACTCCATCACTCTATCTTGGGTCCCTTGATCAACGTCGAACCAATTTCTCTAGCCAGGGGGATGAGGAGGGGCCTTCACTAATGAATTCAGAGAGATGGTCAGGGAACTGGAGTCGACAGTCCCACCAGCCTCACACAAGAAACAAAATGAGGGCAGCAATGCCATAGAGGGAGGCATGGGCACAGGGAGGCTGTTATCCAATGAACCACAAGAGAGAGATACTAGATAAAGCAAAGGATTTCTCCACACTGGAGAAATCAGGAAAAATGAGCAATCAGGTTTAGAGTAAAAGGAAGCAGAACCTGGAGAAACTCTGGAGTAGAAGACAATATTTTCAAAATTTTTTAGAGGGTTGAGGGCTTTAGGTATGGATGGTGAGGAAGGTGTTAAAGGCATGGGCCAGATCCGATACTGCTGGCAGAGTGACTGCGAGAGCCAGCCACACGCCTTCCTCCGTGAAGGTCAGCAGACCGTGCCTGGCTTCAGGGACCAGGATACTGACCCTTGGTGGCCTCGTGGTTTATACTTATTTTCTCTAACTATAGTAACAGCGATGTCAGGACCTCTTTTTCACTCTTTTGGGAAGTTTCTTTCCCATTGCTGGTGGTCATTGAACTGTCAGGAAGCCTGCCAACTTAGCTAAAGGAAATTTAGTGCTTTTTAAAAAAGACCTGGTGAAATTCATTGCATCCAGGCAGTTTGCAGCATGGTAGAGTGAGCTCTGATGGAAGACCATGGAAAGGAAGGGGCACTGAATAGTTAGAAACCCAAAGTGAGCAAGGAAACGACAGGGAAGATTGGGTCAGCTAAAAGGAAAACCTGCTAATTTCTTAGGAAGGGGAAGTAGATGAAAGTGGCTTTCCCTCCACCCTCATCATATTTCCAAGGTAACATTTTGGCGTAGCAGTATGTATCAGAATACGTTTGTTTGCCGGGGATAGCTACAGAAGCTGAATGATAGGGACCACTTGGATTGTTGTGTTAAGAAGGATTCTGAGGCAGTGTCTGCGCTCACCCAGAAACAGTGCTAACTCAGATACAGGGAAGCATTATGGTGTCTTAGAAATGGGGCATGGTGGTGTATATCCACTATATTTTGCCTTTTTCAGGGACTCAAGCATCGCATGCTGATGATTTATCCCAGGAAACAATGACAATGGAGGAAAAAAGTTATATGCCACAAAAGTGTTCTCCTTGATTGTATTTTCTTTAAAGATTTTATTTATTTGTTTGACAGACAGAGATCACAAGTAGGCAGAGAGACAGGAAGCAGGCTCCCAGATGAGCAGAGAGCCCGATGTGGGGCTCGATCCCAGGACCCCAGGATCATGACCTGAGCCAAAGGCAGAGGCTTTAACCCACTGAGCCACCCAGGTGCCCCGATCATATTTTCTACAGCAGCAATTTACCCTCCAGAAGGAGAAGGTCACCTGTCAGAATTAAATGTCTGACCAAGAAAACCATGTAGAAACATGGGGAAATGTGAGATATAAAAATAAAACATTTATGTACATGTAATGATTACTATGAGGTTAAAAAAAAAAAGACATGGTACACACACATCTGTGTACATGTAGGCTATTTGTTTTATGTTCACCGGTATGTGGAGCCCAGTTTATACCACATAGTAGGTACATGATAAGTACTTGTTGACTATTCTATTGTTAGAATACTAAAAACACTAAAAATACTAAAAATACTAAGAACAGCTCCCAAAGAAGGAACAACAACAACAAAATCAAGCTGCCAAAAGTTAGTGTGTTTGGTTTTTCCTCCCTGAGACCGAACAATTCATTGTGCTTCCTCCAATCCCATCACACAGGCGCGTTCTAGGACTGCATTGAGCAACTCCAAATGCCCAAGCTTCCATTCAATTCCTACGGGCTTCACACTTACCAACAAAAACTTCTCTCCTCCTCGCCTCCTCCTCTCTCCTAGAAGGCTCCTGCTCGCCTTCTAGACAGATGCTCAAGCTTGGACCTCTGAAATTCTGAAAGCACCCTTATGTATTACCTGCCCAGAGATCATCAATTTGCCCCAAAGGAAGTTTTTCTTTCATTTTGAATGGTCAGATAGGGAACCAACTATGAGAATGGCTTCAACAGCATCTCCAAGGCCAGTTGGAGCTTTTGATGGAATTCAAACTTCAGTGCTGACGTTTAAAATACCTATGGTTACTGGAGTGATTGACAGATTGAGGCCAAGTATCAAACAGACCTAGATGTTGACAAAACTCCTGTTCACTGGAACGACTTCTAAGCATGTGGACAAGTGACCAATTACTGTGTAACTTCACAACTTCAGAAACTCTCCTAATGTCCCCTAATTCCCTCAAACAATAATTATTCTTTTTCTCTGAACCACACAAAGCATCATAACCCTCTACTAGGAAATTAAAGTTATTTTCAATTTCCTTAGGTGAGGCAAAGGCAAGGGTAAATTAACGGTCTGTAGCTTGTCTGGAACTAGAGAAGCATTGAAAATGTGGTGGGGGGTTACAATGTAGGAAAATCGGCCAAAGACAATGCAATATTTAGCTGATGGTAATCTCAGAAGATACACTCGGAGGACAGAAGCCTCTAGATAAACAGGCGATATCTCTGGAAGCAAAGTGAAAATAGAGAGGGAAAGCAGTTATTGCAATGATATAGACCAAGAGAAGAGCCTTGGTTTCTCCGTCTACACCAATCTAACACGTTAGACAACACAATGTCTGTCTATTTCACTGGGTCCAAAATAGTCAATTCACTGTCTCATGTAATTTACTCATTATAAAGCAATAGTTTTCTGTCTCTCTCCACTTCTTGCCCGTAGATCTTCTGTTTCCAGCCTCTTAAAAAAAATAACATCGTTTTTCCTTAGAACAAGAATTCTTGCATCTATCTATTTAAGCATTTCATTGAATTTTCACCTGGAGTAGGCACTATGTGACTAGGAGCGATGGAAAGTGGGAAGTAAACAGTAGTCAGGAAGACAGGTGGATGAAAGAGGCAATTACAATTTGGTGTTACGATACAAGGATGTATTAGGTGCTCTCAAAGCTTACGGGAGGAGGGCCTAGACCAGGCTGGCCAAGGCTTTCTGGAGGAGGTGACAAATAAACTCTTTCTGAAGATAAAATAGCTTGGGTGGTAGAGGAAACATCCTGTACCACCTGTAATTTTTCTTTTCAGATAAAAGAACTGTTAGCATTTATGTATGTTTCCTTCTAGTATTTTTTGCTATATACATACAGACAGATGGATAGATGTATAAATATGGTAATAAGAATGATTATGTAGATGCACATGGATTTACAGAACAGTGATCAGAGTGTCTATGGGTCATATGAGGCTGGCTTTTCCATGCCTCTATTTTTTTATTTTTTAAAGAGATTTTATTTATTTATTTGACAGAGAGAGAGAGAACACAAGCAGGGGGAATGGGAGAGGGAGAAGCAGGCTTCCTGCAGCGCAGGGAGCCCAGTGCACAGCTGATCCCAGGACTCTGGGATCATGACCTGAGCTGAAGTCAGGTGCTTCGTGGACTGAACCACCAAGGCACCCCTTTTTCCATGCCTTTAAATATGTGTTGAGAACATGGATTTTGACAGATGAATAATAATATAGTGGATAGATGTTTTGTAACATATATGATTGTTCTCCCAGCGTCCATTTGTTCCGAAACCATACCACCAGCGCTGGCTAAACTAAAGGGAAGAGGAATTCACTGCCATCATACTTGGTGGCCATAGCACCTATGGACGGGTACAAAAACAGGCTAAGAAAAAGGGCAGAAATCAAGATAGACTCAGCAGTATGAATTCCATTGAGGGTTGGCCACGGAAACCATCTGTCCTTAGTATTTTTGTATTTGCTCAGGTTTCAGTGTTCTGAGGAGCAACTTGCCGGCCAAGCCCAAGACTGTGTCCCACCCTACCTACAAGGAGACAGACTTTTGTAATGAGAAGTGGAGTCCACCGCCATCCAAACTCACCCCCTGGAGCCTTCCCCCAAACAGGAAGGGCACTGGGATTAGGCTGGTAGAGAAACCCCAGGAATATCCACTACTTTCTCATTATTAAATACGTAGGTTGTTTCCTTTGTAATATAAAATGATTGAACTTTCTTCTACAAAGTATTTGAGCTCCTCTCTGATGATCTCCTTCAGAGAAATTCCCCAGATATGGAATTTCCCTTTGAAAGACCACGAAAGTTTTTAAGTCTCTTGATACACATTGCCAAATGGCTTTTCTGGCAGGTTGCATTCGTGTAAGCTCACCCTTGGAGTGTGCATGAGTGTGCCTGTGTTCAGGGCCCCACATTGGGCATGACAGTTTTGGGAAATCCTTAGAAGTCCTTGCCAGTCTGGGCTCATCTTCATCCCCTGTAGGTCCTTTAAATTACAACTTCTTTGAAGTCAAAGCACCTCGTGGCAAAGTGAATAATTCAGTAAATAAGTTGTTTATTTTCTTGAGTTTATTTGTGATAATTGCCTTTATTGATTTTGTTCCCTATTAATTTGATTAATTTGGGGGCTGCTTCTTTTATTACGCTGCAGAGAAGCTGTTTTTTCTTCCATCCTGGAAAGGAAGTATTTACAAAGCAGGAAGTGGGTCTGAAATAACGGAGACTGGAAATGTGGAGGGGGAGGTCCTGGGAGGAGGGCTCACCCTCCTTCAGCCCAGGACTCTTGCTGATGCTGTCTGCCGCCTCTCTTTCTCCCAGACCTCCTGGAAGCAGGGGCAGAGCATATGTCCAGATCGTTTCAGAAAGTCGTAGCCGTCATGGAAATCCAGCAGGCCTTAGTTTGGGATGAACATAAACCCAGACGGGTGTTGAAATATTTCAAGATTCTTATATTAACTTAGAAGAACATCTTTTTTTTTTTTTTTTAAAGATTTTATTTATTTGACAGGGAGAGAAACAGTGAGAGAGGGAATAAAGGCAGGGGGAGTGGGAGAGGGAGAAGCAGGCTTCCCGCTGAGCAGGGAGCCGTAGAGGGGGCTGGAAACTCATGACCTGAGTTGAAGGCAGACGCTTCATGGACTGAGACACCCAGGTGCCCCGAGAAGAACATCTTTTAGCAAGAAATTGAAAGGCACAAAGCATGTTAGGTCCTGGGCTTCCATCAAGCGAGCACTGAATGGGGTCCAGGACTAAGCACTTGACAAGGAGTATGGGGCCCAGAATGCTGGTCTTGCTTTGCCATTGTGTGACCTCGAAGAAGTTACTTCACCTCTTTGGAGTTCAGTGGGAGTTGGTGATGGCCCACAGGCTCTTAAGGGGACTTCCTCTTCTGATAGTCAGTTGAAGAGCCTTAGATTATTTCGGATTTTTCAACATTGTCCTGATTTCAAATGACAGGAATACTCAAACCAAGCCTTTCGCTTTGCTGTCAGGTAGTAAATAACTGTATGAATGAATGCACACGTCTTTCCTCTCACCCTAGGGTTCACAGGCTTCTTTGGGGCTCACAGGCTTCACACCCTAGGACTAGCAAGACTTTGACAAAAGCCAGCCATAAGACAAGCTTAATTCTTCCAAAGAAAGGCACTTTTTTTCCATTTGCATAATTTGATTATAACGTTTTGCCCTTGTCAAGTTCTTTCCTACTTGTAGACATTTACACAATGGGTTATAACTGTATTATTTTATTGTTGGTCATTAACCACGGGTGAGTCACCTTTTTAAATGAGTTTATATGCCTTATTAAGTATTCCACTCACAAGGACCAGAGATAAGTCCTGATTTTGGAGTACTGGCATGAACAACCATCACAGGGTGTCCGTGCTTGGCGGGTAGCCAGACCGATGCCAAGCTCTGATTGGCTGGACGCTCTCATGGCCGTGTGGCCCCTGATCCGGGCGATGGTGCATATTGACGGGACGGCGGGCACTGCTAACCTTCTTAGTTGTAAAGGAATGTAGAGCTCATTGAAAAGATTATATGGCACAGAATTGTTTTCAATTTCCCTTAAGTAAATATCTGGCAAGACTCAGACTTGGATATAATCCAGTTGGATTATATCCAATCCCGCAGACAAAATGCCCTAAACACATTTCCCCTGGAGAAAGGCTGAAAATATATGCACATTTATATTTGTCTAATTTAAACAAATCTCATTAATGTGAATGATGCAGAAAAATGTACCATGATGGAGTGGTTCGTGTTCTCACGCTGGTCTGAAGGGAGTTCAGTACAGTCCACAGGAGGCGAGCGTTTACTGAGGCTCTTTCTACATGAAGCCTTTACAGGTATAAGACCCTTGTCCATGGATGTGTGTACTTGTGCCTCAACTCTCCCTCTCAAGCCCAGAGCACACAGCGCTAACGGGAGATGGCATTTTTTTCCTGAGGAGATGTCCAGTCAGACACGCAGGGAAGGACCAAATCAGTTCCGGCCCAAAGGGGTCAACCAGCTTGTCTTCATGGGCAGTCCCTTCTCTGAGAAGGGTAGGAAGATCCTGTTACTTCTTAAATATGATTGACGGAATAAATCTGAGAGCTTTGAAGCTTTTAAACTAATGTCGTGTCCTGTTAAGTTGACTTTCATTGTATTCTCAGAGGCTTAGCCAAGTCCCCAGGCTTGTGGGTAGTGAGTGAAGTACCCAGACCTTCTGAAAAAAAAGGTGCTAGACACCAGACCCATTCACGGAGAGCTCCTGAGAGTTGGCAAAAATGGTCTCTCCTGTCTGTCCCTTACCTCTGGCCTCTCTAAGAGAAAGATCAGAAATTGGGGAAGATGGTATGATACAAAGGGACATCTTAGGAGCAAAAAACACTGCAAGCTCCCCCTGACCACCCTTAGCATGTCCAGGCATATAGGAGAACTCCAACATGACTATGTGGAAAGACTGGGGGTGCACACCCCTGCCTAGAAGATTCTGAAGGCTGAGGGCACCGGTACCACTGTGACAGTGGCGCCAGGAGAGACAGTAGCAGTGGGAGCAGGGATTCTTGTGTCATTTGTAAGACAGGAGAGATGTGTTTCCCATAAGCTGAGTTGTCCCAGGGGAGAGTAGCCCGGATGCAGCCACTCCACGGTGCCCGCCCCCCCAAGAGGGTGTCCATTCAACCTTACATTGAACTTGATGGAATAGATACTCCTTCTCCGGCCACCTGGCCTAATACAGGGGCTCCTCCAGTCACCCCTTATCACACCACCTGCTTTATCTCCTTGGTGGCATGTACAATGCAAACTTATAATGTTTTCATTCCTACTTTATTTATTGCCTGGTACCTGTCCAAAAAAAAAAAAATGTGGTGTGTTGGGGGGAAGTTAGGAGTGGGGAAGTGACGCCTTGGGAAAAGGATCTCAAAAAGGGCACTCTTGAAAGAGTAAAAAGCCTATTCAATGCATTCCATGAAAGTAGGGACCAGATTCATCCGGTGGTGGTTCCCAGGGCCCACAACAGAACCTGGCATATAGTAATAGCTCAGCAAAAATAGAAGAGTAAATCTCTGCTAACCAAGAGCCCCAAGAGACATGCACACATCCATTGGTTTGACACTGGGAATTTCTCAAGTCTGTGGCCTGCTTGTCAATGCCTGAATTAAAAGGGATAGTGGGAGACAGGGGCAGGAACTATGGAGTGGACTTTGGGAGGTCTCTGGGGTTCTATTTTTCCTGTGCCTCCCTGCCCAGGTCACTGGGAAACAGCTTTTGAGTGAAACCGTTTCCTTTCACCCTGTGCTCTCCGAAGCCACCATGGCTGGCACCTCCCGGCCATGCACGTGGGCTCTCAGTCGGTTGTGACTGATTGGCTTGGCGGTGATGAACACTCCTCAGCCTTGATATGCTTCCAGGCTTCAGGGAAAACTGAGCACCTGCTCAGATGTTTGGCGACAATCTGGAAAGGTGGAAATATACAAAGGTCGTGCATTTACTGGTATTCCTTGTGGCTTTCCACACATCCTCCCCGGGAATACGAAATTAAAATCCTTTACCTTATGCAGGTCTGTATATTCAGTGGCAAGGACCCCACATACACACTGACGAAAAGATCATGGGAAAACCAGGGTATTTTAAAAATCATTCGTTTCCCTGCTTCTGATTAGAATCACAAATGAGATTTCTGACAACCCTAGTCATACAGGGATGAAGGAAATTGCAACCCATCTTCTCCGTAACATGCTTAAAAAAAAAAAAAAGGAAAAAGAAATAAAAACCCCTTATATTTGAGTAACACTTTACAGTTTACAAGCATAGCTACCTATGTTATATAATTTTATTGAGCAGAAGATAAACCATCTGGGAGACTTTAACTCTCTCATAAAGCTGAGGAAACTTCTGGGTGTTCAGTAAATAAATGAGCACTTAAAAAAAAAAAAGATTTATTTATTTATTTGAGAGAGAGAGAGAGAGCAAAGGGAGGGGCAGAGGGAGAAAATGTTTAAGCAGACTTGCTGCTGATGCAGGGCTTAATGTCCTGACCCATGAGATCATGACCTGAGGCGAAACTAAGCTGCTGTTTGGCTGACTGAGCCACCCAGGAGCCCCTGTGAAAGCCTTTTCAAGTGCAACGTAGAGACAGAGCCATCACTGCATGTTCCCTGCAGAGTCGGGATTCTTCATCAGAGAGACCCTAAATGACCGATCACATACAGAAAGTCAGGTAGGGCTGTTTTGAGAACTAAAAGACCCAAAAAAGTCCAGTCAGGTCCGCATCTAAGATCTGTGGGGGCTCAGAACTTACGGATGGACGCCCACTTACATGCACATGACTATTTAAAAGTGTAAACCAAGCCAGAAAACTATCAGATGAGATCTATTCTATCCTCCTACTTTAATAAATAGATCTCCATAATGCTCTAGAAGGCCGGGTTTGGAGTCCTCCGCAGAGCACTGCAGGGCAAGGAGGCTCTGACCCGGACGCCTCTCTTTCTCGCCCACGCTCGGCTCCATCTCGCACCATGAGGGCCTGGAGTGCAGGTGGCCGCGCAGCCAGCACCATGCCCCGGTTCCATCTACACCCTCTCTGGAGAGCAGACTCTGGGGAAGAGATCAGCATGGTCCCAGAGTGAGCTCATGGGCCTGCAGAGATTCCAGGGTGCATGGTCGTTAGGGTGGGAGACGTGAGTGCAGGAGCTGGGTAGGAGTCCTTGGGCCCCAGGAGTCCTCACTCTCTGGGGAGAGGTGTCGTCAGGGGAGGGACCGGACTGGCCTCTGTAAAGCAACCCCTGCCCACCCCCCACCCCCCCAAACCGGGGCAGGGCCCCTCTCCCCGGGAGGCACTAAATCTGACAATAGTCAGAATTAAACTGAGTGTCACTTGCTCTCATCTTGTGTCTTAGCTACCTTTTACGGTAAGTAAAATGTTTTTCAGTGTTATAGTATCTAAGGCCTATTTAAAGTGAAGCTCAGTTTAGTTTCGATTTTTGAAAATTATTTGGATCACTTGGGATGGAGTAAGGGATAGGGAACAAACAGGCCAAAATTAGAAGTAGGAAGTAGAAAGATCTAGTCTAGACAGAGGAGGCAGAGCAACCAGCATCATAATAATGCTTTCAGCAGTATAATTCTTTGTTTCCAAAGCTCTTTCGCTTATGTATATGTATCACTGAGCTCTTATAAAAATAAGTGCCAACGCTTTGAAGTTTGAAAGACGTATTCTCCAGGCAAAGAGACAGAAAACCCTACTCGATGCTCTGAGGAGTCCATTTATAAACCCCATTAGCCTGAGGGAGCAACGTAGAAGGAAGAATCAAAGACCTCAAACAGACTCCAACTCTGGGCCGACTGCTCTGTCAACAGTGGTGGCCTGACGAGCTCGATTCAGGGACTCCCAGGCCAGGCCGAGCCTCTGCAGTTGGCTGTGCTTTAGCCAAGTCTGTCATGGTCAAGGGAGGGGTCGTGATGGTCCGTGTGCTGTGAATGTGCCCCCTCTGGCCTTGAAGGGTGGATATGACAGATTGTAAAGGCAAGCAGGATAGCTGGTGGTCACCCTTCATCCTCTGAAGTGTTTAGCAAGGGGGACAAGCAATCCAAATTTTTAGCAAGAATTCTCCTATTCTTGAGTGTTTCCGTCTTCCTTCAGCAAAAATAGTCTATTTCAGATTTCTCTGAGAAAGATGCTGCTTTCAACTTGCTTTCCTAGTATGGGAAAAGACTGGCTAGACACCTGCCAAGGTGTTAATTAGTGATAACTGGATAAATATGAGACTTGGAATCTCTTTTCATCTCTGTCACTAACTAGCTGTGTGACCTTGAGCAAATCCTTTAACCCCTCTGGATCTCTATTTGCTTATCTCCAAAATAGGAATACTATCTCATTGATCTCTCAGTGTTCAGTGAGGCTTAGAGGAGATAGCACAGCAAGCACTTGACATAGAAAACTTTTGTGTAGATGCAAACCACTTTAAGTCCCCTGAGAAATGAGCAAATTGTTCTAGGGTAGCGTTTCCCAAACACACGTCCCCAAAACATCAGTTCCGTGGGCTCTCAATAGGCATTACCCTAAAGGCATTAAACAAACATAAATTGTTCTCCGGTCAAAGAAATTTAGAAAACTCTGGGCTGAACAAACGTAATTAGGCATATTCACCACAGGAATTATTTTGAGTCCTTACTTTTTAACGTGCATTGTGAGTCATTAAAACTGGGAAATAGGACTCAGTAGTTCACATACTTATCTGGAACACAAACTCTTCTTTCCTCAAAATATTAGTCCCACAGAACACAATCCTTTGGAAATCATGGAATAGATGGACCTCTAAATTCTATGGCAGCAAGAACGCCCTCTGACCCATTTATTTATTTGACAATTGTTTACAGAGCCCCCGTTGCCTACCATACACTGCTGCATGTACAAAACAGAGAAAACAGAGACCTTCTTTCCTGGAGCTTACATCTAGTAGAACGTGATGTCACCCACCCAAAGGAAGCCAGGTCTTAGAGAAGGGACTGCTGTCCCTTAGCACAAAGAAACAAAACTCTGAGGTAGAACTGTTAAAAAAAACAGAGAAAGCCTGGTGGGGAAGACTAGTTTGTAGACCTGTGGGGAAGACTGCTCTTGATTCTGCCTCCCATACCCCAATCTCTGCCCTGAGGTTAAGCCGTGAGGGCACAAGATCTCATTCGTCCGCTCATGTATGCACTCATTCATTCCACAGATACTTGCGAACGTGACGTATGTCGCACACAGAAGTGCTCAGGATCCGACCTCTACCTTCAGAGCCAATATCCAGGATGACAGGCAGGTAAAGATGTGAGTGGTGACAGCTCCCCTTGCTAAAGGTGTTGTGGTGCAGAGTCTAGGGTGCTGGGGAGCATGTGAGCAGGGCATGAAATCCCAAACTTCAGACATGGCATCTCAATGAAAGTATCATTTAAACTGAACTACCCAGGGGTTGATAGTTTGTTTAGCAAACTGGCTTAGGGTGAGTAGTTGGAAATGGTGAGTAGGAAAAGCTTTGGGTAGTAGAAACAGTGTGTGCAAAGGCCCAGTGGCACCTTTGTTGTACTTGTATAACCAGAATGGAATAGGTCAGAAAAGATATATTTATGTATTGGGATTCAGTGTATGAGTTTCTTCGAAAAGTGTTCTGTTGCTGACAAAAAACTAGAAAATCGCTGGGGGCTTCTGAAAGGAAATTTCTGAGGTCCTTGTCATTTTTATAATGCCTAGATTCTACCTATGATCTCGGTCTCCTTCCCCAAAATATTTGCATTTTCATGGGGAATTTTGGCAGATCGAGAATTCTCTCAATCCTCAAACCCAAAGGAACACATTTTTACTGGAAAATGTATTCACTAGAACTATATTGGTGATAAATGACAGAAAACCCAACTCAGGACTTTAACAAAATATGGAATCAATTATCTTACATAACAGAAAAAGCCAAAGAAATGTGGATCCAGGGGTTTTAGACCTAGTCTCTTTCCATTTCTTAATTCCTCTGGCCTCCAAGTAATCTTCATTCCAGGTCGAACACTGTGGCAAGATGGTTGCAGCATCCTCATGTCTATGTCCTCCATGTCAATATTTAGTGGAAAACCGGGTTGTCTTCCTAAAGCTACATGTCCCTGTATTCACTGTAATTGGGCCATCACATGCCTGAATGAGTCACTGTATCCTGGGGATTAAATTACAACAATTGGACAGGCCTGGGTCACATGATCCAATATTGAAGAAGGAAGTAGATGCTCATCAGAACCACCTCACAGAAGAGATTCCTAAAGAAATTTTGGGGGCTATTAGCAGAAGGATAGGGCTGTGAGAGAGGGGAGGCAGGGGAGAAATATTAAGGAAGGAAAGAAGGAAGGAAGGAAGGAGGGAAGGAAGAAAGGGAGGAAGAAAGAAAGAAAGAGAGGGAGGGAGGGAGAAAGGGAGGAAGAAACAAAGAAAGGGAGGGAGGGAGGAAAGATTATAGAAGAAAGAAAAGAAAAATGATAGAAGAAAGAAAGAAAGAGAGAAGAAAGGTCTTCTTCACAAATACAAAAAAATTAATCTATGCCATGGAGCACTTCTGGTTGTTGGAAACAAAGGGAAGAAGTAAGGAACAGAGAGAAAGGGCTGTGAACACAACAGTTAGATGTGAATATTCCTGAGTCTGTCATTCATCAGTCACATACCCATCAAATTTCTAGGTAGGAGAGAATTTCCAGGTCATCAATTCCATAATGATCATTGGATGCCTGAAATTCCTTTAGCCACCAAGCCAGCGTAAAACCAAGTAGTGTCCTTGAATACTTTTCAGTAATGGGAAACTCACTCCTCCTGTAACTAATCGTTTCATTATTGATGGACTTCCATTATTAGCTCATCAGTCCTTCCAGTGATTTGAAGTCTTCCTCTGAACTCTCTGCTGGCCTCAGTTTCTTTTACCCATGAAGAGAAAGCTTAATTCAGTGAAAGCAAAATGATAGACTATGGCCAAATTTGACCTGAGACAAGATCATTGCCCAACACAATGTTTTATTTTTTTTAATTTTAAAAAAGACATTTATTCATGAGAGAGCACACACACACATGCACACACACACACACACACACAGCTGGAGGGATGGGGGAGAGGGAGAGAGAGAATCTCAAGCAGACTCCACGCTGAGCACAGAACCCCTGCGTGGGGCTCGATCTCATGACCCTGAGATCATGACCTGAGCCAAAACCAAGAGTTGGACGCTTAACCGACTGTGCCACTCGGGCAGCCCCGACACATATTTTAAATACAGTGGAACATGGGTGCTTCAGTTGATCACGCAGGGTCTTTTTGTTTCGGTCCCGCAGCTCTTTGTCACATGTTCATGCTACCTGGCTGTACGAGGCAGGGATTTGATTTTGGTCTAATCAAACACCTGGTCTAATCAAACACCTGGTCTAATCTTTTCATGCGGTAGTCAATTAGCTACCCGAAGACTGTAATGTGAGGATCCTGGGTGGCTCAGTGGGTTAAGTATCTACCTTGGGCTCAAGCTCATGATCCCAGGGTCCTTGAATTGAGTCCTGCATTAGGCTCCCTGCCCAACAGGGAGCCGACTTCTCCCTCTGTCTGCAGCTCCCCCTGCTTGTGTTCTCTCTCTCTTTCTCTCTCTGAAAATAAATAAATAAAATCTTTTTTTTAAAAAAAGACTGTAATGTGATAGATTTAAAAAAAAGAAAGAGAGAATGGAACTTGAATATACACAGCCCACTGAATTCTTCTCCTTCAAAGCATCACCTTGGAGGGGATGGACATCCGATGATGCTGCTTTCACGCAACTGGATTTTCAAGCTCCTCTTGGAATTGTTTTCAGAGCCTGGAGCAAATCCTTTGAATATCCTCACTGGTGGCAAATCCTCATTTTTTGAGAGTGGTTCTGATTTTTGGAAGAAGCTAGAGTCGCCAAGTGCCAAGTGTTGATGAACAGGCTGGCCTGTCTGTCTGCCTCGTCTTTTTTCAGTATCCAGAGCAAAGTGCCATTATGTAGTCATGAGGCTGAGAGCCTGTGGGATCGTTTACAATTTCTTGTTTTGTTTATTATTTACTTTATATTTCATTAATTTAATAACCAGCATGATTCAAATTTTGAATCATGTACTATAGAAGCAATAGGGTGCGAAGCCCCTTTCAGGTTCCCCATTCACCCGGTTTTCCTTGGGGTGAGCCTGTGCATATCCCTTAAAGGCCTCACAGAAGGCTTAGAGAATCGTCTCAGTATATTCAAGCGGGGCTTAAAATGCCTTTTAAGGTTGCTATATTTTATGCAAATTTGGGCATGTTTATGCCAAACACAAGTCTCATTACATTATAGTTACCTAAGTTTTAGGGATAAATTGCTCTCTTCCAGCCACAGAATTTGGACCTTGAGAAGTCTCTGTAATGGAAAGTAGTCTGTCCTATTTTAGCTACCTGAGCCATAGGAGAGATCAGGTAAGTGACTTTATCCCTTCGAGCCTGTTTCCTCATCTGTAAAATGGGCATCATGTCAACAATCCCTCATGGGTTATTGTGAAGATTAAGTGAGATGATGCATGAAAATGTCCCAAAGAAGGTGTGATGGTTAATTTTCTGTGTCAGCTTGGTTCGGCTGTGGTGCTTGACTGTTTGGTCAAACCCTAGCCCACGTGTTGCTGCTATGGAAGTATTTTGTAGATGTGATTAACATTTGCAATCAGTTGACTTTGGAACAGACGCCTTACTCCCCATAACGTAGGTGGGCCTCCCACAATCCGTTGAAGCCTTGGGAGCGAAAACTGAAGTTGTCAAGAGAAGAAGGAATTATTTTCTTTCCTTTTATTTATTTATTTATTTCCCCCCTGTGATGAGAAGAGAAAATTCTGCCTCAAAACTATGACATAGAGAACCTGCGTGAGTTTCCAAGCAGCTGGGCTGCCTGATGGATTCCAGACTCAAGACTGCAACACCAACTCCTACCTGGATTTTTTGTCCTGCTGGCTTGTCCTGCAGATTTCAGACCCGCCAGCCCCCCACAATGGTGTGAACTGTTCCTTAAAATAAATCTCTCTCACTGTATGTATATCCTATTGCTTCTGTCTCTCTGGAGAGCTCTGCCTGGGGCAGAGGGGGCCAACTCTAGCTCTTCGGGGGTAGAGGGCTAGGGAGGATGTGTTTATAAAACAACAACAACAACAACAAAAACCAACCCAGATTTTCATCCTGGTTCTTCTATTCACCAGCTGACCACCCTGGGCAAAAGTCTTTGGATCACTGAGCTTTTTTCCCCACCTGCTCAATGCCTCTGAAGGTTGCTGGAAATGGTTTGTCAAGTATCATATACATGCAGGTGAGTATTAATTGGGCCTCTCTCCCTTCAGATGCATGTATGTTCTTAAGGTCACCCTTTGGTGGCACCCAGACCTATGCCTTTCTACAAGTGTTCCCTCCCCAGGCACAGCATCTTGTTTCTGTCTCTGATTGCTGAGCCCATACCCAGGGAATGAAATGCAGTCACCAGCAGGTGGTTGTCAAGGGAGCTAGAGGGCCCCACCTTGGGCTTCCATGGGCTCTGCAGCCCCAGACATGGGGAGGGTAGGAGAAACTGAAGGCAGGAACTTGTGGAGGTGGCAGCAGACGGAGGGAAGAGGGGGGATGAGAGAGAAAGGTACCAGTGTGCCAGGCTGGGTCCCCAGGGGTCCAGGGCTGATTTGCTGGGGTGGTTGGGTCTGTGCTACGGGTTGCAGTCTGATTGTGGCAGACCGGCGGGGACTTCCAATGGGCCTCATCAGGGCACATGAATACAGCGCTGAGTGTCCTATTCTCTCCTCCCGGGCACAGAGCCAATCAAACAGGAGAGGGTCAGAGGGCGGAAGTACGATGAATAACCTGCCTCCTTTACCATCACTGTGCTTCAAAAACACCACTGGGGCCCATTCCCATTTGTGTTTTCCTCTGCTGGGGATTCAAGGGCCAGCCCTTGAGAGTGATGGAACTTTCCGTAGTGTCGGAGATGCTCCCATGTTGCTGCCTACCCTGACCTGCATTCTTGATCCCATCACAGAGCCCCGTCCTTCATGGCACTTATCACAAGCTGAAATTATGTGACAAATCATTATTTACCAGAAACTGCTCTTTCCCCTAGAATGTGCCATGAGATTGGGAAGCTTATCTCACCTGCTCACTCCTGGGGTCCCAGCTCTTAGCAGACTAATACACAGTACTGCCAGTTAAGCTCAAAAAAAAAAAAAAAAAGTTCGTTAAGGAATGGGATGGATGGATACCATTTACGGAAGGTCCTCTGGATGCCAGGCAAGGAGCTCAGAACTGTACAGGCATTTCTCATCCTCTCTTAATGATCGTTCTGGGAAGGAAGTGTGATCATCTTTGTTTTACTGATAAGAAAACTGAAGCTCAGATTGGTTGAGTAACATGGTCACGGTCACACAGTGAGGGCTGGGATGCTAATTGAGGTTTGACAGATGTGAAAGTCTATGCTTCTAGTCACAAAAGCAGGATGAAAATGTGCTTTATGAGTCGTGCCAGCATTCTTTGATTGGTAGTGACCGCCAGGAGCCCTTAGAAGAGTATCAGGGCTGTGTCCCAGTGGCGCGGCCAGGATGCTGCAATGTGGGGGCAAAGTCCTGTCTGCGAGGGGTGAGGGAGGATGTCCAGGGGGACACAGGCCATCTCTTCACCAGTCTTACACTAAAATATATTGCCTCCCCAAAGATGTGCAATAGAGGCTAAGAAAAAAAGAGAGAGAGTGAGAAAAAGTAGGAGGTAGAGGTGATTGGATCCAGGGGTACATGGGTGGCTCAGTCGGTTGAGCCTCTGACTCTTGGTTTCAGCTCAGGTCTTGGTCTCAGGGTCATGGTCTCAGGGTCATAATCTCAGGGTCATGAAACTGAGCCTCTGTGCTTAGTGAGGAGTCTGCTTGGGGATTCTCTCTCCTCACTTGGGCACTACTCCCCCCTTCTCTAAAATGAATAAATGAATCTTAAAAACAAAAGTGCTTGACTCCTTTTCTGGCCCTAATTTCCACTCTCTCTTACTGCAGGTGTCTTTTCTTTGCAGTGGGAACATATCTACTTACAGGCTCATTTGGAGGATAGAATGTATTCAGAGGTAGGAGTGAGCATTGAAAAATCTTGGAAGCAAACGTAGCTGATATTGCTTCTTGAGGTGATCCCATGATGACTGGGGGTCTTCAGGTCATCTGATATCTGTGGGACTCTAAGACTACTATGCAAAGGTTATTTCCCAAAGGCCCTCATTATTTCCCAAAGACTCTTCAGTGGAAGAAGGACCAGGTATTGAAGGAAGGTGACAATCAAGTCACTGAAATAGATTTTGGGAATTGACATCTGGTTGTGAGTAAACCTTTGCAAACCACTGGCCATGGGATAATCTCCGTGTATTTACTCTGCCCCATGGAAACCAGGGAGGTAGGATAGTATATTGGTTAAGACTGGGGCTAGTCGAGTTTAGGTCTCAACTTACTTACTTACTGTGTGGTTCTGGGTACGTTATTTAACCTCATTGAGTCTTGGTTGCTTACTTAAAACAGCATCTAAGGGGACTGTTGTGAGAATGGAATGAGACAAGGCGTAGAAAGAAACAATCTGACTCTTGTATACAGCAAGCCCTCAATGCATGTTAGATATTGTCTGTGAGGAACGTATATGCTTATATGGAAACTGGAAAATCAGGGCAAGAATCTGAACCTATCTCTGCCACTCCACACCAGATAATTGGTGGTTTTTCATTTGGTTTGTTTTTTTTTTCTGTTAGTTGGCATCTCAATGTTTTGACTACCAGTGTTTAGATCTGGAAAAAAGAAGGGCAGAGTTGTTCAGAGCTGTTTATATCAGTCTGTGGTCCTAGTTGCTGCTGTTAGCCTCTTGGTAGCTGGACCAGGGGAAAACCCACCCTCCGTTGTGTGCCGACAACAGTACTGGAGAGCCAGGCACTGCTTCCCCTGCTCCCAGCAGAAACCCACTGGTCCAGGACAGCCCTCCTTCCCCATGCTTTGTAAGAAGCAGTTAAGATCACCATTACCCATGGTGGCAGCTGGCTAGCTACCCTATGTCAGGGCTAAGCATGTACCAGGAACGTTATGCCCTGTAAGGCAGCCACTCTTTCCATTCTGATCCTGCGGATGACCAGTCTGCAGCCCCATGTCCAGGAAGTAGCAGAGCTGGGATTCAAACGCAGGCCGGCTGGGCTGCAGTGTCTCTGGGCTTACACCGAGTCATGCTATCTGCAGGACTCTCTAGCTTAATGTGGAAGTCTGTTTGGCAGAGGGAGTGAAATGCCAGATGCAGAAGTCAGGGCATGCATGAAATGGCAAAGGGATCAGAGTAGGGTTCTCGCTCCCGGCTGCACAGCTGAAAAGCCCGAAGAAAATTCATGAGATGACAATGTCTGGTCCCAATCCCCCCAGAATTCGGAGGCTCTGGATCTAGGATGAAGCCAGAGCTTCTCAGGTGGCTCTGATAAGCTGCCAGGCTTAAGGACCACTGAACAGAGGAAGAAGGCTGGGAGGGATTTAGCACTCCTTATTGTTAGGAATGTCTCTGATTGACATTCCAGATAGCGCACCTTTGTCTCAGTATCTCCGCCTGCAAGCTGGACAGCACCACTGAGGGTTGGGTGGACACAGAGCTTGTCAAGGGCCATTTACATGGGAAGCAATGGGATGAAGTTCTCCTGGGGCTTTGAAGTGACTCCATTTCAGTTTCCATGTGCTGGTGCTCTGGGCCACATCCCTAGCCATGGCAGGTTATCTATAACCACTGGGAAGCAAGGGGTTAGTCCCCTGGGACCAAAATGCAAGGTGTCTGTTGAGACAGCCTGGGGTAAGTGGGGAACGCCGACTGCCCCATCCTTTGGCTGAGGAACAGTGTGAGCTGACACATAATTAGAACCATTAACGGGCTCTCAATCTGGAGAATGAGATTTGTGGCTCCCTCTCTCAAAGGAAGTATGAAACAGTAAACACACTTCCAGTTACAGCTGGGGCTAAACACACCATTAAACTGAATGCTAATGGCTGTCTCCTGCTTCCTTTGAACACTTCACCGTGGCAACCAGCAGGTGCCCTTTTCCTGCCTTCTCTTTCATCTTCCCATAATTCTCTCCTGCCATGGCTTTTTGGATGATAATGGGCACATGCCTGAAATAGCAGTCTTGAAGAGAATTAGAATTAAAAGTGAAAAAAAAAAAACAACCCAAACCCAAATTAGGCTGGAGTAGGTTTCCAGCTCCTCTCATGATCTGCTTGGACGATGGAGAAAGTGTAAGTACTAAGAGTAAGCCAAGAGAGGTGAACATCTTCAGTTGAGGTGAATGTCTTGAATTGACGTAAACATCTTAGCACACTGTCTACGAAAGGTGCCAAGCCTAGCCTGACTTCTGAAGCTCAGAAATTGTGGGAGCAGCACAATTTAGCACTGAAGAACAGGGCCCCTGGAGTTTAACACACTTGCATACAAATCCTTCTCTGTTGCTTAAAAGCTGTGTGACCTTAGGTGAATAGTTCTCCCTCTCTGTGCTGTTTCCTGGCCTGTAAATCAGGAATAGTAATAACCATTGTTTCATGGAGCTATTGTTGGGGTGGCGTGGGGGCAGAGTGGGGAAGGGGGTGGGCTGACAGTGAAAATGGGTATAAAGCTGTTAGTATAGTATGTGACATATAGTAGGTGCTCAATAAATGGTAGCCATTCTGATAATGAAGGTGATGAGTAACAACTTGCCAGGAAACCTCAGGCCAATAACTTCCCTGAGCTTAAAATTCTTCCTCTGTAAAAGGCCAGCTAATAGCAACACCCGAGTCATTAGTTTAAAGCTCTAGATAAGAATTAAATGATGAAAAGTCTTTGGCACAGGGCTTGGCACATAATCAGAGTTCCATAAGGATTTGGTGAATGAATGGAAAAAAATAAGTAACTGCTACATGGGATGAAGAAGCTGAATCATCAGCCCAGAGCGTTTCATGTCAGACACAGGGGGAGAAAAATAGGAACAGCCCTGGACTCTTTGCCAGTCGTATTGTTAGCTGCCGACCTTGCACCACTTCATTTCTCCTTGGGGCTTCACTCCTGTCAGCCGGTATCAAGTGTGCGTGTTGGAAAGGAGACACAGGGCTGACATACCTAACTGAGATCCCGTATCACCAGGGACACGGGGGCCAAGCCTCTGGCCAGAAGGCCATACATCACAGCGCACAGCTGCTTGCCCAGGGAGCTGGCCGTGGGGCCTCCGGCTTCCCGCCCTGGGTCTGTCCCGTGTTGCGTGTCCTCGCCTGGAGCCCCAGCCCCTTCTCTCCCCATGGAGGGTCCCCTCCCAGGTCGGTGTGACTCATTCTCTGAAAGCGCCTCTCGGGCCCCCTGCCAACCCTAGCTCCCCTCTCGGAGCGCTGCAGGGGAGAAGAGAACCAGGGAGACCAGGGGCTGGCAGAGCGGTGGCGTCTGCGACTCTCATGGGAGCGATTGCCATGTCTTGTAAATAGCATTTATGGTTTTAATTTCTAGTTATAAAAGTGATACATGTTTGTTGTAGAAAATTTCAGGGGAGAAAGTAGGGGAAAGAAACCAGCACGGAAGAAAATAAAAACCCTGAGGTTGGAACGACATCTGAGGCCAACGGACACCAGAATTGCTAAGAATGTGGCCCTCCAGCTCCGTCATTGTTTAAAATTCCAGAGGTGGGTCCAGTTGGAGCCATTACCCCGAGACACCTGCCAATAACACTTCAAAGTCTTTCCTTCACTTTTTAGTTTCATATGTGTAGTGTAGCGTACATACTCTTGGCAATTTTATCATGTTTTCTTTGGCCTGACCTTACGTTATGAACATCTTCCAACTCATAACTATTCTTTTAAATATGATTTTTTAAAAATGGTTAAGCAGTTCTCCGCCTTATGGATGTATCACCGTTGTTTTTTAGCCAATTACCTATTTTTAGATGTTTTCTAAAATGTCGCCAATTAAAATAATACTGAGATGCCTTTCTAGTCCTATCGGCGACCACTTTTGTGGCTAACACACACACAGCATGGAACCATATGCTGGATACCGTTCTAGGGCATTACATAAATTGTGTTTAATTCTCACCACCAACCCAGGACTTAGGTGCCGTTATTCCTCTTTTCGAGGTGGGGCAACTAAGACTCAGAGAGGCTAAATCACATGCCTGCTGGGTGGTGAAGCCGGCCCAGCTCCGGAGTCCGTGGTCCGCAGTGACGATGGCTGGGCCACCTACACATACACAGAACGAACTGATGGTGGCCAGGTCAGGGTTGGGTGGGGTAAGAGGTCTGGGCAAAATGGGGGAACAGGCTTCGGCTTATGGGATGGATCAGTCACGGGAGTGAAAGGTACAGCTTAGGGAATACGGTCCACGGTATTGTACTGCTGTGTGGCGACAGACGGGAACTACACTTGTAGCCAGCCCAGCAGAACGTAGAGAGTTGTAGAATCATGATGTTGGAAACCGACATAACACTGTGTGTCAGCTACAATCACATAAAAAAACCTAAAATCGCTGAGTCACAATACATGACATTTTTCAGGGCTTTTGAAGCACATTGCCAAATAGCCCACCAGAAAGGTCGTGTCCCTTATTCCTTTACCAGTAGCATGTGTGAGACAGTGCGGGGGGGAGGGGCGGGTCTCCGAGTGCGAAAAGAATTCTATAATCCGGTGGAAGCCATCAGTTTAAAAATTCTCCTTATTGTAGGCTTATTATGTATGTAAAAATATCTTTTACGGTAGGATTTTTATAAATGGTACACATTTTCTAGTGTGGCTTTCTAGTTTCTAAGTGATGTGCCAAGTATGAGAGCCGGGATTGCCTCTATGGCGGGAGGAAAAGGACCCAGAGTCCCTCCCTTTGTGCTGCACTACGTAATTCTCTTCACTCTCACACCCCTCTTTTTTGGAAGACTGTTTTTGGTAAGAGGGAGAAAAGATTGGCACCTACGTTGTGGTAGCTCAAGGAAGAAGTGCTGGGAGACAGACGAAGGTAGCATCCAAGAACAATCTGTGGGGCTTCCCTATTTTGCTGAAGGGCTTGGCGCCCCCTCCCTGCAGGAATCTGATTCGACTGCCTCCGGCTGCCCATAGTTTGTGGAACTGGTTTTTTGGGATCCTGGGAGGAGAGCAGAGGGGTCCAAAAGGCCAGGAAGCCAAGGAAGTCGCAGGAGAGAGGGGCTAACCCTGAGAGACAGGAGTCCTGAAAGCCCACGGAGAGTGTCCCTGTGTGCTAGTATGTCTCTGTGAGAAAAAGTCAAAGCTCTGTGCACCAACTTCCTGGTTGCCGAGTGTATTTGTCAAGTCCAACCAATAATTTGGTTCTTATCATTAGTCTTTTAGAGAAAAACTAACCACCCAAGATTCTTTCTGTCATGCCCTCCTCCCACCACACAGACACTATTAAACCTTCATTTCTGAGGGGTTTCCTGTCTATAGCAGGAAAGCAAAAGAACTTCTAGCTTTGAACTCCTTGGGGACAGGGACCCACGTCTTTTTTTTTTTTTTTAACTATTATTATTATTATTATATTCATTTTCAGTGGCTCTAGAAGGTCTCAACTTTCATTTCTATTCACAGTGAACCCCATCCTATGGGTTGAAGCTTTGATGGGAATTTTGTTAGTGAGCTCTATTTTGGTTGTTACAGAAGCCCAATTCTAGCTGCTTTACAAAAAGGGAGAGTCCAGGTGGAGAGCAGGTATGGCTGGAGTCAGAGCTTTGATCCCCCAGAGAGAGACCCACTGGCTTGGTGTGAGTCACATAAGGTCAGTCAGCTGCTGCATCTAGTGGAAGGAAGTATGGTGAGGGGCCAGAGCATTTAAATGGCACCCCATGTGCAGGAGTGTGCACTGTTGTTCCCAGGAAAAGTGGGGGAAAGAGTGTTAGGAAGAGAAAACAGCCAAGAATAGGTCAGAATCATTGTTTTCTTGGTCGAGAGTTTTCGCTGGACAGGTGAATTTGGATTTTTATTTCTGTTGTTGAGGGCATGCCCTTTCTAGTACTTTTCTATCTGTAATATGGCAAGCAATTGTTTTCATTAAAATCTGATTCCTTTAACCCTTCCTTTTCAGTCATGGTTTCCCTGTAATTTAAAAACATGCAGAAAGCATCACATTTCTTGCCCAACTCTCAAAGGAGGAGGTCTACCTTTGACACTGCCCTTTCTCCACCAATTACTTGATGGAAGTCTCTTGATTTATTTTTTTTATTTAAATTCAATTAATTAACCATATACTGTATTATTAGTTTCAGAGGTAGAGGTCAGTGATTCATCAGTCTTACATAACACTCAGTGTTCATTACATCATGTGCCCTCCGTAATACCTGTCACCCGGTTACCCCATGCCCCTCCATGTCCCCTCCAGCAACCCTCAGTTTGTTTCCTATGATAAAGAGTCTGTTATTGGTTTGTCTCCCTCTCTGATTTTGTCTTGTTTTATTTTTCCCTCCCTTCCCTTGTGTTCATCTGTTTTGTTTCTTAAATTCCCCATATCTGGAAAGAGCCCAGATGTCCATCGACAGATGACTATAAATCCTTTTAAATATCAGGTCTGGACATACTCGTCTTCCTGCCGAGGCCCCGTGCAGGCCACGGGCGTCCTCTGGGCTGCTGAATCCTTTCTTGGCCACAGTCCCCTGGTTGCCACAGACGAATGTGTGAGCTTACTTTCAAGTGCTGTCTCCATTTTGGGAGCAAAGAATGTCCTCATGAAGGACCCGGAAAAACTATTTCCCTTTTTGGCCCTTCTGCCCTTTTGTGCAGTCTGGTTTTGTTCTCCATCTATAAATAGAGGAGGCACTCATTGTTCGCCCCTCCACCTTCTAGCTGGGCTATATTTTGCCTTTGGGCGGCAGAGCAAGCTTTCAAATTGGACAAACTTGGGTCCACACCCCAGCTCCACTGTTTACTTGCTGAGGGGCTTTCAGTGATATGAGTTGTTTTTTTTTTTTTTTAAACATTTTTCAGCATCAGTTTCCTCTCCTATAAATGGAGGGAAACAGTGGTGCCTGCCTCGAACGATGGCCGTGTGGCTTCACGAGTGACATGGGCGCATAAGGCCCAGCACCCAACAGGTGTTCAGTGGATATTAATTCCCTTCCTCTCTCTGAAAATACTTGATTCATTGTCTGACATCTTGGCTGTTAGCTCTTCACGGACTTACCACATCTATATATCCTGTAAAAGTTGCCAGTCCACTAAATATTTTTATTTATTTTAGTTTTTAAAAGATTTTATTTATCAGAGAAAGAGAGAGAGAAAGATAGAGCACAAGCAAGGAGAGCAGCAGAGGCAGAAGGAGAAGCAGACGCCCCGCTCAACAGGGAGCCTGATGTGGGACTCGATCCCGGGACCCTGGGATCATGACCTGAGCCGGAGGCTGACACTTAATGGACAGAGCCGCCCAGGCATCCCTCCATTAAATATTTTTAAATATATTCATGTTTCCACTCCCACAAAGAAGCTGGTCATTAGAAACAATCCTAAAGCTAGCTGTTCTTTGGTAAAGGCCTTCCCTACTTTTTTCTTCTGTAAAGCAATAGGTTTTCCTTTTATCCTTTCCGGTACAATAGGAATTTCTGCTCTTCTCCCCGATTTTGTTTAGTGTCTGCTCCATTTATCCATGAAAAGAGCACACTCTCTTCTTTGAGGAACTGTTCCTCTTTCACATCTGGTTCTAGTGGGCTAAGGGGTGTTGCGGACCAAAACCTAATCGATCATAATATTTCGTATCCCTTGCCACAGTGATTGGCTCAGAGTGGGAGCCCTGTGACCCAGATGTGGTTTATTGGCATTCTTGCCTTGAGTTTTATCTTGGGGTCAAAAAAGAACAAAATCCTCTTTCTTCCTGTGTGTGGCTAATCTGAGGTGATGAAGCTTGGAGCTGACTATGCCTTGCCTCCTGCTGTGTGGATAAGCCTCTTCTGTCTTAGGACAGAATGAGTCTACACATGGAGAGAAGCAAAGAGCTAAGATATGGGGTGAGAAATGTTGGGGGGGGAGTGCGCGGGGAGGGTGAGAGAGAAGATATCATTTGATTTCCTGGGGACAGCTGTAGTGCTGGCCTCCGAGATAGAAGCCAGTGAATTCTGACTTTTCCTCAAGGCAGACTGGGTTCAGTTTCTATTCCTTGAAGTCAAGGATTCTAATAGATGTGTTGGTTTCTTTTGGATAATGGCTACCGTATAAATGGGAGTTGTGTTTATGTCCCAAGAAAATCCTGACAGGTACTCTAAGTCCATAATATAGGACAGGGTCATACATTGAATTCTCTTTGCATTTGTACTGCTGGGTCTTTGCATAGCACCTGGTCTGCAGAAGGCCTCAGTATGGACTTAGGCAGAGAGTAGGGCCTGAGGGAGGATCTGGCCGGTTCAGTTGGTCGGTCACCCTCCAGTCTAGGAGAGTCCCATTGGCTAGGCCCTGGCTCGCACACGGGCCTCAGTTAGCCCATAGCCTGACTACCTGTGGGTCAGGCCAGATATGGGTAGAGATCCATGATGCAGAGAATCACTTCTTTTACATTAAGAATTTTTAAATTCACCTGTAGATATGGCAGGCTCTCTGAGTCTCACAGAGGGGACAAAAATAGCAACCGGGCAGTTCACATGGCAGGTCCGGGCTGTTTGAATTCTCCCGTGAGAGCCCTCAGCGAAGGGATTGGAAAGCTACTGGGGGAGCTCCAGAAAGAGACAATCTTCTCCCATCCTGCTGGGGGTCTCCCCTTGAACTTCTCCTTCAGAGGAGAGCTGTGACCTGGGACCAAGAGGGGACTTGTGGGAAGCCATGGGAGCCTGAACAACTGCCAGAGAACGGCTGACTCCAAAGCGACCCACTGAGGCCTGCTGGTGAGAAACAGACCCCGTGCTCTGGTGAGGCCACCACCGTGTGACTCGCACAGAGCCTCTGCTGGGGAGGAGAGCCTGGGGAAGCAATAACATTCCCTGCATCAGCTGGGCCCTGGCCTCGTCCCCCAGCCTGGTTCCCACTGTAAGCTGACACTGGCTGGGAAGGGCCTCACACCTCCTCCTCCAGGGGTCAGGCGGGCTCCAGGCTTAGACCCTGAGCAGTGGCCTGTGGAGGCTGCAGAGTGTGAGGAAAACAGGCACCTCTGGAGGAGCAGGACAAGAGCTTTGGCTCCTCGAGAGGACTTGGCTTTGGAAAGTTGGCAATTGAAGTTGATTTTAATCTTGGCCCTGTCCCACCGCAACAGAGTCAACTGGATTACTGTGGGCTAGAGCGGGAGGGGCATGGGACAGGAATCTGGAAACTCGGGGGAGTAACCCCACTTCCCTCTAAGTCTCCATGGGATGAGGGCCAAGACCTCAGTTTCTCCGGGCCCCAGTCTCCTCAATGGTGAACTGAGAAAGTTTGGCCCACTTGCTCTTGGAGAATTTCTCTTGGGCAGTTGTCCACACTGCCCATCAAACGGTGGATCTAAATTCACTTGCCCTATTGAGATAACCAGGGTAGAAGAGATGGGGCCTGCAGGTAACTTTCTTTGCAGGCTGTATAGGCAGATGGATGAGAAGCAACAGTATTCCAAAAAGAATGACAGTAATAATAATAATTATCATAATTACAGTAACAAAACAGCCACTTAAAAAGCCCTCACTATGAGACGCACCTGGGTGGCTCAGTTGGTTAAGCCTCTGTCTTCAGCTCAGGCCATGATCTCAGGGTCCTAGGATCAAGTCCCACTTTGGGCTCCCTGCTCAGCGGACAAGTCTGCTTCTCCTTCTGTCCTGGCCCCTGCTTCTCTGCTCTCTCTCTCTCTCTCTCAAATAAATAAATATAATCTTTTTTTAAAAAGTACTCACTGGGATCCAGGCATTCCATTAAGGATTTTATGGTACACGACCCTGTGTCATTTACGACACTCTGCTGGGGTGAGCATTTTGATTCCTTTTTCAGAGGTGACACTACTGAGGCCCAGAGAAGTTAAGTTACTTGCTCAACATATCAGTGACAAAATAGGTGGCGAGGCTGGGATTTGAACCCCAGTCTCCTAGATTCTAAATCCCATGTTCCTGTTGACTCTGTTATTGAGTGGGTGAATGGCGACTTCCACTTCCTGCCATGAAAACACAGACACACACAGGCAACAGCCACTCCCGGTCCTGCCTGGAGGCCAGGCCTGACTGCTTCTCGATTATTAATATGTCACAGGCAGCCCTCGGCACTGTCACCCCAGACTTCCTCCAGCTCCGTCGCTCACCTTTTCCCCACAACCTCACCAAACTCGTGCGCCACCCAAGACACGTCCCTGTTCAGGCAAGGGTCAGATGTCATCCTACGTTTGAACATGCTCTCTGATTTTCAAGCAGTAAACCACGATGCCCTTTGCTTCTGGCCTAGCCCATGCCAGGTTCTGTAATTATATTTTAGTCAGCATTTATTCGATAAATATTTACTGAGCGACTCTGTGTGCTTCGCACGGCGTGAGGTGCTTGCGAATGTTCTGCTCACGTTCCCTGCCCCCAGGCACCCAACGCACAGCCAAGCTCACAGGTCTGGTTTTTTTGTTTTTGTTTTTTTTCTTTTTTTCCATTTTTTACAGAGATATGATATACCCCTTGACAAAGGCTGGCACCCTGAGGATGCTCAATAGCTGTTTGAAAAGTAGACTCATGACCCAGAATTTACCATCCTTGTAAATAACTGCCCGTTTCTTCCCTACATCCCCCACGAGGTTCTTAGACTCTCCTGATAAGAGCTGGGTTTTATTTTGCTCTTGGCCCCATTGCTCGGCACAGAGGGGGAACTTAAGACATGTTTATTGAATGAATGATTAGTGAGAAGCTTGAGTTCTAGGGAATGAACATGCTACTTCTAGAGGCATTGATCAGACACTATGGAGATCATGACTGATTACGATGAAGAGTAAATACCATGTAGGTCTCCCGTCCCTAGGACCCCAAGTGTCCAGTGACTGGGCTTATGCATACAAAGGAACATGGCAAAGACTTAGCAGACAGAGAAGCCAGGCACCACCCAGACTCCTGCCCTGTCCAGAGTCACTGCTGGTCACTGGTCACACCCTCAGCCCATCTGAGGCTCTAATTCCCAAAGCATCCTTCCCTCATCCTTCTGCCTCTGGGGAGAAACGAACGTGGCCTGTGGAGAGCCCTCCGTTCCAGCACAGGTAGTCGCCCCCATCCAGTGCAACATGGGCCAAAGTAGAAAGAAGGATTATGACCTTTTTTGAGCCCAGAATCACTGTTCCTATAACTGGAAGGGGCCACAGAAGTTCTTTTGGTCTGATTCTCTCCTCTCTGCAGCAATCATTGTAGTGGGGGGGCAACAATGCTAACACCTGGCCCGAGATCTCTCTTCTGGAAGAGAATTATCTTGAGACCCTGAGGGCAAAGTTGGCAGGAGACAGAATGATGAAGAGAGAACTGGTGTTTTGTGTATAAAAACAAATAGGGAATTTGGGTAAGAGAATCTGAAGGAGAGGAAATACAGGAGGAGTGGACCCATTGGGGGAAAATGAAATTTGAGATTTGCGTTTGTGGAAATTTTAAGAGCAAGGATGTCTAATTTTTGATTGCACAGTTTTTGTGTGTGAGTGCTATAAACGTTTCTCTCTTTGATACAGTCTCTCTCTCTCTCTCTCTGTCACACCCCCCCCCACACACACAACCCTTGTATAAGCGAAGAGAAATTGTGAAAAAGGTGCTGAGTTCCTGGTTTGTATTGGCACTGACAGCCCGCACAGGATGCTGAAATCATCCATATGCTAAAAGAATTCCGTGGAAGCAGGTGATGAAGGACGTCCTCAGAAGGGTGGGCAGGAATGAGGACTGGGCATCACCTGTAGGACACGGTCTCAAACCAATTTTTTTTTTTTAAAGATTTTTTTTATTTATTTATTTGACAGACAGAGATCACAAGTAGGCAGAGAGGCAGGCAAAGAGAGAGAGGGGGAAGCAGGCTCTCCGTTGAGCAGAGAGCCCGATGCGGGACTCGATCCCAGGTCCCTGAGATCATGACCTGAGCCGAAGGCAGCGGCTTAACCCACTGAGCCACCTAGGCGCCCTAAAACCAATTTTTATTTGACCCTCAAAGAAGAGGGCATTTGCTAGGGTTCTTTGGTTATAAGGAACAGAAATGGGTTCTGGCCAACAAAAGGACTTTATTAGGTGGCATCTGGGTAGTTCACAGGACTGAAGGGAGAATAAAACAATCATCTCTTGAAGAGCAGGAGCCTGAACCTCTTCAGGGCTTCCCCACAGAGCAGAATCAGCCTGGCTTCTGGGCACGCTAACAAGGCTCCCACCAAGATCCGATCTCAGCAAGAGGGAGTCTGGGGGGCGAGTCTGGGTCAGCTGTGCCACCACCCACCCCCTCTCCTGGCTGTGGTAACATGGAGTAGGGGTGTCATCACTGATCATCTTCTCAGGTCCACACGAGAGAACAGGGGAGACTTCTCAAAGAAAGGGAAGGGGGTACGTTAGCCAAAACTCAGAGGAAGGGATGCTGGGCAAGTAGCAAAGGCAGGTGTCCCTGCTCACAGAGTATGTCAGCTCTGGGATGTCACTGCTAACACATAATGGCGCCATGGGGAAGAGCCCCACCCCCACTCCCTCTTGAAATTAATTTCACCACAGGCCTGAGGTTAGTACTGAGCAATGCTCCAGCAGGTGGCTGGCAGATGGAAGAGGAAGGAGACGAGCTGAGAATCCAGTCCCTTATCTCTCCGTGCTTGGTCTTTTCCCCTCCAGTAAGTTCCCTGGCAACCCCTCAACCTCTAAGCCTTTGTTTGACCTGTGTCCTCGGCCTGAAAGTCCTTGCCCCTCTTTGTTACTCTGAGTTCATTTTGTTCTCTAAGACTCAACATAAGAATATCACCTGAGTCCAAAGAACTCTGTATCTTCATCTTCTGTGCTGCTTAAGACCAAAGTTTAAACAGACACGGGAATGAAAAGACAGCTTTGAATAAATGTTGTTACATATATCATATGCAGAATGAATTTAACTCCACCATTTTTTATACATTGTTTGTGATTTACTTCTCTTTAAAGAAAAAAAGGGTACTCAGTATTTACTGAAAATATTTATTGAGGCAGTATAACCCTTGAGAATTACAATAACTACTTGGACACAATGAAAGAGGTTTTGTGGAAAATAATATTAGTTCAAAAAATGTGTGTCTTTTATGTATAAATGTACACAATATCTCTCTTCATTCCCTTTCTCTCCAAAAAGCTATAAACATTCACAATATCTTTATTTTAAATTTTTACTTAGACTTATTATTGACCTCTTATGATAATGTTCTGTAATGTTATGAAGAAATTAAAATGTTTTGGCTTTTTTTTTTAATTTCAAAAAAAAAAAAAAGAATATCACCTGAAAGAAACTTTTTCTAAGCATCCCCTCCCCCCTGGGTTATATGTCTCTTCTCTATGTGTACCTTTATCTTTTTTCATCTTTAAAGTAGGGATTGTTTAGCAAAATAGTTAACATAAGCACATGGTATCAATTTCAACCAGACAAAGGGTATAAAAAGAAAAACTAGGCTTTGCTTCCCCCATGAGCTCAGTTTGCCCCATAGAGGCTACCACTCTATTCTGTGGCTGCTTCTAGGATACACCCCGCCCCCAACACATACACACATACACACCACCACCATCAGTCTGGGACCCGCCTCCCCAGACTCCCAGCTCTCTGAGGGCAGGGTCTCCCTCTTGGCCTCTGGGACCCTGGGAGGGGACATACTGACTCTCTGCAGAGTTCAGCTGCGGACTGCTTCGAGCTACCTTCTTGCAGAAGGGAGAGGTAGGAGGGAAGGGGGACAGAATCTGTCTGAGATCACTTGGTGCCACGCTCCGTAATCTACCAGTTGCTTTTAATTTCCTGTGCTCGGCCGCTGGCAGCCTGATGAAATGAGGCAGATAGCAGGACTTCGGAGGGAGCCCTGCCAGGGCCGGGGCTTGTGCGCCTGTTGCGGGGCCATGACCTCCAGACCCCAAGACAGAAGAGCGGAGTGCGCTGCCCATCCGCCCACCCTGCAGCCTCCCTGTGGGGCCCGGGGGGAGGGTGTCACGGGATGAGGCAGCACCCATGCGGGTTCAGAGAGTAGGGAGTAGAGGTGGCATCGAAGTCACTACCTGGGCTTTGGGGGCAAGTAGAGGGGCTTAGGGTCCTCTATGGCTCTGTGGCCTCCTGGCCTCGGCTCTCTGATCCATGTTCTCCAACATAAATGCAGGGTATGGGTCGGACCAGCTTCACGGAGTTCTCTGGAGGATTCGGAGAGAATGAGTTTAGTGTGCAGGGCAAGGAGGCTGGCACGCATGGAGCTTGAGGCTGGCACCGTCATCTATTTGCCACATGGTCCTCAGGATCGGCCTCTGTGAAATGGTCCTGTCAGCGACCACCGTCTTATCTTTCCTTTGGACGCTTCTTTCCCTTTCGGGGACCGTGTGTCTACATCTGTCCTCATCTCCCCTGATGGGCACCCCCACTACTGCCACCACCCCTACCCCCGTTGGCATTGGCTCTGTGCCAGGTGCTTGCCCTGAGGTTGGGGCCTGCCACCTACTTGTCACAGCCATGCTGATGCTCGCTTCAAGCCTGAAGAAAGGGAGTCATGCCTCACCCGTGTCCCTGTCATTCCCCTGCTCCTCTCCACATCACCAGCAAGAAGAACTACCCTGTAACTGCTCTCCTCGCTTCCACCCTGCCTCCCAGCATCCATTCTCCCTGCGGCAGGAAGTGACTTTAGGGATTTGGGCAGAGAGACCTGGAAAGGTCCTTTTAGCATACAAATTGAATGACACCACTTCCTTGTTTAAAATCCTCATCAGGAAGACGAGGCTAATGAGCACACCTACTTCCTAGGGTTGATGTGGGGGATAGGGAGAGACCTCAGCTGGGTAGCCCATGGTGAGTGCTTGGGAATGGCAGCTCTTCTAATGGGGAGGACACAAAGGTCCCTGCCCTCTCGGACCAGATTCCTTTGCCATTCCTTTGATACTGATTAGGAGACAAGAGACCTATCCTCACTTGCTCATTCTTCAGCTGTCCTCGTTTGCTCTGTAGTCTTGGGTAAGCCACTTAGCAACTTCCAGCCTCAGTTTTGTCATCTGTGAAGTGGGAGTAATAATAGCATCTGCCTCATAATGTTGTTCTGAGTATCAAGTGAGTTAGTGTGCAAAGGGTGTGGCACGATGCCTGATGCCTGTTACAGAGAAACAAATGGTCGCTGTGAATTCCTGTTACAATTGCCGCATCTTGCTGCCTCTTTGGGATCCTGCCTGCTTTCCCCAGCTGCTCTCTATGGTGCCCCCTACCGGCACGATTGCTACAGTCTGTCCACCTCTGGGGTAAGGACTAACACCCTCTATCCCACACCTAAGATGAAGGGGGACTTACTAGGAATATTTCTTCTTGCATCTGCATCGGCTCCTTGCTATTCTGCCGCCATGTGCTGTGTGCCCTTTGCAAGTGAGGTTACTGCCATAGCGGGACCAGGCCACCATGCACTGGGCGACTGGCTGTCGGTTCTGCGCCCTAGTGTTGACTTTGGCGTTCGGGACTTTGGAGGAGGGCTGCCATGGTCACATTCTTCAAAGCAACAAAGAGAAGAGAAAACAGCCCAGCTCTTGCCAATTTCCTTGAGCTCCCAGGGAAAGCAACAGAAACAAGTAACATGAGTAACAACACGAAAATGAGATTGGAAAGGCCTTGGAATGAGCTGAAAGCCTTAGGGGCATGCTTCAGGAACACTGCTGTTCCTGTTTGGTGGCCCAGGGTTTTGTATTCGGCTGGTGTCGTATGCTAGCTGCAGGGGGGTAGAATTTCAGTGTTGGAGGGGTGGAGGCAGGCCCCTGGTGACAGCCCTGGGCAGAGGGGTAGATCATGGGGAAAAGGGAAAGAGAAAGCAGTGGTGTCTACAGTAGACAAACAGCTGTCCTGTGTAGTATGTGCTAGAACCGTCCCTCCACTGAGGCTACCTGCAGTCCTCTCCAGTGATTGGGGAATTGATCGAGAGATGTGGCCAGAGTGCCGGCGGTGAACTCAAGACGGGCCTGAAGCCAGAGCAGTGGCAGCCCAAGCAGACCTTGCCCGAACTGACCACCGTTGTATAATGATGCAGTGACCTGCTTTTTTACGCTGATCTCGCCCTCCACAGGAATTTAAAAAGTGCTATGCCAAGAGCCCTCAGATGACTGTATTAGTATGAATTAATAAGAAAAAACTGGTTGGCATAAACCTCTCCTTCGCCCACCCTCACCCCCTGGAAAGAGAAGCCAACACTGGATTGCTAAAGTCAAGCGAAAGGAGATTATGTGGGATCTTTTGCAGTGGGAAGACAAGAAAGGAAATATATTCCTTCAGACTAGAGAGAGCCAGAAAGAGCTGTTGACACCTCAAGATGGGTGTTCCTTTTATCTATTGCTGCTTAAAGGAATATCCCAAAACGTGGTGGCTTAGAACAACAACAACATTTATTTTGCTCATGAATCGGCAGTTTGACCAAGGTTCAGCGGGAACAGCATGTCTTTCTCTCTCTGCCTCTGCACTCAGCTGGGGTGTCTGGAAGTTGGGACTGGAGTCTCCTCATGGTCTGTTTGCTTGCAGGCCTGGTAATGAATACTGGCTGTCTGTGGGGCCCTGGTCGGGGCTGCTGGCCAGAGCACCTACCCTTCTGGTGGCCTGGGCTGCCTCCTTGCCACGTGGTAGCTAGGCTCCAAGGGCAAGCATCTTGGGAGCAAGAGCCAGGCAGGAGCTGTGTTACCTTCTCTAACCCAGCCTGAGAAGTCCCACGGCCTCACTCGGACAGCATTCTACTCACTAGAAGTGAGTCACCATGTGTATCCACTAGTTACAGCTGCCGCTACAAAGCCCCTCACAGACTGGGAGGCTTCAGCAACAGAAATTTCTGTCTCATAGTTCTGGAGGCGCAAAGTCCAAGAGCAAGGTGTCATCAGGGTTAGCTTCTTCTGAGGCCCTCTTCTTGGCTTGTGGGTGACTGTCTTCTCCCTGGACCCTCACATGGTCTGCATACGTTGTGTGTGCCTGGGTCCTGATCTTTTTTTTTTTTTTTTTAAAGTTTGTTTTTCTTTTTTTTCCCAATTTATTTATTTTCAGAAAACCAGTATTCATTATTTTTTCACCACACCCAGTGCTCCATGCAAGCTGTGCCCTCTATAATACCCACCACCTGGTACCCCAACCTCCCACCCCCCCGCCACTTCAAACCCCTCAGACTGTTTTTCAGAGTCCATAGTCTCTCATGGTTCACCTCCCTTCCAATTTACCCAAATTCCCTACTCCTCTCTAACGCCCCTTGTCCTCCATGCTATTGGTTATGCTCCACAAATGAGTGAAACCATATGATAATTGACTCTCTCTGCTTGACTTATTTCACTCAGCATAATCTCTTCCAGTCCCGTCCATGTTGCTACAAAAGTTGGGTATTCGTCCTTTCTGATGGAGGCATAATACTCCATAGTGTATATGGACAACATCTTCCTTATCCATTCGTCCGTTGAAGGGCATCTTGGTTCGTTCCATAGTTTGGCGACTGTGGCCATTGCTGATCTTTTTTCATATGGACCCCATTCAGACTGTATGAAGACCCACCCAGCTGGCCTCATGTTAGCTTATTTACCTCTTTAAAGGCACTACCACTGAATAGTCACACTCTGAGGTCCTGGGAGACTGGGAGACTTTGATGTGTGAGTTTTGCTGGGCAGGGGTGGAAAGAGAGACACAAGTCAGCCTACAACACCAAAGCTAGTCCATATTCAAAAGGGACGGTGATTAAATCCCCCTTTTGATGGGAGGAACATTAAGGAATTTGCAGATGTGTTTTAAAACCACCAAAACTGGGTTAAGTGTTAGGGTTTTGGCAAGTTCTGCCGCCAGTGAGGGCGACACTCCATCTCCACCCAACACCCTGAGAAGGTTGTGGAATCTCAGAGAACAGTCAGATTGAGGCTTCAGGGAATGAGCCAGGGCCCAGAGGTGTGAGCAGGAGAGCCCTACCGCTCATCATCAAAAGGGCCACTGGTTTAAGAACTCTGCCTCGTTCAGCAGTGAAATGACTCCAGACCCTTCTCCTGTTACCCAGCCTCCAAATAAGATCCCGGAATCTTGTATGAACTTGGGGAGTGGAGGGTTCTCAAAATCACCACTCAGACTGAATTTCCCGTCAACCTGGTAAGTGAGGGCTTCCAAGCTAGATTTAATTAGACTTGAAGTAACATGATGCTCCTTCTAACTGAGCTGTGAAGCACAGTTCATACTCGCTCCTTGGGGTCGGCACATAAGGGTTGCAGTGGGGTATGAATTACACAAGCTTCTCACCTTAGGTAATTCTGTGTTGCCTCTCCTCCATTCACCCGAAAAAGTGAAGTAGACAGAGTTCCATCTCCACCATCTCACCATCTCCATTCTGACGCATGATTCCAAGCATTTCCCCCAACAGCTAGGGCCATGGGTGTGGTTTAAAATAAAATAAAAATGGTGTTGTTAGATGGGTTGGGTTAGGAAGTGAGCACTGATTCTGGGGCAAACTCTGGGCTGGGGAAATGTGTCCTCGCCACCCCCTGTCCCCTCCCACCCTGCCCACGGATACCCTTTCCCACAGAACCTGAATGAGTTTCACTTCCCTTGTTATGTTTCTTGGAATGCCACCAATACGGGATTCAATTAAGAGGTGATTGGTTGGTTCATTAATTTTGTAACAGGACATTTTGGAAGAATCAAGGACTCATTACTAACTCCTCTGTTAGTACGAGAGGGCCTCAGTTTCTCCTGGGTGAGATGGCTGAACTATTTGTACCCATATAGTTAGGAACACAGTGGACCCCCAGGAGGAAAGGAACAAAAAATTCCAACTTACTCTCCTGGAGGTCAGAGTTATGAAGTTCACTTGATGGTGTGTAGTGATGTCACCGTGGTCAGATTGTAGAGAAGGTGATGAGGCCTCAGAAAGAAACTTCTCTGTGAGGATAAAGATCAAACCCATGGGCTGTCTTTTTTGCAAAAGTGACATGTGAAGGGAGTGTTGTCCTGGGTCTGTGGGAGTGGCTGACCCAGCACCCTCCCCAGCACTCACAGCCGATGGACACACAGCTCACACACATTCCATCCACCCTGTTTCAGCCTCTGTCCACTCCAACTCTCTGGCTCCACAAAGGACCAGCTGGGCAAGGAAGTGGATAATCTCAGCATTGAGTCTTCCCCCCCATCATGCTGGTCTCCATAAAGCAAAAAATGAATGAATTCAGTCACATCAAAATTAAAATGCTTTTATGGAAGCAAATTCCATGGAGTCAAGAGATAAATGATAAAATGTACATGATATTTGCAATTCATACAACAGAAAAAAGATAATTTCCTTCTTTTAGAAATACAAAAAATATTTTTACAAAAACACAAAGAGCTCATACAAATCAATTAGAATAAATATGAACAAACCAACTGAGAAATGGGCAAAGGATATGAAAGGCAGTTCACACACAAAAAATGCAAATAACCAATAAACGCCTGAAAAGATGTTCAACTCTTTTCTAATTAAAGACATGCAAATCTAAGCAGCAATGAGATGCCATTTTTCACCTATCAGATTGGCAAAAATCTGAAAAGTTTGATAATAGTCCATATCGTTGAATGAATAAGGAAACAGGGACACTCACCACAGTCAATGAGCATATTATTACTGAAGTGATATTTTAGTTGGGCATTTGGGCAATAATTGTAAATGCATATGCCCTCTAATCCATATGTAGTAGTTTAATCCACTTATGTATTTGCAAATTATAGATACAAGAATGTTCACTGCAATGTTGTTTGTAGAAGGTCAACATGGGAAAGAGCCATAAATAGGATTTGTTAGTATAGTTATGGCCCATCCCCATGATGGAATATTATGCAGCCATTAAGAATGTGTGAAACGGTTTCCAAGCTACTACTAGAGAAAATCAAAGTTCAGAACAGTATGCCCAAAAATGATCCCATGTGTGAATAAAAAAGAATATATATCTATGCTAGCCTGTGCATAAAATATTTCTGGAACGATCTATGGCCCCAAATTTGGAAATGAAACAGTCAAAAGTGAAAGACAGTGATTTTACTTTTTGTTTCACATACTTTCACCATATTTGTGTATGATTTCTAAACCATTTGCGTGTCTTGCTCCTTTTTATTTATTCTTTTAAGGTTTGTAGAAACCTGCCTGTAGTAGAGCAGTCTATTTACATGTCTGTGTTCCATAGAAGTCTGAACTCATTAGTTAGGGTGATGCCTTGCAGAAGACATCCCTGTGCGGGAGACATGGCACTGGTAATGCCAGCCTGACGTATGACATCACAGGAGCTGCTGGAGGGAGGCTCGGGAACCTGAGGTCCCTCCATGAACGAAGTGGAAGAAAACAGTGATCTTGGTTCGTGTTGAACTTCCCTGTCCTTACAGGCTCGTGGCATCTAGGAAAACTTGAATCCCAAGAATATATGCTTTCTCTTCATGGCCCCAGCTTCTGGCTAGTTCTGGTTAAAGTTTCAGGTAAAATTGCAGGCTGGGGCAGAAGTCTAATTTGCCATCCACCACTGAATGAAAACAGGGTCTCATCGATGTTAGTTCTTGAGCGTTAAAACCCCAAGCAGAAGAGAGCAGTCCTTCAACTTTATATCCTATCCGGTGGCCTCTGGCCCATGCAGGGAACAGACAGAAGTCTTGTAGGGGGATTCTTCCTAAGAGCAGGATGAAGACGCATGGCATCTGACTACTCTTTCTTGCAATGAATACCAGGAAGAGAAGGGTAACCCTATCATGTTGGTGACCCACATCTCCCAATCTTAGAGTCGAAGGTGCGGCCAAAGAAAGAGTGCAAGAGTTTCAAATGAACTAAAGGTTTTTTTGCCTCTGATTCTCATTTACTATGGAAATAATGCATTGTTTATAACGGCAGCTTTCAAATAAACAAGCATCAGAATCACCTGGAAAGCAGGTTAAAAGAGATTGCTGGGCCCCATCCCCAGACTACCTGATTCAATAGGTCTGAGATGGGATCTGAGAGTTTGCATTTCCAGCAAGTTCCTAAATGATGCTGATACTATATGTCTTAGGACTGCACTTGGAGAACCACTGGCATATGAGGACACAGCACCTTTTTTTTCCTCTCCCACGACAGTCCTCACATCCTTCAGCTGTTCTCATGTTTTAAAACTCACCTAAAAATCCATCTTCTTTATGACCCCTTAATCTGGTCCCTCTTTTCCTATTTCCTTGTCTCACCATGTGCACACACCAAGGAACCCAGATGGCAGCAGCAGCAGTTTCCCAAAGGAGTGTGGGGAGGGGAAAACTAATAAGACAAAGCCAGAACCCTCCTTCACCGGAAGAGGACCGAGGACATTCATGTGTTAATTTTTAAGGTCTCACCAGGCAAGTGGACATGAGTCTTCTACCAGGGACTGGGTGTAGCAGCAGCAGCAGCAGTGGGTAGCTCTGGTGCCGAATCTGCCCTGTGGCTGCCCGAGGATGGGGACCACAGAGGGTCCTGTGGCCTCATTCCCAGAAGGGAAGTTTTGGCCAGAGTAGAGAAAAGCCATCCAGAATGTTTGTTTTTAGAAGCTCACTCCGTGGGGCCTGGCTCCCTGTGGAGCCTCTTCAGCCCCTACCCTGCTCCCCGTTCCCCCACTTCCGGGGCCTCTCCTCTGCCTCTTCAGCTGGACAGCTCTGGGGGGCTGTGTTCTTGGGTACGTGTCAGAGCACACTCACTGGGGTTATCCCAGAGGGCTTGGACCCCTGGGGAAACACGACTAAGAGAATTCTTTTGTTGGAAGATGGTAGGACTTTTTCTCTCCATTTTCCCAGTGGGGAAGAAAAGAAGGGCAGGCAGGAGGAAAGGAGAGAAAGGAAGAGAAGGAAAGGACAGGAGAGAAGAAAGGAGGAAAGAAGGAAGGTAGAAAGCCAGAAAGGGAGAGAAAGAATCCAGTTAGAGCTTACTCAGGCAGTATGAGCTGAACAAAGCCTGTTCAAAAAGCCTTCCTTCCTCTCTGTCTGAGTGACGTTAATCTCTTAAGTGGATGTAGTTCTTGCTGGAATTCAAAGTACTTTTCTAGAAGAAGAAGAAGAAACTCAGTCTAGCAGTCAAATCTGCGGTGTCCTAGAGCAGGGCATTCTAAACTTTGAGCCTATAGGAATCCCCTAGGGATCTTGGTAAAATTCTAATCCAGTGGGTCTGGGTGGGGCCTGAGGGAGACTCTGCATTTCTACCATCTCCCAGGTGAGGCTCACGCTGCTGGCCTGCGGACCACACTCTACGTAGTGAGTTTGTAGATTACTTAGAACTAGAAGCAATCTTAGAGATAAATTTGAATCCAGTCTTTTCCAAATTCAATAACCAGAGGCCTGGGCGGTTGCTTGACTTCCCCAAGGCTACCCACGCGGGCAATGGCAGAGCCAAGTCTAGAACGGGGTTCTCACCCTTGAGTACTCTTTCTACTTCCTCAGGAAGGAAGCAAGGAAGGAGTAGAAAGCAGTTTCCAGACACACCAGAATAGGAACTTTTCAGTGGAGTGTCTGGATCTGGGGAAGCCGATAGCCAAGTCCACTCCGCCAGTGGTCACCAAGTTTGGGACCCTGAAGTGAAGACCTCTTCCCTAAGGAGTTGGTTGCCACTGACCCACCATCTAACAGCCACAGATCTGAGGAAAGCAAAAAATTTGGTGTTTCCCCCAGTCTTGCCTGGACCTGGTAATATATGGTGGTTGTCACGACAGAATTTTTAAGTGGGTGCCTTTATGGTCCATCCTGGAAAGGCAGAATTGTCTGGACTATGAGGCTGGGGTGGGGCTGGCAGGATCCTCACCAGGGCAGACCCTCAGGAGGAAATCTCAACAGCTGATGGGCATATAAGAGTCCAAGGTGATGTTCGGTTCCTTAGAGCCCTCATGCTTCCTGAGACCTACCTATTCCTTTTTTATGTTCACACTCTTCCTCATCATTTTGAAGGTAGCACTTTGTCCAAGATCGTTGGGAACCCTGGAACTGGAAGTAAAACTTTCCAGAAAGGAGAGTATTTGTTCTGCTCTGTTGACCGGGCCAAACCACTGTGGTGAGCTGTATAACTACAAGAAGGCTCCCTGGATTGGATATTTTAAGACCTACATTTCGGGCCTGGCTCTGCGAATTACCAGGCCTAGGAAGAGTTTCTAGGAAAGAGGTCACGTCACTCACTTACTCATTTATTCAGTTAATCAACAACATTTATTGAACACCAACTCATGTACCAGAATTCAAAGATACGAGAAGCTCTCTGTGATCTCAGGGGATTTTCAGCCTCATACGGGACATAGATAAAATGACGACTAATTATGATTTGGCTCTGAGAGGGGCAGGGAACTCGGCATCTGGAACATAAAGGAGAGAGGGACATAAGTTTGGTTGGCGGACGTGGGCCTTTCTGAAAGAAGAGCTAGCAGAACTGAGTCTTAAGGGAAGGGAAGAAGAGTGGGAAGGGCTGGGGGCACAGATCGAGCCTTCTAGGCAGAGTGAAGGGCACGCATATGGCCAGGTCTGAGAAATGCAGAGACCACTCAGGAGACGGGAAGTTGTCACGTTAGGTTGGACAATGAGGTCGTAGTGGTATGATGTGGGTAGGGTCAGGTCACAGAGGCCCAGCTTCAGTCAGACAAAGTTGTGAAGAGAAATTTTATGTAATTCATTATAATAGTAATAATTATAATCCTCCTCCTCACAATAACTGAATTCATTAAGCCGACTGCCAGCATTTAATCCCCACAGCCCACCAGTGGGAGGGGGGTGCTGACGTTATACCTGTGGTAGGGAGGGATCTAGAATGGGAGACCCAGAGAGCATGAGGAACTCAAATTCTGACACAGCCACGCTCTCAACCCGCCCAGCTTCAGAACCACCTTTCACACCAAATACCTCTCACCCCTTTATTATGGTGACACCAAGTTCAAACAGCATAAACACGCAGACACATAATTTTCAAAGACGTCATAATGCCCATCTGGAATTCTGGAATAGAAATACGAAAGGAAAAATAGATCTATGGTTAAAAAAATATATATGTATCGCAACACAGAAAAGTGTAGACCTGAGTCTTCTAGAAGCAGTATGAAATAATGGATGGCTGTACTTATACGTAGAAACACCTGGAACGTGACAGCCCAGACTCAGTCGGCTATCTCTGGGTGTAAAGAATGAAGTATATCCCCGCAGGGCTGATGGCGAGCCAATTTTGTGAAACTGGGTGGGTTGTCCTGTAGGCTCCCTCGCCCCTCCATCTTACCGATGCCATCTCTATGGTGACATTGAACAGATACCCCCATCCCTTGTGTTTACTGTAATTTGGTAGTTGGATGTTGAATTTTGATTAAGCTCACAACTATTTTTTGCAAGCCTGCTTTGCTGATGGTACTTTGTTCTTCTGTCAGGAGGTACGCGGTGTCTGATCATCTCCACAATGTGAGTAGTCATTGATCATCGCTAAGATCCATTGATTCCTATCGCAAAAGGATGATGGGCTAATTCTGGGTTCCATCTTTCACTTTTTTTTAAAATACCGCTATGTAGAGAAACTTTCCTACATCCACTATTTGGTTATGCCAAGGCCTAGTTCTTATAGAAAAATAAAATTAATGCTTCATTCTTTCCCTTTATTTTCCAGTTTTGTAAATAATATGTTGATTCCACAGCAACCTCTCAAGATGATTAATTAGTGTTTTTGAATAACATGAATTGAAATATACTAGATGTGATTTGTAGGTTCGGTGCTCAAATTACTCCATCTTTGGCGGATGGGAGCCTCTACAAGTCGGCCCCTGGGTTCTTTTGATACCATCGTAGTAATCTTTGATAGCTTCTTTGCTTCCTGGTATGACGAATTTTCCAGGTTCATCTTGTACATTTTCTGCCCGGACATGAAATCAGTCATTCCTCTGAGGAGCCCTGGTTTCTTTCAGTGAGAAATGGAGTTTAGAGATAACAATCTAGACCCAGCGGGGCTCGCTGCTTCTGGATTGTTGTTCGGGCCTCTTCTGCGGAGGGAAGTGGGAGAGATGCGTCATGCGGCGGCGTCTCACGCAGACGGCTTGTATTCGGATTCACCCTCGCAGGCTCTGTGCTCCCCGCCATCTGTCTCACACCTCTGTTCCCCTTCTCCCATGTGGAAGAGCCGGCTTTTCCATGATACTCGCAGTATTAGTCATTTGATTTATCCCACACTTACGTGGACAACAGTTCTGGAATAACATTACCAACACTACTGCCACCAACCCAGTCACTGGCAAATATTTGGTTTCACCAGCTCCTCTGTCCTTAGGATCTGTCTTTGCCAGTGTGTGTGGCCCAGTAATTGTGCTTTAAAGACACTTGGAATAGTTCCTCCCTGTATGTTTGTGCCAACGACTGGTAACACATTTCAATTCCTTTGCTTCATTTTCCCTTGGAATGTTTAGGGAGTGCTTTTTATTTTTATTATTTTATTTATTTTATTTTATTTTTTTCAAGATTTTAATTTATTTATTTGACAGCGATCACAAGTAGGCAGAGAGGCAGGCAGGGGCGGGGGAGGCAGGCTCCCCGCTGAGCTGAGAGTCCCATGCGGGCTCAACCCTGAGATCATGACCCAAACCGAAGGCAGAGGCTTAACCCACTGAACCACCCAGGCGCCCCAGGAGTGCTTTTTTAAAACAAGGTATATGAAAAATAAATCTCCACCACCTTCACCCAATCCCTTCTCTCTTCCTGTAAGAAACCACTTAGAAATGTTTACAGTTGCTCTTTCTACTGCATAGATATGGATATGGATATAGATATGTGGGGTTCCATTAAGCTTCTGGACATGACAGACTCCCTTCTGAGAAAAGCTCCCTTTTCCTTGCTAGAACAAATGGCTAATGGACTCTGAACTGAGCAAAAGGGCTTTGGGCCAGCTCACAAGCAGCGAGTGTTTTACAGAGTTGTTTGTAAAGTCAACAAGACAAGGGTAGACCAACTATAGACTTTCTGAAGACAGGATAGTGAGCTAACGGATACCAGGAGCGGTTTCATGGGTTAACCCCAAGAGAAGAGTCCAGCAGAGTGTAAGCGGCCTGTCAGTATCCGTGGGAAATTTGTTTCTCTTTTATCCGAGTCATGTGGTTGCCCCCTTCCTCTTTCTCATAGAAACTCCTTGTCTTCGCCCTGCAGGTAGGGGACAGTGCTGGAATCTGTGCTCTCTGAATTGCAATCTTTTTGAAAAGTTCAAATTCAGTTTAATTTGTATTATCAGCTTCAGAGGTAGAATTCAGTGATTCATCAGTTGCATACAACACCCAGTACACATAACTTCAAGTGCCCTCCTTAATGCCCATCACCCCATCCGCACACCCACCTCCCCTCCAGAAACCCTCCGTTTGTTTCCTATACTTAAGAGTCTCTTATGGTTTGCCTCTCTCTCTTTTTGTCTTATTTTATGTGTCCTTCCCTTCCTCTATGTTCATCTCTTTTGTTCTTTTTGTCTTATTTTATGTGTCCTTCCCTTCCTCTATGTTCATCTCTTCTGTTTTTTAAATTCCACATAGGAGCAAATACGGTATTTGTCTGACTAATTTATTTCTTTTAGCATAATACCCTCCAGTTCCATCGGTGTTATTGAAAATAGCAAGATGATGGCTGGGAAATATTCCATAGTGTATGTACACGACATCTTCTTTATCCATTCATCCATTCATCAGCCGATGGATATCTTGGCTTTTTCCATAGTTTGGCAATTGTAGACATTGGGGTGCCAGTGCCCCTTCCAGTGGCAACCTTTTGATTCCAAATAAACATTCAGTGCCTCTCACTGTTGGCTCTTTATTTTCAGGTTGACAGATACATAATGTCTCCTGTGTCTAAGTTATATCCACATCTCCCCTTTCTTAGATAAATTGTAGTGTATTGTACACATTATTAGCCATTTTGCTTTTTTAACTTAATAATATATCCCAAATCATACCCCCCCACCCCCGCATACAAAAAAAACCTGGGTTCAAATCCCACACCTGCTGTTGAGTGACCTTGGGCCCATAGCTTACACTCTCTTGAGACTTAACTTCCTCATCTTAAAATCAGAGCAGTAATACCCACCTTCCAGGGTTGCTGTGAAAGTCATGGGCGCAGGCACGAGACCGGTGGGTGTCTCATGTACTGTAGCTCTACTGGTTTTATAGATGCTCTATTTAATCCATTCTATGCATTTCCCACTTAATGGGACCCTCGTCACTCCCCATCAGTGTCTCCCAGAAAAGCTGAGGAGGGGTGGGTGGGCAATTTGAGAGTCACCGAGTCACTCAAAGAATTAGAATGTTAGTACTGGCAAGAGCTGCGGGAGGTCTTGGCAAGCATTTTGCTTGTTTTACTGGGAGAGGAAGTAGATACCAAGGGAGCCCAAGTGACCTGCTCAAGGCCCCAAACCATGATGGGAAAAGTCTGCTGGTGATGCCCAGTTCTATTCTTCTTCAAGGTAACTCTTCTCTAAATTCAAGTTCATCCGCTGCAGTTGGTAGACGTTCCTCTGTACATTTCTGCCTTCTCTCTGTAAAAGGAGAAACAGGGTGAAGGATGGGTCAGGGAAACTATGCCTTGAAGAAGAGTTTCTTCCCTCCCTGGGTATGTAAACATAGTAACAATGGCCGGGGCTGATCTCTATCACTGAGCAAGGGCTCATGAGTAAATCCAGTTGGGAATTGTGGGATGATAAAGGAGTTCAAGGAAGAGTCGCTTGTCCTCAGGGGGCTTTAGGACAATTAAAACATCTTCAAGCTCATTGAAATACCAAACATGACTGTAAAAGTGTGTGTTGGTGCTTAAAATAATAATGAGCTGTAACAGCATTATCTTATTTTCATCACGACCACCTTGGAGAGGGTTACTGTGAGGTGGGCTGTCTTGTATAGAAAGAAACCTAGGTTTCCTAAAGCTATACAGCTAATGAGCAGAAAAACTGGGTCTGCATTCAGGTCTGTGACTCCAACTCCTAAGCTCTCAATCAGATGCCAGCTTCAAGTCAGATAAACCAGAGCTGAGTTCTCACACTTGAATGGGCCGTTAGTCAGAGTGGAGGATCTTGTTAAAGATGCAAACTCAAAGTCAGGTCTGTGATAGGGCCATAGAGTCTGCATTTCTAACCAACGTCCAGGGGACACTGAAGCTGCTGGTCCACAGACTACATTTGGAGGCTTCTTAGCCCCATGAATGAGCTGCGTGACCATGGGAATTTCTCGCAGCGCCAAATTCTTTATCTAGAAAGAGGGAGAAATCCTACATCATAGGACCGTTGGTTGTATTAAACCAAATAATGTCTGTAAAGCTGCTTGCAAACAGCAACTACCATGTCTGCAGTTATAAAAGATACTCCTGTGGCGAAGTTTCCACCCACTCAGACTCTGAGGCGGGACACTGGGAACGCACATTTTTACCTAAGACCTGTAGGTGACTCGTAGGCACACAGAAGTTCATAACCCTGCACTCTGTCTCTGTCAAGGACAGGAAAGTCCTCAAGCTAGGCTGAGTCGTCCAGATCCCACAGGCATCTGGCTTAAATATGTTTGATTCAGGAAGCCGTGCAGTGATATCTCCCAGAAAACTGTTGCCCCCCAAACAGCACAGGTAATGAGAGTTATGTGAGGCAACTTTCAATACTTCCTAAACACATGTATATTGGAGGACCCTTTTTCCTCTGCCAAGTGTCAGAAAGGGACTCGAATCATCAAATACGGCAGTAACTTTACTAACAGAACACGCACGCCGGGAGATAAATGGGAAGGGGTGCCTGGGAGGAATGTTGAGCCATAGGCTCAGAGCCCTTGACCATGACCGAGGTTCCTGTGGGGAAGAAAACCATTTGTACAGCAAACCATTCCCCTTACTATGTGGGGCCTCTGGCTGTAACCTGACCTGGATTTAGAATCTGAAGTTTTCATTTATTGAGTTCGGGGAATGCAATTCAACAAATATTTATTGAACATCCATCATGCCCGGCACTGTGCTAGGTGTAGAGATGCAAGAATAGCAAGACATTTAATGTTCCTGGGAGGGGTGAGAGCAGTGATAAATATATATAAACTACCAAATGAATAAGTAACGCCATTTTAGATTCTGATGAAGGCTAGGAAGGAATAAAGCAGAGAAATATAATAGAAAGGGACAGAGCGAGACTATATTTGAAGAGAGTCAAGACAGATCATTTTGAGGAACTAATAATTATGGTAAGTCTTAAAACATGAGCATGAACTGGCCCTTCAAAGAGGAGAGGAAGAGCATTCCAGGAAGAAGGAACAGCATGTATTAAATTCTGAAGATGTAAAAAGCTTGGCTTGTTGGAATAACTGGAGGAAATCTAATCTGGGAAATGTGTGTCTTATTGCTGGATAAACACTTCTTTTTTTTTTTTTTAAAGATTTTATTTATTTATGTGACAGAGAGAGAGAGAGATCACAAGTAGACAGAGAGGCAGGCAGAGAGAGGAAGGGAAGCAGGCTCCCTGCTGAGCAGAGAGCCCTATGTGGGGCTCAATCCCAGGACCCTGAGATCACAGCCCGAGCCAAAGGCAGAGGCCCAACCCACTGAGCCACCCAGGCCCCTGGATAACACTTCTTGAGGGATTATGGTTATTCCTTTACTGCTCACAATGAAACTCTTATCATAACCATTTTACAGATGTTGAAACTGAGGTACAGAGTGATTTACGAGGGTCAAAGTCTCTACTAAGAATTTGCAGTGTCTGTACCCTACAAAATCTGGATCAGAGAGTCCTTTGTTTGGGGATGCTTGCCCCCCTCTCCTCAACTCTTGGTACTGTTACCATTGCTCCCTCAACCCCCTCATTCTCACCCCCACTGGTTACACAGACTACTGGAAATAAGTCAAAATCTGGAAACTGTGGAGGTGGGGAGTCTTCTACCTGTTGGACTACCGTGCATAACCAGTATTGCTAATAGTTTTGCTAATAGTTTTTCTCTTCACATGTAATGATATTTAATAAGCATTCCTGAGTGCAGTGTGGCAAAGTGGTTAGGGTAAGGAACCAAGACAGAACAGACCTGAGGCATCAGCTCCACCATTCACCATGTATCCAGGACCCTAAGAAGCCATCAGGTGTAAGATTCCACATTAAGGTGATAAAAACAGGCCATAGGATGATCCTGCATAAAAAGTGTACATCAGTTGTGAGATCACCTTTATTCCATGTTCAAATATGAGGGAGAATAAACATGGTTTTGTAGAATCCAGGAAATCCAAGGTGTGACAGTGGGGTAATTTCTCCAAATCCTAAGGGTCTAATCTGTAAAATGGGGGCAATAACACCTACTTTGCTGGGTTATCATGAGCAGTTCTAGATCTGTGAGCTCAGGCAGCCTGAGTATGTACTTAAGGTACTAGCCAGGATAAAAACAAAATGTGAAAAGTTCAGCTTTTATTAATGAATTCCAAATTTTGCAATGATACATCTAGAAGGAAGCTATTTTAATTTCGAAATGCATGCAGTCTTCTTTATTTGATTTACCACACGTAGTTGTTTTTATATTGAATATAGTCGAGGGGGTCCACTGTAATCTTCTTTGTGTTGGAGTCTTCTGGAAGTCTTATCTGAGCTCTGTTGGGAGCAGTGAATGAGATGCGTGGTGACTGACGAGACGGGCCCAGCACATAGCAAGGGCTTTGTAAATGTTGGTTTCATCATGGTTTCTCCATATTGGACCTTGAGTTTTCCACTGAGGAAACATGAGGAGACCTGACTAGAGTAACTCTGTAAGTGTCACCCACACTGGAACAATTTTGAGAGTGCAAGAAAGTGCTGTTATTAAACAGTAAGGATGGGCATAAAGTGGGACCATCCCTGGCAAGCTGGGACATGTGGTTTCTGCAACCACAAAACCCAGACCCTGTTGTCTGGGAACTGACCCACTAATGGAGAGCTCTTAAAAAAAACCCCACTATCTCCACGTTTCAAGGAATTCAAAGCTTCTCCAAGGCATGGGCAATAATGTAGCTTTTTAAGATTTCTTTTTTACTGAAATCAAAATTTGATTTAATACAAGGTTTTGGTTTGAACATGCGATTTCAATGTAATAGAATTTTTCTTTGGAAACAGGAGTATACTGATTCTGTGAAATGTAACAGTGAAATCCTTCTCCTATGTAGAGAAAAGGCTCCTTCTAAATTACAATGTTACAAGGAGAAGAATGCCACTTAATTTCAGACTCCACTAACCTGGGATTTGTATTAACTTGGGCAGAGGCTGGGACTGATACTCCCCTTTGCTTTAGCTACTGGTAAATGAATTTGTAAAAATTCGTTTTTCTCCATGTTCCTGAAGCGGGGCGGGGTACAGGGTTTAGAGAGAGTTAAAAATACCTGATAATAATAGCTGATAGGCTCTGAGTACTTGCTGTGTCTCAGGCATTGGGCTAAGCCTTTCATGGATGTTAATTTATTTAATTCTCCCCTAAACACTATGAAGTTGGTACAAGCGGTAGAAATCAAGGCCTAGAGATGTTTCCTTAATTTTCCAGTTGGTGGAAAATGAAGCCAAGAAGCACACCACAATTCTTCAGAAAACTGAAGTATTTTACTTCATATAACTGACATGGGAGGGGATGCAAAAGAAATAAAACAGTGTAGCTCAGGGGCACCTGGGTGGCTCAGTGGGTTAAGCCTCTGCCTTCAGCTCAGGTCATGATCCCGGGGTCCTGGGATCAAGCCCCGCATCGGGCTCTCTGCTCAGCAGGGAGCCTGCTTCCTCCTCTCTCTCTCTCTCTGCCTGCCTTTCTGCCTACTTGTGGTCTCTGTCTGTCAAATAAATAAATAAAATCTTTAAAAACAAAACAACAACAACAACAACAAAACCCAGTGTAGCTCAGACCTTATGGCCACTGAGAAGCCCACAGTACCTTTGCCTGGTGCTCATAAGTTTGTTTATTCATTGATTTAACAAATATTTATTGCAGGCCCTCTGTATGCCAGGCACTCTGCTCAGTGCAGAGATAGACAATGAAGACCCACCTGTCTCTTGTCCGCATTGAGCTATCATCCCCCACACTGAATGCATTATTGTTCAAGGGTAGTTGCAAGAAGGACTGACTGAGCCGCCAAGTTGGACGAGACTTAACTATCCTCGAATTTGCCCCTAGGATCAGGCAGTACAGTACCTTTAGGTTGAAGATAAGAAGGAAAGATGGGCTGTTGACTAGGCAGGTAAGATCAACACCGTTTTTCTCAAATCCCAGAGTATATACAAGTCATCTGAGGCCCTTGTGAAAATTGCTTCTTCCAGGCATTGCTCTCAAAAGGTATGATTTAGTGGGTCTGAGGCATTCCCAGATAGGGGATCCATTTACTGAACAAATACTTCTTTTTTTTTTTTTTTAAGATTTTATTTATTTATCTGGCAGAGATCACAAGTAGGCAGAGAGAGAGAGGAGGAAGCAGGCACCCTGCTGAGCAGAGAGCCCGATGCGGGGCTTGATCCCAGGACCCTGAGATCATGACCTGATCCGAAGGCAGAGGTTTAAGCCACTGAGCCACCCAGGCGCCCCTGAACAAATACTTCTTAAGATCCTACTGTGTGCTGACCACTGTCTTGGGCCCTGGGGGTCAGCAGTTAATAAGCTAGATGCGTCTTTACCCTGAAGATGCTTATATCTGTTCCAGTTGAGAAGATAAAGGTGAATAAATTAACATCATTTCAAACTGGGGAGAATCTTATGAAGTAAGTGATGGATTGATGAATGGTTTTCAGAGAGGAGTAAGGGACTACTTTATGCGTGAGGCCTGGGGAGGCCTCTGTGAAGAACGGACATTTTGAGTTGACTCTTGAACCATGACAATGACCTGCCCGTGCGAAGAGCTAGGGAAGAGGAGGTTCTCAGGGACCTCCATGTTAAAGAAACAGAAAGGAGACCTGTTTTGGACTAAAATGAGCTACATGATGGTGTCAGAGAGGTAGACAGGGTCCAGATCAGATCAAGTCTTGAAAGACACAATGACAACTTTGGATTTTATCCTAAGAAGAGTGAGAAGCCTTAGGAAGCACGGAAGTGGCAGAAAGTCATAATCCTACACGTTGAAAACCACTGATACTATGGCTTGGCTTCAGCCAAGAAAGAGTTCCTCAGGAATCTCAACTTATTACCTTTCCACCTTGTCCCCATCATTTGCTCTCCTTAGAGCAGTGGGTGGTGGGGGCTCTCTTTCTCTATCCCTGTTATTACCTGAGGGGCTACATGAGGGTGAGGACCTGTGACAAACAGCAAACACAGTCAACTCCTAAAAAGAGTGTAGCTGACTAAAGAAGGGGCGTGCGCTCTTTCAGAGGCCCAGTATCCCGAGGAGAGAAAGAACAGCTGTTTGCTCTGCTCTCATCAAGGACTTAAGCCTTCTTCATATTGAATAGCTTCCATAAACAAAACCAGAGATTACTGGATGTTCCCACAAAAATTGTTTGTGTAACTGAAAGGCGTCTGTATAGAGGGGAGTTCTCGGTGTTGGCAAATGGCATGACAAATGTTCTATCCTGAGGCCTGGGGGGCCAGAGGGCCAGGGCAGATTCCCAAGCTGCATGGGATTGTCTTTCCTGGATTAATTTCATTCTTGAAGTTGAGTCCTGAACTTGAGGAAGTGATCATAATAATGCCTGTTTCCCAGTCTCTGCCTTAGACTTCCGATCCAGTGTGGAGTTTGTGTGGCATAGCGCTGTCTTCTCTCTAGGCAGCCCTGGGTCGCATTTGACCTGGGAATGCATACTTAGTTGATTTCCCCCAGGTGGCAGCACACTTTTCTTCTTGGGTTGTTCTTATCTTGAGGAGCATGTCTGTCTTCTACCCGCCAAATGCAAGATTTTTGAGAACTTCTGGAATCTTCCAGAGAATTCTGATGACACAAGATGTTTCTTCCTAAACAGTTTCCTGTAAACATGGTATTACATATCCTTTAGGCCCAGATCAGCCCTTCATCCTCCTCTCTGAGAATTGCCCTTGTCTTTGACCACCATATTTATAGGATAGGATCCTTCCCTTCCTGGCCAAGGCTAATTGGATGATATGGACACCTGACTCAATGTGGGCCAAATAGATTCTCTGTCCTGAAAGCTAAAATGGATATTCAGAGTTGCTAGCCATTCCCAGCTGGTTGCTAAAGTCAAAGAAATATGAACTTTAGACCTTTGCTATCCAGTAGCCACTAAACACTGGTCATGTGAAATCTAGCCAGTCCACACTGAAATGTTCTGTAAATGTCAACCACACATTAGATTTTAAAGATTTAGTGTGAAGAAAAAAATTCAAAGTATCTCATTAAAATTTTTTTATATTGATAACACATTAAATGATGTCTTGACTATATTGGTTAAAGGTATACATTTAAACTAATTGTTCCTTTTTAAAATGTATCTACTAACATTTTAAAAATTATATTTGTGACTTGCATTGCCTTTCTATTGGAAAATGCTACTCTTAATAGAGAAGAGGCAGAATAAGGAGAAGGAGTGGGGGTGGAGATAGATAAGGAGCTAGAAAGAGTTAGAGGGAGAGAATTAGAGAAAGAGCAGGGACAATATACCTGGGTTCCTAATAACAGTGCAGTTCTTGCTTTTAGTCCATGGATAGGCCTGTCAGCATTTCTGGTCATTGGGTTGTAAAAGACACTTCTTTGTTCTTATAATAAATTTTCCTTTTTTGGCTTCAGTGCATTTAAGCTTACTTGCAATGAAAAGAGAGACTTCTGAGACATCACAGCCCATAGATTGCTGAATTACTGGGATAAGTTTAAGAGTATAGTATATCACGACATAGCACAAGATTGCAAGTGTCTGACACATTTGCTCCCACTTGTTTATCCTGCCATGTCAGACATCGCTAATCAAGCACAGCCTATCCATGACCTTGGAATCCTTTTCAGTGCTACGACTCTGGGCAGCCACCACCAATAGATTAGAAATGGCACATGAAGAAAATCTTACTTGTTATTCTTGAGAAAATCATTGAGGTAGAAGTCCAAGGAGACACAGATTTTGGTCCAGCTGAAACATAAACTTGTTTTGGTTTTTTTTTTTTCCTTTTTTTTTGGTTAAGTCTTTCCTTTTTCTGAGCCTCAGGTGCCTTGCCTGTGAAAAGTCTATAATGATAGTACGCCTGCACAGGTTCCTGTGAGAAATGGGTATAGTAGTGACGTGAAAGCCCCTGGAAGCATAAACACAGATATGAGCTGCCATTCTGACCAAGACCCCCAGCATTCAGGGCCAGTTGGGGTCTCTTGTCCTCTGCCTCAGCCCTAAGACAGCTTTGGAGTAGAGGGCATCGCAATAAGACCCTGGGTATTGGAAGCTATTCTCAAGAACCATTGTAAGTGAAATGGAGTTGTTTTTAGAAGCCTGCAGGACCCATCAATTTCATGTCTTATTTTATTTTATTTCTATTTTATTTTCTGCACAGAAGAAGTTGGCACTAAGAGGCAGTACTGACAAGGGAGATTTTGGAAAATGACTCATCTGGAATTTGCTGGAGGAGCCTGAAATGGGTGGGACTTCAGCTTTTAGGGAAGAAAGGAGGAGTGTGTGTCTGTGTGAATGTGTGTGTGTGCATGATTTATGCCCATAAGTGCTGTTCTGTCCCTGAGGCATCTAGAAAGCAGTTTTCAGGGCACAGTATGACTGGGTCCAGGTCTGATGCAAGTGACATTTCTTAAAGTGTTTGTGGGAAGGACAGGACATGGATTCAGGCAAATGGAATCTCCCCTTAGTGACTATAAGAATGCAGGACAATTTTTATTTCAAATGATCTTTCCCACTTGCCTAATAAGTGTAATCACACTTGTAAAATCATAGAGTCTAATTTGGGGTTCTGAAAATATGGCCACCACACCCTTAATGCAATGCTTTACTTCTTCAAGCCCAACGGAGATTGTCATCATGGCTACTCCTGATTTACTCACATGGTCAAGGGGACTGTAACTATCAGACAGTGCCCACCTTCCCATGTCCTAGCTGTAAGGGCTCCTTATCCTGAGTGAAGTCAAAAAAACAACACAATGAATAATTTTGATAATAGCCAACAGTTATGTTGCACTTATAATTTGCCTCACTTTGTCCTAAGCATTTTTCATATATTCATTTAATTTAATCCTCACAACAACCTAAAGAGATAAGGACTGTTATTATCCCCATTTAATAGATGAGGAACCTGGAGGCAAAGAGAAATTAGGTGATGGGCCTGAGATCCCATAGCTAGTAAGTGGAAGGAGTCACGGCCTTAATGGCTCTATGAAGACCAAGGCCACGAGGCAGGGAAAAGTGAATTCCAGAGCTATTATGAAGGATGGATCAGTTATACTCATCTCCAGAAATAGCAGTGCAGAATGCCAGAGCGGAAAAGGAAGTCAGTGACCACCACATAGTCCTCCCAGCTTATTTTAGAAATGAGGAAACTGAGGTCCACAAAGGTTAAGTGATTTGTTCAAGATCATGAAGGAAGTTTGTGGCAGAACCCAGGAGAGAACTCAAGTTTCCTGACTCCTGTTTTGTTGCCCATCTGTGATTCCCTGGCTGCTGTGGGGGCCGGAGAGTAAGTCCTGCCCATCGGCTGCCGGGGACCTTTTGGTTTAGGTCTGTTCAGATGCTTCCTGCCCCTCGGCCTTGGCTGGTCTTTTCTTCAAAATAGAATTGAGGTCCCGGGCTTGGAGTCCAAATGTCATTTTTGACTCCTCTCTTTTATCTGTCATTGTCACCAATTCACATTCCCATCAGATGGTTTTTCTCACAATATTGCTAGACAATTCATCCTGTCTCTGCTCCAGAGCCTTGACAGTCCCCTGTCGCCTCAAGGATGTGGTGACACAGAAGACCACAGCCCTGGGCCACAGTGATCGCTCCAGGCTGGAGCGTGTGACCTCAGTCAATGACACTTAATCCTGGAATTTAGCAAAACATTATTCTCTTTCCTAGGGAGCTGCTAAGCTAATAGGATATAAGCCTTGTGAGCAACTGGAGAACTTGTCCGAGAACAAGACACCACCAGCGGCAAGCAGAACCAACAGAGAGAAAGGGAGGGGTTCTCAGTGGCATGGAACAATCCATGGACTTCTCAGTTACATCAGCCAATACTTCTAATTTTCACTAAAGCCAGTTTAAATTGGATTTCCAGGACTTTGAACCAAATGATTCTGCTAATACTCCTTGCCTCAAAACAAGGCAATAGATTTGTACTTTCTCAAGTTCCTTCCCAGACTGTCTATTAATTCAGTAAATATTGAGTATCTACAGTATGTATAGGTAATCAAACCAATACAGACAAGAAGGATCCCTTCCCTGCCTTCAAGAGCCTATAAGTCTAGCAGGGGCACCGAGACTCACACATAATTATCTATCATATAAAGCAGAACATAAGAAGTGGCCTAAGGGAGGCGTAAACAGAATGCTGGGGAGGGCCAAGAGAGGAAGAATCCACACTTAATTGGACAGCAGAGAAGACATCCTTTATAGTATATAGGGTCTGAGCTAGAGTTTGAAGATTGGGGAGAAATGAGAAGAATTCCAGACAAGTAGCCCGACATATGCTAAAATGTAAAAATGGAAATTTTCTGGACAGAAAAAGGAAATAAATAGATATTCCAGGTCTTTCAGAACATGTTTTTCAAGAAAATTCAGTTTAATTCTTCGTGCCAAATGACATAAAAAGTGGTCATATTACTCTTATATAAACATTGTCCCACTCGGGAAGGATTAGGGCCATATCTGGGGAATAGTTGCATGTTCGACACATGAAACTTTTTGAATGAATGACTGAATATTTATACTCATAGAAGCTCCATGAAGGCAGGGAGCAGTTCATCTCAGCCTTTATCCCCCACCCCACCCACCCATCCCCCTTGTCCAGCTCCTAGCACAGTGTCTGGTATAGAGTGGATACCCAATGAATATTGGTTGAATAAATTAATGAATATTATGGAAGGCTTTCAGTATCAGGGCTTTGTATCTAACTCAACAGACAAGGGAGGGGCCTCAAAGATGTTCAGTAAAACCCAAGAGTCAGGAAAACCTTCTGTGTGCTCTTCACTCCACAGATGGGTGACATGATTAGCATGGCACTTAAGAAACAGATATTGTGTCACAATGGAGAGGAAAGAAGAGACATTGGAATAGAGAGCCATGTCACTATTAACTCTCATTGGAAGTTGTTTGAACCTGATCCTGAGGAGAGCTTTATGAGACTAGAAAGCAGAGGGCAGCTGTGGAGGTAAAATGGCAAGATTTGGTATCAGCACAGACAAGAAGGCAAGAAGAGCATCTGGGGATGAAGTAGCAAATTCTGTTTTCAAAGATGGTCCCCACATTATCTTCTTCCCCACCACAGAAGGAAATAAAATCTAATTCCCCTACTCGCAAACCTGAGCGGGCTTATCATTTGTTTGCAACCAAGAGAATATGGCAGCAATTCCCAAAAAGTGATTCAAATTCTGTCTTGCTGCCAGGAATAACTTGATCCTTGTTATCTTTAGTTACTGTGTAAATAGCCTGACTACCCAGAGGCTGCCATGCAGTAAGGAAGCCCAAACTTGCCCCCATGGAAAGAGCACAAAGAGAGACCCGCAGTAAGGAAGCCCAAACTTGCCCCCATGGAAAGAGCACAAAGAGAGACCCTCAGATCACACTCAAGGAGAAGGAGGAAACATTTGAATAGATCCAACTGGGGCAGCCCCTCATTGTTCCAGCACCATTGAGAACCACCCAGATGAATTCAGCCCTTCCTGAATTCCTGACCCACAGAAACCATGAGAAATAATCAGTGCATTTGGTTCCAGTCATGCTGAGTTTAGGTACACAAATGGATCCTGTAGGCATGATATCCAGCTATCTACTGGGAATACGGGTCTAGCACTTGTGAGGGCCAGACTAGTAAAATAGATTAAAGGATCATTTGAAGAGATATGAAGCTATGGGAATAGATGGAGTTGTCAAGGAAGAGAATATGGCCAGAATGGGGGGTGGGGGGCAAGGGCTACATTTGGCTCGATGAGTAAGAGGACTTAATACAGAATGAAGGGATGTTATTTGACACTTACATGACTATCAGCCGGTTCATATGCTTACTGACTGACTTCCCTGATTAGACTATTAGATCCACATGAGCAAGGGTCAAATCTGCTTTTGCTGCATTGAAAAGTGCATCCATCAGCTTGCTATAGTGACTACCTCATAATCCCAGTGGCTGTCAGCAATGGACACTTTTTTTTTTCACTCTTAATAACATACGTGTTCCACTGTAGATCAGCAGTGGCTCTGTTCCAGCCAGCCATCTGCTTCATATCTCTTCACATTCCAGGATTTAGTGGAAAGAACCACCTCTGTCTGGGACATGCTGTTTTCAGGGAAAAAAGGAGAAGCAAGAGGTCTGCAGGAAGTGGTGATGCCTCTAAAAGTTTCTGCTTGGACATGGTGTGTATCATGCCTGCTCTCTTTCCACTGGCCAGAGCTTGACCCATGGCCAAGCCCAAAGGAGCCTCCAGAAAGTACAGCAAGTTATATGGCACTAGGTGAACATGTAACCTTCTTACAGAGATATGGGTAGGAGTGAGTGATCGCCAACAGTAACTTACCCATCAAAATAATCCTGTGCCTAGAATAACCCCTGGCACTTAGGAGGGGCTAAAAAAAAGTTTGTTGAATGAATGAACATGGTCAGAGAGGTGGGACAAGATCCAAAGATGGACAGTATTTAGAGACTCAATGAAAATTTGAGCTCCAATTCCAAAAGGAATCTGGGAGCAGAAAACAGTAGACTTTGTGAATACAATGAGGTCATATAAATAGACTGCATAGTATTTTCTACCTTTTTTTCTGTGGGAAATCTCACAGACACACCTGTCTTGGGTATGGATCCTATGAGATAATTCATTGTCCAAAGTTCCAGGACACTTCTATTCTCCATCCTCCCTGAACCCCATCTCTCCTTGCTTGCTAGGTCCATTTAGATTTTGTGGAAATGGGAGCTGTAGATATGAGATGAGAAGGCAAATGCTCACTGCTCAGCACTTACCAATTCCAGAGAACTGTGTCATAGGAAAGAAGCCATTCTCCTCATCTTCCTGCTGGAACAAGGTCAGGTCACCCTCTCCAAGGGCACACAGGGCACTGCAAGACTGGAGGCATTTCAGACCAGGTGGTGGGGTGGTGGGGAGAGAAGGCGGTGGGGGTCAGGTCTGTAAACAACAAAATGAATGACAATGTGGCTGTGTTTTAATTTAGAAATACCCATGCAAGCCATGCTTGTTAGCTTTTTTTTTTTTTTTTCCTTTTAATTCAAACTAATGAAAAGTTGAAAGGAAATGAGATGTTCCATGAGATTTAGCCAAACACTGAATAGGTCTTGTGGAATCTGACTGCAAAATTCGTTATGGAGAGCTTGGGGTGAAAGCCGCTACTGAGATGAAACACTGCACTCCTTTTCCTAAAAGGTGGCCGTGAGTACTGTGAGGCCTCCTGGAGACTGTGCAAAGTCCCACTGTCCTTGGCCCATTCCTCATTACCAAGAACATGAAATTTTTAAAAATGTACACACTGTAGTATATGAGCTGTGCTCAGTTGAGGTTTCTTGGCCAAAACACTCCAGATTAAACAATGAAGACAGAAAGGTCTTATTTATTTATTTATTTATTTATTTATTTATTTATTTTTACTTTTTCACACAAATTTATCTTTTATTTTTATTTTATTTTTTAATTTCTTTTTAGCATAACAGAATTCATTGTTTTTGCACCACACCCAGTGCTCCATGCAATACGCGCTCTCCTTAATACCTGTCTCCTTAATACCTTAATACCTTAATACCTCCTTAATACCTGTCTCCCCCAACTTCCCATCCCCGTCCCTTCAAAACCCTCAGATTGTTTTTCAGAGTCCATAGTCTCTCATGGTTCACCTCCCCTTCCAATTTCCCTCAACTCCCATCTCCTCTCCATCTCCCTATGTCCTCCATGTTATTTGTTATGCTCCACAAATAAGTGAAACCATATGATAATTGACTCTCTCCGCTTGACTTATTTCACTCAGCATAATCTCTTCCAGTCCCGTCCATGTTGCTACAAAAGTTGGGTATTCATTCTTTCTAATGGAGGCATAATACTCCATAGTATGTATGGACCACATCTTCCTTATCCATTCGTCCGTGCCCTTTGACAGAAAGTTTTTAAATTAGATTCTGAGATTATTTGAGTTTGTATGCGTGTTGAGATAAATGGAAATGCACACAGATGTAACAATTTGTGAATTAGAAACGATGAGAAGAGCCACCACTAAATGGTTGTAATACCTTTCTTTCATGGAGCTGAGTATCTCACATGAATTTGTTTGTCTTTAAAAGCTGAAACGAGGGCCTCTTGGGTGGCTCAGTGGGTTAAAACCTCTGCCTCTGGCTCAGGTCATGATCCTAGGGTCCTGGGATCAAGTCCTGCATTGGGCTTTCTGCTCAGCAGGGAGCCTGCTTCCTCCTCTCTCTGCCTACTTCTCTGCCTACTTGTGATCTCTGTCTATTGAATAAATAAATAAATAAAATCTTTAAAAAAATCTAAAAAAAAAAAAACCCCAAAAAGCTGAAACAAGGGGCGCCTGGGTGGCTCAGTGGGTTGAGCCTCTGCCTTTGGCTCAGGTCATAATCTCAGGGTCATGGGATCGGGTCCCTCATTGAGCTCCCTGCTCAACAGGGAGCCTGCTTCTCCCTCTTCCTCTCCCTCTGTGCTTTCTCTCTCTCTCAAATAAGTAAATAATATCTTTTTTAAAAAAGAAGCTGAAACTATTTTGGGTAATGATCTTTCATTCCCTGGGTATCTAGACTTAACTTTACCATGGTCCCTTCATGCAGGTGGAAGGAAGACATTTGAACCTACTACCTATTCTCTCCTTTCTTTCTAGCTGATGCGTTAGCATAGTAGAACACCATGTTAACGCAGCCAGAACCTGTGCATTAAATTCAGTTAGTTTTGCTTGTCATGTAGATTTCACACATCATTCTGGCTAGCCAGCCATCTTGAAAATTGGGTAGAACAACGAATCCAGTCGATTCCTTGCTGCTAGCAAGGCTTGGAGGGTTAGCGCACCATGCTCTGGCCACACTGAGCTTCTCTAAGCAATTTCCAGGCTCAGGGCCTTTGTAGGGCTGTTCCCATGGCCTGGTATGTTTTTTCTGCATTCCTTTCCTGTCTAACTTCTCAAGTTTCAATTCAAATGTGCCTTCTACAGAAAAGACATCCCTGACTATCTGTATCCTACTATCCCCCTCCATTTATACCAACTTCCTCCTCCCTAGGACTTCCCGATAGCACCCCGCTCTTTCACTCTTCGAGACTCTCTGCGCTTGTTTGGTTGATGACTGATGTCTTCTACCACACTCACGGGCAGGGATACTTTCTGTTGGGGTCTGCTTCCCTAGCACCTAGCGGAGTGCCAGGCCTGTGGATGCTCCGAGTTGCTGAAGGAGTAAAAATGCTGCTAACAGAAAGTTAATAATATCTAGGAACGTTTCACTGTGGAGACGGAAAGCCTCAGCAGTCTTGTGACCTTAGCCCTTGGAGACGCCAGACCCACGGTAACTGGTAGCACTTAGGTTACTTTCATGCTCCTCTACAAATGGGCCACGGCATGTTTATTCTCCCGGCAATTGGCATTTGGTGTGTTTCTAACTTCTTGCCGTAAGAAACAATGCAGTGGCCAAAATTCTCATATGTTTCTCTGTGCACATTTGTAACCATCTCCCCAGAGCCTGTGCTTAGGAGTGGGACTGGCAGGTAATAGGATACGCAAATCCTTATCTTTCCAAGCTAACACCACTTCTTCTCCACTCGTCACGCCCAGCCCCTGTATCTGAGCGTTCCTGTTGCTCCACTTTCTTGGCAAGGTTTGATCTGAACAGATTTCCTAACATTTGCTAATCTTGTGGGCGCAAACGGCTGTTTTCATTTTCATGAGTCCATCCATTTGGGCCAGAGGTTGCAAACCGGTTGCGTGTAGCTGAATGGGGCCTGCGGTCTGGATGGCATCCACGGTGTGGTTTGTTTGACCAAAGGGTATTTTTGGAACCAAAAAATTGAATCAGTGGCCAACATTTGAAAATTGGAAGATTTCACTTAAGAATCCGGACTTCTGTTTTTTTCTTGAGGAAAAGAAAAAGGGAAGACGTCATGACACGGGGCCCAGAGTCACGCATGACCACAGCTGGCAGTCGTTGAGAAGCAGCTGTCTCTGCTCATCACGCAGGCGACAATACTTTGTCCACAGTCTTAGAGCCGACCTGTATCTTGTGGTTACCGTACCTTTCTGGCCCTTGTGGGCTTATAAATTGCCTGCCTTGTCTTGAGCCTTTGTAAAACAGAAAGGCCTTGGAAAGAGGGTGGTGCTAGATGGGTCCCCCCTCCCCTCACTTTCACCAGGAACAACCCAGCACAGTAATGGACACACGGCTCCAGATACAGTCCAGAACACTTGCGGAGCTCAAGGTCCTCTTCCTGAAAACCTCTTCCCATTCATCTCCCTCTGCCGTGTGCTGCTCCCCTCTCTCAGCTCTTCCTCGGATGTGAACTTCCCTGACCCTGAACTTCCTAAGCCCCTTGGTGTGTAGCCTTCTTGGGACACCTATTTATTTTCATGCTGTACTCTGGCTATTTGTGTGCTTGACCCCTTTCCCTTCTTTCGCTGAAAGCCCGGTGAGGCTGGGGACCATGTATTTACATGTCTGTCTTTTTAATGTTTGTTTATTTTTGGTCCTTTGTGATACTTGAAAGTTAAGTGCTCACACACCAGGCATTGTGTCAGGCACCAGGACCAGGAGATGCCATCACCGCCTTTGGGGATCTGGTAGAATCCTGGAGAAAAGGACCACATTTGCCCGTCCATCCATTTGTTCGTTCGTTCCTTCCTTCCCTCTTTCCTTTAAACATCAAAATATGTTGAATGCTTCCTATGGGCCAGACGGTGCACTAAATGCTGGGAAGAAAAGCAGACAAGATCCTTGTCTCAGGGATCTCACAGACCAGGGAGGGCACAGTTGCTCAGTTGCCTAAGACTCCAGAAGCCAGCTCCCCTGGGAGTTGGGCATGGGAGCCAAGGTCAGACCAGAGCTCATTTGAAAGAAGACTGGAAGCTAACCAGATGAGTTTCTGGTGATGACAACCTCCCCACAAGGATGCGACATTCTCAAAGGACCTTCTCCCCCATCCCTAGAAGAGAAGAAGAGGAAGCACGAGAAGGAGTGCCTGCTACAGAGCCCGAGCTCCTTCTTCACTGACGTGAGCTGGTCCAGATTTTACAAAATCCACCGCCCTCGGCCACGCACAAGCGGTAGTTCTCTGTGTTGGCTGCTCCACGTCCTCTGCCAGCCCACAGGAGGAAACATAAGACTTCTGGAAGGATGCACCTTCAGACGGAAGCACCACCCAAAGCATCTGGAATCAAAACCAATGGGAAACTATCCCAACAAACACATTGTGGATTAAAAAAAAGAAGAAGAAGAAGAAGAAGAAGAAGAAGAGGAGGAGGAGGAGGAGGAAGAAGAAGAAGAGGAAGGAGAAGAAGAAGAAGGAGAAGAAGAAGCCAACCAGATGAAGCAGGGAGGTAGAAAGGAGTATTTGTTCCACGTCCATGTAGAAGAGCTAACGCATAGGAGTTATGGTGAGAGGAGCAGAGTCAGTGTGGCTGGAACCGCTGAGGCATGTCATACATGAAACTAAAGATGTAGGTAAGCGTCAGACCCCAAAAAGAAATGAGTGCAATCAAGCACTTAGGTGCTAACAAAAAGGTACGTTCGATTGAGACACTCAATGGTTGATCGAAGTAAGGCGCAGGTAAGTGAGTATATAGATGATTATTCTAGAAATTTACCACCTGATAGGGAAGATAGGGGGCTGGGTAGACAGGTTGCTGTTGTTGAATCAGGAAGAGGCAGAATGGAGGTTGAACATTTCAGAGACCTCCAGATTCTGCTCTAGCTACCGCAGGAAGAATCCTGTGGCCCTGGAGATTTATTAAGGAGAGATGGCTCTTTGCCCTCACACCTGACTGGAAAAGGAATGGCCTTCCTCAGGCTTCCATAGTCCCTGAAAAGAGGAGGATTAGCTGATTAGGTCCATAATGAGCCAGCCCTAAGTCACTGACAGCCTTTGGCATTTAACTGTAAGGAGCAAGTCTTATTTCCTAAGCTCTTGCCTTGCTAGTGTACCTCAAGGCTTCTCAGGTGAACAATCCTCCTAAGTAGATTTTTTTTCCCCCTCCTTCCTCTGTGTTGAGGCTGCCTGAAAGCTTCCAGCCCCTGAGTTGATATTCTAGGCCATGCTGGTGGCAGAGCTCTCTCAGGCACACAATTGAAATCTATAGCATCCTTGGGGAAAGCTCCCCTTTGACCCCAAGCTACTCTTAAGACTGGAGAAACTTTCTTCTCTTGGGGTTTATTATAATTGATTCTGGAAAATGATAGCCAACTGTAAGACCCTGCTGGCCTGTGGCTGGTTTGTGTGTTTGTTTGTTCTGTTGTTGTTAATTTATCAAGCATGAAGAAAAGGAGCCTCCTGTCACCCTGTGCTTAGTGCCACCCACCTCTGCCCTTCTGTGCACTCCGGACTTTCGCCTGGAATGCTCTCTCTCCTTTCAAGGGCCAAGTCTGCCATAAAGCCTTCCCCAGTAATGTCAGACCACCATGCTACATCTCTTTCCTGATCTGCTCACCACTCTTACAATGACTCTGTACACACTATATTTGATTATATTATTTATTTGTGTACTTTTTTATATATGTATGTGCCTTGGGTCTGCAAGAGAGTTACAATTTGGGAGGAGGTGAATCAGTATTTTCGGACTGTATTAATGACATATAAAACTCAAGGACGAGGACTTAGTTATAGCCTCCTTTGCTTGCCCCTACTATGCTACGTCCATTGATGGGATCATAAGAAACATTCAGTAAATATTTTTTTTTAAAGAATTCGCAGATGAAATCCCACACTGTCTGAGTTTTTCTTTTTTTAAAGATTTTTTAATTTATTTTTTATTTATTTGGCAGACAGAGATCACAAGTAGGCAGAGAGGCAGGCAGAGAGAGAAAGAGGAGGAAGCAGGCTCCGTGCTAAGCAGAGAGCCCAATGCGGGGCTCGATCCCAAGATCCTGGGATCATGACCTGAGCTGAAGGCAGAGGCTTTAACCCACTGAGCCACCCAGGCGCCCCTCAGTAAATATTTTTGAAGTGAATTAAACAACAGAAGCTAGACTGGAAGGTAATACAACACAGTGATTAAGAGCATAGAATATCGAATCAAGTAGCCCTAAGTTACCAGCTAAGGACTTAGATGAGTTCAGTAATTTCTTTGTACCTCAGTTTCTCCATTTGTAAAATGGGGACCGTAGTAGTGTCTACTTACAAAGGTTATCACTGGGGAGTGAAGAAGGTAATGCTTATACACAGGCCTAACTAAAGGCAGCTCAAATGAGCCACAGAGCGGGCTGCAAACAATTTAACTGCCCAGGAATGTTGAGGGTTTGACTAGAGTTTTGAGATTGAAAAGGGAATCAAAGAATTAGACAGCTTTGTTGAAGCTTAGAATCAACCTCAAAATAACAAGCCTCCAGGAAACATTCCAAGTTGAGTGACCCGTAACAGAGAGGGACACCAGAAAGTAAAACCAAGCAGGATGGAGCAGGCTGGTCGTTCCCAAATTCACAACCCCCTCACACCATGCCAATGTGGTTATTCCCTTTTCATTCTTTTTCTAGCCTCAGAAAGAAAAGTTTGATGGCACCTTAGTTTGGTGGTCCTGGTTCAGTCGCTCTTGAACCCATGCTGATCTCCTTTTCTGTGGAGGAAAGCCTTCCAAGCCCATTGTGTATTTAGTCAGAATTTAATATCATTGTTCTGCTACTTATTTTTATGACTACCTTTTATTTAAGTTATACTGGATTTCCCGTTAATAGTAATATAAAGTTTTGATTTACATTTTTAGGAAAATAAGAAATTGAGAATTAAAAATTAATTGAGAATTAAAATTAATTAATCAAGAATTAAAAATTCCTGGACCTTAAGTCCAGGAGGTCCACGGTTAAGTAAAATATCATGAAGAAGTTCTAGACCAGTTCTGTTCTTCAGGAGTTAGGCAACTCTGGAAATTCACTTCACTTGCCCGAGCTGCCCATTTTCTGGTCTATAAAGTGAATGACTTAGGCAAGAAAGAATCGCTGTGGTTCCGTCTTGTTTGTATGTTCAAGCATTTGGTCGGGGGAGGTGTCAGAAAATCCTCCTCGGTGGTGGAGGGTTGACTCGGCTTGGAAGAACTTGCCTTGCAGGGAGGTGGGGGACGGTGAGGCTGAACAGATGCCCCGTGCCAGGGACACGCAGGGTGTATTTATTCTCTGGCTATGTTTATTCATGTGCACCAGCTCCAAGTTTGCCATCCTTATTTTAGGACTGAAAATGTTCGTTTCAGACACCGAAACTTGGAATTGGCAAGTAAAATGATCCCAGTATGTGGCCAGTTGAACTCATACTTCCTTTCCTTGTGACCTTGGAAAAAATAATGTTTTTCCTTCTCTTAAAGAAATGGCTCTAGATGGATCCTGTTCTCTATTTTCTGTTATGCTGATAGCTATCACTTAGCCAGCTTTTAGCGTGTACCAGGCTCTCTGCAAAGCACTTTCAGCATTTTATATTGCTAATCTTGCAACAATTTGAAGAGGGAAACACTGCTATTATTCCTGTTTTACAATGAGGTGACTGGGGCTCGGAGAGCTTAAGTGACTTGCCCAATGTCACATACCTCATAAGAGACAGAAATGGGACTCAAATACAGGTCTGTTGGGTTCCACAGGCAGTGCTCAGAAACCATTATTTTGTACGTTGTTAGAATTTTCTGTATCAGATTTTTTTAAACCTTAAAAGGAAAATCTATGAGTTGAGGATCTAAAATGGAGGGTTTCTTTTTGTAAAAGAAACTTAAATGTATTTGAGAAAGGTTAACAGAATGGACTACTTTAAGGGTATTAAAATCACAAGAGGACGGACCACGCAAATGCAGGAAAATGTTCATGGGCAAGGTCACTCGTGAAAAACCAGTGCAAGGGGGAAAGTCCGTACTGACTACGGTGCTATTAAAGCAGTCTTAATGTACATTGGCAAGGACTGCTTGGAATTTGGAGGATGTGGATAGTTCAGAGTTCAGCGTCTTCTAGGCTCTTTTTTTCCTGCAAATTATTTAACTCTCAAATATATAAATGGACGTAGAGAACTGAGGATATTTTGTTGTTGTTGTTATTGTTGTTGTTGTTGTTTTTAAAGAGAGGACACTGGGAGTAATTGTTAAAGGAGCCTGGAAATGGCTAGAGCCCTGAACTTGCACATTATGGGCTAGCCTGAAGTAGCTAGCGAGTAGGTCATTACTGCTTGGGACCAGACTGAGGTAAAAATCTCTCCCGAACTCCCATGCCTCTATTGTCCTGATTCCTCTTCACTGGATCAGAATTTGCAGAGAAGCTTCCTCTCACCAGAGGTTCGTAAATGTTTTGGCTGACCGACCTCGAGAAAAATGCACACGCGCTAACACATAGAACACTTCGCAGACGATTTCAGGGGACCCCTGAGCCCCTGGCCCTCTGCAAAGCACCTGCTGAAAAGCTCTTCCGAAATCCCAGCTTGGATGGGTGGAATAAAGCTGGGGTGCCCATGGCAGGGTCTGGATTCATGACAGGAAAGCAGAGATGTTCGTCCTGGTGGTCTCTTACATTGGCGTGGGGTCCTCTACAACTGTTTTGTGTTCTCGACCACCTTCCGGGCTGGACGGAGCAAATGGTGCCGTGGTTTTAACAGTGCAGAGTTGGGAACTGTCGCTAGGATTAAAATGCCAATCTTGTTACTTACCACTTAGGTACAACTGGCCATGCTACTGAATTTTTCTGAACTTCTGTCTCTTCTGTAAAGTGGAGTTGAGCTAATGGCAAGGAGGACAAGGAGGATGTTGATAGCTCGCTGAGTGATTGCGAAAATTCCATAACATTTGTCCTGTAAGCTCTTAGCACAGTGCACTGCACAAAGAAAACCCTAAGGAAATAACTTCCTTAAGCAAACACATTAGTAATGAGCATGGCGGAGCCTCTGTCCTAGATCATTCTTCAAGCTCATTTCTCTTTATGCCTTGTCTAAGTTATAATGCATTCATGCATTTTCTACCTACTGTAGGTAACTACACAGCTCTGTATTAACTATATTTTTTCCTTTTTTTTTCCACATAAATTAGGTACCTTTTCAGAGAAATTAGTGAAATGAGTCAAGAAGTATTCCTGTCTATAAATTTCATTTCACACAACATTAAAGGTTTGTTCTGAAGACATACTTGTAAAATTCTGTCATTTAAATCAAAGGCTTCCCTGGCTAGAGCTTGCTAGTAATTTACGTGAAATTGTCAGTGGTTAACCAAGCTCTAATCTTTAGCCACTGCTCCTGTTCTCTCCAGGGGCCTCCCTCCCGGATGCTGTCCCCCAGGGCCTGCAGTGAGGCGCCCCCACCCCCATCTTTCAGTTCTCAGTTCAAAAGTGACTTCCTCTATCTTCCCTCGTCGCAGCCTTGACCCCTGGTCCACACCCATCCCCATCCAATTAGCAGTTCCTCTGCTGGTAGTTTTCCTTTATTGTACTTATTTCCATCTCTAATTAAACTGAGTGATGATTTGACTCCTATCTGTTCTCTCCACCAGACTGTAACAAACAGGAAAGCAGCGTCCCCGTACTGGTCATTCACTCTTTGGGCTTCGCTTTTGGTTGAATAAACAAATAAACATGTTCTTTGGGCACAGACCCTGCACCCTGCCCTAGGACAGCAGATGCTGTGTCTCCCATTCTCACAGAAAATGTTAAGGCAGGTAGCATGTTATTCATAGTACCTCCCAAGAAAGCGGAGAGTCAGAGGGTATAAAATAACTTCCTTCAGATTACAAGGTAGGTAAATGGCTGCCCCCTCCTTTCCTCCCAGGACATCTGACCCTCAGGCAGTGGAAGGCAGGAGTCTGCAAAGCTCTGAAGGGCTGGAAGCCGGACTCTTTGAGTTCTCCAATACCCCACAGAATGGCGTCTGCAGCGAGTCAATTAGAAGAGTATCACTGAAAACCAAGACATCCCGACTAACGAGGTGCCCCAAAATGAGATGTCACTTGTCGTCTCTTTCCTCCTCCATGATCTGGATCAAAATCCCAAGGTAAAGGAATCATTTTCCTGTTTCTTTTTTTTTTTTTTTTTAAGATTTTTAATTTTATTTGACAGAGATCACAAGTAGGCAGAGAGGCAGACAGCAGGGGGTAGGGGGTGGGGGGTGGGGGGTGGTGGGGAGCAGGCTCCCCGCTGAGCAGAGAGCCCGATGGGGGGATTGATCCCAAGACCCTGGGATCATGACCTGAGCAGAAGGCAGAGGCTTTAACCCACTGAGCCACCCAGGTGCCCCTCATTTTCCTGTTTCTAAGGGAAATCTAAACATGTGAACATTAAAAAACAACTTGTCATCAGAGAGAGAGTCAAAACAGGTTTCAGTATTAACTTCTCAATGATTTTTGAAATATGCAGATCTTGTTGGAGCAGATGTGCCACAAATGGATGGTATCCAGTGTCCTGTTAAAATCTGCGATGCCTCAGAGACTATAAAAATAAAATTCTAAACACAATTTCATTCTGGCAAAGGCTGGGTAACCATTCTGGATTGGACCGAAATATCTAATTGGCTCGGGCACAGAGGATCAATGGCGTTCTCCAGTTGGTGAACTTCTTCTGTGTAGATTAAATGGAATCATGAGATTGTAATTAGTCGTAATTATAGCAATAGTTTCCTCTGTTTTTTCTCTTTGCTGAGGCACTCGCCTGTGATGGCTTTGGAATAACTTGTTCCTGAGCCTGGGAAGAGCTCTGAAAAGGAAGTTTTCCATTCAGTTCTCTGATACCCTATTTGTGCTTTAGGACAAAAATGAATTGCCTTTAGAGTTATTCATTTCAAAGGTATATATATATATTTCTTCTTCCTCCAAGTGAAGCACCAGGTTAGGGTAGCACCAAGGCCAGCTACAAGGTGCAAACCAGCTTCATCACTGAGGGACACCATTCCTAACAAGGGAACACCAGTAATGACAGATGAAATCAGATCGGGGTTCATTCCCTCAGGAAGGACAGGAGTAAGAGGCTGATGCTTACATCCCAGGCTCTGCACAACCTCTTTTTTGACTCTTTTCCAGCTATGGAGTGTGGAGGTAAATTACTCCCAGGATGTCTGGAGCACATCCCCCATGGAATGCTGGTTTTACTCTTTTATCTCCCAGTTGATTGCTGAGTTCCATCCTTTTCCTCCACTCAATAAGAGAATTCTTTGGTGAAGACACCCATCACCTCATTCCTTTTGTAACCCTTTCTTTAAAGAAATGTAGAGTAATAGGAGTCCTGCCAGCCCCCTGTATGGAAAATTCTGGAAACCCCTTGCCCTGGGCAAAAGTACACTCTTTGCCAGCTTCTAGGCTCTATTGAGGTCAGGAAACACAGCAGACAGGGCCAGAGTGCATTTATAGCTTATCCTGGAGTCCTCTAGAAGAAAGATCTGCCTTGTGAGATTGTTATTCCTCAGAAGTAATAAGAATAATGAGCTACAATTATACAGTGATTACTGTGTGCCAGCCAGTCAATCACCGGATCTTTCTTGCATGCACACGAAGTTACCAGCACTGCTTGAGCCCCTGGGAGCAAAGCAAGGAAAACGTTGCAGACCCAGTCCTTACCCTGGTGCTTACATTGCATTGGGAAGCTTCACGTTTGAAGCCCCATGTCTGAAGTTCTTCGCTGCAGAAACAGAATTCAACTCGCTCAGTCATTCTGGGAATCAGAGTTAGGGAAGAGGGAGCAGAAATTCCAGGGACGTGGCAAGGGTCAGGCCAGTAGTGCTCAAAAGCTTGTCCCAGACCAGCAGCAGCAACAGTGGCAGCAGCTCGGGACCTGTCCCAGGTGCAGATTTTCAGAAATTCTGGGGCTGGAGCCCGCAAGCTCTATTTAACATATCTACCACTGATTTTGATGTTCGCTAAACTCTCAGAGCTATTGGATGGGATGTAAGGAAGAATGCTCTTCCCCATGGAGTTTTCCAGAAGCACACTGATCTGCCATTGCCATAGAGTTCCCAATCCAGGGAGTCTGCAAAGAAGACGACTTGAAGAAGAAATGAAGGGTGTGGATGGACTTCAGCATTTCCCGAGCTTTATTAACAACCGAATAGTTTTCCAATCATGAAGTACTGATGGGACACCAATGAGAGCTTGTAAAAATATAATACACTACAAAGATGGCGCAAAATGCTCCTGAAGGAAATCATCGCCATATAAATCAATGAAATAATTTGCCAATAAATTGTCAAAAGGTTTTTATTTTTTAAAATATTTTATTTATTTATTTATTTGAGAGAGAGAGTGTGAGAGAGAGGATGAGCATGAGAAGTGCGAGGGTCAGAGGGAGAAGCAGACTCCCTGCCGAGCAGGGAGCCCGATGTGGGACTCGATCCCGAGACTCCAGGATCATGACCTGAGCCGAAGGCAGTCGCCCAACCAACTGAGCCACCCAGGCATCCCTCAAAAGTTGTTTTTTAATTCTTTACAATGTACGAACATATTAGCCTGATAAGCTAATTTTATTAATGTATTATTGTGAATGTTGCTAATACAGACATTCCCCTCTCCCAAATACCTGGTACTATATTAAGGTTGGGAAAATCCCATCCATCAGTGTTCCTTCCAGTCCTGGAGAATGAGTACCAGAGGAAAGTGGAAGGTAGCCAAAATTATATTGAAATCTCTCATCCTTTTCCATGGCTTTTCGAACTCCCCATCACTTTCCTCTTCTCTTCTTGTCCTGGCAAGGCTCCCTCTTCATCTCCAAACCCCTTAGAACCAGGATCTTCAACTCCCTTCTCCCACCCAACCTCGCAAATTTTTCCCTACGTTCTTGCTCCCAAGGTGGTGTTCAGGCCTTTCCAGCTTATCAATCCTGAATCTGTGCTGATGGGATAGCAATTGTTGATGAGCTGTTGGTTGTCTCTTGGGGGATATGCTTACCTTTTTTTCCCCCCCATTTATTTTATTTTATTTTATTTTGTTTCTTTTCAGCGTTCCAGCATTCATTGCTTATGCACCACACCCAGTGCTCCATGCAATATGTGCCCTCCTTAATACCCACCACCTGGCTCACCCAACCCCTCACCACGCTCCCCTCCAAAACCCTCAGTTTGTTTCTCAGAGTCCATAGTCTCTCACGGTGTGTCTCCCCCTCCAATTTCCCCCAATTCACTTCTCTGCGACATCTCCCAATGTCCTTCATGTTATTCCTTATGCTCCACAAGTAAGTGAAACTACTTACAAATGATAATTGACTCCCTCTGCTTGACTTATTTCACTCAGCATAATCTCTTCCAGGGTCGTCCATGTTGATACAAAAGTTGGGTATTCATCCTCTCTGATGGAGGCATAATATTCCATTGTATATACGGACCATATCTTCTTTACCCATTCATCTGCTGAAGGGCATCTTGGTTCTTTCCACAGTTTGGTGACCGTGGCCATTGCTGCTATGAACATTGGGGTAGAAATGGCCCTTCTTTTCACTACATCTGTATCTTTGGGGTAAATACCCAGTAGTGCAATTGCAGGGTCATAGGGAAGCTCTATTTTTAATTTCTTAAGGAATCTCCACACTGTTTTCCAAAGTGCCTGCACCAACTTGCATTCCCACCAACAGTGTAAGAGGGTTCCCCTTTCTCCACATCTTCTCCAACACTTGTTGTTTACTGTCTTATTAATTTTGGCCATTCTAACTGGTATAAGGTGGTATCTCAATGTGGTTTTGATTTGAATTTCCCTGATGGCTAGTGATGATGAACATTTTTTCATGTGTCTGTTAGCCATTTGTATGTCTTCTTTGGAGAAGTGTCTGTTCATGTCTTCTGCCCACTTTTTGACATGATTATCTGTTTTGTGTGTGTTGAGTTTGAGGAATTCTTTATAGATCTTGGATACCAGCCCTTTGTCTATAGTATCATTTGTGAATATCTTCTTGCATTCTGTGGTTTGCCTCTTTGTTTTGTTGACTGTTTCCTTTGCTCTGCAGAAGCTTTTGATCTTGATGAAGTCCCAGAAGTTCATTTACGCTTTTCTTTTGCCTTTGGAGATCTATCTTGAAAGAAGTTGCTGTGGCCGATGTTGAAGAGATTACTGCTTATGTTCTCCTCTAGGATTTTGATAGATTCCTGCCTCACATCAAGGTCTTTTATCCATTTCGAGTTTATCTTTGTGTAGGGTGTAAGAGAATGGTCGAGTTTCATTCTTCTACGCATAGCTGTCCAATTTTCCTAGAACCATTTACTGAAGAGACTTTCTTTTTTTCCACTGTTTATTTTTGCTTTTTAACTGGAGCCTTCTAGAGTGGATGCCTGCTATGGGGAGGGTTTTAGGTCAGCCTGGAGGCGGGGCATGACGTGGAGAGAACTTCTCAAGGTCAGCCCCCAGAAAAATTTCCTGCCTCAGAATTATTCGGAGTTTTGTTAAAAGCAAATTCTCTCCTCCCACCCCTCAATACAGTGAATCACATCTGCAAACGTGGCCTGGATCTGCCTTCTTAATAGTGTCCTGGAGGGGTCATGCGCTCACTCATGTTTGGAAACCATGGGAGTCGTCTCCTCCACAGCTTCTATGGAATCATCCTTCTAAGCTCAATCAAGTCCAAACTTGACCTATCTAGTATTGCCCAGAGAGATTCTTCTCTGAAGTTCTGAATGCCTCTAGAGCTGGCATTGAAGGAGAATTATAACCACTGACTGAGCCCAAATTTGAGAGTAGCTGTGGTAGACAGATGTACATGCCGTACTCCTGTTACCCCAGCATAGTCTCCATCAGCTACATCCTTGGGGGTATAAATCTATTTGCTTTTCTCCCAGTGGGTCCAGGGATGGGTGGAGATGGTAGGACGAAGACAGGGAGATAGGAACACTTTATTCTGCTTTTCCCATAGCTACTATATGTGAATAGAAACCTGTTTATGGTAATTTATTCTTCCCCTTGATATTTTGGCCTCATTTAGGCTGGGGATTAACATGATCAAGAGACAGCCTTCTGGGTTCCTTTGCAATGATCTAAAAATAAACAAAGCCCTAAGGATCCATTCCTTCTTCCCATTAATTTGAAGGAAGGCAGATGGTACCCAATAACCTGGTTTGAATTGCCAGTAAAGCTCGTCATCTTTTTGCTAAGCACTTGCCGTTAAATTTTAACGGATGGTATCAGATGGTATAGAATGAACTCAGAAAAAGGTTACTCTGCGCCCATGGGTCAGGAAAGCAAGAAAAGGAGCAAGTCTGAGGAGGCTGTATTAAGGGAAGTGAACAGTTGGGAGGACTCTGAACCGTTGAGACAGCGGGGAAAGTATGGCAGATGGGGGTGAACTGGCAGGAAAGAAGCATTTTCCAAGAAACTTGAGGACGACCAAGTTGTAAATTCGAGAGCTCAACAGTGTCTCACTTGTCACTCCTTTCCTGCCATCCTTACATGCGTCTTGGGCAGTCCATAAATGCAAACTGAATGAGCGATGCCAACCTTTTGGCGGAAAGTCTAACAGGAGGAAAAGAGCAAAGAAAGTAGGACCAAGAAAGGGAGAAGACATGATTCCCAGCAGGGACTGCAAAGATGAAAGCAAAGAGTCCTAGACTGGGGGACTTGGGTTGTAGTCCTGACCCCAATATGATGTTGCTGAAAAACGTCTGACAGATCACAGATGGCGGAAGGTGGGAACCACCTTGCTGAAGTGACCGGCCTCCTTTGTCTGGAACTGGAACTCAAGACTCCACACCTTCTATGGCTCTTTCCACAGACCTCAACAAACTTGTTCCTTTTTTGTGTGCTCAGTGAATGGCTTATTGATTTTTCTAACTCAAAATGATTAATTTTGTTGGTTTTTTAAAATGTCAAAATTAAGTGGTCGGACTGGAAGATTGATACGATCCTTCTCAACTCTGAAATTTTATTGTGCGTTCTATTCCATTTGTAAAGGGCCAAGTTTGTGTTGTTTTGTTTTGTTAGTACCAAGATGTTAGGGTTCTCCTTCCAGCTTAACTCTTTCTGAGTATGGGAAAAGCCTGGTGGGTCAATTTCCCTAGAGTTCATTCCATAATCACCTGTAGCCTGGTAATCTCTGCTCCGGGAATCAGATATCTCGCTCTGATGTTGGCCCTGGGTAACTTTCACCTGCCCCTTATCTATTCCTTTTATGTCCTTCATTCTTCTTCTTCTTCTTCTTCTTTTTTTTTTTTTTTAGGGCCCAACTCTCCCTCAGGCTCATTTCATGTGGCTTTGGTCAGGCTGACCCTGCACCTCCCACCCCACCTACCAAGTTTAGCCAATTGGAAAATTCTACACCCTCAGGCCACAATGCTTCATTCAAGAATAAGAATTTAAATCAACACAGCTTGATGAGACTCGGCCTCAGGATTTTTGCCAAAAGTATTGAAAATGAGGTTCCATCTTTCTGCAAGAGTCGTTAAACTACGTGAATATGAGCTTGAAGTTTCAGATGGCCATCAGCTCTTGAGGGGAGGCTGGACCTGAGAATGAAGCCAACGAAGAGGAAAACAAAACTGAAAAGTAAACAGAGACGAATTCTGGGTGACACCAGTTGACTACCTGGATCAAGCCATACCTAAAGGTAGTTTTACCCCTGGAGTCTTCAGTTCCATGAGCCAATAAATTCCCCCCTTTTGCTAAAGTTTGTTTAATTGCTTTTTTTTTTTTTTTTTGGTCGTTTGCAATGAAAGGTGTCCCAACTAACACAGATATCTTATTTCTCAGGGCTGTGTGCAGAGATAGGGGAAGAGGAACATTGGCAATGTAAGAAGCCAGTACAGTGAGCAATACCATGCAGTCTGTTGGGTTGCAGGAGCAGAGAGCAGGCTTGAGCAATATGATGATGTCAGAGCTAAAATCCAACTGACCAGTTTATATCTGATCTGTTGCAGTCATAGAGGCAATATGACGAGGTGGAGGTTGGCAAAGTACAGTCCTCTACTCTGGCAAGTTAAAGAAGACAGATTCCTGGGATTTCCCCAGATCAACTAATTCAGAATCTGGGAGTAGAGGCTGAGATCTGCTTTCTTAAAAGATTCCCAGGGTACCCATTGAAGTTTGGGATCCACTGTCATAGTAAGGAGAGCTCAGACTTTGAAATCAGAAGGTCTGGATTTGAATGTGGCCTCTGTCGCTTACTACCTCTCTGGTATCAGACTGGGAACTTAACCTTCTTTCAACCTCAGTTTTCTTATCAGTAAAATGGGACAAATACCTCATAGAGTTGTGAGAATAGATAAGGTCATGTGTGCATATAAAGCTCTCAAACCAGTGCTTTATCCAGGTATTGTTAGTATCAAAATCTAAAGCTACAAGAGAAGGGAGCATGCCTGAGAAGTCTCACAAGGACAGATAAACATTACATGTGAACGACGGTGCTCGCAAGAGCTCAGGACATGGCATGCAGCATGGTTATGATAGAAGGTTCTTGAGTCAAGAGTGCCAGACTCACATTCTGGTTCTGTGTGATTTCCTGCTTGACTGCTTTGTGCCTCAGTGTTCTCATCTGTAAAATGGGATTAGGAGTGGTACTTAACTCACAGCATTTTGGTAATGATTAAATAAGAGAATGAATGCAAAGGACAGAAACAACACTTACTAGTTTTCCTTTTTTCTAATTACAGTAATGCTTTTCCCATATGCTTCACAACCACGTTGCCTTATTCCTCCGAGACCCTTTCCCACTGGCTCTTGCCTCTGTTACTGGATGAAGGAATTAGATTCAGAATGAGGGGCTCCCACTCCTAGTTCTTGACTTGAGTGAAGCCTCCTAGAGAGGGCTCTGGCTAGGGAGTGGTTGAGGTACCTGCTTTGTGCTGTGGGGGCCTGGTTCCTGTATGGACAACCTATGGTTGGGAGAAATGTCTGGAACTTCAAACTGACATTTGCAAAGCGTCAAAGCCCTGGGCATTTCCTCTCTGATCAAGCCCTAGGAAACCTCGGGGCCCAATGGATTCATTAAGCAAATGAAGAACAAGCTGCCATTTTTGGGCAGTAAGTCATTGTGATGGATGTAGCTCTCTAGTCCTGCCTGAAAGATCCATGTAGGTATGGAGCACCCCACCCAAAGATCTTTTCAGTACAACTTTTTGATGAAAAAAAAAAATCTATCAAGCCATAGAATGACAACATAACTGCAGAAGCAAAACAACTATTTATTTGGCTGTGCTGTGAAAGTTGCTTGAAAGAGTTAGAAGAAATGTCTTACCCTAAAATCCATGTTGGGCCTCATTTCCCTCACTGGTGAAATGAGAAGATGATCTTTAGTGTTTCTTTTAACCTTGGTTATATAAGACTCTCAGATTCCCCATTCCAAAATGTTATTCAGAGTTGCTTCTTTTAGGAAGTCTCTCGATCCCTCTAAATTTCCAACAGGATGGGTGACATCTGCAGTTGAAACCAGGCCATGTTGTGGAACAGTTGGCAAATGTAAGTTATTCTCTTCTCACTAGAATGGGTGCAGGGCTGCATATTAATTTACAATTACTCATAAAGTAGACGGCAAAGGCTTCTCTTTTGTCAACACTTGGACATACAAATTAGGTAATATTGAATGGGCAATGAATATTTCATTTCCACCTTGCCTCATGGTGCCAATCACCTTAAATGAGATGAGATTAGCATCAGAAGTGACTCACACTTAGTTAGGTATCCAAGTCTGGCCCCTCAGACTTGCTGCATTTTGGCCTCAATGTGTGAGCCAAATTCTCTCTCTGACTCTGCAAGGGCAGAAGCAGCACCACATTAAAGCCTACTTCCAGTTTATGCTGGGTCTGAACGTCAGTGTTTCAAAGTTGTCTCTGCTTCTGACAGTATGGCACAACAGATTCATAGAAAGGTTGAATGGAATGAAAATATAGAAATAGAATTTTATAAAATTCTGGCATAAAAGACAGAAAAAAAAATCCTCTGGTGCATGAAAGGGGAAATCAAAGCCAGGACTGTAAAACCAGGACTGTAATGGAGGACTGGCATTTCAGCAAAAATTCTGACCCAGACATAGACCCTGATACCTAAAGGTTGGGGACTTGACACTAGCCAGAGTTCTAAGAGATGTGGCCTCAAGCCCTTGCCAGGTAGGGAAACCAGACCTGAGTTTCGGCATAAAGCTGTGAGCCTTGACAAGTTACACTGTCGATAAAATGGTGAGTATAAAATCTCCACAATTGAGTCTAGGAAAGAAGGAAGAAAGCTTGCCACCTGTCTAAGGCCCTGGTTTAAAAGAAGACAAAAAAAGTTATGTCCAAGAAACCATAATCCCAAGTCTGTGCCACATATGGGTGTGGTGTCCAAATGTATACTAATACAAATTTAACACAAGCTACTCAGGTCAGTCGAACCCTTAGGATAAAATAGAAGCAATTGTGAAACTGCTGGGACTCAAAAAGCCACAAAGAACTCACACAAGGAAATTAACCACCATGAGAGAGAGTCAGCAGATGCAGCAGAAGGATAAAGAGCACCCTAAGAATCAAAGATAATAAAAGTATCTGTAAGAGACTATACGAATATTTGAATATTCTTATAAAGAGATAAAATAAGAATATTTGAAATTATTGAAGATCAGAGAGAAGGAATAGAATGATAAAGCAGCATGTTTTAAAGAAGTATACAAACAGAGCACATACGTAGGTCAACCAACTACTTTGCTTTGCCCAGGACTGAGGGATATCCCAAGTAGAGTCTTAGGCAAACCAGGCTAGTTGCCTACTCTACCTCTAGCTGGTGATTGAAGAGATGGTAATAAAGGAACTATTCACAAACTTATGGACAGGGTTTGGGGAGACCAACAAGGAAGAATGAAGCACTCTGAATCCAACAATAATTCGAAGCCGCCTCTTGTCTGAAGGGGGAAGAAGAGGGTGTGGTTCCTAAAACCCAGAGAAATAAGCTCCATGGAGCACACTGCCTGACAGGAGCCTTTAGTGGAGGGAAACCCATAAATTTCCTCCCACCTTCTCTGTGAGCTCATATTGGGGCCTCTCATTGGCTAAACTCCACCAGAAGCCAAAGGACAAGGGCAAAGCAATAGAGGTCAGCCTCTGGAGACGAAGAGCAAGATAAAGAAGGATGTAGAATGGATCTTAAGGGACAAATAGGGAAGAAAAAAAAAAACCCACATGAAAAACACACAACTGAATTGATCATCTGAAAACCTATCCATGAAGCAACATCTCCTATGAAGACAGGTCACACAATATCAGAATTAGGAGAAATTGGAAACAGGAAAGCCTGCTGACATATTTGGCAGTCACCATCAGTGTAACATTGTGAAAACTTTCCATCAAACCCCTCAACCATTACTAAATTATGGAATCTTTCAAGAAGAGTTCTCAGACTGGATATCCATGGGTCAAATCTTATTTGCAATGTTGTTCAACCTCTACAATAGTTTAAAATAAATCCGAATGACCCAACAACATCGGAAAAGTCAGGAGAACTCACAAAAGAATCTGGATTTCTAGCTTTCTTGTTTCTGTTTTTGAGCGGACACACTTGCCTAAAGGAACTTGTTTGGGTGGTCCTCAGCCCATCCCAGTTCCCCGCTGGCCACGCCTGGCCCGCTTTTCTCATTAACACGACCTGTCTGCTTGCCCTAGGAATCTGAGTTTGCAAACCTCGAATGAGCTCTTTCAGCTTTAACAATCTGCAAAATTTAACTCAGGCTGTATTTTTTGCATATGAACATAGGCTTTTTGAATTTTCTAATCTAGGTAGGTTGGGAAGTTGGCAGGTGTTTATTCTGGCATATTTTCATGTACATCTTAAACACAGCGCATATGCAGCTTTACAAAGCATATGGTTTTCCATGAGCATAACTACACTTTGTTGATTTTTTCCTTCCCCAAGTTCTCCAAAAGCCCAGTAGAATAAACACAAGCTGCCACTTGGAAAACAGTTCTGAGGAGCCCAGCTGTGGCAGAAAAAGTGAGGGGATGCAGAAAGCTGCAAAGTGACCATCTTCGGGGTACAGGTTTCTGTGGTTCATGAATACCGCGATACTTCGTCTCCCCTTTGCACGGTGCGTGGGGAGCATGGGTGGGAAGCAGCTCACCCTTGGGGTGCCTTTGCTTTCTCAGCCTGTGGTGCAGAAGGAGCAGAAAGGCGAATCCAGCCACTCTCTCCTTGGCAGACCTTCAGTGGAAAACACCCAGAAACGTTTTACTGGGTGATGGGCGCTGGCTTATGATTTCCTGCCAAGGGCTGTGGCAGGAGGTCACAGGGAAAAGGAGATTCTTTTCCAGGCGCAGGGGAGAGAGAAATCTGAAAAGTTTTCCTCCGTAGACCAGCGCTGCGTAAGACGTGCAAACAGTGAACCGTCAGGCCAGGAAACCTTAGATAAGCGTTCTTAGAAATGGCACATTCATCACCCAGAGGGATCAGGACACTGGTGCTGGCTCACCAGCATTCTGGGCTCAAACTAACTGCTTGCCGGGCCCCTGGAGGACCCCCACCCCCATCAGCCCTCCCTCAGGGCTTTATCTGTACGCTGCTCCAACCACTGCTGGAGAATGATTAGTCCAAAGGATTAAACTGTTGAAAGAGACACTTCTAACTCTTTTTCTAGAATAAACAAGTATTACGAGTTGAATATAAATTGCAAATATGCATTAATTTTCCTGTAGACAAGATGGGTGCTAATCACCTTCACCTCAAGGAAAGGTCAATACGTTTTGAGTGTTTCAAGCTGAACTAGCACCTGACGCAGTTGTTAGGAGAAAAGTTTGCCTTGATGTCTCCTATTCTGTTAATGGGCTCTCTGTGGTTGCCTGCCAGTCACCATTCCCACACCTTCCTGCATTTCTGGTGCCTCCTGGCGGCTTTATGCCCCTGTCTTACCCTGTCCCTCAGCCCCCACAACTTACCTCTCCTCCTTGTCACCGTGTCCCTGAGGTTTCCTGCTGGGTAGGATGCCAGTAGAATTTCCTGTCCAAACCAGGACACTTCTAAGAGTAAAAGAGCGCTGTTAATAATGATACCTACGTGACAACATTTTCTCCGCCCCAAAGAACAGATTTGTATTTCCACACGGGTCTTCTAGAAATGTTCTTATCTTGCCCCAACGAAGCTCTCCAGGGTTGGGGATTCTGCTCTTCGGCCCTGTTCGCAGGTGAGCTGAACGGGCGGCAGGTAGGGCGTTTGCCGCAGGCTGTGTCAGACCGAGCAGGTGGCGAGGGACGCCCACTTGGACATAAAGAAATCCGATGCCTACCCTTACGAACTTTTCATTTAATTTGGAAAGTCAGGACTGGCAGGGATGAAGAAGTGCTTGAGACAGGTTTGGAGGAAAAAGTGGTGTGTTGCTTTTAAATTAAAACAAACTCCACGGGCACCCAGGGAATGGTTCAGTGTGTTAAGCGGCTGCTTTCAGCTCAGGTGCTGATTCCAGGGCCTCGGGGCTCCCTGCTCAGCAAGAGTCTGCTCTCTCTCTCTCTCTGCAACCCCCCCCAGCCCCACTTCTGCTAGCCCTTGTGCACGCTTTCTCGCAAATAAATCAATAAAATCTATTTTAAAAAATAAAATAAAGACGATCTTAATTAACCCTACATCCCCACTCGCCTCAACAATGAACAACAAAATTCTGAACTACTGTTGACAGAACTGAGAACTTACGTTCTGTGCGTGGCGAAAAGAAGGAGCTAGACCACAAAAGATGAGGAGTGGTTAATAGGTATATGAGTGCAGCCAACGAGGGACAGAGGCAAAGGACCAAGGAGGGCCACTATTAGGTGTAGCCAAGGAAGGCCTTCTGGAGGAGGTGACATTTATCTGAGATCTGAGGTATGAGAATGACCCAGCCAAGTGAAAGGGCAGAGGAGAGTATCCAGGCAAAAGGGATAGCATGTGCAAAGGCCTGGATTACTAGGGCAAGCCTGAGGTCCTAAAAGAAGCTCATATGCCTGGAGGAAGGGGAGGGAAGGACAGTGTGCAATATAGTAAATTGGAGAGGGGTCTGGTATTTTACGGCCTCTGTAAGGAGTTAGGATTTTATTTTAAATGCAATGAGAAGTTTGTAAAATTTTCATATGCTGAAACACCCAGAACTTAGGTGTACTGTTCTACCAAGAATTAAAGTGCATACAACCTATAACAAATTCCCTAGTCATGATACAGAATATTTCAATTTCCCCACGAAAGGTCCTGTATGTCCCCTTCAACTCAAGTACGACCCCTGGTAGGTAATACCACTCTTCTGATTTCTTTCACCATAGATTTGTTTTTCTTCTCCTTCTCCTCCTTCTCTTCCTCCTCTTCTTTCTCCTCCTCCTCCTTTTTCTTCTTCCTCTTCTTCTAGAGACAGTGTGTGTGTGTGTGTGTGTGTGTGTGTGTGTGTGCGCGCGTGCACAAGCAGGGGTGGAGGTGGGGGCAGAGGGAGATGGAGAGAGAGAATCTTGAGCAGGCTCCATGCCCAGCGAGGTCTCACAACCATGAGATCATGACCTTGAGATCATGACCTGAGCTGAAATCAAGACTCGACCTTTAACAGACTGAACCACCCAGGCATCCCTGTTTTGCTTATCCTTAATTTCATACAAATGAAATCATATACTATGTATTATTTGGATCTAGCTTTTGCTCACCATAATGTTTTTAGATTCATCCAAGTTATTGATTTCTTTGTATTGTTAAATATCATTTAATCCTATGAATATACCACAATTGGCTTATACACTCTGTGTTGAAGGACATTTTCCTTCAGTTTTTGGCTTTTATGACTAAAGCTGCTATAAACATTTCTGTATGAATCTCCTTGAGGACATATATTTCACTTCTTTTGGGGAATAACTGGAGTGACATTGCTGGATTCTAGGCAGGTATATTATTACTCTTCCTTTTATGTTTTGAATTAGTCCATTTTATGGAGGAATCATTTACATGTGATAAAACTCATCTATTTTAAATAAACTTTTTAATGAATTTTAACAAATATATACAGTGTGTAAACATAACCATCAGCATAACAAAGAACATTTATGTCATCCCCTTCCCCCAGTTTCCCTGATGTTGTCCCTTTGGAGTCCGTGAGTTCCTCATCTTTTGTCTTTGTCAACCACTGATAGAATTTCTATCACCATAGTTTACCTTTTCTAGACTTTCATGTGTTAACGAAATCATGTTATGTAATATTTTATGTCTCATCTCTTTCACTTAGCCTAATGCTTTTGAGATTCCTCCTTGCCGATGTGTGCATGGGTAGTTCATTCCTATGTATTGCTGAGTAGTAGTCCGAGCAGTGCATATGCCACAATGTGTTCATTCGTTCATCGGTTGATGGACACTTTATTATTATTTTTTTTTACAATTTGGGACTGTCATTTAAAAAAAGCTGCTATAAACATTCAAATATAAGTCTTTGAAGTTCCACGTTCTATTTCTCTTGGGTACATAAAAGTGAAGTTGCCGAGTTATGTGGTACGTGTGTATATAATTTATATGAAAGTAAAAAATGTATTTCAGAGTAGCTGTGCCATTTTGCATTTCTACCAGAAATGCATAAGAAAGCCAATGACTTCATGCCCTTTTTAATTTTAGGCATTGCTGTTAGCCTGTAGTAGACTGTCATTTGGTTTTGATTTTGACAGTTCGATTACAGTCATGTCTAGGCATGGATCTCCCTGAATTTTTCCTACCTGGAGTTTGTTGAGCGTTTTGGATGTGTAGGTTGATGCTTTTCCTCAAATTGGGGATGTTTTATTACTTCTAGCATTCTTTCATTCCCTTACCATGACCCCCCTCCTCGTGGGACTCGAATTTTGCCTACTTGATGGTGTTTTCCATAGGTTCCTGAGGTGTTCCACAGGTCTCTGAGGCTCCGTTAATTTTTCTTCATTCTTTTTTCTTCATATTCTTCAGATTGGACAATCTTCATGGACCTATCTTCATATTTGCTAAATCTTTCTCCAGCCACCTCAAATAATGCTGTCAAGCGGCTCTAATGACTTTTCCCTTCAGTTATTGTACTTTCTGACTCTGTAGTTTCTGTTTGGTCCTTTTATATAATTTCTATCTTTTTATTGATATCCTGTGTTTGATGAGGCATTGTTCTCATAATTTCCTTTAGTTCTTTAGACATGCTATACTTTATTTCTTTGAACATTTTTAAAATAATGAATTTAGATTCTTTGTTTACAAGCCCAATGTCTGTGCCTTCTCAGAGTTTCTACTGCTTGCTTTTTGCTTTCTGTCATACTTGCTTCTTTATGTTTCTCATAATTTTCTTTTTGTTGATAATTGGACATTTTTAATGATGTAATGTAGCAACTCTGGGAATCAGATTCTCTTTGCTCCCTAGGGTTTGTTCTTGTTCTGTTTATTGTAGTTACTGTTGTTGGTTTGCTTAGTGACTTTTCTGACTATATCTGCAAAATTTATATTCTTCATTCTTTGTGAGTACTGAAGTCACTGCTTAGTTAACTCAATGGTCATCTGACGATTAGACAAGAGTTTGTCTTAAAACATCTAGAACCCATATGAGTCCCAGTTTTTGCCAAGGGCTCTGCTTTAATGCTGGAACATGCATGCCTTGAACAGTCAGGCAGGCAGCTGACATTTCTACCTTACCCTTCACTTGCTTCTTGTACAGAGCCTCAAAGTCAGTCAGAGCTTAGGACTTCCTCAGATCTTTCCTATGTGTGTACACGGCCCTATGTATGCACATGGCCTTTTAGATTCTCAGGGATATGTTAAAGCTTTTAAAGTCCTTATGGGCATTTCATCCCTAACTTTCCCTTTTAAGCTTTTTGGTTAGTTCATTGTTTGCCCCAGTTGTTATCCAGCACCTCAGACAACCACGAAATTAAGCAATTGCCTTTAACTGTTTTCGGCTAGTGCCCCCAGAGAGGCAGTGGGTGAGTTCTGACTCAAGTCAAATAAACACAGCCAATGCGATCTTCTAGGGAATCACCAAACATGTCATCTAATGACAGTTCTTTGGGAATGGGGCTTTGAAGTAGCTCCAATCCCATTCTACCTCCTCTGGTGCCTGCCAGGTTTTTACCATGACTTAGGGGCTGTTGGTTTTAGAAACTACTCTGGAGCTGGAGAATAGGGAAAGGGACTAGGGCAAAATGCCACAGAACTTGTGTTCTTCCCGAGATTTATCTGTTTTTCTTAATAAATGCACCCCAGATTGGTATAAGACTGGTTAATATCCAGAGTTCTGAAAAAGTTGATTCTAACCATTTTTGCCAGGTTTTTTTTTTTTTATTACTTTTATTGAGGGAAGAATTTTCAAAGATCCTTACTTTGCCATTTTCCTCATTTGGGTCTAATTTGCATTTCCATAATGACTAATAATATTGAGCATCTTTTCATGTGCTTATGTGCCAGTCTTATATTGTCTGATAAAATGTCTGCTCAAATCTTTTTTTCATCTTTAAAAAATTAGGTTATTTGTTTCCTTGTGAGTTTTGAGATTTCTTTATATACTTTCTATACAAATCCTTTAACAAATCCATATTTGGCCAACATTTTCTCCCAGCCTGCAGCATATATTTTCAATTTTGTAACAGTAAATTTCAAAAAAGCAATTTTCTTTCTATTTTGAGGAAGTCCAAATTTATATATTTTGTGTCTTTTCTAAGATGTCCTTTCCTGAACCCAAGATCAGAGGTTTTACTCTAGAAGTTTTATAATTTTAGTCTTCGGTTTAGATTTCTCATCAATTCTGAGTTCACTTTTACAAGTGATGTGAGATGAGAGTTCAGGTTTCATTTTTTTGTATCTGCATATAGCCACTTGTTCTTGCTCCTTTTTCTGAAAAGTTTGCCCTCTCCCTCACTGAGTTAGCTGACACCTTTGTCCAAAAAAAAAAAAAAATCAATTTATCATACATTACACGTCTATTTCTGGATTCTCTATTCTGTCCCATTGTTCTATATGTCTATGCTTATGTCATCATCACAGTTTGATTACTATAGTGTTATAGGAAGTCTTGAAATTGTATACTGCAAGTCTTCCAATTTTCTTCTTCTTAAAAAGGTGTATATTTAACTTTATAAGGAAATGCCTACAGTATTTCAAAGTAGTCGTGGATTTTATCCTCCAAACAACAATGCATCACAGTTCCAGTTGCTCCACAAACTTGTCAACATTTGAGTTTTCTGTCCTTTTTAATTTTAGCCATCCTAAATTAGCAGTCTGAAGTAGTATCCCGTTATAATTTTCACTTGCTTTCTCTTAATAACTACTGATTTAGAGCACCCTTTCATTTGCTTTTTGGCCAATCATATGTCTTCTTTTGTGAAGTTAATAGGAATCTTTGTCTTCATTATTGATTTCATATATATAAGAACACAAACATAAATAAACATACACATAAACATACACACGTGTATATCAAACCATTTTCTCAGACTATGACTAGTTTTTTCATTTTCTTAATTGTGTTTTGATGAAAATTGCTTTAATTCTGATGAAATCCATTTGGTCATTTTTCTTTTGTGGTTAGTGCTTTTCATTTTGCACCTAAATAATCTTTGCCTGCCCCCAGGTTGTGAATTATTTTCCTAACTTTTCATCTAGAAGCACTGTAGTTTTAGTTTTATGCTCAGATTTGTGACTCACCTTGAATTATATTATTGACCATATAGCGGTTAGTTTCTTTTTTTCTAGATGTTTATCCAGTTGTTACTGTATCAGTTCCTTTTGCCCTTTGATTGACTTTGGTAATTTTTTGAAAGGTTTTAGGTAGAGAAGTGATGTGACATATTTGTTGATGTGAGGAGAATGAACTGGAAGCAGTGGGGAGTTGAGTGTGGAGGCTGCTGACAGAGTCCAGGCTCCATATGACAGTGGCTACCACCAAGTTGCCAGTAGTGGAGAAGTGGAATAGAATCATTTGTTTAGACCGATGGAGACTGATTTGTGTTGATCCTGCCTCCTTCCCATTTTCAGGCATCTCTGCCATTTCAGCACCCAGAAAGAGACAGCATAATACAGCAAACAAGTCCATGAATGGTGAGTCAAGTTCTAGGAGTTTTTATCCAGGCTCTGCCATTGAGTCTTAACTGACTTTGTGAAGATTCTGTTTTCCCATTAAAAACTAGGTCATCAATAAACGTCTTCTTCTACCTTCAAATTATGACTCTGTGCTGTTCTCTCTGAATGCTCCAGGAAAGGTACTGGTGAATGTCAATAAACCCTCTTTGTTCCATACCTGATTTGGGCTCTCTGTAACACTATAAACTTCACTTGTTAACGTATCCCCTTAAACCATACCCTTCTTGAGTCCCTGTTTTGATGGCCGACACTACAACCTATGCAGCTTCTCAAATCAGATTCCATGGGATGCCTCCAGGACTCCTCTGTCTCCTTGACTTTGCACACCTAATCCCCAAATCCATTTCTTTTTGATACTGTTCACGCTCTTATCTAAATTGGAACATTTTCAAGAACGAAGTAGGCACTATTAGTAGTTATGCCAGGACAGTAGGTATAAACCAGGACTGCTCTAGGCAAACAGAGATGTGTAATTAGCCCAGGGCTGAGAAGCAGAAAGAATCCCAGAGTTGTATGAGAAACACTGCTTTTGAAGAACTGAGAGAATTGGAATCTGACTAGCTTAGGGATGTGTGTGTGTGTGTGTGTGTGAGAGAGAGAGAGAGAGAGAGAGAGAGGTAAAGGTGTAGAGTAGTGAGATGAAGCTAGGAAGGTAATTGCAAGGTTAGGTTCTGTAGGTGTATCTTACCTTTAGAATTAACCACGAATAGTAGACATTATTGGTAGCCCACTTAACATTTGTCTCCCTTGCTTCCTAACAAAAGCCATTCCCCATGTAGCCAGTTCAGAAGGAGCCAGCCCTATCCCCAGCTCCAGTGGTGGGTCTGATTGATCGGAGGGTCATCTCTGTCCCTTTGCCAGGGATTGTCTCATGGAACACATGACTCAACCCTAGCCAAGGGTACATTAGGGGAATTTTTTGGAGCATTTCCAAGGAAAGTTTTCTCATTCCTAATAGAAAACCACAAGAAGAGATTGTTGTCTCAATGTCATGCCTGTAATTGCTGCAGCCATTTTAGCTCCAAGTCTGAGGTTGCAGCAATCACTGATGGCAGAGTGAAGAGATGGAAAATAGCAGGATCCTAGATGACTTCGTGAGCTGCTGTTCAAGTGACCCCTGCCCCACCTCTGGACTTTGTCAAATATGAGGTGACATTTCCTTTTACCTAAGTCCTTTGAGTTGGAATTTTTTGGGTTACTTGGGGCCAGTAGCACTCTGCTATGCCATGAAACTTTAGGATGTGAAGCAGTGACCTTGTCTTTGTGAGAACTAGGGAAGGTGACTTGCATGGCACTTACTGTCACTATCATTTGTTGGGACAATTATGGCTGCTGTTTTTCTTACCTTGTATTGTTGTTGGTATTTCTATGTGATCATTTTGAATATCCAAATGGTCTGGAAACTTTCTGCATTGAGGACAGAGATGGACCTTTTACTTCTTTGTAGCCCCACAACACTTTACATAATCCATACATTTTTGTCAATTATGAACCCCCTCTTTATTCCACACACAGATTCTTCCAGATGACGACCAGAATGCGATCTCTATTTGGAGATAATAATTAGTCTCACTTTTATTGGCTTTCTCTTCAGTGTGGAGGGAATTACTGGATGAATGAAAAGGAACATGGTGGCCATGTGGCCTGTTGCCCCCAAGTACTACTTGGAGACCAGCCTGGCATGGAAATGACCAGATGTTTGAAGCTGAGCCACTGGTGAGTGAAATAAATAAGTTTGATGTCACACTTCCCATCTGCGTGGACAGTTTCTGCACTGCAAAGCCATTAGTGCCTATGATCTCACATGATTTTTAACCCTTTCCTAAACTTGGAGTTGGAAGGCTCTGGAAGGTTAATTAGACCACACAGGAGTATCCACTGCTATTTATCTGCTTCTAGAAGTGGTTTAACACAAATCACTGCCCGAGTACATAGGTGCTTCTGGACCTGATGGGGACACCTGTAGAACATGAGGAACGGCCAGGCAAAGGCAAGAAGAAGAGAAGTAGAGGAATTTATTAGACAGTTCTGAACAAGCAGAGGAAAAATAATGGCCCAAAGTGTGGGATATACCAAAAACGGGCTTGTCTTCCTGGTTATTGGAAGACAGGAGCTGGGTCTCTCTTTTTCTCTCTGTCTCTGTCTCTCTCTCTCTCTAGCCCTAATAATTAGATTATTTTTTTCCTTTCTGTGATGCAAGTGCCTGACTTAAGCTTTGACTGTTGAGACATCCACTTCCAAGACGGCTTTCTCCAATAAACACGTTGTCAGCAGTAGGACTAGAGAAAGAGCCCGCCTACCTCTCCAACTGAGATTCCTTTGTTTTAGAAATCTTAGTTGATTTCCATAACTGATCATTTGGGCCCCTTGTCTTTTCTCTTCTCACACTTTAAATTCCCACTCTTCTATTTATTTTAAAGACTTATTTATTTATTTGAAAATGAGAGATCCTTAAGCAGACTCTCCACTGAGGCAGGGCTGGATCCCAGGACTCTGAGATCATGACATGAGCTAAAGCCAGGAGTCAGGTGCTTAACGGCCTGAGCCACTCAGGGGCCCAACCCACTCTTATATTTTAAATTCACCAACAGTGAGCTTGCAACACTAGACCCCAACCTCAACCCAGTAAAAGCAGAATCTCTGGCCCCTGGGCCAAGAGCTCTTCCTCTCTCTTTCTCCCTCCCTACTTGCAACCTTGCTGTGTGGCCCCAGGTGTGCTGTGTAATTTCTGGCCCTTGTAAGTAATAAATGTTTATTTTTTCAAAATTCCCTGATGCCTGCTGCTGAGGGGATCATGCAGTCTTAATAAGAACTGTCTGGATCAGGCCAGTCGTAACGTTGGTTTGGAAAAGGGAGGTATCTGTGCGAAGCTGACCAGGGCCCAGGGCCGTGCCCCTTGGCTTTTCCAGCCAACAGCATTACCATGAAAAAGCTGAGACAGGCACAAAACTCTCTTTTTCACTTTCTCCCCCACCTTTCCTTTGACACTGATTATTTTTCTGAGTATACTATTAATATATGCTCTTTCTGAAAAATTTGAGAAACGGAGGAATGTGTAAAAAGA